>NC_134099.1:21758131-22402298 GCF_000715075.1 Nicotiana tabacum | reverse complement strand
GAGTTCTTCACGAAGTTCGAAACAAAGGAATAAAAAAAAGTTTCTCTATGGCCTTCTCGTTTTGAGACATTTTGTCTTAGGGGTCGACCCCGGTAACAAATAAGTAATCCATAAAAACTTAGGATCCGACACCATGATAAAATACTACCCTCATGATTAGACCATGTCCCTGAGATTTGATAAAAGAAAGGTGCATTAGTGTTTAATACGTTGTAATTGGATAATCTATTAGGAATATGACGGAACGAAAGACCAAGGAAAGAAAGAAGAATATACCAAAATGCAAGTGTTGCACCAAACATTAGTGGTTGTTTCTTGTTGTAAGTGAATGCAACGAAAAGACCCATAAATAACGAATAAGGAAACAATTCATATATTGACATTTCGTGCTCATTTCCAAATTTTTGCTTTGTTATTCCCATCATCCGGTAACCACAGTATGATCCACAAGAAAGGTGGCAGGATTCGAACTTATGGTCGGCCTGTCCCTGACGTGCTGGGTTGGGTGGTCGGGTTAGCACCCCTTGTCGCCTTTGTACCTGAAACAGATGCGTTGTGCTACCCATCGCCTAACCTTGTCTCCCCTACTCCTCTTCTGGTTGTGCCATTACCAATCGCGGGTAACCCCCGATCCGGTCGCCCCTGACCTAAGAAAAACTATTATCCTTACCACCAAACAAGGATCAGCTTCTTACTTCTCGAGCGATAGTTCCATGATCCCGACTAGCAACTTCTTGGGAGTAGGGGCATAAAATCTTGCCCAACCTAGTAAAGGGGCTTGGGGATAGAGGGTTTTCTGGGGGAGAGAAAGTATCCAGGTTGGATTTTTTTAGATCAAATAATATTAGTTGGGTAGATAGAGGTGGTGAGATCTAACCTTTGCATCGATCTTCTTTAGCAGGGCGGGTCGCTTGAGTGTCACAACCAAGCAGTGGTTGTTTTTCCTTGGCTTATCGAACCAGCGTATGCCCATTCCTCCTTCAGTGACTCCTAGTAGAGAAAGCCTAAATTTTCCGATGTGGATTGAAAGGAAGTTGGGGATGGACATAGAGCCTTCTGCCTATCCGGAGTGTTGGAAATATAGCAATGTTTTTTGTATTTTTTATTTCCCGATCATTGGAAGCAATCTTCACTGGCATAAAGATCTCCTCACAGCAACCTCCATTACGATAGAAACCGACAATGAGTTTACGAAGGCTTCGAGTGGTGCGGGATAGGCTAATCACCAGACTGCTCTGGAATAGGTTAATCGCTGGAGACAAAAATGAGTGAATCTAGTTTCAAGAGCATGCCTTACTCTAATAGGGGGCGTAGAGTTTCTAAGTGAAGGCAAGCACTACTATATATGTAATATCCTAACTGTCAGCAAGGCAGGTCCACTATAAAACCTACCGGCCAGAAAGTCCTTAAGAACGAGAAAGCCGACTAAAAGGCTATTCCATAACTGACTCTTCTTGCCGAGTCGAGGGGGCTTGGTTGGTACCAGGCTCTAAACGAGTTTTCTTCGAGTGAGCGGTCTTTTTATCTTTTTGGGTTGCATGCCCAAGGCAATGCTTTTTGTAGATTGAGATGGATTGATCTTCGCTATCGCGCCTCCTCCTTGTACCAGTTGATGCTGGGACAGTGCTTAATATGAGTTTTCTCCTGCCCCAGACAGCTTCGAGGTTCCTATCGATCGATTATAGAGGTTTCTACCACTGAACTTGCTTATGCTCCCCTTTGATCGAGTGTTATTTCTATAAAGAAGATTGAGTAGGAAAATGTTGAATTGGCTTCAATCGAGATTGCCTCAGCTTCTTAGGCACATGAGGAAGCGGGGATTCACTTTTCAAAATTCCAAGTGACATGATTCCTCCTTCAGAAGCTAAAGTTGAATGATCGAAGTCTCCTTTAGGTTCAGTCAAAGAGATCGAAACAAAGTCATCAATTCAACCATTAGAATGGTCTCCCCTAAGATTGACCTCTTTTCCAAAAAAACGGAACCTCGATACCACATTCATCAAAAAGATATGGCCATCTCTCTAGGTTGCACAACCCCTTTAGATCGTTCTATTCATGCTTTAAAAACGACCCCATCGCTCCTTTTAATGGACATTCTTAGCCGTCCTCCGAGGTTTAACACCCTATAGATCAGATTGTGAACTCTTTCAGACCCTTAGTTTCACTTGGTTGGGGCAGAGTTTCAGCCTGCCTTCCACCGAATATAAAAAACCTTAGAGCTGCCTAACCTGCTGACATCCCGGCGAAGAGAGTCATTATTTGTGTTACATCTTCGAATTCGAGAGAGGGATTTCCTCTTATCTCTCAAATTCTAGGCATTGAAGCGATCGGGAGAAAGTAAGAAAATTATTGCACACGCCCCCCATTCGCCCTTTACTAATATAATAAAAGGTAAGGCAAAAGCAAGAGTGAAACTACGAGCTAAAAGCAGGTGTGTTCATTTGTGGACATTGTCACAGTTGTGATAGTGGATGACACAAGTTCCATGATCCATGTTGAAGATCCCCTTGAGGTCGTGCTTCTTAATATGGATGTCAATGATGATTCTAGCAGAGTGGGATGCGTGAATTCATTGCATGGTATGGGTTCATATTCATATGAGCCTAGGAGGCTATCCTTGGATCTTGAAAACCGCAAAACTCCACCAACAAAACCATCGATTGAGGAGCCACCAGTGTTGGAGTTGAAGTCACTTCCTCCACACCTCAAGTATGAATTCTTGGGTTCAAATTCTACTTTACATGTTATTCTTTCTTCTTGCCTTACTAACATGTAGGTTGAGGCCACCTTGGCAGTTCTTCAAAAGCGGAAAAGTGAAATCGGATGGACTCTAGTTGATATTCAGGGAATAAGCCCCGCATTTTGCATGCACAAAATCATCTTGAAGGAGGATGCAAAGCCTTCCTTGGAGCATCAAAGAAGCCTAAATGAGGCGATGCAAGAGGTGGTGAAGAGAGAGGTTATCAAGTGGCTAGATGCAGGGGTGGTTTATCCTATTTCTGACAGTTCGTAGACCACTCCGGTGCAATGTGTGCCGAAGAAGGGTGGTATGACCATGGTGACCAATGACAACAATGAGCTCATTCCCACTAGAACGGTCACCGGGTGGAGAGTTTGTATCGAGGCTCCCTCCCCCTACTTCTGTTAAAAAGGGTGAGGAGTTTCCTTGGGCACCCGGGTTTCTACCGGAGGTTCATAAAGGATTTTTCTAAAGTGGTACATCCATTGTACAAGTTGCTAGAGTAAGATGCAAAGTTCTTGTTCGATGAGAGTTGTATGCAAGCATTCGAGCTTCTTAAGCTCAAGTTGACTTCTACCCCTATTATTACCGCACCAAATTGGAGCTTGCCTTTTGAGCTCATGTGTAATGCTAGTGACATTGCGGTTGGGTCTGTTTTGGGCCAAAGAATCAACAAGATGTTTCATCCGGTGTACTACGTAAGCAAGACCATGAATGAGGCTCAAAGAAACTATACAGACACCGAAAAAGAATTGTTGGCTATTGTGTTTGCTATGGAAAAGTTTCAACCTTACATTATGGGGGCCAAAGTTATAGTGCACACCGATCACGCCGCTCTTAGGTATTTGAAGACCAATAAGGACTCCAAGGCAATATTGATGAGATGGGTGCTACTTCTTCAAGAGTTTGATCTAGAAATTGTTGACCGAAAGGGTAGTGAGAATCAAGTGGCAGACCACTTGTACCATTTGGAAGAGGAGGGGAGGCCTTGTGACGACCTTGAGATCAATGATTCATTTCCCGACGAACAACTCCTTGCAGTGTCAATGAAGGATATGCCATGGTTTGCCGATGTCACCAATTACCTTGTGACCAGAATAATCCCGTGTGAGCTCTCTTCTAACCAAAGGAAGAAGCTCAAGCGAGATAGTTTGGATTTCTATTGGGATGAGCCATACTTGTTCAAGATTTGCACGGATGGTGTGATTCGTAGATGTGTCCCAGAGAAAGAACAATTAAGTATCCTAGAGGCTTGCCATTCTTCACTCTATGGTGGCCATCATGGCAGGGCGAGAACGACTTCTAAAGTGCTTAGTTGCGGATATTATTGGCCCACCTTGTTCAAAGATACAGGAGATTTGGTGAAGAGATGTGATGAGTGCCAAAGAGCCGGCGGAATTTCTAAAAGGGATGAGATGCCCCTCAATACAATTCTCGAAGTGGATATTTTTGATGTTTGGGGCATCGATTTCATGGGTCCTTTTGTGAGCTCTTGTGGGAATACTTACATTCTCGTGGTAGTGTACTATGTCTCAAAATGGGTTGAAGTCGTGGCTTTTCCCAACAATGAAGCCCGGAGTGTTGTGGCATTTTTGAAAAAGAGTATCTTCACAAGGTTTGGCACTCCTCGTGCTCTCATTAATGTTGGGGGGTCTCATTTTTGCAACAAGGCTTTCGACACATTGCTTTCTAAGTACGATGTCAATCATAAGGTCTCGACCCCCTATCATACTCAAGCTAGTGGCCAAGCGGAAGTCTCCAACAGAGAAATTAAGAGTATCTTGTCTAAAACTGTAAATGCTAATAGGACTGATTGGCCGAAAAAGTTGGATGACGCTCTTTGGGCTTATCGGACAGCTTACAAAACTCTGATTGGTATGTCACCGTATCAGTTGGTGTTTGGTAAAGATTGTCATCTTACGGTGGAATTAGAGCACAATGTCTTGTGGGATTTTAGGAAGTTGAACTTAGAATGGGATGTTGCGGCAAATCTGCGGGTTGAACAACTTAATGAGCTTGATGAGTTTAGATTCCATGTCTACTCCAGCTCGTCCTTGTACAAGGACAAAATGAAGTACCTTCATGACAAATATGCTCGGGGCAAGGAGTTCAAGGTTGGAGATATGGTTCTCTTGTTCAATTCCCGGTTACGTCTATTTTCGGGTAAGCTCAAGTCAAAGTGGAGTGGGCCGTTTGAAGTTGTGTTCGTGACCCCATTTGGTGCTCTTGATCTAAGGAACAAGAATGGTGAAGTATTCAGAGTCAATAGACATCGAGTCAAGCATTATCTTGGGAAATTTGATGATAGCCATGTGGTGGCACATCTCCATCTAAAGTGATGTGCTGGTAACATGCGTCGTGCCGCGACGTTAAATCAGGCACTACTTGGGAGGCAACCCATGTTATTTTCCTTTTTGTTGTTTTCTGTGTTTTCTTGGTAGCGTAGGTTTGATTTTTGAGCTAACTGATTGTGAGATGTTGTAGGGATTGAGTTGATGCAGTGCAAAATAGTTTGAAAAAAGAGTTGAACAGTCTCTGAAGATTGCCAGTGCGATCGCGGTTGCTTTTGTGCGGTCCGCACTGGTGATGGTCAAAAGTGGTGCTCTCTGAAGTTTGCCACCGCGGCCGTATTCCATTTAGTGCGGTTCGCGGTGGACCTCCGCGGCCGCAGTCTGTTTCTCACGGTCCGCGGAGGTTGCCTCCTCAAGCTTCATTTTAACAAACCCAGCGTGGTCCGCGGTCGGTTTTGTACTACCGCGCTGGTAGGTAAGGCTTGGTCCCATGATTTTCTATAAATAGATCCCACAGGTCACTATTTACCCTTTTCAAACCTTTTACACTCAGGGACATAATAGTACTGTTCATAACCTCTTTTTGACCGTGATTCTTGCTTGAGATACTAATTACATTTCATCTTCTCATCTGGTAATGTTTTACTCAGTCCTTGTGCATTCACTTGATTAATTTTGTTTTATTTTTTAGCTCATAACTTCTTTTTCTTCTCGTTAGTTTTGTCTTATTTATTTAATTGTTAGCTTAGGGTAGTTTTAAAAGCTGAGTTCGTGTGCTAGATATGCATAATGGTTGGGCAAATGAGTAGGGAAAAAGTAGGTGAACAAATTTGAACAATTGTAAAAAAACATGAAACCCTAACTTAGTGCCTGTGCAAAATACTCTCCGCGGCCCGCGGTCACCTTTGTGCGGCCTGCGGTGCCCTGATGCGGTCCGCATTACCATTTTGCGCGGACCACGGTGCCCA
The DNA here is from genome assembly GCF_000715075.1 of Nicotiana tabacum. Classification (NCBI taxonomy): domain Eukaryota; kingdom Viridiplantae; phylum Streptophyta; class Magnoliopsida; order Solanales; family Solanaceae; genus Nicotiana; species Nicotiana tabacum. Next base: position 22,396,299 of record NC_134099.1, on the reverse strand, counting down.
AGTGATTAAAATTGAACCTATGCCTAGCGCGGCCGCATTGCACTTTATGCGGTCCGCGCTGGCCTACCGCAGCCGCGGTGCTACTTTGTGCGGGCCGCGGTGGTTGGATTGAGAGAAGTGGTGTTATAGTCCTTACATCAGTGCGGACCGCAGTCGTTTTTATGCCGTTCGCGGTGCCCCAACGCGGCCACACTACTTTTTGTGCGGGTCGCGGTGGGGAGAATCAGAGAGATGTTGTTCAGGGCCTTGTCCCAATACGAAATGCGGTCGCCTTTTTGCGGTCTGCGGTGCCCCCAGTTCGGCCGCACTCCTATTTGTGCGGGTCGCGGTGCCATGTTCTGCAACTGTTTCTGCAACATTTAATCTGATGTCTGCAATTCAATTTCAAGACTTGTTTCACTGCCTGTGCTGATACTAACCATGTTAGATGTGTATGCTTGCAGATAATGGTCAAACAATGAGGTAAAGGTGCCAAACAACCCAACCGAGGTAATTCCTCCCGGGGAGGGAAGCAACGGATGATAAAACTCACTCCCCAGGCTAGACAAAACATAAAGGATATGAGGAAAGCAATCAAAGCAGCTGATAGAGCCCTTGACACCTCGGGGAGTGAGTACGAGCCCTCCGGGAGATCTCTTCAGATTTAGTCCCTTTATACATCCCATATCCGGAGAATGCCATACATAGAGACACTCCCCCATCTTCCCCCGATGTTCGAGCCTTAATCAACATTTCTTTTGGGTCGTTTGAGGGCTCAGCGGCAGGTAGTGGGGATGAATACTCTACCTCTCCTACAACATCAATATCTGGAGAGGGTGCTAGAGGTGATGAGGGAGATGGGGAGTTACCGGGGGGTGGTGTGCCTCAGGTTGGGGGTGTTGACCGGACTAGAAATCCTGTTGTTTGGGAAGATAGATTCATCAGTCAGGTGGCATTCCACAAGTTTAGGGAATGGTGGTCGGCACAAAAGTTGATTCTTGAGAGGAGCTTCATTGACAAAGACCTCCTACCCCTACACCCCAATGTACATAGACAGTTTCAAGCTCGAGTGGGTTGGGAGTTCTTTAAAGATAATTATGTGAAGGCGAATGGGCATATGGTCAAGGAGTTCTATAGCAATGTGGCCCACATCTTTAAGGTCACTAAGGTGACCAAAGTGAGAAACAAAAATGTGGTATTTACCGAGAAGGAAATAAATGAATACCTGGGGTTCAATGATGAAGATGAGTCCCTTTATAATGAAAAGTTGGCAATGGGCAAGGAGGTTCGTCTGTGGTTAGCTTCATATCTGACAATCCCGTACAGTTCCAGAGTGGTTGCAAGTAGGGGCCAAAATACTTCGGAGAACCTTTAACTTTGAGGCTAGAGGGTGGTTGACTTTTGTGTGCAGTCGGCTCGACCCCACTACCCATGATCAGACTATTTCACTCGTCCGAGCGGTTCTTGTTGCTTATATTATGGCAGGATATCCTATCAACGTAGGCAATGTGATGTACCGCGTCATTTCTACAGTGGGGGCTGAGCATGACCGGAACTATCCTTTTCCCAGCACCCTCACTAGGTATTTCCGGGACCTGGAGGTGGAGAAGAGACCTTTTGACGTCAAGGTCAAACATGTGGCTCCGTTTTCATGGTACAATTTGAATGGGTCAGACAACCCCAAGGATAAAAATTACAAGCTGCCTGCTTCTGCCCCAACCGGCCAGCCTGAAGAGCCGGTTGCGGTAGAGTCCTCCACTGAGCCTACTTCCAGAGTTGCTGACATGCCTCCTGGACCTTCCACTACTGCCGGTCCCTTACTTCAGCTGGCCCGAGGATTCCATCTTCCCGGGCCCATCCTATCACCGCCCACCAGTTGAGCCAGACAGCTTGAACAACTGGATGGCGACTGCTTCATCCAAGTTGTCCACCTTGACTTCTACTATTGTGGCTCAGTCGGCACCACAGCCAGTGCAGGCACCCCAGTCTATCGAGGATTCACTTAAGGAGATTCTTGCCAACCAACAAAAGATCCTCGATTCTCAGGCTGCCTTGGCTAAGGCGGTGGATTCACATGGCAAGGCCCCAAAGGAGCTTGCCAGGGAGCACAAGAAGCTGCTCAAAACACGGGCTTCCAAGGAGTCTGTGAAGGCGCTGAGGGAGGATATTGACAAACTGAAAGCAGACCAGCTGCCTTTAGACTTGCTATTCGAGGATCCAGCCCCAGCAGTAGCACTAGTAGCAGAGCCACAGCAGGAGCAGACACATGAGCTTCCAAAGAAGAAGAGGAAGCTCCCTAGTGTAGATGAGGCGATCATCCAGTTGGAGGACCCACCGGAGGCTTCCTCCAGTCAGCCACAGGATGTTCCTGATATTCAGCTCGTACAGGTCCAGGCCCCAGTCCCAGCAACTGAGCAGCAGGAAACCGGAAACCAATATGAGGTTCCTGTACATACAGAGGACCCGGGGACCACTCATGTTCCTATGCATACAGACGAGGCTTAGGAAGCTCCTATATCCTTTCATATTGATTTTTTGATGCTTATTTGTTTAGTTGATATTGGGGACAATGCCAGCTTTTATTGTGAGGGTGCGCCCTACTTTTTTTTAATCCGGATGATTGTATATATTAGTTGACATAGTTTATATTTTTGTTGATTTTTTATTTGGTTTGTATATAACTTTACATTTAGTTACTTTTATCGCACTTTTTATCTTCTCTTTGGTGTGTATATAAAGTTACATTTTTGTATATATATTCATCCCCCATTGTATATTCTAATCCCCTATTGTAAATATTCATTCTATTTTCTATTTTCGTACAAAGTTTTCATTTTTAGCTTAGTAGATAGGCTCGCAGCCTTTTTTGTTTCGGTTTTGGTGCTTTTAATAAGCCCTTGGTTTTCTTAATGCCAAGGTTCTTTCCAAGGGTGGAGTATTGTGCGAACTGGGTGGCTCTTCCCGATGATGGATGGTATGACAACATTCTTAAGGGCTTGAGTCCGTTTTTGATTTTTCTTTTATTTTTAGTAGTTTATAGTTAAAGGTACCTCAAGCAAAGCTTCACTTGGGCCTAACACATTTGCCTTTGATCCCATGGTCATAGACAAGTGGTTGTGTTTAGGATGGTGAAAGTAGTGACCTTGAGACTCTTGTTGACCAAACAAACATCATGTGGTCTTTCGGGACTATTGTGCGCTCAATCGTGTCTAAGGTTGTTGTGGACCCCCGACTCTATGTCTTAAGCAATCCTTGAGTGTGTGTGGTGAGAAATCGAATTGTGAGTCCAAGTCCCGGGCTAATGGTCTAGAACTTGCCCTAAATATTTGTTGAGGCAAAATTTTGAGTGAATTTGAGAAGTATTATAGGCTCTCCTTGATCCAAACAATAGTCGAACAATTCCATAGGCTTACCAATGATATAATCCCTAGCTAACCCTTTTGAGCCTTAAACCTTTTTTTCTTTTAAGAACCAATTCTACAAGCCTATGCCCGTTCTAAATTATACCCTCTCTCGACACCCAAATCGTCCCTTAAGAAATGGCAAAAGTCTAAGTTTGGGGGGGGAGAGACAAGAATGGAAACAAAGTGATAAAAGGTACAAAAGCAAAAGGAAAGGAAGGCGGTGAAAAAGAAAGAAAAGAAAAAGACAAAAAGAAAGCCCAATGTGCAAAGAATAAAATGGGATTCAAGAAAAACAAAAATGAAAAAGGTGTGGAAAAAGTAAAAAAAGAAGAAATGCTTTGAATTGCATAAGAAAGAGTGACAATGTGTGTCTCTAACCCCTTGAAAAGAAGTGAAATACTCAAAGATTCAAAGAGAATTGTGCCAGAATGAATCAAAAGAAGTGCTTAAGGGAAGATGGAACCCATATAGACTAACAACTTTTCCTACCCTGAGCCAAAAACCTTCACATTGACTCCACGAAAGCCCTATATGATCTTGAGTTGGATGACGCTCGCATTAGTGGATACTTACATGAGGGTCAAGCATATGGTACTTAGAGCCGAACTTGTGACCTTTCCTTGAGAGAGACGAGTGAATCTCCATTAACCTTGGTTTGCGTGCTTCTACTCTAAAAGGTGAGGTTTGCTTAGGGAGAGTTGAAGATGTGTGAGTTTGAGTTCCATAGCGACCAAAGTAATTGAGAGAGTTATTTGATGTAATGATTCAATTCTTGATGCTCTTGCGTCACACTTGATCCATAGTTTTTCAAAGTTTAAATTTTGTTAATGATCCATTCGTATTGAGGGCAATTGTTAGTCCCAATTGATGCTTGTTGAAGTTACTTTAGGACAACTGGAATTACTTGAATTTTCCTTTAAGGGGTGGGTCTTATTTTGTTTGCTTGAGGACAAGCAAAGGTTTAAGTTTGGGGGAGTTGATAAGTTAGGATTTTACCATGTTTTATGCCCCCACCTGCCAATGCTTTGATCATATATTGTTACAAAATAGTCCTAAAAGGCTCACAAGTTGCGCTTGATTGCAGGTTTGATCGACAAAGTGACGAAACGTCAAAGATCGGCTCAAAAAGGAGTGAAACCTGCTCAAGTATCAAGGACCAAGAAATTTAAGAAAAGAAGGCCTAGTGCGGACCGCGCAAAGTGGAATGCGGCCGCACTAGGTGGTTCAGAGAGTTGGTGAATCAGGCTAGAAGAAGCGCGGCCGCGGTACACATCTCGCGGTCCGCGATGAAGGCTCCGCGGCCGCACTACTCTTTTGTGCGGTCTGTGGTCATGGGATTCAAAGAGATGAAAGTTTGCAAAGTCAGAGCCATGCGGTCCACGGTCGTGATTGCGCGAACCACGCCATCTCCCTCCACGGCCGCGGTCCATTCTACGCGGTCCGCGGAGTCCAAGTTCAGAGAAGCAAGTCAAAGTCAAAGAGCCCAGTACGGCCGCGATCCATTTAGTGCGGCCCGCACTGACCTCGCAGGGGTATTTTTGTCCAATTTTTCCAGCCTAGTATAAATAGAATATTTTACCATTTTTTAGGAAGGCGGAGAGATCAGACAAGGGATGCGCTCGTGAGAACGAATTTTTTAGCCATTTTTGGCACTTTTACTTTACATTTACAATAGATTCTTGTATTTTAATTTTGGCAATTAATTAATATGCTTAGTTCTTCATCAATTTCTGTATTTTATTCTTCAAGCATGAGTAGCTAAACTCATTAGCTAGGGTTGTGGCTCAACCCTAGTGTGGGTAATTGATGGGTGTTGCCATCTAATGTTATATTGACTATGGGTGTTTGCTATTTGGGTTGATTTTATGTTTTAATCTAGAATTGGTGGTTGCAAACACTGATTCAAGCTTTGTGAGTTTAACTCTTCTTGAGAAAGAGAGTCTATGACCCCAAAATTGACCCAACAAGGAATTGAGATGGACTCATGAGAAATGATAGTCCCAATTAACGGGTTAAACCTCGAGAGAGTAATTACCCTACTTGAACCCTAGATGCTTGGTCTAATTTGCCTACCCATTTGGTCTCGAGAGAGTTAATTGGGCAAAGTCACTTTCTCTACCGAGAGGTGTGAGAGTGGATAAAATTGTGCAACGGTTATAGCATAAGCCACAATTATGTCAATCGAACCTTAGTAACATCTACCCATCAATTAGCCACCTAGGTAGTGTCACGACCCTAGGGCCCTTCTTCCCATTAGATACAACTTAGCAATATTCTCGTAGCATAACTTAGTCTTAATCAATAGTTTTATAAAAATAGTTATAATTCGAAAACCCAAAAATGTTTGAAGTGACATTAGGAGTACAAAAACATCTCTAGGCTAGATAGAAAATCCAACTCCACTACTAGCTCCCTGAGGAAATCGATCTCTGAGTCTTGGGTTCTCTCTTTCCTTGTAGGAACTATTCTAGTGAGTCCTTCTATGGTGAACAAAAAGATGAACCCTACAGCAAATAACATGGGTGTTTTGTATTGTATCGAACCCCCCCACATGGTAGCGATCCAACTAAAGATTTTGATTCCAGTGGGGATAGCTATGATCATGGTAGCTGCGGTGAAGTAGGCATGGGTATCAACGTCTAAGATCACAGTAAACATATGATGAGCCCAAACAAGAAATCCAAGAACACCTATATTGATCATGGCATAAACCATGCCTAGATACCCGAAAATCGGTTTTCCCAAAAAAGTAGAAACGATATGACTTATGATATCGGATCCAGGCAGAATGGGAATATACACCTCTGGATGACCGAAGAACCAAAAGAGATACTGGTATAATATGGGGTCTACCCCTCTAGCGGGATAAAAAAAGGTTGTATTAAAGTTTTGATCGGTTAATAACATGGTAATTGCCCCTGCCAGTACCGGAAGTGATAATAAAAGTGGGAATACTGTCACTAGAACGGACCACACAAATAGAGGTGATCTATGAATAGTCATTCCAGGTCCACGCATGTTGAAGATAGTTGTTATAAAATTAATAGAACCTAAAATGGATGAAACACCAGATAGATGAAGACTAGAAATTGCTAAATCAACTGCTCCTCCAGAATGGCTGGTAATACCACTTAAGGGCGGATAGACCGTCCACCCAGTGCCGCTACCCACTTCTACTAAGGCTGAGCTTAATAGGAGCAAGAGACTTGGAGGCAACAACCAGAATGAAATATTATTTAATCGTGGAAATGCCATGTCAGGCGCACCTATCAGAATCGGAACAGACCAATTACCAGATCCACCTATCATCGCCGGCATAACCATAAAAAAGATCATTAAAAAAGCATGAGCCGTTATTAAAACATTATAAAGTTGATGATTCCCACCAAGAATTTGATCGTCGGGTCATGCTAATTCCATACGAATCAGTACTGAGAATCATGTGCCCATCACTCCATCAATGGCACCAAAGATGAAATAAAGAGTACCTATATCCTTGTGGTTAGTGGAGAACAGCCATCAGATCGGATTTGTCATAAAATTGAGATTATTTCATTTTCTTCCTTATCAGAGAGGGGCCCGTAGGGCTTATTTATTGAAAAAGGGGGAGTGAGGGGGGAAGGAAGAATGGAAAGCCCTCACTTTATTGATGGGACATTTTGATCCCTTTTTCCTCTCATCCTCCCCTGGTTCTGGTTCAAGAAAGGGTCAGTGCAAGGATCTTATTTCGAAGCAATCTCTGGAGTTTTCCCTTATCCGAACGAGTCTTGCAAGAAAATAAGATTTCATATTGAGCTACAAATATATGCTATTGGGATGGGATGGCTCTTACTATCTCTCCCCCCTAAGAACCGCACGTGCGAGTTCCCCTGCATACGGCTCAAGTGGCGAAGGCCCTTTCCTTTGCGCTTGGTAAGCGCTTCGCTGTAGCCAAGCTTACTGCTAGCCTATCGGCTAGAGCCAAGATTCGACCGTCACTGCTCGTCGCTTCTGGCCGCCTTATTCCATCACCCGATATCCAAGTCAGCACTGGCAAAGATCTCTTGATTCCTCGCAGCCGGGCCGGCTTGGAAGCAAGCTACCTCTTGCCTATCTCACCTCCTTCCTTCAGTTGGGTGAGCCTTTGCTTTTTGGATCGTCTTCTGCCCAATGCGGTACCCCCATTTTTTAGTTCCTATTGGGTTTACCTTATTCACAGGTCGACCCCATGGTAGCAAGAAAAGGCGATCTTGTGCTATACTCCGGTGATCTCTTTCCTACCGAGACATGCAAACTCCCATGGTGTCCTAAATCACATTCCGTGAATCAAAAGGGGAAGCCTACTCATCTATCATCTCCTCTCGTAGATCGGTGCGGTTTTACGAAGCGTCTAAGCACAGTTCACTCGCGTTGATCAATCAAGAGGGTTGCGCCACTCCTTAATAAGGTTATCTGTTGTATCACTTCTTGCATTTTGTCCCACGCTTCATACCTCCTCTTTCTTCTTAAGGTAAGATAAAGGGCCAAACATGGTGGGGTAGGAGCATCCAGTCGGCAATCTTTTTGGCTTGACCAAGAAGTCTTATGTCCTCCGAGTTGCACGACGTTTTAACCGAAAGAACTTATTGTGCAATTCATGTCTTTCTGTTTTTATGACCAGAAATTCTTTCTTTATTTTCATATAAAATTATTCTTTGGACTTTTTATCAATATGAGGTGATTGTAATACAGTATATAAGACTCGTGATTCAGTCAATCCAATCTTCCGTGTGTAAGGCGGAAGGTTTTCAAAAAATGGGTGATCAAAAGATCGAATTACTATGCCTATCTTGGTGGTCATTACTTTTGGTGGTCTTTCTTTTTGGTCCTCTTCTTGTTCTATTGATCAGAAGCATCCAGCAGCACCACGCCGGTTTAGAATTTGATTCTAAGGGATAAGGCCCTCCCCCTTTTCTTTTCCTCCTGGCCGTATGTGGGCCACACTTCAGAAAGGCCAAAAAGGGGGTCTCTGACTTCCAAGCCAGAACCAACCTAAGATAGGGTTGGCTCTGACGAGTGCCATCTCTTTTGATCTGGCTCAAATACCTATTTATGGTATTCTCAGAAAGCGCAGCCTCCCTAGTAGGGTAGTTAAAAATGAGGCCGTGGATTTCTGACTTCCAAGCCAGAACCATATGGGGGGAAACCCATCCCTCACCAATGCTGCTTCTATCTTTTTTTCCAACAGCATTTGTCTCTCCAAAATACCCAAAAAGAGCGGGAGGTTCCTGGCCCCGTTCCTACCAATGAAATAGAGCGATAATCATTGTTGAAGCTCTATCCTCCTTTGGATATCAGGAAGGAGAGGTTGCGCTAATTCCATAACGAGGACCTCACATGGAATGGGTGCAACCTCGGGCTCGGGAAGGCATAGTTCTGGTTCTCTCGGAGGATAGAAATCAAGAGCGCTAGATGAGAAACCCCTTCCCACATCGCAAGCGGCTAGAAGCAGTCAAGATACTCATTTGTTGAATAAAAACTTGCCATAATCAGAAGGAAGAGAGCAGATCCCAACCCCAAAAGGTTCCTTTGGAAAAGCTCTTTCTCCCTCCTAATTATGGTAGTCGTGGTTGATTCGAGGATCTTACGCGGTGGAGCGAACTCTTCTATCATGTTGCATTTTCTCTGGCGGACCCCCTCGGTCCATTGTACTGGAACGATTCGAGAAGAACGATTAGGCTCATATTCTATCCTTTCTACAATGCCTATAGACGAAGTGCTTCATTTCAGATCAATTCTTCGCTGCAATGGCTTCGATCCACCCCCTCGGTGAAAAACCGTAATACGCCCTGAGGAATTCCTACCTGCAGACTTCCCTATACTCAAAGTGAATTGTCTAAGTGCTCTCCTTTGTCTCATTGTTTATCTCGTAATCATTCTATTCCGCCCCTAATGCTAGCTCCTACTCCTCCTCCTTCTCCTTTAGGATAGGATCCTCCTTGGTCCTTTTTGCATAACACTCTCGGCCGCCCAAGAGGACTGGCTATCTTTCTCTTTATACGCAATATCTTGAAAGGCAAAGAAAAATATCTACCTTGGCAACGTCATTGACTGATAGTTTATCTTCCGAACCGGTTAAATACCTATAACAAAAAAAGTCCAAAGCCCGCTGAAGCACTGGAAAAATGTTGAACACGATTTCTAATGCTTTTCAAAAACCATTTGCTTGCAACGCCTTGAGTGGACAGATAATTAAGGCCACTAGATCCTTCATACTCTTACTAAATTACACTTAAGACTCAACCAATCTTGAAAGTTCTGTGGACAACTGGCATACCTTGAATCTAGCCTGCAATCCTTTCGCACTTCTCTTATCAAATTTCTAGTTAGAGAGAGAGCTAACCGCTGCCAAAATGCGGCAGTTTTTCTTATATACGATAGCACCCCCTGCCCTCCTTGTTCAAGTAGTTCAAGAGTGAAAGGGCGTAGTGAAAGAAGGGAAAGATATCTTTCAAAGATATTCTACCCATAAAGGCAGTTCTCTTATATGGAAATACTAGATTGGCGAGACAAGAGAGAAAGGTTAGAAAGTAGTAAGGTGTCTTTGGGGCTTGCCTTATAGGTAGTGACTATGCCACTTACATATTGAATATATCTTACTCTCAATGGAGTCATTTCGATATGACCTAGGAACTTACAGAATACCGAACTTGGATAATCGGTAGAAGAATGATTGGCTAGATCATTTGCTTCACTGCAGAAGAACCCCTTTCTATGCTACGTTCCCAATAAAAGTTGTCATCCTTCTATCGCCTGTTAGCCACACCAGACCAAGAAAAGGCAAACTAATCAACCAAGACTCAGTCACGACCTTTGTAACCTCACGTCCACTTTCTTCCTAGAGCTTGCAGCCATTATCTTCGCTTTTCAGATATGGTGACATTTCTTGTATGGGGGGAAGTGCCAGATCTTTACGGATCATAAGAGCTTGAGGTACTTGATGACATAGAAGGAGCTGAACCTTCTCCGGGATGTCACACTTCTATTCCGGGGACGAGTATGTGTTCCTTAGGACAGTGACCTGTGCCATGATATCTTGGAGGAGGCGCATAGCTCACTTTTTTTCCTGCACCCAGGGAGCACGAAGATGTACAGGATGATCCGCCCACACTATTGGTGGAAAGGTATGAAGAGGGATGTCGCTGAGTATGTGGCTAAATGCTTAGTGTGCCAGCTGGTTAAGGCTGAGCACCAGAGACCAGCAGGACCCTTACAGCCAGTTCAGATACCACAGTGGAAGTGGGACGAGATAGCCATGGACTTTGTCTCTGGATTGCCGAAGACTGCGAGGCAACATGACGCCATTTGGGTGATTATTGATCGGCTGACCAAGTCAGCTCACTTCCTGCCGATCAGTATGACTTACTCTACGGGCAAGCTAGCCCAGATATATATTGATGAGATAGTGCGCCTACACGGGATACCATCATCCATAGTATCAGACAGAGATCCACGGTTCACTTCAGCCTTGTGGCAGAGCCTACAGAAGGCTTTGGGTAGCAGAGTGAGTCTTAGCACAGCCTTCCATCCTCAGACCGATGGCCAGTCTAAGAGGACCATCCAGACATTGGAGGCTATGCGGAGGTAATCCCTTGATTTTCGAGGTTGTTGGGACAGACATCTACCCTTGGTTACGTTCGCCTATAACAAGAGTTCTCAGGCGAGTATAGGTATGCCACCTTTTGAGGAACTCTATGGATGCAAGTGCAGGACTCCCCTATGCTGGGATGAAGTAGGGGAGAGACAGATTCTTGGGCCAGAGATTGTACAAGATACCTCTTCCTTCGGTCTGGTTAGTACATGGTTCTGTCGTTTACCTTGTGCCTATCTATTCCTTTAAGCTTATATCTTATACCATTGCAATCAGACTCATTGGATATGTTCCTCTTCTCTTCTACTATCGAGTGTCGTACTAGTGAGGAGGTGAGCTCTAAGCGTATACACATAGATAGATCTGGGTAAGCGACCATCAGCGGTATGGGTAGCAGCTACTATCAGTACGCCAGTCTAAGGCTGTTCGTAGAGGTAGGTCGTAGAGATCTATGAAGGGCTATCTTTAGCATAAATAGCATGGTTAATTATAGAATAGCGTGATGGCCGTAAGAAGATCATAAATAAGGTAAATAGTCTGGAGTGGATGTCTAGATCAGGGTGTCGGCATCACACATATAGCATGTGTGCCGTGAGTGAGAGGGTGGTCGTAGATCAGCCCTCAGCTCTTCTTTCGAAATTATCGAACATGATGACTTATCGGTTTGAGGCTTCTTTTCTTTTCAAGCTAAGTAGAAATTTCATAAGAGAAGAAAAGTTCACAGAAGGTTCTTCAATAGTATGCCCGGTTCACGAGGTTCTACCACTGCAGGGCCTAGTTGCCATTCTCCCACCACTCAAGTCGTCCAAGGGACAGGACCCCCGCACTGTAAAAAGTTTCCTTTTTATACAACTCAAGATATCTTTCTTCTGTGCATATCTCGGTTTTAATAACTTCTGGGTTTATACCAAATCGACCGTAGAGAGAGTTCATTAGTGTCTTGTAGATATATACCATAGCTGCATCATCCTTTATCTTTGCTTCTTGTCTTCTAGCGAAGATGTCTGATACAAAGCCTTCGAAAGGGCTCTTCTTTTTCTCATACAAGTAGCCCCTTAGCGGGAAAATTCTATAACCCAAGTTTCGGGCATAAAAAATTTCTTCGCTAAAATAAACGCCTACGAATTTACCTGTTGGGAAGGTTAAAGCATTATGTCTATCCTTATAGGGTAAGAAGGATTTCTCTATTGTAGAGAGGACACACTACAAAAGCCTTAATAAAGCCAACGAAGTTATCCAATTCTGTCTTTTCTAAATTATTATGCCAGACGTCCCGGCCTGGGAGCCCCGTTCTCCTGGCATCGAAAAAGTTTTCATTATAAATGGATATAAGGAGTTCACATCGTAATAGTCTAAATTTAAACCATAGGGCTTATAGACATCGGCATGTCCTCCATAATAACCACGCCAAATGAAGTGTTCTTGGTTTCGAGTTGGTATATGGATGGGCCAACTCTTTGGGTCGTAATAGTGCATACGAAAGATTGATAGAGCTAGCGATGACAACGTTATAGTATCAACAATGTCTATTTTGTACAGATTCCAATAAATCTCTTGTGCCTTCAGCATAACGCCACCTAAGAGACGAATATCTTGTTTCAAATAAGCCATCGATTGTTGACCTATCTCCGGAAGATACTCAAGTCGTAATTTCTCATAGGGAATGGTGCCTTTAGAACCTAATTTCGGGCAAAAATCCTGGGCCAAGTTATTTAGCACAGCGGGAAGGAGAAGGTAGGAATCCCTTATACGGAACAATAATTTCTTTTTTTCATTTCCACGATAGACTTTTAACTCGTACATTTTATGCTTTCTCATCACCGTTTGGAAAGAGTACTTGCCGATCTGAGAAGTAAAAGCTCTCGTTACTATAATGCCATCATATCGTGAAATGTTATGGAAATAGACCATTCGAATTTCTTTTTCATCTGATACCACAGTCGTTAATCGCTCTATAAAGTCGAGCATCATACGTTCACTATGTTTTTTGAAATTTGATATTGAGAAATCATTATCTTTACTGAAATATGTTTCAATGTAATATTCAGACTTGGAAGCAAGATCTTCACCCGGCTTATCCACTAAGAACCCCACTACGCAAGGAACATAAACATCATCGTGGAGAGCAGCCTCTATATCGGCAATAATAAATGGGCTCCTTTTTATTTTTTTTAATTGCTTTCAGTGTGGGTATATGATCGGGACGACGACTCTTCTTACCCATAGCTACCACTTCTACAGGTTCATCATTTATTGTCCCGCCATCCGTTAATTCATCACAAAGTTGCTTAAAAATTTCCTCTAGGCTAAAAGGGTGGATTGCACGGTGTTCAACCCTTTCAAAAAGATAGATTCGAACCCCTACTCGGTCTAGTTGCCCCTCTTCGTATTTTATTTCTCAGCCTTTTCACAGACGTGTTTAAAAATTTCATTATATACACGAAGCGGGGGTACTTCTGCATTATTGGCCTTTACTAAAATTGCATTTCATGCTGTAAAGTCGGCTCGTTCGTTATTTGTATGTATCATACCATAATGGATAGTGAATTTAATAGAATAAAATCCATTATTGTATGCATATTTCATTAACAGTATCATTACCGCTAATGAGATAACTTTAATTTCGACACATTTAAGGTAAGGTTTTTTAAAGTGGAATTCTGCTATTCTTATTGACTCAAATGGGCTATGATATTTTTCCTCAGCGATCAACTTGTAGAGAAATCCAGACTGGAACTATTGATGATTCTACGTTAGCTCTAAAGTAAGAAGACCACTTAAAAACCCTCATCGGATAAGAAAAGATATACCAGATAGAGCGCAACCAAGTCCATTTTTGAATGAGAAGGCTAAATCATCACCTTATTTGAGGAAGTAGCCATGGAAGATTGGGTCTGTATGGCTTCCTGGGGTCGAAAGATCTTCCTTCAGCCTTGAAAGTATGCTGCTGCTTTAGCGCGAATGAAACCATTTCTCAAAATAAAAAGGAATCCTCCTCTTGAGGTTGGTAACCTAGCCCAAAACCATGCTCATGGGAAAAAAGTATGGGGAAATTAAAAGAGACCTTGATGTCTTCGCCCTAAGCGCATGCCAGGAAACTCATTCCTCTCATGATTTCCATGACACGAATCTTACTCTAGGGATCGAAATAAAAGGTAAAATACTCCTTACTCGTAATTAAACCCACTAATCATCATATCTTTTTTACCATGTTCGATTTGCAGAATGGGGATATTCAAATCCGGTCCTTCTGACATATCTGCATCCCCATGTATAGTAAGAGCCTTTCCAACGAGGAACTTCACTATCATATAGTTGACTCGAATCGAATGCCCTCTTAGCAATAGCATCTGTAATCGCAGCTATTGAGTCTGCTGTGGGAATAAGCGCCGCAGAATAGGCAGCTATTGACTCCCTCTTAACAGCTTGCTTATGTTACAGCTATTGTGTCACTGTCCTTCTCTACTTTCTCTGCCGATACCGAAAAGGGTAACTAACCTCTTGACTAAGGGCTTGTTTTGTTTATAGAGTGAAAAAAGGAACTTGTCAACTAGACTTAGCGGAATGTCCAGGGGCAAACTGGTCGTTAAAATAGAGTCGGCGTCGGTAGCAGTTCTTGTTTAGCTGGATCAGGTCACCAATCGGTGACATAGTTTAGGAATGAATATCCGTAACTCCCATTCCAGTACATAAACTGACAAAATGGAATAAACAATCAAGACCTAACTCAAGGCTAACCCCTCCACACTCAGGGTCAGGAACGGGAAAAGGAGAATGAGTAGGACAGGCTCGAGGTCAATTCTTTCTTTTAGAAGAGATCCCACCCCTTCTTTAGCGCTTGTTCGTTCTATAAGACTTCCTTCTCGTTCTCGGTGAAGGAATCGGAGCTACTATAGAATCAGCATCTTACTCTTTAATGGCAAGCTCAGCAACGAGAAGTTTTTCTTTGCTGGAAAGCAGTCCTTCACGGATATGGGAGCTTACTACGTTGTTGTTGGTTTAGTAAGCTAAGCATTTCCATCCTTTATGATTATGAAAAAGGAATGGATAGAGAGGAAGACTCCAGGGTTTGTTTCTCTTGGTGTCAACATAGGAATGGGAGCAGTTTGAATGGATGCCTTTTTCCCTTGTTGAATCAGCCAAGTCAGTATCCTTTCTTTTATGCGGGATTGCCTGTTGATGCAAGGAATAAGGCCTGGCTTGATGCCAAGAAGAAGCTGGTGGAGGAATAACGACAGCTAAATCATCTGCTGCACAGTAGTACGTATTAGGCAAATGGGATTTTTCTTTCCTAGGCTGAGGAGCGTAGTCAGAGGTCTTTGGTGCCTGAATGCTTGGCTTAGAGCTTGAACTAGGGGCAATCCAGCAACCATTTCAACTGGATACCATCAAGAGGGCAAGAGAGGAGGAGCCGATGAAATTGTTTCGGAGTTCTTCCCCGATGACGTCTAAGCTCTCAAGGACTCGGATTAGTCAACAGGAATGAAATCTAAGAAACCTGGTAGCTCGAGCGAGGAGCAGAGCCTAGCCCTATAGTTATAGGCTATATAATATTCTATTTCCTCTGCTTTGAATAGTTAGAATCAAACTCATTGCTCATTCATTAAGAGCTCTTGTCGGTAAAGAAGATCTAGATCGAGAGAGAGAATTGGCTTCTCGAGAATCCGCTGGAGTCAGATCAGTAGGGGAGTTCACACCGGGACTTTCTTAATAGAGAAAGAACCCATACCCTGAACCGGGGAAAGGCGATAACGACCCAGGAAATGATGAAGTACGTGAATCGACCCCCTCTTCGAGTCCAGACCTTTTAGCATAAAATAAAGAATAAGGGACTGACTTCTTTCTTGACAAGGATCCTGAATAAATCGCACATACTCCAAGGACTTCACGGAATTAAGAGGCACACAGGTGGGATACCAAGAGAAATGCGGGTAAGCGACGAGGAAAATTGCCTCAACAAAACAAATTTTTATTTTCAGAAAGATCCCCACGCTGAGGGATGAACCTCGCCAAATTTATACTTCGTTATGGGCCTAAGCGTCAACTGTGATTAATATTAAATTGGGTAGATGTTGAAATTTAGTGGCTTGAATTATCCAAAAAGAGGCTAAATAGTGAGGTTGCTAGATAAGAACCACAAGCAACTCACCTACATTTTTCTCTAGTTCTTATCTTATCTAACCTCTTTTGACAAGACACCTGTCGACTTTCTAAAGTTGGAACTCCTTGCTATTTTTGGCAATTGATCATTTACATAAACTACTTTTTTTATTCCCTACCTCTCATATTAATAGTCATGATTACTAGAAATAGGTATCTCAAATTATTTATCATTTTAGAAGTTCAAAACAAAATTAATTATTTTTTTTCTTTTTTACCCTTACTAATAATTGTTCTTAAAAATAGAGATAACACATAAATAGAATAAATATTCAATGAAAAAAAATTATATCTTAGACATAAATAAAGGTAGAATAATCTAATCCCTTTTTTAATTAATATTTCTTAAAAAAAACACAAACACGACACATAATATGAGACATAATATGAGACAGAGGGAATAATAATTATTCTATTTAGAATTAAGATTAGCATCGTCTACTTAAGTTGAGAAGTCATGATAGATGTACTTGCTTTAGTAGGAAAAAGCAATGTACTCTGCTCACGTTATCCACTTTTATTTTGGTGCTTATGTAAAATAATTGGTTCTAGTTTGTAATTTGTATTATTATTAAAGTTACAAATCACTTTTTATGAAGGGTTTCTTTGTAGATGTTTTTTGAATGATGTAATAGTAGTGTAAAAACTTCATTACACTATCAGAATATATAAGTTAAACTCTTTCGGAACTACAATTTACTGTTTTTATATTTTTAAGAATATTATAGTACTACTATATATTTCAGTGTAATGTAGTTTCTTGAGTTCAAATCGGGTGACATTCTGCTAATTGTTCAGCCTATTGAATATTTCCTCTTTTCCCTATTACCGCGAATAATACAAAGGAATATATTATTACATTGATAAGAAGAAGAAGAAAAAAAAAGATGGATATGATTTCGCTTTTTTAATTTTGTATTCGCGATATTGGGTTCGCAACCCCTTATTAATTCTCTTATTGACTTTGTAATGGATATTTTGGATAGGAACTATGCAGTGGGTATTTAATTTGATGAAAGATTAATTACAAAAATGATGTGTCCTGTAATGTCTGTACCAAAATAATAATAATGCTTGAAGTTATATTTTAATTCAATGTATGTGGTTTTCTTATCCATTTATCCAAAACAGCTCGGGAAAAGCTATTCTTTTGGAGTTGTTTTCCATAGAAAGGTAATACTAGTAGGTATAAAATTGTTTGTATTAAGAAATTTAAAAGTATCTCCTTTAGAAACACATTGACTTATGTGTTTAAAGAAGTCATAGATATAATAAACCCACAAAAATACACTAATATAATACGATCAGAGACGGATTCGAAATTTAAACCCTATGTATTCAACTTTTACGGTTCGTAAAATTGAACTTATTGTATCTTTAAACTTCATAAGTTCATATCCACTATTTATTGTAAAGTTAGTGAATTTTGTAATATTAAATTATTTTTCGCATCGAAAATATTGAATTCAGATGAATGTAATACTGCAGTCTAGAATGCTACATTTACCCCTGAATACAATATCTATGTACGCCAATGAACTCCTTTTTTTTTTTTTTTTTTTGCTTTTAAAAATGTTTTAGGAAATTCAAAGAAACTTGGAGTAATTATAACAACCACATTATAAATCACGTGGGAGAATTGTTTTCTCATTTTTCACATTCTCTATGATACAATGAATCTTTCTATCGACAAGAGCACATAAGTTTGTTCCTATGATTATGGAACAGAAAAAAGAACTGGATTATTGAAAAGTCTCTTTTCTATTTTCAAGAAAGGAACTATAGAAGTAAATAGTGGACCTCTTTACGTTGGCCATGCAACTTGAAGAAGAACCATTCTCTGTATCACTATTAAGCTTTGGAAACTGGTCAAATATATAAATAGTGGAAAAACTCAACAAAAAAAAATCTAAACTCATATTTTAAAAGTAAAATAAATGCAATATTAAAAATTTACATTTCTAATCCGTGAAATTTAAATAAAAAATTGGCCCTTGTGCTATTTACCTTTTAATATTGGATCTACATATGTGGGGTTTCATCCCTATCTAGAAAAAGCTATTTGTAAAAAGAAAATAAAATATCAGAACTCAATAACATGACCAAAAAGGTCCAAAATTCGTTTGCCCAATTGTCCTCATACTCCTCAAACTCCAATCTTATTGGCCTAGGACCATAACTTTTGACTAGAAAAATGTGTAAGAATAATAGTTTGTTAAAGTTCCACAAACAAGAAAATAGAGATAAGAACTAAGGATATTCCTCTCCCCAATGCCCTTATACCACTTGGCACCCTTTTACCGGAAAAATATATTATGTAGTTAGGTAAAAAAAATTACATATATATAAATACATATTTTGGTTAGGTAAAAAAAATACATTCTTTTACTTATTTATTTATTTATATTTTAACTTTTCTAAATAAAAATTTTGACTCTGCCACTACTCCATGCCCTTCTCCAATCCCATATGTTATCCAATGAAGGAAGAAAGAAAAAATAGTGATTTTGCCTAATATATTACATCTTGCAAGCATGGCTTGTGCTATTCATACGAGGTATGCAAGTCAAAAACAACCAATCAAAAAAGGACAAAATTTAAAAACCTCCAACAATTATAAATTGGGCAGCCTTCTCCTTGCAAACATTTCAAACTCTCTCACTTCTCATTTTCCTCCTATAGAATCAAAAATTTCCCTCTCCTCCCTCTTCTTTTAATTTCCTCCACCAACCCCTCTTTTTCCCACCTAGGAACAATTATTTTTATTCCATATAAAACCATATAATTAAATACTTGCCACTTCTTTCATTTCTTTACTTGAAAAAGATTTTTTTAAATATGGTTGGGAAAATTAGCTCGGATCTTCCTCCTGGATTTAGGTTTCATCCTACTGATGAAGAATTAATCATGTATTATCTTCGATATCAAGCTACCTCGAGGCCATGTCCCGTTTCAATTATCCCCGAAGTTGATCTATACAAATTCGATCCCTGGGAATTGCCTGGTTAGTATGCAATATATACTCGAAAAATTGTTTAAAATTCGAAGAATATAATACACTTTTGAATGTTTCTTGAAATATTATGATGATTATGTTTTATGAAATGTAGAGAAAGCTGAATTTGGAGAAAATGAATGGTATTTCTTCACCCCTCGTGATAGGAAATATCCAAATGGTGTTAGGCCAAATAGAGCAGCTGTTTCAGGTTATTGGAAGGCTACAGGAACTGATAAAGCTATTTATAGTGCATCTAAATATGTTGGTGTAAAAAAAGCTCTTGTTTTTTATAAAGGAAAACCTCCAAAAGGTGTCAAGACTGATTGGATTATGCATGAATATCGTTTAAATGAATCAAGATCTCAACCTAACAAGCAAAGTGGCTCTATGAGGGTAAGACCTTTCAGTTCCAAATTAGTCGGGGTCAGTTATACGAATCGTTTGTATATATCCATTCGACGAATTACACTAATGTTTTTTTTTCCTTCTTGGATATTTTTCAGTTAGATGATTGGGTACTTTGTAGAATTTATAAGAAGAAAAATATGGGAAAAAGTATGGAGATGATGAAAGCTGAAGAAGAAGAATCAGAGGCTCAAATTGAGATTACCAATAATGATATTGAAGTTGTTGGTGCTACTACTAGTGGACCACAAACAAACAAATTGCCAAGGAATTGTTCATTGTCACATCTACTAGAATTGGATTATTTTGGGTCAATTCCACAATTGCTAGGTGACAATTCATACCATACAAGTTTTGATATTGACCAAAGTTACACGATGAATAGTGTTAATACAAATGTGGTTCATCAAATGGAGAAATCTCAGCTAGGGGAAGTGTCACACCAACATAATAGCCAAAATAATAATTATAATATCTTCTTCAACCAGCAGCCAGTTTTTGTAAATCCAGCTTTTCAATTTCAGTGACAAAAAGTTCCACAGAACTGTCGTATGGGGTACTATGAGGCCCACGACTTTCTCGATCACCTCGTTCTTCAACCATAAGTTAGTATGTGGCTAAAGTCTTTCCGATGGTAACATATATTACGCTGTAGAATGCTATTGGATGAAGCTGACAGCATGGAAATTTTCAACAATTGTAAAATATTATAGTGGAAAGTGACATTATGTGATTGGTATTATCAGCAAGAAATCTCTAGTACAGAAAAAAAGAAGGGGTGGGGGCAACAAACTGTTGTATTTGTAGAATTTAGTTTAGTTTCTCACCTTGTGTTTGGCAAAACTAATTTCCTTGTGAAATTGTAATGAATATTTTTCTGCAGTACTCTACATTTCGATTTTTTTATTATTTAACGATGACATGTCAAATTGATTTTGGATGAAGCTTGACTCTACTCTCGTAAACCTCTTTCTTCAACTTAATTTTCTTTATTTTTGCCTTCTAATTGGTAGGAAAAGGAAAGTTTTCATTGAATATTAATTTTAAAAAGTCAATTATCCTTAGATAATAACCGCGTGGAAAATTGATCAATCAAACTAGTAGATAAGCTTTCGGATAGACATGGTTAAAAGTTATGAATAAAAATAGAGGCACTTTAATAATTAAATCACAACTATTTTACTAGTTTTTTTTTTTCTTTCGTTGGGGGTAGTTGGAACTTGGAACACGTGGCTAAAATGGCTATTCCCTTATTTAAATAGTTAATATGAGAGCAGGAAAGATCTGATATATAGACAATAGTAACCTCATGATCAGTAGGATTATGAAATTAAATTGAGATTTCAAAATAAACATTACTATAGTGATTGTTGCAAGGATGATGAAAAAGATAAAATTATTAAAAGGGAGTATTATTTTTGTTTTCCGTCAGGCGTCCGATACCTTCTTGAGCTCGACTTATCCAGCTTCACATGGAGAAGTCTCACTTTTACTGTAAAATATTCTCTATCAAAAGAGACTCCATTATCAAGATATCTTTAATTAAGGATGGAAGGATACTTATCACGTCATCGCAACCTTTGCTAGTTAATAGACTTAGTACCCCTAGATGACCCCATGATTTTTTTTTCTTTTAAAAAAGAAAAAGATGACCCCAGATAATAAACTGATAATGAGTTGTTAATTCACTTGATGAAACTAAGGTTGATATAGAAATGATATGATTCTCTTGCTATGTGGAGTTCATATAAACTAAGTGGCAGATTTGTGTCTTTATGTCAATGTCCTCGATTTGAGATGTTCGTTGTGGAACATTGATTACTTTTGACGCTCAATTTTTTAACACTCTCTTATTAGGAACATATATATAATTAATCAGTCAAAATTATTGACGCCATATATACATTGATATCATAAAAATAATTTACACAATTAGTGTAATTTAACTTAATATGGCATGTTAACAGTCATTATTTTTATCAAACTATTATATATATATTTATCTGTAATAACTTTATAAGTGACACTATCAATTTATAAAACTAAATTAACTCATATAATAATTGACACTAAAATATCTTCGACATGGACGTGATTCAAGTTAAGATGATGCAAGAAAAATAAACAAAAGAACAAAGGAATAAGAAGAGCATAAACTAAAGGAAAAAGGCGATGGAAACCTTGGACAATTGACAAAGAAATGGAGGTTGTGGTGGTCTAGTGGCCCAAGGGGATTAGCTTGGTGCATGCATGGGATTTCTAAGTATTAAAATATCCCCATTTGTTCGATGCTGACATTTTTGGACTATCTTGTTAACTTAATTCTATTCAATCTTTATTGTTTCTTATTCGGTATTCGGTATTTATTTTGAAGCTCCACAAATTCAGATTCATACCGCTTTTGATGTAAAACGCTCTCTGTCAGAGATGATTCAACACTCAGAATTCGAATATGAAACTTCTAATTAAAAGTGAAAGGAGTACTTACAACTCTAATACAAGTCGACGAGCCTTGATGGTACTTAATTGCTATTCAATTTTGTTTTGCTTTTTCTTACTTTTTTAACGGCTAATGTTTGGCCGAAATTTCTCCTAGAAATGACGAAGTCTTTTTATAAAGAATTCTTGGATAAGATCGAACTTTTAGTTCAATGAATAATGTACGTGCATTTATCGTTCATTTCTAAATTTTTGTCTGAGCTGACGAAGCTCAAGATGGAGGCAAAGAGCACGTACAAGGTAAAATATATTCCATCCGGTCCAAAATAAGCGATTTTTTTGTTATTTTCACACATATTAAAAAAATACCTTTTAACATTAATTATCAATAAAATTGACCATATTAACCTTTACTATTCCTTTACATAAACACTCCTAATACATACTCCAACATTATTTACTCCAAGAGCAATGTAGGAAAAAAATAATTAATTCATTCTTGAAATATGAAAAAATCACTTATTTTGGACCACAAATAAAAGGCCAAAAAATCACTTATTTTGGACCGGAAGGAGTAAGCTAGTATTTTTACTAATGAGTTATTATTCAATTCTAGAATTACTAAGATACAATGTATTCGATCATGTTTTCTTCGTGAGCAAAAGTGAAAATAATATACGTATACACAATGTCTACGGTAAATCATTGAATATAACATATTTATTTTACCAACACTTTAGTCAGTTAATTAATTAATCAACGTGTATTTTTTGTTAGTAATCTATATTTGTAAAACAATTCTGGAGAAAATAAAATAACATAAATAGAAATGTAAATGAAATAACAAAAACCAATTCGAGTCCACTGAACAGAGTGTTTCCTTAAGGAATTTAATCTCCTCCTAGTACCAAGGTTATGGATTATTTCCTCCAAGGATATAACGAATTACACACTGGTGTAGGGGTACTTCAAACCTCAATGTTTCAGCGAACACAAAGTTCGGTAGCAAATCACACTTACTGTTGCTTTCTTTAAAGTTAAAATATGCAGAAGAAAGGAGAAGAACTCAGAAAATTCGTATGAAAATTCTGAGCAGAATAGTCTAGTATTTATAGCCAAAACTGGGCTGAAATCTGAAGAGGAGCAACTCTTCAGAATGGTTGTTTATGCAAAACGGCGACAGCATAAATGCCATAACATAAATGGCTATTTACTCAACAATAAAGAGGGAAAATTGAGTTTAATTTTCAGTTACACAACTGAAAAACAAATTGAATTTAATATTAATATTCCCCACTTGTGGGATTTTACTGGGTTGTTATTGTTGTTAATATTAATATTCTGTTATTAAAATAAATATTTAATAACATTTCTGTTAGTATTTTACTATTAACAAATAAATTTGGTCCAAAAAATTAATCAATAAGCCGAAGCCGAGCGAGCAACGACGACGACGGTGTGAAGCTTGCCTTCTTCTCAACTCTTTAAGAGCTAGAAGAAGAGCAATTGTTTATTTACCCATAAAAAATCTCTTTCTCTTCTAATATGGGACAATGTCTCTTTACCAAAGGGGAAAACTTAAATTTTCATTTCCCTCCTTTTTCCATTCACCTTATTTAACCATATCATATACTTAAAATCCCAACATTTCTTACCTCCAGAGGGAATTTCTTTAATGTCAATAAAATAAGGGGAGATCAAACTTCAAATTGTGCATGCCACTGATCCAATACTAGCCAACTCAACATTACAGCTTGTTTGTATAGTTGTTACCTGTGAACGATACTGAGTTGAAACAAAAATCAGAAAACTGTTAGAAGAATAAAGAAATATATAAAATAGTAAAGAATCAGAAATATTCCGAGTCCACAATTTTCTTGTGCGTCCTTAAGGAATTTTAACCCCCTCACACTTTGCCAAGGTAATGGATTAAATCCTCCCAGGATAAAACGGAATAAACCTTCGTGCAACAGTGGCAATACAAACTGTAGGATACCAACGAACTCAAAGAACGGAGCAAAATCACACTTACGAATTTAAGAGAGAGAGACTGCGAATTAGGATGCAGTATATTCAGAAAGATAGAAGTTCTAGAGTGTTTTTCGTATATAGAAGATGCAGCCTTGCCTCAGAACCGAAGCTGAGCGAGCGACGACGACGCGAGGGTTCATTCTCTTCAACTCCTTTTAAGAGCTTTAAGAAGTGAATCTATATATAAGCACATAAATGTGATTGTCCCTCACCAATGAGGGACAAAGTGCAAGACAAAAGTTCAGTTCTTCAAATTTTCATTTTCCCTCCATTTTATTTCCCTCCATTTCCAATTCACACTTCTTCTATTTTAAAGCCCAATGGCTTAAAGTCCAACATTACCTATATTGTATTGGATCATATTGCTACTTTAAATATAATATTTGTTAATCAGATGGTTCGGGCACATTCAGAGGAGGAGCATTGATGCACCGGTGAGGAGGTGTGAGCGACTGGCTGTAGTGGGCACGCGGAGAGGTAGAGGAAGACCTAAGAAGTATTAGGGAGAGGTGATCAGACAGGACATGGCGCGACTTAGGATTACTGAGGACATGGCCCTTGATAGGGAATTATGGAGGTCGAGCATTAAGGTTGTAGGTTAGGGGAGAGTGAATATTTCTACAGCACAATAGAGGGAGACTATCCAGTTAGGAGTTAGACTAGGAATGTCATTGGTCGTCTATTGATGCAGGGCTTTCCCTTCTAGTTGTACTATACCAGCCATCTATTTCGTATTTCGTATTTTGTATCCTGGATTTCATATTTCATATCTCTTATATATTGTTGTTGTTATTTTTATTATGCATTTTTATGGCACTAATATATCATCTCCTATTGCTTTTTTGAGCCGATGGTCTCCTGGAAACAGTCTCTCTACCCTTCGGGGTAGGGGTAAGGTCTGCGTACATATTACCCTCCCCAGACCCCACTTGTGGGATTATACTGGGTCGTTGTTGTTGTTGTTGTTGTTTTGATTGTTACTTAAATTTTATTATATTGTATTGTTAAATCCAATATTAGGTAACGATGAAAAGTACCACTTTATGTAATGACCTATTTGATTTGGCCACGTTGTTATCTTACTTTTTCTCTCATCTTGCCCTTCCTTATTATTACATAATCCTATTTTATAATAGAATATAGTTTAATACATTATAAATCGATATGTATATAACAGCCATCCATACAAGCTGTTACTGCAACTGATCTGACTACAATAATCTTTTCAGTCGCACGTGTGCCAAATATTACAGATAACTATATAAATTCAAGATATTACAGAGAGTTCATATTGTAGGTTAAAGTTAGGTGTAGATACCAAGAACGTGCCATATAATTCAAATCATAGCATTCAAATACTGTTGACTAGTTTTGTATAAAGTTCACAAGTAATTAACTCACGTCTCGACTAAAAATCATGTTTAGTGATGATAAGACTAGCACAATAACATTCACTTCGGCATGCTAGTTATACAAAAAGGGAAAGAAAACTCCCTTTTGACCTTTCCATTTTCTGATAACCTGGTGGATGAACACAACAACATGCGAATATTGCTTTTAACTCGAGAGTGTAGTGGCAATTTTAGGACGAATTTTGCAATTGAAATTTATTTATTATTTTGATTTTAACTCGAATATATACGTGTGTGTTGGAAAATATATATTATTGGGTCGGGTCTACCCATAAGGGGTGCAAGATGATCCATGAGCCCATTAATTGGTCCTCCTCCTAAACTCTACTTATAACGTATAAATACACTATTAATTATGCGTCTAGAGAAAAGAGATCTTTTTTCTAGTGTTTCTTATGGGAAACAAACGACGGCTAGGGTTAGATTCTTTGTATCTTAGAGGGTAGTAGGCTGTGAACAAAGAAAATTCATTCATAATTCCCGACGACCAGTGATAAAAGTCGTGATTGTTGCAGACTCGCTTCCGCATAAAAGAAACCTATAAGTCTCCTAATTTAGTATTTACGGATAAATACTTCAGTGTGTAAAAGAATTAAAATATATGCATCGCATTTATTCTAAATTTAATAATTATATATTTAGAATTAATTGACTCTAAATTTTAGATTCGCACATAAGTCATAACTAGCGCCGTTCAAGCAGTGAATTAAGATCAGCTGCATGATTGGCTGGTCAAATACTAATAATTTATATCTCATTCAACAATATTTTCAATGCCGTTCACGACATGCTAAAATTGCTCATCCAGCTAACGTTGAACACATTTTCACAAGACAAACTAATTTAGTAATTACCCTAAAGTCTTTGTTCCTTTTTCTTTCGTCCTTTTTTTATTGATTATTTTCTCATCACCATCCATTCATTTCTCATCTATCATTTTTTTATAAGTCCTATGATACTATGAATAGCCCCACTATTTGGCTGTAAAGGTGTGCTATGAAGCTATTAGTCTAAATCATTAGTCCAACTATGTGGGAGAAGACTTGAAATTTGTTTGGTTGTCGTTCGTGCACTACTAAAGATCTATTCTTCGGCCTAAATTCTTTTTTCTTTCTGCATGAAAAAGATTGATCTTGCTTTAGGTTGAGTAAAGTATACCAACCCACATGGAGGTTTGGCTTGGAGATGGCATTTTCAATGAGAGGCACCCTGTATTTATCTTAAAACATCATCAAATATATATATATATATATATATATATATATATAAATTATTAATTTAGAACTCAGTACCTTAAAACGATTAGAATCCTAAATCCATAAGCTTGAAATCCTAGTTCTGCCTTTGTTTTAACGTGGATTGGGAGCATTGGAAGAAACAAAGAGCTAACTTTGAGCTTACTTCCAAGAATCTAAGACATTTTAGCACTGATCGAAGTGCTCAGGCTGTCTTAGACTCAGTCTTTTAGTTTGAAGTGTGAGAAAATCTAATCCATATAAAATTTTGTAATACTTATAGTTTTCGAGATAAAAGCTACCCTGCATAACTAATACTATTACTATAATATATGTATAATTACTTAATAATTTAAATATTTGATTTTTGGTAGTATTAAACTATGCATAAGCTTATGGTGGAGTGGAGGTTAATACCGAAAACCAAATGTTGTATCACTAACTTTGGTAAAATGTACTTAGATTTATGTAAATTTATACGATACATAGAATGTAGAATTAGTAATACATGGATAAGAGTATTTAAAGCTAAAAATTAAATTTATGCCCCAATATTAGGCAATCCACGCATCATGCATCATCATATCAATCCATGTATTGCATAGTAATTCGTACATTATTAGTTACTGCATAAAAATTCATGCATTATTGTCTACCGCATGATTAAAGATTAAAAGATTCACGCATTCATTAAAGACTAAAAGATTCACGCATTATAATCCTTGTATAACACTGAAAGTGCATAATTTTTTTATATAGCTAACGTTCAACGATGGATAAATTCTCGCAATAAACTTGATAGAGTGACCAAAAAATAAAAGTAGGATGATGTCATCGGTTAAACTATAATGATAATATAAAATTATCTTCAAACCGCGTATATAACAAAGGAACTCCGAATGTATTTGGTATGACGGAATTTTCAATTTTTCCTTGTTTGCTTGGGTTAAATGTTTTGAAAAATATTTCTCTAATGAATCCAATTTCAGAAACTGACTCCTTCCTAAGAGGAGGGAAAAACTCTCTTTCAACTCTCCTCACCCCACCCCCACTCCTAAAATCTATTGTCGACGCCTCAGCCCCTACCACCCCACCCGTCATCCCTACCTTGCCAAACCCCGACCACTCCCAACCATCCCCTACCTCCGATCTTGGCCAACTCCTGCCCAACCCCCAACTGCAGCCAGGCACCCCCCCCCCCGGTTCCCCTTCACCCTCGACCCACCACCCTCTCATTCCTTCTTCGGCCCTAGACCTTGCCTTTCCCCCGCCTTCGGCCCATCGTGCCCCGTCCTTGGACCACTGACTTCAACCTCCGACCTCGAACCCCGAACCTCGACCAGGTCCCTCGACTCTCCGGCACATGACCCTCGACCCCTTATCTTGGACCTCGACTGCGGACTCTTGACCCTAGATCCAGAACCATGACCGTGGGTCCCGGCCCCGAACATTGACCCCGACTACAGATCTTGATCCCCCCCCCTCCCCCGAGCCATCCCACCCACTATGTCCTCCAAAGTGTTTGCCTAAATTATAGTATATAAATGCTCTTGGGAGATTATATTCTGTTTACTAACCAAACACAAGAAAATAAATAAAATATTATTGATTTTTCAAGAAAATATTTTTTCTTTCGTACCAAATACACCCTTAATCATGGTTAGTGATGATAAGTCTATCACACTATAACATTCACCCGTGCGTGCCAATTATACAAAAGGGGAAAGGAAACTCCCCTTTGACCATTCCATTTTTTGATAACCTGGTGACTAAGGAACACAACAACATAGGAATTACTGCTTATTACTTTTGTTAATTTGCCTCGGTGTTGCCTGGATGTTCATCCAAGTGTGGAGAAAAAAGGACGAAGAATAAAAAAGGACCAAAAACTGGCCTCTCATTTGATCAGCTGTCAAACAGTTTGTGAATTATGACCAGATGCATACATATATATCAAATATGCAGTCAACAAGTGTCTTCTTCCCAATGCCGTTCACGACATGTATATATATACTCATATTGCTCTTCCAACTATCATTGCCCACGTTATCACAAGATAAACTAATTTACTACTCAATTTGTTACATTTTAAGTGATCTTGTTAGATTGGATACGAAATTTAAGAAATAAATTACATAAAAAAATTAAAATTTATAGTTAAAAAAGTCATAACAATTATTTATAAGATTTTTCAACTTCATGGGTTTAAATATCTTTTATGTGACTAAAATCTTTTCATTAAAGATATATAAAATGAAAAATTTTAAAAATTTAAGTTAAATTATTTCTAATTTTGAAAGCAGTCATTCATTTTCAATCGAGAAGAAAATAGCAGCACATAAACTGACAAAAGGAATTATCCCAAGGTTTTTCTCTTTTCTTTTTTATGGTTTTGATAAGTTTCTCATCATTATCCATTCAATTCTCATCTCTGTCATTTTCTATAAGTCCTATGAATAGCCCCCACTAAATGGATGTAAAGGTGTAACTATAAAGCAATTAGTCTAATCATTAGTGCAAGTATGTGGAAGAAGACATATGATATTTTTGGGTGAAGTATTCCAAATATTCCTGATTGGAGGTTTGGCCTGGAGATAGCATCTTTAATGTGGATGGTGAGCTTTAGAGGAAACAAAGAAAGATAGCTAGCTTTGAGTTTACAATTCCAAGAATATAAGATATTTTAGATTAAAGTTATGTATTATTTTATACGTAATAGAATACGAATATGGGATAAGTGTATGTTACGGAAGTCAAATGTATATAGTGTGAATGAGTCATAATTAGTATATCAAAAATTATGACAGTCACCAAATAATAAATAAGACAATAAAACAACAATAAAAGGAACATCAGAATTTACGAGGTTCGGCCAATTTTGCCTACTTCCTCGGACACAACCAATATTTTATTCCACTCCAAAAATACAAGCGAAATAATACTAAAGAGAGAAGATACAAATGCCTTAAGAAAATGAGAAGGCAAATGAGAAGTGTGTTTAAATCCTAAATATTTGGCCTCCTTTTATATGAAAAACCAAATATGTCACCCACCGATGTGGGACTTTTGACATTTTCAACAAATCTCCACCTTGGCAAAATTCCACATCTTCAATTTTCTCTCCATAACAAATTTTGGTTGTTTCTTCATCTTCAATCTTCAGTGTTCAACAATGTTGATCAAATCCAAACAATGTTGAAACTTGACTGCAATCACCATTTTTGTTAGCATATCAGCAGGATTCTCCGTAATATAAATGTTCTTCACCGTGACTGCACCTTCTTCTATGATTTCTCGCACGAAATAATACCAAACATCAATGTGCTTCGTCATTGCATGATAAACTTGGTTCTTCACTAATTGAATAACACTTTGACTATCACAAAAAATTATGATACTTTTTTGTCCAATACCAAGGTCTTTTAGCAACCCCTGAAGCCAAATTGCCTCCTTCACAGCCTCTGTAATAGCCATGTACTCTGCCTCTGTTGTAGACAAAGCAACTGTTGACTGCAAAATAGACTTCCAACTAACTGGTGCCTTTGCAAAAGTAAACACATAACCAGTAATTTATCTTCGTTTGTCCAGATCACCCGCAAAATCTGAGTCACAATATCCAACTACAGATTGATTGCCTTCCTGCGCAAAAACTAACCCAACATCTACAGTATTATGAATATACCGTAGAATTCACTTCACAGCTTGCCAATGCTCCTTTCCTGGATTATGCATATATCTGCTAATAACTCCAACAGCTTGTGAAATGTCAGGTCTCGTACAGACCATTGCATATATCAAGTTACCAACAACATTTGCGTATGGTACCCTTGACATATACTCTTGTTCAGCTTCATCTTTTGGCAACATAGTAGTACTTAGCTTAAAATGGGGAGCAAGTGGAGTACTAACTGGCTTAGTATTTTCATCTATGCCAAAACGTTGTAGTACTCTCTTTAAATATTCCTTTTGAGATAAATAGAGTTTCTTTGAACGCCTATATCTTATTATCTCCATGCCAAGAATTTTCTTTGCCTCACCCAGATCCTTCATCTTGAACTCCTTCTTCAGTTGAATCTTCAACTTATCAATTTCTTCCGAATTCTTGGAAGTTATCTACATATCATCAACATATAGGAGAAGATGTACAAAGGAACCATCTTCAAGCTTGCGCAAATACACATAATGATCGTATTTGCTTCTCTTGTACCCTTGCCGCAACATAAACTTGTCAAATCGCTTGTACCATTGTCTAGAAGATTGTTTCAATCCGTACAATGATTTTTCAAGTTTGCATACCATATTTTCTTTTCCAACAACTTTGAATCCTTCTGGCTGAGTCATGTAGATTTCCTCCTCCAAGTTTCCA
The DNA here is from genome assembly GCF_000715075.1 of Nicotiana tabacum. Taxonomy (NCBI): domain Eukaryota; kingdom Viridiplantae; phylum Streptophyta; class Magnoliopsida; order Solanales; family Solanaceae; genus Nicotiana; species Nicotiana tabacum. The sequence continues at coordinate 22,365,261 of NC_134099.1, read as the reverse complement.
TGTAAAAACGCAGTTTTTACATCCATCTGAACTAGTTCCAAATTCAACTGTACTACCAAAGCCAACATAATTCTAATAGAGGAATGTTTTACAACTGGAGAAAACACTTCATTGTAATCAATTCCCTCCTTTTGAGCATATCCTTTGGCCACCAATCTTGCTTTGTAGCGAACATCTACTTGGTTAGGAAATCGTTCCTTCTTTGCGTAAACCCATTTGCACCCAATTGCTTTCTTGTCCTTCGGGAGATTGGCCAATCTCCATGTATGATTTTGATGAATGGACTGTATTTCATCATTCATGGCAATCTTCCACTTGTCTTCTTCTGAACTTTGGACTGCATTTTTATAAGTGGTCGGAACAAAATCAGCTACAATTGAGGCCGCACAAACCACCGTCTCTATGAGATGAACAAGTTTCTTTATTGTCCTTTTAGGTTTACTTGTTGCAATTGACTCAAGTTGCTGATGAGGTTCTTGAGTTGGAACCTCCCTCTCAACTGGCTCTTCTTCCAGAGGATGATCTTCATTTATTTCCTCCTCTTCTTCTTGTGTAGGAAAAATAAATTTTCCCTCAAACTCCACCTGCTTAGAAGCACCCTCATCTTGTTTGGTATCTTTATTTGTTACCTTATTTATCATAGCAGATTCATCAAAGGTAATATCCCTGCTGAATATTACTTTCTTTGTCATAGGACACCATAAGCGATATCCTTTGACTCCAGAAGTAATCTAATAATGTCAAACTATGTCTAATACAAAGACACACACGGACGTAGCAAATATAATCTGAGTAATTCTGCCCAGAGTCGAACAACAGAGAATTAACCTATCAATTACTTTTGACGGATTTACTAAATTCACAGAATCAATTTTCCCCAAACTTTGTAATTCACAATTGATAATATTTCTAACAACTAAAGTCTGAAAATAATTAACAGCTGAAAATTAACTATGCTTGATGTGTAAACAGTTGGAATAAGGTCTAAGGTAATGGTTTCCCCCGTTGGTGATTTTCTTGGTTGTACGTTTCTTATAGCGATGCCTTAGTTGTCTCTATCAATCAAGAACTCTCCAGCTATCATAAATCTCTGTCAAGCAATTATAATAATTTGCTATACGCACTCTCTCAAGCTACGCTAGCTAGATTCACATTACCGTTCTTTTAGATTGCACCCGAGATATCGTTATCTCTAATCCAATCTCTAAACCCTCGGTTATGACTCTCGTCTATACTCCGGGAGTGATGTTGTTCAAACAACTACCTAAATATGCACTCTCTCTCAAGAAGATACATAATAAATAGGAACGGATAATTGAGGGCCCTTTCAACTAACCACAATCAAAACGTATATGAACAAATAGAGATTAACAACCAATTCAAACTATATTAATATAACAACCAAGTCATCCCCAACGGGTTTCACCAAAACCTTAGATTAAAGTATTTAGCTACTCATGACAACGTAAGAATAAACTACGAAAATATTCATAATGGAAAATTGCAAGAAAAATAGAAGAGAATAAGAACTATGATGTTTTGGGTGATCTCTCACACTTGTTCTTCTTGCAAAAGTAATCTCAAAATAAGCCTCTCTTTCTTGGGCGAGTTTTCTACATCTTATAAGGGCTTTACAAAAGCTTTTCTGAATTGATACTTTATCCCCTTAAATTTCTGGACTGTGAATATGCCGCCGCGGCCGCGGCGTAGACCGCGGTGGAAACCGCGGTGAGTATGCTGGGCATTTTTGTTTCCCTGTTCCTTCTCTTTTTGCTCTTTTGTATTTGGGTACATCTCCAGTGGGTGTTTTCTTCATGTTATTGCCTCTAAACACTTTTTGTTGCTTCCTCACATCTTATATTCCCTGCGAAACCAAATATTATTAATTGAAGCATTTTATTGGCAACTTACATTATAAAACAACAACAAAGCATGGGCAATTATGGTGTAAATAACAACTATATAGCCTATTATTAACACCCCACTCTTAAATTATTGCTAGTCCTCGAGCAATTCACCACACTCCATAAAAATTCATTCCCTATGTTTTTCCTTCAACGACTCACGCCATGAACATTTCACAAGAGTTACACCTAGTAGTGAACAGTTTTTACCTCAAGAATCAAGTTTTTCGTACCATGTAACATTTAACTTACTCAAACCACTCTACACAATAGTCAAGATGCACCTTTCCTTTGTGAATTATATCACACCTCCTTTTTCCTACACCCCCGGAGAGGTATAAATAAAGGGAGTTTTTCTAATTAAAGGACAATTGAAACGGGATTTATCTATTTAAAAATTTAGAGTCGCCACTTGGGAATATTTTATGGTGTCCTAAGTCACCGGTTCAAATCCCGAATTGAGAAAAAGATTGACTCAGTTTTACAGTCCGCGAACAAAGAAATCCGGGTAAGGAATTCTGTTAACCCGGGAGAAGGTGTTAGGCATTCCCGAGTTCCGTGGTTCTAGCACGGTCGCTCAATTGTTGTAATTTGCCTATTATCTGATTTTTTATACATGTTTTAACCTATGGTTCAATTTTAACTTTTTAGCCGCTTTTATTTAATTTTTAAAAAAATTCAACGTCACATAAAAAAAACGTTTTGAACCGCGTCACATAAATGCGCACCCGCAGTCCGCAACACATTTTATATAACGTTGTTAGGATTTGGATTTAGGTCACATAAATGCGCACCCGAATTTAGGAAGGTTGATTGTTGAAATAACGCGTCTAAAGAAACTATGTGTTTTTAACTTTACGAGGGCCATGAGAATTCTCTAAACGGCGCGCCTCAATTTCCAAAGAATTAAGATTCATCAAGTGATGGCCATAGGTTATATGATTCAAATATGTGAATGGCACGCCTCAAAATTATTCAACTAAAAGAATTAGGGAGATGCGTAATGAAAACTAATTTGAAATTAAATATCCCAGCCACACCCCGAAAACAGTACCCTTGTTTTAATTATGTGCCTAAAGCTTGATCACCATATTCATAAATTGTTTGTTCTTTCCTGTGCTTGAGACCAATTGTATGTGTTTAAAAACTTGCAAAACGGTTTACGTATAAAGTTAGGGAGAAACTTTAGTTAATATGAATACCGTTTGTTTTATGAAATAATCATCACTCCACCTAATGCAAACTCAACTTTGTATATCCTCTCTTAAAATGCCGAAATCAGTACTCATAAAATCTGTTCGTACTATGTACACATTTGGCATTTGCCTATTTATCAACATCACAATTTTAATCATATACAATGCACCGAAATTTTTACACAATTAAGCAATCATTACTTCAATACAGACGAGCTCATCACATGAACCAAAACCGCCTTCCACATAACTTCTACACATTTATTTCTAATCCAAGTCCTAACCATTTTGTTAATTTGTTTATGACGATTTGGTTTTAGACGAATAAAATCAGGCCAATTGTTGTCCAAACTTGTGAAAACTATTTACAACTACCAAATCTATACCTTGTAATAATGTTGATATCACTTTGTTATAAGAGACGGGCTAATTGCACTCCTAAACTAAAATAGGCAATTTATTATCAAGAAGGAAAAATAGTCTACAAATTGATTTGATAGGCAAATTCATACTACATCTACCGTGAATACACAATTGAACCTCTCTGAATATCCCAATACTTTAAACATAATGGACCTTACCAATTTACCTCTAACTTATGGTTATCACAATAGCTGTTCTCATACAAGATTACATACAAACAAAAACACTTATCTTAGCTGGAATTAAAGATGCTTGACGAAGTATCCTACTGTAGTTCCTTGATAGTCTCATACTACCATACACTTAGCTAACATGGCTTAAACACAAAAAAACTTAGTTAATGGTCAACATTCTATCAAGTTTCCTTTCTCGGCAGTTCAAAACCAGCTATAACCACAAGAGTTTCAGAGGCAAGTAAAATTACTATAGGGCTATACTGACTTCAAAGAGGCATACGACATGTCAATTAACTAAAAAAACAAAAAACTGAAACTAAACTAATAGATTTGAATGTGCAGAAGACTCATTTGGAACTCCAGCTTTCATTTCATTTCAATACAAAAACCTTGTGTGAGATAGTCTAAAAACATGTACCTGGAAGTAAAGATGAAACAGATGGGTGAGGATTTCAGCAGTAACAGCAGTAAAGTAGAATTCAGCAGCAACAAGTGACCCAATTTCAAACTCAAAAATGATATACAGCAGCCCAGAAATCAGTTTTGATCGAACAGCAAACCAGATTCAATAACCTTTCGATGAAATTGACTCACAATCAAGGAGACATTGAATAAAATGCACAATCTATCCAGACTTTTTCAACGAGAAACAGATTCAGGCCCTTTATCACACTTGATGAACCACAGATGCCTTAACAAGTTGAAATTTAAAAATCGGAATCAATGGAACCACAGATCCCAGCTGCCTCTCTGTGTATATGAATTTAGTCTCTCTCCTTTCTCTGTCCCCCATTATATACCTCATCAACCAGCCCTTTCCAGCTTCTCTTTTCTTTAAAAATGTATTCTTTAAGCTTCTGAAAATGTCTCCCATGTTCTCTTACTTTCCAGCTCTAAAAGGATATCAAGCTGACCACTGTCAGTTTCCTTTTTTATTTTTAATTCACTCCACTAACCTAGTGCTTTTAATTAATTCATTAATACAATTTCTACCCTACCACTACTTCCTAAGTTAGGTAAACAATCTCCTTTTATTGAATAATTCCCAGAGTAACCCTTTAAGTTCATAATTATTCAATTAGAATCTCTGAAAGCTATAAACATTTACATAATAGGTTTAGCATTGAAACAAGTCAGAAATAACCCCTCATATGAACAATCTGAACTGACATTAGCAAGAAACGACCATTGAAGAGCCTATTTGAGATTCGACCTTTTGACACTTTTAACATAATCATCTTAACAGGGCATCAAAACATCACGAGGATATTAATTTGCTGCCTATTAGAATTGTATAAACCCAAATTGAAAATTGAGAACCTACTGATTCAATGGCAAACTTATGAACTTAAATAACTAAAACAGAAGCTGGATACAAACCTAAAACTAGGCAGAGTGGAGAGACCAAAATCAGGGCACAATCCTCCTTTTTATTTTAGGAATTAAAATAAAAGTTAAAATGGACAGAAATGGCTGAACAAACAAATTAACATAATAGGAAGAACCTATTATAATTTCAATTCAAAGTCAGACCATTAAAATACACAAAGTAGAAAAGAAGAAAAGATAGAAATGAAATAGACATTGAAAATAAAAGAAATGCTACAGGGAAACTCACCGACTAAACTCAAAATTAAAACCTTATAACTTGATTCATACAAAACTGATACCAATCGCTTTTTTTCTATCGAGAAAGAGCGAATGGCGTCAATTTTGTAACGAATCAGCCTTCCCGAGTCGATGCATGCCACCAGTTTTGACAGTATCGAGTTGTGAGTTTTTAGAGCTTAAATTTGGATCTAATATTCGAGGAGTTCTAGAAAGATTCGAAGGAAACCATTATGGGATTTGTAAAGAGGGGGTCAAGGTGGTCATATGGTGTTAGTTTGGGGTTGATAGGGTAAACTAGGGTTCGGGTCCGATCTTCGATATGAAATTCGAGGGATTTGGCTAAGATTCGAAGGAAATGGTTTGGGGATTTGAGATGATGAGGTGAAGGAGAATAAAGGGTGTTAATTTGGGGTTGTTTGGGCCACCGGAACCGCCGTGAGGCGATTTCCAGTGGGCGAAAGAGGGCGGCGTACGGTGGTGCCTGTTCTTGGTCTCTGAAGAGACGAGCGAGGGTGTTTGGTATATTAAAATGGGGAATTAACCGGGGCCATTGGATTAGAGGGGATCGACGATCCAGATTGATCAAGGGGAAAAACGGGGTCGTTTGGTGGCTAAGTGGGTGATCCGGGTATGGGAATGGGTCGGGTTATGGAAAAGGTTTGGGACCGTTCGATCATGCTGATTCAACGGCCCAGATTAGAGCATGTCCGAACGACGTTGTTTTGGTTGAGGCTGGAGACGGACCGGGTTGGGGGAGACGGGTCTGGGCTGGTTTGGGGTGTATTTGATTTGGGCTTTGGTGGTTAAATTGAGTTTGGCCCAATTTGATTTCCTTTTCTCTTATTAATTCTTTTTCTTCCTAAATTGTCTTCAAAATTAAAACCAAAAATCCTAACTCAAATTATAAAACCAAAATTGACTTAAAATACTAATCCACTTTAAATAATATTTATCACAAGTAATTAAATACTAAAAAATAAAATAATCACACAATTTGACATTAAACACTTTAAAAATGCAAAATACGTTATTTTTTGATTCTTTCATTTTTGTAAAAATAAGTAATTTACTACTCAACTAAAAAATTATAAAATTAAATCTTAAATGCAAATGCAATCTATTTTTTTGTATTTTTCATTTATTTAAACATACAAACATGCACGAACTCATGCAAATAATGACAGAAAATACTATAAAAATCCACAAAATTGCAAACAACGGAAAAAATTATTTTATTTTGGATTTTTTGGGAGTGATTCTCATAGGGCAAAAATCACGTGCTCACAGCTGCCCCTCTTTGCCCAAAAACACAAAGAGTTATTGTGCAAAGATAAAGTGAGCGGATACGAGCGATGTTTTGCCCGTTTGAATACTCTGTGGGAAGCATTTTTGAAAGATTTGACCGAACCTCTGCTTCAAAGGTTTCCTACATATCCTTGGCTATAAAGGAATCAGGCCAATGTAGTTCGGGAAGTTTCGGTAGCTGGGACTACCATGAGCTGTGGTTTCACTGTTACTGCTGCTGCTGCTGATACTACTTGCTGACCTCCTTATTACACCATGACAAAAATGAAGAAGCTAGACTAAGCTATAATTTATGCTTTACAATGATTTATTTTCAAACTTGGTCTTGTGACTGTTGTTGCCTTGTTGATTTGTATTTCCCTCAGTTGTTCCTTTGCTGCTGACTCGAATTGTATTCTTGAGATGCTTTCCCTCTCCTTCAGGTGGGTACCTGATTGTTGAACCTTTAAACGTCTTTCTTTGACCATTGTTGCCTATCCTCTATTCTATAGGTGGGCTCCTGATTACTCGAACCTGAATTGCTTGTTCCCTTCGTTCTCCATGTGGACGCTTGATTGCTGAATCTTCCATTGCCTTTCCTTGTTCTCCAGGTGGACGCCTGATTGCTGAATCTTGAATTGCTTCTTCCCTTCGTTTTTCAGGCGAGTTCCTGATTACTTGAAATTTGAATGGTATTCCCTTGTTCTCTAGGTGGGCTCCTGATTGCTGCGCTTGAAAGTATTCCCTGCTCTCCAGGCGGGCTCCTGACTTCAAAATAGACAAACCAAGAATTTGAAAGCTAAAACTTAAATTATACTCCCTTGTTCTACAGGCGGGCTCCTGACTGTTGTGCTTGAATGTGTTCCCGTGCTTTTCAGGCGGGCTCCTGATTGCTAAACTTGAAATTTATTCCCATGCTCTCCAGGCGGGCTCCTGACTTCAAAATAGACAAAACAAAGAAAATTTTCTGCCCAAATTTGGGTATCTGGGCACATATGTAAGTGTAAAACGAACCACATTACCAAATATCAATAAGCATTTGAAAACTAGGTTTCGTTATCCGGGGGGTCCTGACAACTCTTGATAATTTTAAATCTAAGATATATCTTTTAAAGGTGTGACTTCTGCTAAGTATCGTTATTTAATGAAAACTCTCAAAGCTAGGTCCCATTGTTCAGGAGGGTCCTGGAAATTCCTAATTGAATCCTATCTAAAACATGCAAACTTTGAAATTAACTTATGTTCCTTTGGGGTACACTTATGCTAGGTCTTGTTTTTCACGATTGTTTCGATTTTTATTTTATTTTATTTTCATTTTTTTTAAACTAGGTCCCATTTTCCAGGAGGGTCCTAAGAATTTCCGACTAAATTGGGAAAATGTGGAAAAAGATGGCGTTTCTGCTTGGGGAAACGTTGAGGAAATAGAAAATCATAATCATTAATCTGGGAAAGAAGAGAATTCAGAATCTTTGTTCTCATGGGGTAATGTCCAAAGTGTATCTCAAACATACAAACTTCAAAGTTCCACTTATAATCTTCTAGGGTGCATTCATGCCAACTTCTGCTACTCATGATTATTTTGAATTTTAAACTAAGTCCTATTTTTCAGGAGGGTCCTGAGAATTTCCGCAATCAAATCTGCCTAGTACTTACTCTCTCTACGGATGATTTCCCGAAACAAATGCCATTTTTTCCCCTGTTTCAAATCAAAGAAAATTTCGTCAGTTTAAAAACGTGGTGGTTCATCGTGGAATTCTTGCTGGAGGCAGTTTTCTCTTTGCCATTCTTTGCTTCATCCAACCGCCTTGAATTGATCGAAAAGATTGTTTTGACCTTCTGACTGATCCTTAACTACAAGATCCCCAACTGCTATTCTCCCCTCCTGACCTTTCTGCTTGAAGCCGTACATCTCCTACGACATTACTGAATCGTTCCACAGTTTTAACTTTTGCTTACACCATAGGTCCTATTTTTCGTCTTTGGCATGTTCTAGCTGCATTTTGCTTTGTGCAATTCCGAAACTGGTAGTAAGCTTTGAAATTCCTTCTTACAAGGCTAAATTTGGAAGAGCTTTAGAGAAGTAAAATTAACAGCAATGAAATGCAAGGATTTTCAGAATAAAGAAAAGAATCCAAATTTGGATGACTGTTGGAGATAGGAAAAGTGACTTATTTGAGCGGAATCACCGGCACCAATGATCATGGTATGCATTTGGATTAATCAGCCCAGTCTATTCAACCAATCTCCTTTCCAATTGTTTTACTTTGTTCTCCAAGATTTCCACAACCCAATTTTACTTTCCGCCAACTTAGGGACCTTGTTCGACTTGCAGTGCCCTGAAGGGTTTTCACCGACAAACCTCTCTCATTTGTTTTCTCTCAGCTTTCGTCGCCTCATGGTGCCCACAAAGGTTTTCACCAATAAAAATCTCTCATTTTTATTTTCTCTCAGCTTTCGTCGCCTCATGGTGCCAATGAGGGTTTTTACCAATAAGACTCTCTCATTTTTTTGATTTTTCTTACTTAAACTGGAGTGTTGCCCCTGATATGAATTCTCTATACATTGCTCGACTTGGCATCTCTCGAAGACTGATCGGAAGGTCTTTCTTTGGACCGTAATGTGGGCTTTTGGATGAGGTTAGAAAAAAAAAGGGTATCAAAGGCTCAAAACAATTTTGACACGTGTTTAAAATTACAACTCTTGGAATCACATTTCTTATTACAAGTACAACTTCTGCTCCAGTTTCTTGCTTGGGTATCTTTTGATATTTTATTTGATGAGACCGAACAGTGAGGCTGCCTACGTATCCTTAAAAGGAATCAGGTCGAACGTAGTTCATGCATGAATTTCCTTGTTGTTATACTTTTTACTTCTTTTCTTTTCTCTTTTTCTTTTCTTTCTTTTTCTCTCTTTTTCGTTATTGATTCCAAAAGAGGGGTATGAAAGAAATAAATAAGGCTCAAAAGGGGGAACAAAGGGTGAAGTGTTTAGATAGCAGAACAAATTGCCTTCGTCATTCCAATCTTCGAAATAATGCCAAATACAAACAATCAACAGTTATAACAAAGAAATCATACATAATATCTTTTTACTGCATCAGAATTGATAGCCATGTCTATGCATTTTCCTTCGATATCTGTTAAACATAAAGCACCATTGGATAACACTCTGGTCACAATGAATGGCCAGTGCCAATTTGGGGCGAACTTGCCTTTTGCTTCAGCCTGGTGTGGAAGAATACGTTTTAACACCTGTTGGCCCACTTCAAACTTCCGGGGACGTACCTTTTTATTGTATGCTCTTGCCATTCTCTTTTGATATAGCTGGTCATGACACACTGCTGCCAATCTTTTTTCATCAATCAAGTTCAACTGCTCCAGACGGGTTTTGACCCACTCATTATCATCAATTTCAGCCTCAGCGACAATCCGAAGGGACGGGATTTCAACTTCCGCAGGTATCACTGCTTCAGTTCCATATACCAACAAATAAAGAGTTGCCCCTACTGAAGTACGGACAGTAGTGCGATAACCCACGGTAATTTTTCATGCCATTGCTTGGAACTTTCTACCATTTTCCGAAGTATCTTCTTTATGTTTTTGTTGGCTGCCTCAACTGCTCCATTCGCCTTGGGACGATATGGGGTAGAATTGCAGTGTGTAATCTTAAACTGTTGGCATACCTCTTCCATCAATTTACTGTTAAGATTAGCACCATTATTCGTGATGATCACCTTTGGGATTCCGAATCGACAGATGATATTTGAGTGAACAAAATCGACCACTACTTTCTTGGTCACTGATTTGAAAGTTTTGGCCTCAACCAACTTGGTGAAATAATCAATGGCTACCAGAATAAATCTATGCTCGTTGGATGCTGCTGGCTCAATTGGTCCAATGATGTCCATGCCCCAAGCAACGAAGTGCCATGGTGCCTACATCGTGTGCAATTCCGATGGTGGAGAATGAATCAAATCTCCATGTATCTGTCATTGATGACATTTGCGCACAAAACTGATACAATCTCGCTCCATGGTGAGCCAATAATAACCTGCTCGGAGAATTTTCTTTGCTAGCACATATCCACTCATATGTGGTCCACAGACTCCAGAATGTACTTCGGACATGACAGTCGTAGCTTGTCTAGCATCTATGTATCTTAACAATCCAAGGTCTGGTATTCTTTTATACAAAACTCCTCCACTTAAGAAGAATCCACTTGCCAACTATCGAATTGTTCTTTTCTAATCCCCCATGGCTTGCACTGGATATATCCCCATTCTGATATACTCCTTGATATCATGAAACCACGGTTCTCCATCAAGCTCTTCTTCAATCATGTTGCAGTAAGCATGCTGATCTCGTACTTGAATGTGCAAAGGATCGACATAGGCTTTGTCCGGATGGTGCAACATTGACGCTAGGGTAGCTAAAGCATCGACGACCTCATTATGAACTCTAGTAATATGCCTAAACTCTACTGATCAAAACCGTTGACAAAGATCATGCAAACATTGTCGGTATGGTATGAGCTTCAAATCTCGTGTCTCCCATTCTCCTTGAATTTGGTGTACCAGAAGATCCGAGTCTCCCAAGACCAAGACTTCCTGGACATCCATGTCAGCAGCTAGCCTTAAACCCAAAATGCATGCTTCGTACTCAGCCATATTGTTGGTACAATAGAAACGAAGTTGAGCTGTAACAGGATAGTGATGCCCTATTTCAGAAATAAGCACGGCTCCTATCCCCACTCCTTTCATGTTAGCAGCCCCATCGAAGAAAGGTTTCCAGCCTGGTTTTTCAATTTGCTCTAGTTCATCGATATGCATCACCTCTTCATCGGGAAAGTAAGTTTTCAATGGCTCGTACTCATCATCAACCGGATTCTCGGCCAAATGATCGGCCAATGCTTGGGCTTTCATCGTAGTCCGAGTCACATAGATTATGTCAAACTCTGTGAGCAAAATCTACCACTTCGCAAGTCTTCCTGTCGGCATTGGCTTTTGAAAGATATACTTCAATGGATCCAAGCGTGAAATGAGGTAAGTAGTGTAGGATAACAAATAATGTTTCAATTTCTGTGCCACCCAAGTTAGGGCGCAACATGTCCTTTCCAGGTGAGTGTACTTAACCTCATAAGTTATGAACTTCTTGCTAAGATAGTAGATGGCCTGTTCTTTCCTGCCGGTGACGTCATGCTGCCCCAGTACACAGCCAAATGAATTTTCCAGGACAGTCAAGTAAAGAATCAAAAGTCTCCCTAGTTCTGGTGGTACCAGCACAGGCAGGTTAGACAAGTATCCCTTTATCTCATTGAATGCTTCTTGACACACATTAGTCCACTTGATCCCAGCGTCCTTCTTCAGCAACTTGAAAATAGGCTTACAAGTTGTCGAGAGCTGAGCAATAAATCTGCTGATATAGTTCAACCTTCCTAACAGACTCATCACTTCAGTCTTGTTCCTCGGAGGGGGCAATTCTTGTATGGATTTGATCTTTGATGGGTCCAACTAGATGCCTCGCCGGCTGACTATGAATCCCAACAGTTTTCCGGATGGAACACCAAATGCACACTTGGCGGGGTTCATCTTGAGGTTGTACCTGCGAAGCCTCTGGAAGAATTTCCTCAAATCCCCGACATGGTCGGCCTGATGCTTTGATTTTATGATCATATCATCTACATATACCTTAATCTCCTTGTGTATCATATCATGAAACACAATAGTCATTGCCCTCATATAAGTTGCCCCAGCATTCTTCAAACCAAATGGCATTACCCGGTAGCAATAAGTTCCCCATGGCGTGATGAATGCCATCTTTTCTACATCTTCTTCATCCATCAGAATCTGATGATACTCGGCATAGCAATCCACAAAAGATCAAATCTCACGCTTGGCATAATTATCGATCAAAATATGGATATTGGGTAGTGGGAAGTTATCCTTTGGACTTGCTTTGTTGAGATTGCGGTAATCGACGCATACTCTGATCTTGCCATCCTTCTTCGATACAGGCACGACATTAGCCAACCAAACAGGATATCGAGTGACCCGAATAACCTTTGCATCCAACTGCTTGGTAACTTCTTCTTTAATCTTCACACTCATATCAGTTTTGAATTTCCTCCACTTTTGCTTGACGGAGGGAATGCTGGATCACTGGGCAATCTGTAGACCACTAAATCAGTGCTTAAACCCGGCATGTCGTCATATGACCACGCAAAAACATCTTTGTACTCGACGAGTATTTTGATTAACTCCTCCCGGATTTTTGGCTCTAGGTGGACACTTATTTTAGTCTCTCGGACATTGCCCGTGTCCCCTAAATTGACGGCTTCTGTGTCATTTAGGTTGGGTTTGGGTTTTTCTTCGAAGTGAATTAACTCCTTACTAATCTCTTCGAAGGATTCATCCTCATCATTGTATTCTGATTCGTAATCCCAATCTACTTCTTGAACTAATATTTCGAAATCAGATTGATTTTTAAGACTAGGTTAAGGATTCCTTATGCATACCATGTCATTAGAACCAGCGTAAAAAGAACTGTATAGAAAAGAAAAGAAAACAAAAAGGAAAACATCCGGAATGATGAAGAAAGGGAAATTGTATTTTATTGAATGATAAAAGATAACAAGGTTTGCACACTCAAACAGATTGAAAAATGAAATCCGGATTACAACCCTGGAATAATCCGTGCAAACTTAAAGGAAAATCAAAGGAAACTACCAAGACTCCTTCCGAGTAGGGAGAGGAGTAGCCTTCCAATTATTAAGCTTTGTTGTTGGCCCGACAAATTGCACTTCCGCATTGCTAGAACCTTCTCCAATTTCCACCATGTTCACACTGTCGAACAACTTCTTAAATCTTTCAATCAACTCCTTGTTAGGATTAATCACAGAACTGGGAATTGTTGTCACTGGGCGGCTCCTTGTACCGAACTTGACAAATGATCTGGAAAGACGTAGGACCGGCTTTGGAAGGACCCATGTCCTCTGTTTCAATTTCCTGGCTCTTTTTATGTCTGCGGCTGTGGGCTTGAATCCCAGACCAAATGTTCCCAAGTTTTCAGGAAGAGGCACGGGCTGTATGATGCCTTGCAGATCTGACCCCAAACCCTTTCCTGGTACAAAACCATTCTTCAGCATTTCATACGCTACCATGATTGATGCGGCAGTTATTTTCGGATTTGGGATACACTTCCCTTCTAGAACTTTCTCGACTGACATTGCGTCAAAAACTTGGTAGACCCATGGTCCCTTGTCATCTTCCACTTCAATGAATGGCATAATGGTGTTGTTGTGAGCGCACAAATTATCTTCGCCGTGCACAACTATTTCCTGTCTATCCCATTCAAACTTGACCATCTGATGTGTTAATGGTACTGCTTTAGCGGCATGAATCCACGGTCGCCCTAATAGCAAATTGTAGGAAACAGCTATATCCAGTACTTGGAATTCCATTGTGAATTCTACTGGACCTATGGTCAGTTCCAACACTATGTCCCCAACTGAGTCTTTGCCTCCGCCGTCAAATCCCCGCACATAGATACTGTTCTTATGGATCCTCTCCTCTTCTACTTTCAGCTTGCTTAGAGTGGAGAGAGGATAGATGTTCGCACTTGAACCATTGTCAACCAATACCCGGGTAACCACGGAATCCTCGCATTTCACTATAAGGTAAAGGGCTTTGTTATGCTCAGTACCTTTTACGGGCAATTCATCATCGGAAAAAGTGACTCTGTTTACTTCAAAAATCTTGCTGGCTATCTTTTCCAGATGGTTCACCGAGATCTTGTCGGGAACATGGGCCTCATTCAGGATTTTCATCAATGATCGGTGATGCTTATCTGAATGGATTAGCAATGAGAGCAATGAGATCTGAGCTGGCGTTTTCCTCAACTGCTCTACAACAGAATAGTCATGCACTTTCATTTTCCTCAAAAATTCCTCTGCCTCTTCTTTAGTTACAGCTTTCTTCACCGGCGTTGGATCATCTTTAGCTCTTCTTAACTCCTCTGGAGTAAAACACCTTCCTGAGCGAGTCAAACCTTGTGCTTCACAAACTTCTTCTTTGATTTCTTTCCCTTTGTAAATCACGGTCACCCGTTCATAATTCCAAGGAACAGCTTTGATGTTGATCACTGGAAGCTGAGTTACTGGTTTTATAATAACAGGCTCTGTGTGAGCCCCTTTCACGACCACAACAGGTTTACTTGCAACCCCTGGTACTACCACTTTAGCTTTCTCGGGTTTCACTGCAACAATGCTTGACGACCCTTTCTCGGCTACCACATCTGGCTTATTGTCTACCCCTTTCAACTGGACCATTGATTTCCCACTAGTTACCTTTTCCTTTGAGCTGGTTTCACTGTAACGGATCATCATTACCGTCTGTGAGGGATTCTTGGGATCCCCTCCTTTGTGTATTAACTCAATCATATGGGTCTCATGGTGAGCAGACAGTGAATTCTGATTGATATTTGGTGCTTCTAGGGCCTGAACCTCGATCCGATGAGTATCAATAAGCTCTTGCACAGGTGTTTTCAGTTTCCAACACTTCTCCGTATCATGCCCCAGGGCTCCTGAACAGTACTCACAACTCACCGAGTGGTCAAGATTTCTAGGAGGAGGATTTGGCATTTTAGGCTCAATTGGATTCAGCATGCCCAACTGCCTCAACCTGTGGAAAAGACTGGTATATGATTCCCCCAGTGGAGTGAAAGTCTTTTGCTTCTGTAACCTCTCATTCTTGAAGGCTTAGTTTGGTCGGAAACCCATTCCGGGGGGATTTCTGTAGGCTCTTAGGGGTGGATATGTGTTTTGTGGAGTTGGGTATGGATTTCGTGGAGCCGGCGCATGCCATTGTGCGTGTGCCGGAGTTTGGGTATAGGTTTGTGCATGATGGACGGAAAAAGAGGGATCTGGCGGTAGGTAGTAATGTTGTGGAGGGCTATATAGAGTGTGGGGGTAATTTTGGTGGTAGGGTCGTGGTTGGCTATAGTAGGGTGACGGGCCTCTAGATTCGAACCAGGCTCCGGACTCAACAGTTGTGACATCTTCTTTCTTCTTCTTCCCAAGTACACCCCCAGTGCCGCTTTGAATGGCTTGAGTGGTTGCCTTGATCGCTGAATAACTCATGATTTTGTTGGACTTAATCCCCTCCTCGACCATGCCTCCCATTTTTACAACCCTACTAAAAGACTTGCCAATTGCGGACACCAAATGACCAAAGTAAGTTGGCTCCAAAGCCTGCAAAAAGTAATCAACCATCTCGCTCTCTTTCATTGGGGGATCTACCCTTGCTGCTTGCTCCCTCTAACGGAAACCATATTCTCTAAAGCTTTCACTGTGCTTCTTCTCTAGTTTAGTCAAAGATAGTCGGTCTGGAATAATCTCAAGATTATACTGAAAGTGACAAGCGAATGCTTGTGCCAAATCATCCAATGTGTACCATCTTCCGTGATCTTGGTGGGTGTACTACTCCAATGCTGCTCCGCTCAAACTCTGACTGAAGTAAGCCATTAGTAATTCATCTTTTCCTCCGGCTCCCCTCATCTTAATGCAAAAACCTCTCAAATGAGCCACCGGATTACCGTGTTCGTTGTACAAGTCGAATTTGGGCATTTTGAACCCTGTCGGTAGGTGTACATTTGGGAATAAACACAGGTCTTTGTAAGCCACACTTACCTGACCTCCTAGCCCTCTCATATCCCTGAAGGATTGTTCTATGCTTTTCATTTTTCTGAACATCTCCTCATGTTCGGGATTTTTGGCTGGTCTCTCAGCTTCTCTCAGGAGATCAGAACGTGGATCGTAGGGGTAGGTTTTGGGAGCTTTGAAGGTGGGCTCCGGGGGATAATACTGGTTGTCCTGAGCTTGGAACACAGGTTCACTCGGGGATCTATGGAGTGCAGCTGGTGGAGATGCCACAAAGACAGGGGTGACTAAAGGAGGAGGGTATGGAATTGATTTTGGTGGTGGAACTTGTGGCATATGAGAAGTAGTGCCATGGTAGTGTTGATAAATGGAAAAACCTGGATCGGCGGCGGGATGATCCTGAGACTGAGCTAATGGTGGGGTAAAAGTCGGGTTGGCTGGGTAAGACAGTGGTGATTGCCCTTTGGACCAGGCCTAGTACATTTCGGCTATCTGTTTCTTAAGTTTGAGCATCTCCTCTTTCATTTTATTGACGTCCAACTCCTTTATCTCAACACTAGTGTCGACATCCGGGATAGACATGATTTCTGGTATTGGTCCCTTTGATCTAGTTTGGTAATGATAATGTGCTAGTATCCTCTAAATAAACTAACTGCTTGAATTCTCTGAAAAACAACAAACTTGTTAGTTTTTAGAGTTTAACACATATGCAATTACACGTTGGGATGCAATGCACCAAGGCAATTAACCATTTTCTATCATGCATTAGTTCAGTTGCATGCGTCATTCCGGCCTCTCATAATTGTGCCCCTTCTTTTAAGCTTCCATTATTCCATCCTCCTTTATTTATTTTTCACTTCCCCTTTTCCTTTTTAGTGGTGGTCGAATCCTATAGAGATTGCCTACGTATCATGTCCCCGCATGAATCAGACCGTGCGTAGTTCTATCAGATAAGTGTGAAAGTAAATAAAACATTTTTGGGATTTTCAGCTTTTATAAAACAGATGCTTTGATCACAAAGACTTAATACTAACAAATTTCAAAAGACTAACAGACTCTGATGCAAAAGACAAAATACAGACTCCGAAATTAAGCTATCATACTTTAATGAAATACAGACTAACAGAAAGAAAATATAAACCCAACATGACTTACGGACTCCGACGGAAAAGGAAATACCGACTCAAATGGAAAATCATGAGTATATCAATGCTCCTGGTGCCCGCGGGACATCATTCGGTCTCGTCGCGGGCCTATGTGCAAAATCCCTTTGAAGTCGGTCCAAGTTGTTCATTATTTGTTTAACAAAGGTCATCACCGCTGCAAAGAATGTAGTGAGTCATATCCTCACAAATGTGGCACTTCATAATGATGTAGTCTACGATGTTTCTAGTTCTCTCTCTTATGACGCCCTTTTCTTGTAACAAACGCCCAATCTGCCGGGCCCTGGCCTCCAAAGCTTGGTTGGCTGCATAATTTTGTTCCTGAAGTTGTTGCAAATCTATTTCTAACTGCGCCAATGTCGTATAACAGCGTTCCCTTTCAACCTTGAAGTCTTTTGCCTGCTTGATCATTTTGTTTTCCGTGGCGATGACCCTTTTCTTCAACCCCGCAACCTCATCGTCGTACCTTTCTCTTAATTACTTAACCAGGCATACCCGTTCATCTGCATTTTTAGCCAATTGTTTTTGAGCCCTGGCCAGTTCACTTTCTGCTTTGTTCAAATAGAAACTATAGTTACTCACTTTCTGCCTTAGGTTAGCTACGAGCTTTTCATCTCTGTTACTTTGGACTGGATTTTCTGCTGCTACTTTCAGTTTCTGAATTTGAGCTCGAAGGGCCTCATTTTCTTTGGCTAGCCTTTTCCTTTAACCCTCATCCGCCGTTGCTTGTAAGCCACTCTCGAATTGAAGGTCTTTGACTTGCTTCTCCAGCTTTCCTATTGTGGCCATGTACTCGTGTTCTTTAGCCAACCAAGCCCACGGTTCTTGCGATGCCTCGACGAATTCCTGAATGTGCGATTTTTTGGCCGGTCTTTCTGATTCGGCCCTTGTAATATTCTTCTTTCTATACCAGGCAAGGTAGGTGGGTGAGACATCGCCTTTAGATAGGTTCCGCACTCGGGTGCTTGCCGTCAAATACTGGCACTCATTCCAAATAGAACGAACTGTTTCTTCGTAAAATTGGCCGTCAGAGCTAATCTCAACTGTTTGGATACTGAGATCTTCATCTGGATGCATCACCTGACACCTTCCTAATTGTCTCATCACTCGGTAGGGAGCGTAAGGCTGAATACCTCGAAGACCCATTAGGAGGAAGTAAGGACCTGTGGCGGGTATATACACAATGTCTTCAATAGGAAGCCAACCTAGTGTCCATTCTATTTGTCCCGTAGTGATGGCGCGAAGGCGGGCTATCCATTCTCCGAACCCCTCCGGTAACTTGAACCCTGAAACCCTTGTGTTGAATTCTTCAATGCAGTTTTTCTCTGCGGATCCATAACTCATATACTGAGGGTGGTGGCACAAGTGCTCGATCATCTACATTTGTAATAGCAAATTGCATCCCTCGAAGAAGTCTGCCCCAGCTTTACAAGATGTGAGAGCTCGGTATATCTCAGACACTATCATAAGGGCGAGAGTGCTCTTGGCGTTGGTAACCAGGACCTTGATGACTCCAGCCACCCGCAAATCGATATTCCCGTCTTTTTGGGGAAATACCACAAGGCCTAAGAATGCTACCATGAAAGAGAAACGCCTATGCTCGTCCCATTTTGTTCGGTTCCCTTTTACTGCAAACCCCGCTTTCCGGATCATTGAACCCTCCTACATGCCCGTATTTCTGGTATATAAAACGTAGAGTGGAAAAAAACCCTTCCAACTCGGAATATGGGATTCCCTTGCTTATCTTTAGAAAATCCATGAATTTGTGAGAGTTAACGGCCCTTGGAGCAATCAGATACTTATGCCTCAAACCTGTAGTACTTTTCATATAACCTGCTATCTCTTCCAAGGTTGGGGTGAGTCCGGAACGTAACCAAAACCTTTATGATGTCTCCTCTAGGTCTGATCTTTAATAACCCGGTGAGACCCCCCAAATGCAGATTGACCTTATCTTGCTCTGACCTGCCCAGATCTTCCCACCACATGTGCAACTCCAAAGGGATCTTGTTCATAACTGCTATCGGCAAACTTGGACTCGTGCTCATTCTGGACATTTATTAGGGTGATTAAGAAAAAATCAAGAATCATTTGACTCGAAGACAAAATTGACACACTTTTTCTTTTCCCTTTTTTCCAAAAAATAAAATCCGGTTTTGCAAATACGGCCTTTCAGCACCTCGAAGACGAAGATGTTAAGGATGTGTTGGCTAACCGGTGAAAACCTTGAAAAATGACCACAGGCAGCTGTTTTTTGCAAAAACAACCTTCCGGTGCCCTTTTAGGGACATTCGGCTATTTCTGACAAGAATGGAATCACCCTAACTATTTTCAAATAAAAGTAAAATTTCTGTTCTTTTGGATTATTTTTGCAAAAAGGAAGTTGGACCCGATGGAGGTTGCCTACATATCTCACACCCTGTGAGAATCAAACTGGCGTAGTTCGGGCAAGTTTGACAACACAAAAACCAATTTCTTTTTGTTTTTTTTCTTAAAACAATAAAATTCTCTTTTTTCTTTTTTTTTTCTTTTTTTGTTTCAAAATTTCGGCAAAATTTCGGTATATATAGGTTTTCAAAACAGGTAATTACCTCCCTTATCCCTCACACTGCTATTTCTTTTCCAAACTCTTTTCTTTTATTCAAAAGTCGGTCAACATGCAAATCTGAAGCAAATAAATGCACAAGTAGCAAGTAGGATGCATCAGGATGGTCTTTTCATTTTTTGTACACCTGTCCTAGACAGACCCAACCCCTGTGTTGAGTCTCCAAAGTCAAAATGCACATGATGCAAACAAACGTTCCTATTAGGGATCCGGCATGAGGTATTGTTATACTAGGTTTATTTGTTCTAGACCTGGCTTACCCGAACGGACAACTCGAGCCGAGGGAGGGCTGCGTACCGGTAACCAAAAGATCATCCGGCTTTGCAACTTGTCCGAACCTCGTTCTATTTGGGATTTGACACTAACAGAAAGAAGTCACGACCAGCGTGCACTCCTCAGGAGGGAGAAGAGAGGGGTTTCGTAGCAGTTTATATATACAGTTCAGATAATATCAAAGCGGTAAAAAGCAACAATTAGCACATCAGGCCCAAACATGTAATAAAATCAGATAATAAATAAAGCTAAATAATAACAATTATTCTAAGCTCGAATTCTGAACCCTGAACCAGAGATTCTGGGTTCGGTCCCCAGCAGAGTCGCCAGAGCTATCACGCCTCCTTTTTCCTACACCCCCGGAGAAGTATAAATAAAGGGAGTTTTTCCAATTAAAGGACAATCGAAACGGAATTTATTTATTTAAAAATTCAGATTCGCCACTTGGGAATATTTTATGGTGTCCCAAGTCACCGGTTCAAATCCCGAATCGAGGAAAAGATTGACTCAGTTTTACAGTCCGCGAACAAAGAAATTCAGGTAAGGAATTCTATTAACCCGGGAGAAGGTGTTAGGCATTCCCGAGTTCCGTGGTTCTAGCACGGTCGCTCAACTGTTGTAATTTGCCACTTGGGAATAAATAAATAGGTTTTATTTATTTAAAAATTCAGATTAGCCACTTTGGAATATTTTATGGTGTCCCAAGTCACCGATTCAAATCCCGAATCGAGGAAAAGATTGACTCAGTTTTACAGTCCGCGAACAAAGAAATTCAGGTAAGGAATTCTGTTAACCCGGGAGAAGGTGTTAGGCATTCCCGAGTTCCGTGGTTCTAGCACGGTCGCTCAACTGTTGTAATTTGCCTATTATCTGATTTTTTTATACATGTTTTAACCTATGGTTCAATTTTAACTTTTTAACCGCTTTTATTTAATTTTAAAAAAAATCAACGTCACATAAAAAAGTGTTTTGAACCGCGTCACATAAATGCGCACCCGCAGTCCGCAACACATTTTATATAACGTTATTAGGATTTGGATTTAGGTCACATAAATGCGCACCCAAATTTAGGAAGGTAGATTGTTGAAATAACGCGCCTAAAGCAACTACGTGTTTTTAACTTTATGAGGGCCATGGGAATTCGCTAAACGGCGCGCCTCAAATTTCCAAAGAATTAAGATTCATCAAGTGATGGCCATAGGTTATATGATTCAAATGTGTGAATGGCACGCCTCAAAATTATTCAACTAAAGGAATTAGGGAGATGCATAATGAAAACTAATTTGAAATTAAATATCCCAACCACACCCCGAAAACAGTACCCTTATTTTAATTATGTGCCTAAATCTTGATCACCATATTCATAAATTGTTTGTTCTTTTCCTGTACTTGAGACCAATTGTATGTGTTTAAAAACTTGCAAAATGGTTTACGTATAAAGTTACAGAGAAACTTTAGTTAATATGAATACCATTTGTTTTATGAAATAACCATCACTCCACCTAATGCAAACTCAACTTTGTATATCCTCTCTTAAAATGCCGAAATCAGTACTCATAAAATCTGTTCGTACTATGTACACGTTTGGCATTTGCCTATTTATCAGCATCACAATTTTAATCATATACAATGCACCGAAATTTTTACACAATTAAGCAATCATTACTTCAATACAGACGAGCTCATCACATGAACCAAAACCTCCTTCCACATAACTTCTACACATTTATTTCTAATCCAAGTCCTAACCATTTTGTTAATTTGTTTATGACGATTTGGTTTTAGACGAATAAAATCAGGCCAATTGTTGTCCAAACTTGTGAAAACTATTTACAACTACCAAATCTATACCTTGTAATAATGTTGACATCGCTTTGTTATAAGAGATGGGCTAATTGCACTCCTAAACTAAAATAGGCAATTTATTATCAAGAAGGAGAAATAGTCTACAAATTGATTTGATAGGCAAATTCACACTACATCTACTGTGAATACACAATTGAACCTCTCCGAATATCCCAATACCTTAAACATAATGGACCTTACCAATTTACCTCTAACTTATGGTTATCACAATAGTTGTTCTCATACAAGATTACATACAAACAAAAATACTTATCTCAGCT
This sequence comes from Nicotiana tabacum, assembly GCF_000715075.1. Lineage (NCBI taxonomy): Eukaryota > Viridiplantae > Streptophyta > Magnoliopsida > Solanales > Solanaceae > Nicotiana > Nicotiana tabacum. The sequence goes on along the minus strand of NC_134099.1, from coordinate 22,342,849 downwards.
GGAATTAAAGATGCTTGACGAAGTATCCTATTGTAGTTCCTTGATAGTCCCATACTACCATACACTTAGCTAGCATGGCTTAAACACAAAAAAAACTTACTTAATGGTCAACATTCTATCAAGTTTCCTTTCTCAGCAGTTCAAAACCAGCTATAACCACAAAAGTTTCAGAGGCAAGTAAAATTACTATAGGGTTATACTGACTTCAAAGAGGCAAGCTGACTAATAGCTCCCATATTAAGCATACGACATGTCAATTAATTAAAAAAACAAAAAACTGAAACTAAACTAATAGATTTGAATGTGCAGAAGACTCATTTGGAACTCCAGCTTTCATTTCATTTCAATACCAAAACCTTGTGTGAGATAGTCTAAAAACATGTACCTGGAAGTAAAGATGAAACATATGGGTGAGGATTTCAGCAGTAACAGCAGTAAAGTAGAATTCAGCAGTAACAAGTGACCCAATTTCAAATTCAAAAAATGATATACAGCAGCCCAGAAATTAGTTTTGATCGAACAGCAAACCAGATTCAATAATCTTTCGATGAAATTGACTCAAAATCAAGGAGACAGTGAATAAAATGCAGAATCTGCCCAGACTTTTTCAACGAGAAACATATTCATGCCCTTTATCACACTTGATGAACCATAGATGCCTTAACAAGTTGAAATTTTAAAATCGGAATCAATGGAACCACAGATCCCAGCTACCTCTCTGTGTATATGAATTTTTAGTCCCCTTTCTCTGAGGTTTTTCCCCCATTATATACCTCATCAACCAGCCCTTTCCAGCTTCTCTTTTCTTTAAAAATATATTCTTTCAGCTTCTGAAAATGTCTCCCATGTTCTCTTACTTTCTAGCTCTAAAAGGATATCAAGCTGACCACTGTCAGTTTCCTTTTTTATTTTTAATTCACTCCACTAACCTAGTGCTTTTAATTAATTTATTAATGCAATTTCTACCCTACCACTACTTCCTAAGTTAGGTAAACAATCTCCTTTTATTGAATAATTCCCAGACTAACCCTTTAAGTTCATAATTATTCAATTAGAATCTCTGAAAGCTATAAACATTTACAGAATGGCTAGGCAACAAAACCAAAAGGCATCAGTTTCTGAAACCTAAATAGGTTTAGCATTGAAACAGAGTCAGAAATAACCCCTCATATGAACAATCTGAACTGACATTAGCAAGAAACAACCATTGAAGAGCCTATTTGAGATTCGACCTTTTGACACTTTTAACACAATCATCTTAATAGGGCATCAAAACATCACGAGGATATTAATATGCCGCCTATTAGAATAGTATAAACCCAAATTGAAAATTGAGAACCTGCTGATTCAATGGCAAACTTACGAACTTAAATAACTATAACAGAAGCTAGATACAAACCTAAAAGTAGACAGAGTGGAGAGACCAAAATCAGGGCACAATCCTCCTTTTTATTTTAGGAATTAAAATAAAAGTTAAAATGGACAGAAATGACTGAACAAACAAATTAACCTAATAGGAAGAACTTATTATAATTTCAATTCAAAGTCAGACCATTAAAATACACAAAGTAGAAAAGAAGAAGAGATAGAGATGAAATAGACATTGACAACAACAACAACAATAACAACCCAGTATAATCTCACTTAGTAGGGTCTGGGGAGGGTAGTGTGTACGCAGACCTTATCCCTACCCTAGGGTAGAGAGACTGTTTCCAAATAGACCCCCGACATCCTTCCCTCTAAGAACTTCCCACCTTGCTCTTGGGGAGACTCGAACTCACAACCTCTCAGTTGGAAGTGGGGGTTGCTTACCATCAGAGCAACCCCTCTTGTCTAAATAAAAGACATTGAAAATAAAAGAAATGCTACAGGGAAACTCACCGACTAAACTCGAAATTAAAACCTTATAACTTGATTCATACAAAACTGATACCAATCGCTTTTTTCTGTCGAGAAAGAGCGAATGGCATCAATTTTGTAACGAATCAGCCTTCTCGAGTCGATGCATGCCACCAGTTTTGACAGTATCGAGTTGTGAGTTTTTAGAGCTTAAATTTGGATCTAATATTCGAGGAGTTCTAGAAAGATTCGAAGGAAACCATTCTGGGATTTGTAAAGAGGGGGTCAATGTGGTCATATGGTATTAGTTTGGGGTTGATTGGGTAAACTAGGGTTCTGGTCCGATCTTTGATCTGAAATTCGAGGGATTTAGCTATGATTAGAAGGCAATGGTTTGGGGATTTAAGATGATGAGGTGAAGGAGAATCAAGGGTGTTAATTTGGGGTTGTTTGGGCCACCGGAACCGTCGTGAGACAATTTCCGGTGGGCGGAAGAGGGCGGCGTGCAGTGGTGCCTGTTCTTGGTCTCTGAAGAGACGAGTGGGGGGTGTTTGGTATATTAAAATGGGGAATTAACCGGGGCCGTTGGATTAAAGGGGATCGACGATCCAGATTGATCAAGGGGAAAAACGGGGTCGTTTGGTAGCTAAGTGGGTGATCCGAGTATGGGAATGGGTCGGGTTGTGGGAAAGGTTTGGGACCGTTCGATCAGGCTGATTCAATGGTCCAGATTAGAGCATGTCCAAACGACGTCGTTTTGACTGAGGCTGGAGACGGACCGGGTTGGGGTAGACGGGTCTGGGCTAGTTTGGGGTGTATTTGATTTGGGCTTTGGTGGTTAAATTGAGTTTGGCCCAATTTGATTTCCTTTTCTCTTATTAATTTTTTTTCTTCCTAAATTGTCTTCAAAATTAAAACCAAAAATCCTAACTCAAATTATAAAACCAAAATTGACTTAAAATACTAATCCACTTTAAATAATATTTATCACAAGTAATTAAATACTAAAAAAATAGAATAATCACACAATTTGACATTAAACACTTTAAAAATGCCAAATACGTTATTTTTTTATTCTTTCATTTTTGTAAAAATAAGTAATTTACTACTCAACTAAAAAATTATAAAATTAAATCCTAAATGCAAATACAATCTATTTTTTGTATTTTTCATTTATTTAAACATACAAACATGCACGAACTCATGCAAATAATGACAGAAAATACTATAAAAATCCACAAAATTGCAAACAACGGAAAAAATTATTTTAATTTGGATTTTTTGGGAGTGATTCTCATAAGGCAAAAATCACGTGCTCACAAATCACATGCCCTAACATCACACAAGAGAGTAGTTCCATATATATAATGATAGTGATAACAATTAGGAACTCAAATAGACAGAATTCGCTCACTCTCCAAAAAGAACATTCACATGCCACAAAGATGCACCATAGGCTTGCCCCTAGTGTAGTACTCGACTAATCGAGCCCCACTCAGTCTAAGATTAATAGGACTTTATTTGGTTGCAATGTAGGCTAAGGGACGGGTAGGATACATTTGGATATAGTGACTAACCTCCCTAAGCACTTTTAATACAATTACGTTGAATTTAAAAATCATCATTTTGTAATCCAACACTCCACCACATTTATTTAAACATCCCCATACATTAGGTGCAATTTGCACAAGCTACCACTTATTAATCATTACAAAATATATGAACTTTTTTTTTTCGTGGTGCTTTTCTTTTTACGCTTCACATTCTGCACCTTTTCTCTATTTCCATGGTTCCACTTCAAAAACCAAACCACCACCCCACACTTTTGTTTTTACATAATCTCAACACCAATTTAGTGCTTAGTGAGAGGGAGGAAAATTGATTCAAACAGCAGGCTATTCAAACAAGTGGTTAAGGTTCACATCGTGGTTGACAAAGAAACAGGCTTATAGGCTCAACGGGGTTAACTAAGATGTAATGCATTCAGGTGGGTTCACTTTATATGTCTGGCTCAACAAAGAAATGCCTATATCATTTCTAAAACCGAATGAAGCTACTATTTCGCTTTGCAAACACACAGGGCAAGTTCTAGGCATCAAATGTATAGCATGGAATACAATGATACTCACACCCACATGGCACATGACTCACTCCGGATTAGTTTATCAAAACATTCTCTTTTGAGTGTTCAAGTTAGGTACTAACATACAATTTTTAAGGCACTTAAACAAGATTCAACCCTTGAAGCTAAGCGCTACACTATAGCGTCTATCGTGTTCGGGTGTAAGAACGCTAAGGTTTTTTTTCCTTCAATTTTAAGCTCGTCACTCATTAATCCTAACCTAAAACAAAAAAATCTACCTATACCCGGTTCAAGCTAAACCTTTGAAAAAGAACCGTGGCCCAAAGAAAAATCAAGGGGGAGTTACTACACTACCTAAGAAATAAAAAAAATCTTTTTGGTGTTTTTTATAGACTAGCTTCCCTCAAGAAAATTGTCTAAAGAATCCGTCATTAGGAAGAGTCTTTATATTTCAAATTTTTTTTTCTTCCTCGACTTAGTCCCTCAAGAACCCCGCCGAAAGCGATCCATCGTCGGGCCAAGTCACTTCTATTTTCACTTCCTAAAAAAACTGCTACTCTATTTCTAAAGTCACTAACACAAAACAAAACCAAGAATAACAAATAGATAATATTCACAAGTACAACATACAACAAAGTCCCCCACCCCACACTTAAAATTAAGACATGTCCCCATGGCTTGACAATATAAAAAGCAGTGAGGTAAAGAAACTTCCCTGAAGGGTCACTCTTGATCTGAAACTGTGTCTGGGTTCACGTTGCAGGCGCGACCCAGCGCTCTCAACCAACCCATGAATTTCTTTTCCGACTTCACCTATCGGTCAGCCACAGCATCCATGCGGTACCTCAAGTCAGTGATGGAGGTCCACAGTCCAGTCATTTCCCGCTCCAAAGCATCTATCTGAGTGCTCCGGCGTGGCTGTGACGATCCTGCCTCGTCCCCTATAGGAGGGGTTGTGATCTCAGTAGCTTCAGCAGCATCAGAATCATCCTCAGACTCAGACTCATCAGACGAGTCATCATTGCGTCGTACTGGCTTTGGTCCCTCTTGCCCAATTTTTCTTGCCTGGAAAAGGGTTTTTATAGGTAATTTCCCATCAACTCGAGAGTTCTCGGGAACATTAGCAAGGCGGAATATACGGGTGACAAGCGAAGGGAAGTAGTGGCATTTGCTTAGTTCGGGCGATCGGATGAACATTTCTTCAGAGAGGACTCGGGCGACATCAAACCCTTGGTGAGTCATGAAGCAGTAGATCATAGCGGCCCGTGGCCCATTTACATCGGTGGTATTGCTGGATGGTAGCAACCGAGTGGTGATGACAGTGAGCCAACATTTAGCCTCCCAAGTAAGAGACTTGGAATGCAAAGTCGTCGGTTGTGCTACCCATTTGGGCTGTTTGCCAGGTATACAGATGACCTCTAGAATTCTATCCCAGTCAACCATCGGGTGACTAGCCATGATGTAATGATCATCACTCGTGAATGCAGGGAGGCGATACACCCTACGGATGACCTCTATAGCATCATTAACCGGGGTGTTGCGCACAGTCACAACCTTGTCCTCGTGTTCTGGTAGGTTTGCATAGAACTCCCTTACTAGCTGAATATTGGCTTCCTCGGGAGCCTCAAAGAAGATGTCCAGTTGACACCTCCGTAGCTCATCAAACATATTGGGGCATTCCTTCACCAAAGCCTTCTTGTCGATATGGACCTCATGGAGTAACTTCTTGGCAAGTTTCTGATTGTACCGTGCCTCTGCTTCTGCAGAAATGAACCGAGTGCTATCAAACCGTGGTGCACTGGTTTGGCCCCTAGCTCGTGAGGAGACTCCTGGGCCACTAGCAGAATGCCCGGTGTGTTACACCCTATGTTTTTGTATGTTAGAGTATCCGTAAGTCAATTGATGTAAGCTCAGAAATGAGTAAAACTTTGAAAGTACGTAAAGTAAGTTAATCCTTTTATAATGGAGGTTACAAATCTTTATGATCATGAATAACGAGTACCAAAAGGGTTGGAAAGCTTAGGCGCTAAATGAATTAAAGAAAATAAGTTTCGTCGAATGTCGACAAGTTTGGAATGTTATAACCTATACTTTTGGGGTTATAAAAGGGTGATTAACATGATGATGAGGTTATGTTATGAGTTAGTTTAGTCGTATGATATTCGTGTGATATGTTTTTAAGTCAAGCAAGTTGTTGAAAAAAAGTTGGAAAAGGTCATCACAAGTTACATTCAAGAATGAGTTGAAACTTAGGTTAATTGTAGCTGAGCTTTTCTCACAACATACTTTGAATCAAGGGATGATCTACATATGAAATTGAAGATCTATGAATCTAGTTTTCAACTCATTAAATCGTTTATCAATACAATCTCGGAGTATAGAGATATTCGCATTTTTGCGAGACCGCGCAGCTAGTAGGTGACAAGTAGGTGCATCACCTACTTGCCAAAAAGAGAGGCCTCAACTAAGTCGGTCAAGAGGGGACTTTTAAGGTATTATAAACGCAGTTATTTCACCTATATTTCAGACCAAGAAAACCTAATTGAACCCCTGCAACTCCTCCCCAAAAATCTCACACAAACCCTAGGGTATTTCGGGTGTTACGACGCGATTCTAGTGCTGAAAAGTCCGGACAGCTTGCTAGTTTCTCTTTCTCCTTCTTGTAGCCATGTTGAGGAACTTATTTTTGATGAAAAAGGACAAGGTTTCGTGGGTTATACTTAGTACAAGGTAAGTTTATGCTTCTCCTTCCATTATCTATGCGTTTGCGAGTTGTAACTCAATCATAAAGAATAGACCTAGCTAGTATCGAAAGAGTGGTATGTTGTTTGTTCTTGTGTAATGGTTGGATGGTTGTAAACTTATTTCTAAGTTGAATTCATGGCTGGTTTATTGGATAAGAGGTATAATGATGTACTTTTGGTTGTATTTCCCAATTTGAAAGAAAAGACAAGTCGAAACGTGTTTAAGTAAACTGAAAAATTATTTTTGAGTTGATGAACTTGTGGGAATATTTTTGGGCTGTTTCGTGTTGGTATTGGGTTGTCTCTTTTACTAATATTTTTATGGAGTTGAGAGGAGGAAGGTTGTGGAGAAACACCACATAATGACAAGGTTGTTTGTTGGTCGTTCGTCGTAACATTTTCGGGTTGGTTGACACTATTATGGTTGTCGTGTTGTGTATGAAGTGATAGGGGTATGTTGGGCTGTTTGTGATTGTTTTGACTAGTGTGAAGTCATATATATAGGGGAGGTTCTGTCCATTTCATTGTAAAATAGGTTGTGGTCGATACATAATAGTTACGACGCTTAAACGATAACGAGAGTGTCATTTCTCTTATTGTAGACTAAGGAGCCGTGAAATTGCATAGCTTGAGGTTGGGAAGAATATACAAGGTATGTTAAGGCACTTACTTCTTTCTATTGGCATGATCTAAAGTGACATGAACATAAACGGTATGCTAATTCATAACGGATCTACTCCTAGAAACTAAGGTTGTCCATGTTGTTCTTTCCTTATAAAGTTATTCTGAACAAGTGTGTATGATCCTTAAATCCCACTAAGGTTCATATTGATGGTAGGGATGTCCATAATGTTCATCGAAGGTGCAATGACCTTACATCACTTCGAAAGGGTTAGAACGTGATTCCATGAGTCGAGCATGCATTATATATATGTATCTATTTTACTCTACCGAGCCGCGCTATAGTCGGCCGGGTATGGAACCTATTGTACAACCACTGATCAGTTGGGTTTACCGAGCTCCACGTGGCCGGGTACGATTCTACCGAGCCTTATGATGGCTGGGTACGTTTTTACCGAGTCCTCTTTGAGGCCGGGTACGATATGATGATGATGATGATGCCCACAGAGGCGAATGTTTTTAAAAAGTTCATGTATATATATGTATTATGCATTTCATGTCAGTAGCCCCCAGAGGCACTTAGATGTTACAGGTTGTATCTCATCTATCTATCTTTACATTACTATTCTTGTTTATGCTTTCCTGCCTTACATACTCGGTACTTTATTCGTACTGACATCCCTTTTGCTTGGGGATGCTGCGTGTCATGCCCGCAGGTCCCGATTGATAGGTTGACAGTCCTCCTAGTAGGCTATTAGCTCAGCGAAGGTGTTGGTGCACTCCACTTGCTCCGGAGTTGCCTAGTTGGTCAGTATGCTTTGGATATATATTGATTGGTATGGCGGGGCCCTGTCCCGATCTTTATGATTTTATGTACTCTTAGAGGCTTGTAGACAGATGTCAGGCGTAGGGATACTTGTATGGCCTTGTCGGCCTATGTTTTGAGTTTACATCGGCCTATGTTTTGAGTTTACAAATGGTCATGTTGGCCTTATAGGCCCGTATGTCACATATATAAGTTTGTATATCATTTTGGGTCTTCATATGTTGAGTATTCCCTTATGTTTTATTCTTGTTATCTCATGATCGGTTTTCTGTCTCATTTACTCATGATAGTATGATAAGAAAGATATGTTACGTTGGTACTCGGTTGAGTAAAGCACCGGGTGCCCGTCGCGGCCCTCTGATTCGGGTCGTGACACGGTGTTTCGTCTATTACGGGTTGAACTCATAACACCTGTCAAAATAGAGAAACACGTATTAGGATGAGCCTAAAATGTGTGACTATGGGTGATTACTCAGACTTCACCACAACCATGTCACAACATCTCCTTATATCACCATTGAGGCAATTTCTCAAACACATTGTGGGCAAGGCATTTTCTTCATGTTCATGGCCCCAAGGGAATCAAGAAAACTTCCCAATTTAGCTATCTACTACACCCACACATTCCACACTTTTTGTTAACCATCACCTACCAACAACACCATTCCAAACATTCAAAACACAGCCCCTTCACTAGACATATGCTAAAAACGAAATTACACTAAAAAGAACAAGAAGAACTAAACAAAATAAAATCCTATCACTAACACTACATTAGAACAACATTAACTAGCATAATGCAACAAAAACAAAGAAAAAATAGAAAGAAAAGAGAAGGGGGTCGGAATCATACCTTAGGGGAAAACGATGGGAGTGATTGTGAAGGAGGAAGAAGAAGAAGAAGAGAGTATGAAAGGGAGGGTTAGGGTTTAGAGAGAGAGAGGGATTAGGGGACTTTATGGGGGAAAGTTACGTTTGATTTAGAGGAAGGGGGGCGGGGGTGTGTTTTTATTTTCAATTTGAAGGGAAGAAGAAGAAAAAATATTGAAGAAAATGAAAAGAAAAAAAATATATATACCGTCTGGTACCCGACCGCGGTTGTGTCCGCGGTGCGCGCCGCGGTTTGGGACAGAGTCTCCCGCGGTTGACACCGCGGTCTGAGCCACGGTCGCAGAGGAAATGCAATGCTTCAGTGATTTTCGCGGTCAGCACCGCGGTCGATGCCGCGGCCGCGGTGACTTTACATCGCCAGGCAGTGTCTCCTGCGGTCGCGGCTGGAAACTTTTTTTTTTATAAACACAAAGTTACATACTACACTTACAACACATTCGTGGGTTGCCTCCCACGCAGCGCCTGATTTAACGTCGCGACACGACGCAAATGGTTGAGCCTTCACTCCTCATTCGTGTACTGGGGTTCTTTAAAATTGATCACCACTGTATTCCATTTTCTTCAACTGTTCCAAGGTAATGTTTCAACTTTTGCCCATTTACTGAGAACTTGTTTGTCCCATCTTCTGACTCAATCTCAACAGCTCCACTTGCGAACATTTGCACCACTCTAAATGGTCCTGACCATCGGGACTTTAACTTACCCGGAAACAATCTCAGCCTTGAATTATACAATAATACCTTGTCACCGGGTTTGAAATTTCTGTCCATAATGTGCTTATCATGCATCTTCTTCATTCTTTCCTTGTAGAGCCTCATGCTTTCAAAGGCTTGATATCTAAATTCTTCCAGCTCATGCAACTCTGTTAGTCGATTTTGTCCAACTGCTTCGGGATCCATGTTCAATGGTTTCAGTGCCCACCAAGCTCGATGTTCTAGCTCCACAAGCAGGTGACAAGCCTTCCCAAATACCAACTTGTACGGTGACATACCTATTGGTGTTTTGAACGCAGTCCTATAGGCCCATAGTGCGTCATCAAGCTTCTTTGCCCAATCAGTTCGTGTGGCATTCACCGTCTTGGTTAGTACACTTTTTAGCTCTCTGTTGGACACTTCAACCTGCCCACTGGTTTGCGGATGGTAAGGGGTAGATACCTTGAGGCGTACATCATACTTTGCAAGCAATTTCTCGAAGGCTCTGTTACAAAAGTGAGTGCCTCCATCACTGATGATTGCTCTTGGTATCCCAAATCGGGTGAATATATTCTTTTTCACAAAACCTATCACCACTCTTGCATTATTAGTGGGCAACGCTGCAGCTTCCACCCATTTAGACACGTAATCCACAGTAACAAGTATGTATTTATTGCCAAATGAGCTGACGAAGGGGCCCATGAAGTCAATCCCCCAAACATCAAACACCTCTACCTCTTGAATCGGGTTCATGGGCATCTCATGGCGACGGGAAATGTTCCCGGTTCGCTGACATTCATCGCAGCCCTTCACCCATATGTGTGCATATCTAAACACTGTTGGCCAAAAGAACCCGGCCTCTAGCACTTTTGCAGCTGTCCTGGCTCCTCTAAAATGTCATCCATATGCTGATGCGTGACAAGCCTGCAAAATAGAAGATTGTTCTATCTCGGGGACACACCTCCCGATCATATTATCAACACAGATTCTAAACAAATAAGGCTCGTCCCAATAATACATGCGGCAATCACGATAAAACATTTTCTTTTGGACAGATGAAAGGTCATAGGGAACAATACCGCAGGCCAGGTAGTTTGCAAAATCTGTATACCATGGTGCATCCTCAAGAGTGGCTGCGAGCAGCTGCTCGTCTGGAAAGGTTTCCAGGATCTCTTCGACCTCGACTGATTTTTCAGATCCTTCAAGTCGTGATAGATGATCAACGACTTGCTTTTCTATGCCCTTACGGTCACGAATTTCGAGGTCGAATTCTTGCAACAGTAGCACCCAATGAATCAGGTGCGGCTTAGACTCCTTTTTCTCAATTAGGTACTTGAGTGTTGTATGGTCAGTGTATACAATTACCTTGGAACCAATCAGATATGATCGGAACTTGTCAAACGCAAACACCACCGCCAATATCTCCTTCTTCGTCACTGTGCAATTGAGCTGTGCACCGCTTAGCGTTCTACTTGCATAGTAAATCGAGTGCATCATCTTATCTTTTCTCTGCCTCAAGACTGCTCCTATAGCATAGTCGCTGGCATCACACATGAGCTCAAATGGTTGCTCCCAGTTGGGTGCAACAATGATGGGTGCAGTGATCAATCTCTTCTTCAGTTCCTCAAATGCCAACCTGCAATCATTAGAAAACACAAAGGCCTGATCCTTTTCAAGGAGTTTGCATAATAGGTTAGCAATTTTGGAAAAATCTTTTATGAAACGCCGATAGAACCCAGCGTGTCCAAGAAAACTTCTCACCGCCTTGACTGAAGTGGGCGTTGGTAACTTCTCAATCACGTCAACCTTAGCATGGTCGACCTAAATTCCTTTACTGGACACTCGATGCCCCAGGACTATACCTTCTTGTACCATAAAATGGCACTTCTCCCAGTTTAACACTAGGTTTGTCTCCACACATCTTTTAAGCACTCTCCTTAAGTTGTGAAGACAGTCTTCAAATGAATCTCCCACCACGGAGAAATCATCCATAAAGACCTCCATAATATCCTCCACCATGTCTGTGAAGATGGCTAACATGCACCGTTGAAAAGTCACGGGTGCATTGCAAAGCCCAAAAGGAATTCTCCGAAAGGAAAAGATGCCATACGGACAGGTGAAGGACGTTTTCTCTCTATCTTCGGGGGCTATTGATATCTGATTGTACCCCGAATATCCATCCAAGAAACAGAAGTGCGATCGCCCAGCCAACCTGTCTAACATTTGGTCAATGAAAGGTAAGGGGAAATGGTCCTTCTGGTTGGCTGTGTTCAATTTCCTGTAATCCATGCAGATACGCCACCCTGTGACTGTACGAGTTGAGATCAAATCATTGTTCTCATTTTTACAACAGTCATTCTCCCCTTTTTCGGCACACATTGGACAGGGCTGACCCAATTACTATCAGAGATGGGCAAGATGATTCCTGCATCTAACCATTTGATTACTTCTTTATTTACAACCTCTTTCATGTTTGGGTTCAGCCTTCGTTGGTGTTCCCTGGAAGGTCTGTGCCCCTCTTCCAGGAGAATCTTATGCATACAGAAGGCTGGGTTGATACCCTTTATGTCTGCCATGGTCCAGCCAATGGCAGTCTTGTTTTCCTGCAGTACCTGTACAAGCCGTTCTACCTGCACATCTAATAAACCGGATGATATGATAACAGTCAAGGTCGAATCAGGGCCTAAGAACACATACCTGAGGTGATCTGGGAGTGGCTTCAGTTCCAACTTGGGTGGTTCCTCTATTGATGGCTTTGCTGAAGGAGTGGCCCTTTTTTCTAGCTCAAGGGACTCGAACTGAGGTTCCCTTGACCAAAATCCTCGGCCTTCCAGTGCCATGACCCATTCAGCTAACCCTTCACCATCCATTTCTTCTAAATTCGTCAGACATGCCTCCAATGGATCTTTTACAGTTAGGGTCATATCATCTTCTTGCAGGATTACATCCACTGCTTCCACTAGAGAGCAATTAGCATATTCACTGGGTCTCCTCATAGATTGTTGAACATTGAATATGACTTCTTCATCGTTCAATCTCATTTTTAATTCCCCAGTTTCACAGTCGATCAGTTCTCTCCCCGTGGCTAAAAATGGTCTCCCTAAAATAAGGGGTATCTCCTCATCCACCTGACAATCCAAGATAACAAAGTCTGCAGGGAACACTAATTTCCCCACTTGTACCAACACATCATCAAGAATACCAGTGGGCCTCTTCACTGTGCGGTCAGCCAGCTGTAGCAGCATCGAAGTTGGCCTAGCTCTACCAATGCCCAGTTTGGTGTACACAGCCAGCGGCATCAGATTTATGCTGGCTCCCAAATCGCACAACGCCTTTGCAAAGGCATAACTTTCAATTGTACATGGAATAGTGAAGCTACCTAGGTCCGACATCTTTTGAGCCATCGGTTTTGCCACCACTGCGCTGCAGGTTTGTGTCAAACTTACAATGTATAGATCCTAAAAATCAAACTTTCGTGACATTAGATCTTTCATCATCTTAGCATAACCGGACATCTCCCTCAAGGTATCCATCAAAGGAATATTCAACTGAATTTGACGCAGCATCTCCATGAACTTTTTATATTGGTCTGCCTTCTTTTGTTTAACCAGTCTCTGAGGGAAGGCTGCAGGTATCACCCTTTGTGCATTGCTTGCTAGCTTCTCTCTGCTAGAATTTTCTAGCACAAGAGGTGCCACCTGTTCTGCAACTTGCTCATTCATATTTTCTTTGCCTTTTTCCTACTGACTCTACTCAACCACCAATTCAGTAAGTTCTGTTGGTTCCTCTACCTCTAATTGAACTGGAGTGGCTGGTGTAGTGTCCTTGCTGGCTTGTGCAATTTTCTGCTCTCTGTCTAAATCTCTCCCATTCCGGAGACTTACTGCCATCAGCTGATTCGGATTTTGGTCCTTGGGGTTTATGTTTGTGCTGCGGGCAAAGTTCCCTGAGGACGGTTGTTCAAAGCCATGGACAGCTGACCCAGCTACGTTTCAATATTCTTTATGGTTGAATCATGCACTGCCAATTTTTCCTGCACTTTATTATTTGTCCCAATGAGTTGCTGAAGCATACCCCTGATTTCTACCATGTTGTTATCTTGCTGCTGGGGGGGTGGTTGGTATGTCAATTGTTGTTGATTTTGCTGTGGATAGCCCTGTGGTTTCTGATATGGTACTGGCACCAATTGGTTTTGAGGGTGCATACCACAGGCTGTTGCATATTAGGCATGTACTGCTGATTTTGCTGCGGTCTCCACTGCTGTGCTCCTTGCCTCTGACCCCCATAGTTGTTGACATAATTCATATCTTCCCTTGCCCCTTGATTTCACCTTCTCCGCTCCATGAACACACATAAGACTGATTAATACAAGGTGTACACAGTCCCCCATTTGTTGTATCAACAATGTGCACCTGTTTTGTACCCATCTCATCAATCTTCTTTGTCAATATGCTCATCTGGGTCATGAGTGTGGCCATGTTCTCTGCATGCGAATTATTTGGGTCAAGAGGAACTGAATGCACTATGGGTGCCAGTGTTGTACCTCTAGTCATCCACCCCGAATTTTGTGACATCTTATCGAGAAGGATTTTGCACTCAGTGAATGTTTTACTTAAAAATGCACCTCCAACTGACGCATCCACATTTGCTTTCAAATTGTCAGCTAGCCCCATGTAGAATCTCTGGCCGAGCATCTGATCTGGAATGCCATGGTGAGGACACTTCACTAACATCCCTTTAAATCTTTCTCAAGTTTCTTGCAAGGACTCAGAGGGCTGCTGCCTAAACTGCAATATGTGATCAATCTGTTTTGGAGTCTTGTTAGGCGGATAGAACTTGTTCAGGAACTGCTTGACTAATTCCTCCCAGGTGGTAATAGAGTTGATAGGGAGCGAATTTAGCCAAGTCTGAGCTTCCCCGGTTACCGAGAATGGAAACAGTAGCAGCTTGATAGCTTCCGGAGTCGCATTTGGCTGCCTTTGGGTCATACAAATTGACAGAAAAATTTTCAAGTGTTGTTGCGGGTCTTCAATGTGTGACCCGGAGAACAGTCCTTTATTCTGCAGTAGATACAGCATGTTGTTGGTGATTTGGAATGTCTCCGCTTGAATTGCGGGCATAGCTATGGCAGTGGCCAGATTATCAGTTGTGGGTTGTGCCCAGTCATAAAGTGCAGCTTCGGGCACAAGAGGTGCCACCCCTCTGACATTTAAGTCAGTTGGCTCATTCCTAACGTTTCCATTGACGTAATCTACGTCACCCATGTCAAATTTGAGTTGGTGTGATTGTTGAGATTGTTGAAGTCTTTTGTTGGCACGGTTCAATGCCCTGAATGTTTTCTCGGGGTCTGAGAGTCCTTCTATCAGTTCTCCAGTCCTCGAAGAACTTCTAGGCATACACCTGCTTTCCACAAGAATTCAAACGTTAGAATTTCAATGAAACGATTGGGTATAGAGAAAACTGACTACACTTAGAATTTTTGTACTTCTCTCAATTGTAATTGATAACACCATTAATTCCCCGGCAACAGTGCCAAAATTAAATAACGCCAAACTATGCATTATACAAAGACACACACGGATGTAGCAAATATAATCTGAGTAATTCTGCCCAGAGTCGAACCACAGAGAATTAACCTATCAATTACTTTTGACGGATTTACTAAATTCACAGAATCAATTTTCCCCAAACTTTGTAATTCACAATTGATGATATTTCTAACAACTAAAGTTTGAAAATAATTAACAGCTGAAAATTAACTATGCTTGATGTGTAAATAGTTGGAATAAGGTCTAAGGTAATGGTTTCCCCCGTTGGTAATTTCCTTGGTTGTACATTTCTTATAGTGATGCCTTAGTTGTCTCTATCAATCAAGAACTCTCCGCTCTCAAGCAATTATGATAATTTACTAGACGCACTCTCTCAAGCTACGCTAGCTAGATTCACATTACCGTTCTTTTAGATTGCACCCGAGGTATCGTTATCTCTAATCCAATCTCTAAACCCTAGGTTATGACTCTCGTCTATACTCCGGGAGTGATGTTATTCAAACAACTACCTAAATATGCACTCTCTCTCAAGAAGATACATAATAAATAGGAACGGATAATTGATGGCCCTTTCAACTAACCACAATCAAAACTTAGAGAAGAAATAGAGATTAACAACCAATTCAAACTATATTAATATAACAACCAAGTCATCCCCAACGGGTTTCACCACAACCTTAGATTAAAGTATTTAGCTACCCATGACAACGTAAGAATAAACTACGAAAATATTCATAATGGAAAATTGCAAGAAAAATAGAAGAGAATAAGAACTATGATGTTTTGGGTGATCTCTCACACTTGTTCTTCTTGCAAAAGTAATCTCAAAATAAGCCTCTCTTTCTTGGGCGAGTTTCCTACATCTTATAAGGGTTTTACAAAAGCTTTCCCGAATTGACACTTTGGCCCCTTAAATTTCTGGACTGTGAATATGCCGTCGTGGCCGCAGCGCTGACCGCGGAGAACACTGGCTCTAACCGAGGCGCGGACCGCGGTGGCAACCGCGGTGAGTATGCTGGGCCTTTTTGTCTCCGTGTTCCTTCTCTTTTTGCTCTTTTGTGTTTGGGTACTTCTCCGGTGGGTGTTTTCTTCACGTTATTGCCTCTAAACACTTCATGTTGCTTTCTCACATCTTATATTCCCTGCGAAACCAAATAGCATTAATTGAAGCATTTTATTGGCAACTTACATTATAAAACAACAACAAAGCATGGGCAATTATGGTGTAAATAACAACTATATATCCTATTATCATAATCCCCACACTTAAATTAGCCTTCTTTGCCCTTGGATCCAATTTTGACTCTGTCACATGATAATATGTTGTTGAGCCAAATACGTGCAAAGAGTCATAATCTACAACAGGCTTTCCATACCATTTTTCAAATGGTGTCTTGCCATCAATAGCAGCAGATGGTATGCGATTATTGAGGTGTCATGCATATGTAAATGCCTCAGCCCAAAATTCTTTGTCCAAGCCAGCATTGGACAACATACACCGTACCTTCTCCAGCAAGGTCCAGTACGTTCTACCACTTCATTATGTTGTGGTGTATGTTTGATAGTGAAGTGTCAGACGATGCCATCATTTTCACAGACCTTATTAAAATGATCATTTTTGTATTCACCTCCATTATCTGTGCGAATACACTTGATCCTCCTACCTGTTTGATTCTCCACCATCGTCTTTCATTTGAGAAAAATTCCCAACACTTCATCTTTGCTCTTCATTGTATACACCCACGCTCTTCGGGAAAAATCATCAACAAAGGTTACAAAATAGTGCTTCCCACCCAATGAAGGTGTTTTGGAAGGACCCCAAACATCAGAGTGTACATAATCCAAAATGCTTTGAGTATTATGGATCGATGTACCAAATTGAACCCTTGTCTGTTTCCCTTTGACACAATGCTCGAAAAACTCCAAGTTGCAAACCTTTACTCCTTTTAACAATCCTTGATCTGATAGAGTTTTCCGGAATTTTCCTCCAGCATGTCCCAAGCGCATGTGCCATAGCCTGGTTGATTCTGCCTTTTTTCGTCACTGGATGTCACTGTCGCTGTCCCAATAACTGTACTACCGTGATAACGGTACATGTTATTGTTTTTCCGATTGGCCTTCATTACCATTAGTGCACCAGAGCATACTCTCATCACTCCATTTTCTGCAATGATTTTGAACCCTTTTGATTCTAGGGCTCCCACAGAGATGAGATTCTTCTTCAAATCCGGTACATATCGAACATTTGTTAATATTATGATCATTCCATCATGGTTCCTTAATCATATTGAACCAATTCCATATGAGCTAAGAGGGATGTTATCCGCTGTGTGGATGACTCCATATTCTCCTTCTTGAAAATCCACGAACAAGTCCCTGTTGGGACACATATGATAGCTACAAATCGAGTCCATCAACCACATGTCTGATGATGTTGATGGCTCTGTTGTAACTAATGAGAAGTCTGAATCATCACAATCAGCTATATTTGAATCCATAATGGCCTTTCCATTGTTATGTTTGGTCTTATTCTTCAACTTTGGATAGTCTTTCTTCCAGTGCCCTTTTTCTCGACAAAAGGCACATTCATTTTTGTTGGGTCTAGATCTTGACTTGGATCTTCCCTTCTTTGTCCTGGTTTGATTTTGAGGGCGACCCCTCACAACCAGTACTTCTCCTTCTCCGTCCTTTTGTTTTTCTCCCTTTCTTTGTTCATAGCTGTACAAAGCCGAACAAACTTCTCTGAGAGAAATTTCGTCATTCCCATGGAGTAGAGTAGTTTCAAGGTGCTCGTACTCATTAGGAAGTGACCCCAACAACATCAAGGCCAAGTCACCATCATCAAAAGTTGCATCCATATTTTGCAAATCTGTGACCAACTTATTGAAACTGGTAATATGTTCATTCATTGTGGTACCAGAAAATAGGTGAAGGGAAACAGTCTTTTCTTCATGTATAATTTATTTTGACTGTTTTTCTTCAAAAATTATCCTCCAGTGCTTTCCATAATTTACTTGCAGAAGTTTCCTTTGTGTATGGATATTTTTGCTCTCTAGCAAGGTAGGATCGAATGGTACCGCAAGCAACACGGTTGATAATTCTCCAAACTTCTTCTCCAATAACATCAGGTCTTTTTTCTTCAATGTCTTGCTAGCTCTTGTTGAAAAAGGACATCTAGAACCTCGCCTTGCCACATCCCAAAATGTCCTAACCCGTCAAAAATTTCTACCGCAAATTTCCCATTTGACACAATTCTTGTCATAAGCGAAGATGCCAATAATGACGTATTGTTGATACTTGATGTAGATTCTTCTTGTTTATTATCTCTCATCTTTGACACAAATATTATTTAATAGCTGACGACACAAATCAAGATTATTTCCTTTCTGGTGTGGAAGATCATACTAAGCTGCAACCACAGAGCATACTCAGACAGAACCTTGACTCAGTTACCAAGATAAATCTTTTTTGATTTGGAAGATCAGACTATGCTGCAACCACAGAGCATACTTAGACAGTACCTTGGCTCTGATATCAATTGTTGCGGAAGCCAAATGTATATAGTGTGAATGAGTCACAACTACTATACCAAAAATTATGACAGCCACCAAATAATAAATAAGACAATAAAGCAGCAATAAAAGGAACACCAGAATTTACAATGTTCAGCCAATTTTGCCTACTTCCTCGGACACAACTAATATTTTATTCCACTCCAAAAATACTAGCGAAATAATACTAAAGAGAGAAGATACAAATGCCTTAAGAAAATGAGAAGGCAAATAAGAGGTGTGTTTAAATCCTAAACATTAGGCCTCCTTTTATATGGAAAAAATCCCAACCAAATATGTCACCCACCGATGTGGGACTTTTGACATTTTCAACAAATCTCCACCTTGGCAAAATTCTACATCTTCAATTTTCTCTTCATAACAAATTTTGGTTGTGTCTTCATCTTCAATCTTCAGTGTTCAACAATGTTGATCAAATCCAAACAATGTTGAAACTTGACCGCAGTCACCACTTTTGTCAGCATATCAGCAGGATTCTCCGTAGTATGAATTTTCTTCACCGTGACTCCACCTTCTTCTATGATTTCTCGCACGAAATGATACCGAACATCAATATGCTTCGTCCTTGCATGATAAACTTGGTTCTTCGCTAATTGAATAGCACTTTGACTATCACAAAAAATTGTGATACTTTTTTGTTCAAATACCAAGCTCTTTTTTAGCAACTCCTGAAGTCAAATTGCCTCCTTCACAGCCTCTCTAATAGTCATGTACTCTACCTACATCAACAGTGTAAATGTATTAAGAATACGTATAAGAGTATCTAAAGCTAAAAATGACACAGATTAGTCAATCCCTACATCAACCTGTATATAATGATTATTCATCACAAAGCAATTCTTGCATTATTATTCATCGCATAACATTTCTCGCATTATGATTCACCTCATAAAGTTTCTTGCTTAAAATCCTCGCATATTAGATTGTAAACCAAAATACCTCTAACAATATTCTAAGTCAAGCATACATATTTCCTTAAGGGAGCTTTACGCAAGTAGCCGGCTAGATTCACTGTTTAATTTTTCTAATAAATATACGTAGATTATACATAGAATTGTTACAAATCTATACTATATTAAAAGCACGAAGTCCCTTAGCGAAATGTCGTTCGCCTTTTTTATCCTTTAATAATAAATTTTATATTAGACAAAATCGTAATTTGGTTATTTTCCTAATATTTAGAACTTTAAAACTAACTAAAATTTTAAATATTAAGTCTTTCCTTCTTTGAATTATGTTAGAATTGTCCTAATATTAATGAATTTAAAGTAGATATAGAATCATTACATTTCTTTTCCTTATGTATCAACACGGCAACTTCCATGAAAATATGTTCATATTCATTCTTCTTATTAGGGAACTTATAATTCTAACTAGATGTTTCCATATATTGTTACTATTAAAAGTAAGAGATTTTCTACCTAATTAAATATTACTCTAATTATTAAATGTGTTTAAATATTACACAAATTGATAACAGAATAATATATGGTTTGAGTAGGAGAAAACTTTGAAATAATTTGCATCTTTTAGGAACTTATATTTTTTTAGCGTGTTTCCCATCTTAATGAGTATTTTTTTGTAAGAAACTTACATGTCTTTTAAAAAATTATGTCTGAGTAATAAAATAAATTGTGTCTGAAATTATTGAATATTGATCCCATATAGCTAACTCAATAAAAGAAAAAAGTTTGTTCATGAAAGTCCTCAGTCATTATTCAATATATACATCTTAAATTATATTCTGATCTATAATTTTATCAGTTCAATTTCACAAGTTATCATACTTTCTTTTTATTTTCAGTGAAAACACATAGCCCTGGAAGATTTAAAAAAAATTAATTTTTTTTTCAAAAACTATTCTCAAATTCATTTGAGAAGACATAAACACGATATAGACTAAATATATATTTTGATTTAATATACAACTACTTTTTGTATGCAATTATTAAAAGACATTGCTCTATTGAATATACTATGTTAATATTTATAATTTTTACGAACTTATATTTTTTCTTTGATAAAGTTTAATAACTCAAACACATTATTTAATAATATTTATATAATTTTAAAAATTGTATTCTTATTGATATAGGTACAAGCGTAAAACGCGTACCCTAAAACTAGTATATATATACCAACTATTTTTAGTTTAAGTGGTTAGGTGGACAGCTATTTATGTTAATTCTTCTCAAGAAGTATACATGTTTGTAGGCCATTAGCTACTAGGCTACAAAATGAGGCTAGTGTTCTTGGTTGGTTTCAAAGTAAACAGGCCAGCCCAGAATTAACAATTCCATTCCAAAATGGGTCGATTATTAACTACTACTAGACTTCACAACTCTTGAGAATTTGACCCAACACAAGTCTGTTGGAGGAAAAGAACATTCTTCAAAAACAAATAAAGAGGATAAAGAAACGCCAAGTCACCAAAAGCTAAGGTCCATTTTGGATTCAGAGGAAGCAATTATTATCCAACCAAAAATACTTACCCAAAACTCAGCTATGGACATTACATTTCAAAGCAACACTCTTTAACTTGGTAACACAAACATGAGCACCTTTACAAATCCTGCAACTTTGTTACATCCAAAAATCACCATAACCAAAAATCATCACACAAAATACAACACATTACCCAAAATCCAAGCAAATTTATCAGCTGATGAAGAAAAATTCTCGTGCAGGCGAAAACTTGTCACGACAATTCTAGCCACTTCATTGACACTAGGCCTACAATCAACCCCATTAGCATTGGCTGAAAATTGGGGCGTTCGATCATTTTTAAGGGAACATTTTTTCGAGCCCGGATTATCCCCTGAAGATGCAGTGGCACGAATTCGTCAAACAGCAGATGGACTACATAGCATTAAGGAAATGTTGGAAACCATGTCATGGAGGTATGTCTTGTTTTACATTCGTCTTAAATCAGCTTATCTTAAGCAGGATATGAAGAATGCCTTATCCAGGGTGCCTGAAAGCCGAAAAGAGGCTTTTGTTAAAACTGCCAATGAGTTGACTGATAACATGGCTGAGGTACTGTCCTATTTCCTTATCATAGAAAAATTTCAAGATTTTTAAGTCTGGTATGAGTATTTATATGTATTTTCCTCTCTTTTTTCAGTTTGACTACTATATTCGAACTCCAAAGGTATACGAATCTCGTGTATTCTATGAGAAGACACTGAAATCAATTGATGAATTGGTGGCATTACTTGCATAATATCAAGAGTTTGCACATCAAA
This sequence comes from Nicotiana tabacum, assembly GCF_000715075.1. Lineage (NCBI taxonomy): Eukaryota > Viridiplantae > Streptophyta > Magnoliopsida > Solanales > Solanaceae > Nicotiana > Nicotiana tabacum. Next base: position 22,320,787 of record NC_134099.1, on the reverse strand, counting down.
GGTGAGTGAATGGTACGAAAATCGCGTTGGTTTAGCAAATGTAACGAGTCTGCTTCAGTAAGTGGTGAAGAAATATCGAAATTATCTACAATAGCAGTTGAAATAGTCTCATTTCATGTTCATTATTTTGTTCAAAAAGAAAAATGAAAAGGTTCTTATTGGCTTTCTTCAATTAGCAAATTGAAGCCTATGAGTATATAATTTTGATGGCCATTTCTGAAACCATCTATATTGTAAATAACAGTTTCTGCTTATTGAAATGTGGATTGTTCTTAAGATTTTGAAGATGAATACTCATGTTAACATAGGCGAATCCAGGATTTAAATTTTGTGGGTTCAACTTTTAAGATTTCTTTAACATTGAATCCACTATCTTTTTAAAGTTCGAGTTTATATCTACTATTTTTGTAATTTTAATAAATTTTTACCCCACGTCGAAAGTTATGAGTTCAGTTGAACCCGTTGCTAACACACTTCCTCCGCCCCTGCTCCTGTATATTTCCAAGTATTACAAAACATAACAGAAAACAGGAAATCTTTTCATTTTTGAATATTCATGTGGATAAATGGCAATCTAGATACAAGTTTCATGTTGTGAAAAATACAATGAAAAGCAACTAATGAAAATTCAAAACACAATACACACAAACAGAAACACAAAGGCTAGCAATTGCAAGTGTAGCCAGTTTTTTTAACAATTTAGCGCCTGGATAACGCGATAGCTGACAAAATAATAAGGAGAACCAGCAACGCCATTGCACCAAAAGATCCAATGAGCGATCCAGCAGAACGCTGGCAGAAATCTGTATACTGTTGACATATAGAAAACCAGTTAGTTGAAGTATTCCCATTATGTGCTAAATACACAATCGCGGCTGCTGCTGATGCTCCAGATGTGATAAAAACCAGCATTATCTTCAAAAATTTCAAAGTACAAAACATATCAGCACAATTTCATAGGCTTGCAATAAATGTAAATATGAAGTAACTATATATTTATATAGTAAAAATTAAATACATTACCGCGTCTAAAAAGATGAGCAAAACTCTGCTCTTTCCTGCTCTTCTTCTAATAATGTGAAAGATAGAAACAGAAATAGAAAGAGCAAGATATCCACAAGCTATAGCATTCACAGTAACAAAAAACCTTTACCACAAAACAAAAATAATGAGTTAGTTAACATTTCAATACAATCTAACAACAACAACAATAACAACCACCCAGTATAATCCCACCAGTAGGGTCAGGGGTGGGTAGTGTATAGTGTGTACGCATACCTTACCCCTACCTTGGGGTAGAGAGGCTGTTTCTGATAGACCTTTGGCATCCCTCCCTCCAAGAACTCCCCACCTTGCTCTTGGGGTGACTCGAACTCACAACCTCTTAGTTGGAAGTGGAGGGTGCTCACCAGAGCAACCCACTCTTGTCAAATACAATCTAACAACAAAGATTAATTTTTTTTTTTTTTTTTTGAAGTAATATGTTGGGATTTGCTTACTTAAACGCGTCGATATCATCATATTGAGCCTCAAAATTTACAATCTGTGTACTAAAGGAAAGTGCTTGATCTGCAGTACCCATTGCAACAGCACTTCCTAAGGTTCCAACAAGTGCAGCAATACGTAAAATGAGATCAAATACTGAGATTCCTCTGTTAACTCCATGAACTTTGGCTTTTGATGCTTCTCCAGCTTCAATTGATGTTGCCTTCATTTTTAATTTCAATTTTAACTCAAATCAAATTTACTGTTGTGATTTGTATGTTAAGCCTGTTGTGACATAAGTGTAACCGTGTATTTATACTAATTTGGGAACCAAAACATGCAGCAAATTTACCATTAAGAACTACTTAGAGTGGATGTTAGGTAATGGTGACATATAATTAATTGTTCATTTGCTTATCTAATCAATCAAATTTAAGGTACAAGTATATGGTTAAGATTTGCATTTGACTTTTTATTACCTGCTCTACTTTCTCCATAACTTGTACTTTAAATTTATTAATGCAGAAACTGCTACATTCTTTCTCCAATTTTTTTTTTTCCAAAAAATTTTGCAAGCCCACTTATGATCATTTGTGTCACGCACACTAAGTCATATGTAGGAATGACAAATGGTGCGGGGCGGTTGCGGCGCAAACCCGCGAAGATTTCAACCCGCCCCGCAAAGCAAAATTTGTTGTTTTTAACCGCCCCGCACCCGCACCCCTCCATTACCCTCCCTAGTCATATGATAATTTACTAATAATAATCTATGGTCCTAATTAACCATAATGATTTATTTTTTTTTGGCCAATGCTCGTAGATTATTAGGTTGTTAAGGCCAATGCTTTAGGTAGAGGAAAGGTGAGTTCTCCATAGCTTTGAGTTTATTCCAAGTGGTTTTTTGGATTAGGCATAAAGTTGTACTTGAACATAAGAATACTAGAAATGTGAGAATCAAGTACGATGTATATTCTTTATAATACGAGAAAGTTTAGTGATTGATAATCCTAGGCTTACTATTTAATTAACGATGAGAAAGAAAGCAAAGAAAGAGTTCATGGAGTAGGTTAAATCTAACTAATTTCTAGTTGTTAATCTTTTGTTTTCATTTCTTTTTCTTAGGCTGCCTTTGATTCGTTGGCATTATGATTTATGCACTCGTACACAAATTTATTTCGCTACTATGTTACACAGATTCCTTTATCGGCACATATCAGAATTCAGATACAAGTATATATTTGCAAGTATTCTGTACGAGTACGTCAAGTTCTTTTGCTAAATCATAGTGTGTATTTTGAAGGATTCACAACATGCTCTTATCACGCCCATCTAATAATACAAGTATGTCAAGGTAAATGAAGGATCCACGTAGGGGTGGTAAACAGGCGAGTCCGATCGGACATGGGTGGGTCAATGACGGATAATATAAAAAGAGATAAATTATTTTCGGCCCGCCTCATATTTAATACAGAGAAAAAACGGGTTAGCCGGCGGATAATATGGATAAACATATTATTCATGGCTTCTTGAATATGATCACTTTTGGGAGAATTCCTAGTCTCCCAAACTTGAGTAACTCCCAATTAGGGCAAGTGCACAGATAGCCATTCTCAAGGATGCTATTTAGAGAATGCCAGTATTTATTTTTGTCCTGAAATTTTAAATTAAAAATCGTAACTTCAGGACAATTCATGACATTTTTGTCTTGAAAAATTGAATTGAAAAAGTGAAATTCAGGAAGCACTTGCTAATTCTTAAATAATGGCCCTTTAGCACAGTGGCTACCTGGTGTCATTTCTAACTCCCAATTTGATGTTGTACAAATGTAAAAGTTAAACTTATTAGTTATCCATTGGTTATCCATTTTCTAAGTAGATAATATGGTTATTATCCATATTTAACCCGTTTTTAAAAAGATAATTATCCAACCAATTTTGTAATGGATATAGATGAATAACCAATTTTATAATGGATAATATGAGTGAATAACTGTTTTCTTTTAACCATTTTACCACCCCTAGATCCACGTAACATAACTTAACTCTACCATGCTCTCTAATATATGCAATATCGTGGATGGATTGAGAGGGTAAAGAAAAAGAAAAACTCTCTGCACCCAAAGGCTTATACTAGTAAGGAAATTTTAATTGGTAATACTTTCACCCAAATAGATTTACAAATAAGCTGAAAACTGTGCATATAATATTTTAGTTTATTCCGCATCAACCAGAGTAGCCAATTGGACCAAGCCCGGTTCAGTTATTCCACCAAAAGTGTATATAATTAGTTTCACTTCGAATATCCCAAAGCAAATTAGGTTCAACATATTCTCTTGCCTGCAACACCTTTCTCCAAGTGTGAGATTGCCGGGCCTTGAATTCGAGTGTAGAATCTTTTGGTAAGGAGTACATTTACCTCTTTAGTCGGCCAATAAAATTCAGATACTGAAATCTTTAAAAAATATACTGATCTACACCCAATTTCAAGATGAAAAGGATATACATTTGCCCCTTGCTAGAATTTTCATTAAACCTAATTATTAGCAAGAGGTCTAGAACGCTTTGAATGTGATCAAGAATGATGCAATGAGCAAGAAAATGAAAGGTAGCAACCAAATATACAAATAAAGAAAGGAGATCTTATGACATATGAAATTATATATTTATGAAGCCACACATGATTAGAAACATGTGATATGAGTCAAGATAATAAGACTCCTTACCTACCAAGTACGTACATGTTTGTGAGCTAGTCATGGTCGGGGCATTTCATTTATATTCACTTTTTGGGTCACGTTTTAACTTGTGTCCGCTTTGCCAAAAAAAATTGCAAACGTATTCACTTTTTTGCGTAATTTCAGCATACGGGGCTGAAGTAACAAAGGCAATCACGCAAAACTTCAGCATTCTAGTAGACGAGCCTGAAGTAGCAAGTTTGCTGAACCAAATGTGCTGAAGTTTTTGTTTGTAATTGTTAAACTTAAGCATAGTAGCTGATATTTTGTTCTCTATTTGCTGAAGTTTTTGTTTGTAATTGCACTAAATAAGCTGAAGTTTTTTTGTCATGAATTCATTAGTTTTGTCAATTAAGCTTTTTCACAAACTTCAGCAGAAGATGCTGAAGTTATTTAGTTCATTTATAAAAATTTTAGCACTAAATAAGCTAAAGTTTTTTTTGTCCTGGATCATCTTTTTCAAAAACTTCAGCAGAAGATGCTGAAGTTATTTAGTTCATTTATAAAAATTTCAGCACTAAATAAGCTGAAGTCTTTTTGTCCTGGATAAGTTTTTTCAAAAACTTTAGCAGAAGATGCTGAAGTTATTTAGTTCATTTGTAAAAACTTCAGCACTAAAAGTTGAAGTTTTTTTTGTCCAGCATTCATTAATTTTGTCATAAAGCCTTTTCAAAAACTTCAGCAGAAGATGCTGAAGTTATTTAGTTCATTTGTAAAAACTTCAGCACTATATAAGCTGAAATTTTTGAAAAGGCTTTCTAACATACTAGATAAATAATCAGATTGCCAACAGTATCTAAATCATAAATTTTGGAAACAATAAGCGTGAAAAGAACAGAATTATCATTGTCTACTAACTTACGTACGTGGAAATATTTACAAATTATTGTTTACTAACTCACGTAATTATTTATAATTTATTTTTAAATAATCTGATAAACATATTTATGGCAATCATCCCATGAACTGAAGTTTCATAGCAGCACCAACAACAACAGAAGGAAGAAGGAGGAGAAGGAGGGGGAGGAGGAGGAGGGGCTGAAGTTGTTTAAAAAGTGAGTACAAGTAAAAAAAAAAAAATGGGTATAGGTTAAATGAGGGCGACCAAATAGGGCATCCCGTGCAATTTTTACGTCATGGTCAAGGGCGGATTTAGGTAAAAATAGCACGGGCTAGCCAGTTTTCGGATTGGTCATTGAAAAATAGTCAGCGTTTGCAAAGTCATTAGAAAATAGCCACTATTTTGCTACAACACGGAAAGCTCCAGCATAATATACTAGAGATTGGTGCACCTGTGTATGAACTTCCAGTATAATATACTGGAGATTGGAGCACTTGTGTATGAACTTCCAGCATATTATGTTGGACCAGTATATTATGCCGGAAGTCCAGTATATGATACTCGAACTCCAGTATATCATACTGGAAGTCAAGTAAATTATACTAGAACTCTAGTATATTATGCTGAAATTTTTTTTTCGAATTTTAAACAGTGTTTTCGTTCAGATTTATCTTTACATGAAAAATGGCTAAATTTCGATTACTTTAAAACTGTGGCTATTTTTCAATTACCACTTATAAATCTGGCTATTTTTTAATTTCAGCCGGATTTAAGGGCAGAAGTGTTGGGTTTTTTAAGCTTGGTTTAGCTTAAAAGATGGTGAATGGAAAATGGAGGAAAAATGAAATATTTGAGTTTCCCTCCTTGACAAAGGGATATTGTCCCATATTGGAGGACGAAAAGACTTTTGATAGGTATATATACAATTGCTCTTCTTCTAGCTCTTAAAAAGTTAAGAAGAAGACAAGTCTCGCACCGTCGTCCTCGTCGCTCATCTTCGGCTTCGGTCAAATCGATTGATTGATTAATTTTTCAGACCAAATTTATTTGTTAATATTAAGATTAACGTAATATTATTTTAATCCAAATTAGCCATTTTTGTAACGGTAAATTAATTTTCCCCCGCGTTTTGATTTCCTGTTTTGTTTTACGTAAGTAGCCATTTATGTGATAGTCGTTCTTACGCAAACAGTCACAACAGTCACTCTGAAGAGTTGCACCTCTTCATTTAAACCCAACCTGCTGGCTATAAATAGCAGACCATTCCCTCAGATTTTCCTTACGAAATTTCTGAATTCTCATCTTCCTTTCTGCATTGTTTTCTTACAAAACAAACAACGTAAGTGTGATTTGCTGCCGCCATTTGTGTTCGTTGAAACACTGGGGTTTGAAGTACCGCTATACCAATGTATAATCCATTCTATCCTGGGGTGAAATAATCCACAACCTTAGATACTAGGAGGGGATTAAGTTTCTTAAGGAAACATAGTGAATTCAGCGGGCTCGGATTAAATTCTGTTTCTTCTACATTTTCGTTTATATGTTATTTTTCTTCTCCGGAATTATTTTGCGAATACAGTATACTAACAAGAAGGGGTTCACCCGAACCTCCTCCGCCGAAAAATTACATTGTGAAGATTAGACAAAACCTATTTTTTACCTTTATATATTATATTTTGAATCCCCTTGATATAGCCCAAAAGCATAGCTTAATGGGTACGTGGGTTCAAAACCTTTATAAGGTCGATGGTTCAATTCTTAGTAGCAACAATCTTTTTTAACTTTTTTTATTTTTTGAATGTCGTTAGCGAAAATCCTGTCTCCACCACGTCATGGTCACTATTACAGAGTCAGTTGGTTTATGTTTCTCGTGTAAAAACAAACTACTTGTATCAAATAAATTATCCTTTTAAAACATTAAACTCTATCAGAGATAGAGATGGACACTGAATCATCTTATTTTCAGAAATTATTAGAAAGTACTTCGTGTTTTCAAGGTCTATGTTTGTATATTACTCAATATTTTTCCGTTTAATTTTGATATAAAACAATATTTTACTAATTATTCAAACATAATTAATGTTGTGATCAAGGATACAAAAGGATAATCTTGTCTGAATGGTTTTTAAAGTCTCGGAGTTTGTAGGAACATTTTGATGAATCATTGGATATCAAGGATGAGTTAGTGCCAAAATTTCGTAACAAATAATAACAATTACGTCCCCCTGCCTAAAGATTGTAAGAAACAAAATGAATACTCCAATATTTTAATTTCAAAATACGTTGTAGAACATCTTAAAAGATAAAAAGCATTGTGATCTCTTCATGTACAAGGTAAGTTTTGTCTATCCAGGAAAACTTGTGAACAATTTGTACCAAACTTATGACTTACACAACATAACTTGTGAAAGTTTAATTTTACATTCTTCACCCGCTTGTGAAAGTTATGATCCGTGATGCTATTTTTTATAATTTTTTTACAGTTAAAATAGCACGGGCTAGCCAGTTTTCGGACTGGTCATTCAAAAATAGTCAACGTTTGTAAAGTCATTGAAAAATAGCCATTATTTTGGTGCAATACGGAAAGTTCCAGCATAATATATTGGAGATCGGTATACCTGTGTATGAACTTCCAGCATATTATGTTGGAACTCCAACACGCGGAAAGTTCCAGTATAATACTAGAGATTGGAGCATCGGTGCTCCAATCTCCAGTATATTATGCTGGACCGGTATATTATACTACAGTTCCAGTATAAATATTTTGGAACTCATGTATATTATATTGAAGTATTTTTTCGGATTTTGAACAGTATTTTCGTTCAGATTTATCATTACATGAAAAGTGGATAAATTTCGATTACTTTTGAAACTATGACTATTTTTGAATGACCACTTGTAAATTTGGCTATTTTTGAATTTCTCCAAAATGGGAATAAAATTTAAACAACAGCCTTAATGATCCTATTCATGCAAATCCTCCCATTTTGCGGGCGTAGTGCACCAGTAGCCACTTTTAAAACAGTAGTTTTGGATATATCCATAATTTACAATATAATTATAATTAAAGATTAGCCAATTCACCAAAACTTCGGGACTAAGTATTCTGAATTTTTGTATCTTGAATTTTTGAGCTGCTAATTTGGAATTCAGGACTTAGTGTCCTAAATTCTTGAGCTGCTAATGTACAATTCAGGATTAAGTGTCCTGAATTTTTGAGCTGCTAATTTAAAATTTAGGACATAAAGATTCGAATTTTTGGACACAATTTTTGAACTTCAGGACACGATATCCTGAAATTTGGACTTTGAGGTTTAAATCCCAGGACGCCGGTCTTGAAGTTTGAGAGAATTGGCTAATCTTTAAATATATTATAAATTGTGAATATATTTTAAACAACATGCTTAAAAGTGGTGTCATTTCTACCATTTTAGCGGATCTCAATAATTGGGCTATGAGCAGCAATTTGGGCTCCAAGAAACAACCCGAGCCCAAAACAGATGTCAATAGAAGAAGGCCATATTCTCCTGTGGAATGAGGACGCAACCTTTTTTCCATATTCCAGTTTATTTGCTGTCTTCTTTCTGTTCCATATTTCTGGTAAAACTCATCGGTTTCCACCCACCTTCACTTCAGATTCCAGGTACGTTTCTTTTACTTCTTCTCCTTATTCTCTTTATTCTTTTCCCATATCAAGAAACTGATTTTCTCGGTTCCATGCTTTCTATTTTATTTTCTTTAAAGGTGGCAATATTCAATATGTATTGCTTATTGGGTTTCTATCGAGATTGAATTTTTCTTTTTTGTGTATTTTAATCTCATGATTAAGTTATCATTTGATAATCTGCTTTTCTGTCATGGGTTAAATTGGGATTTTAGTAATGACTCAAATTTGACTATGAAAAATTGAAATGATTGATTTGGTGCTTAAATTGATGTGGATTACTGAATCTATGCATTACATTTCATGTTTCTTGAACTGGCAATTTATAACATAGTTTTCCCCTTCTTTTGCTTCTCTTGCATGTTTATTAGCTTGGCTCCTTGATATAGTATAATCTGTGTAAATTGATATCTTGAAAAAAGAAAAAAACTGATAAATAAGCTTGAAATCGTGAAATTTATAATCAATTCAGCTGTGTAAAACTGTTGTTTTTGTATGGTATCTGGCCAACGTATCAAACTAGAAACTGACATGTAGACTAATAGGAATATCTAAATTATTTCCGTCTTAATTTGTTTTTCTTCCTTTTTCTCTGAAAGAACTCTTTCTTTTCTTGGTCATGAGCAGTGATTCAACTCTTCAGTTTATTGTGTATTGATTAAGTCGATTGGATATCCATTGATGTTGGATTTAAGTATGTACACTGGTGGCCCCTAGGGCTTTGGTGTAGCGGTAAGAGCGCAACGCGTGATGTGTGGGTTAGGCACGTCAAGGGCCTTGCAGACATAAGTGTGGTATGTAAGTGGAGAAGGGTAGGGGGAGGGGGGAGGGTCCATTATCCATTGTAATTTGATCTGGGTGCCACTAGCCCTCGATCTTTTCTAAATTATCCCCTGAAAAAAGAAGAAGTTTGTAGACTCAAGCACCCAAGAGTGCGACTTAGTGGTCAATGAAGTGAGTTGAGAACATGAGCTCTCAGGTTTAAATCCCAACGGAGGCAAAAAAACGTTAGGTGATTTCTTTCCATTTGTCCAAACTTTGGTGGACAAAATTTACCTTTGGTGGTGGGAGGTAGTAGGTATCCGGCGGAATTAGACGAGGTGCGCACAAGCTGGCACGGACACCACGTGCCACCACAGTTAAAAAAACAAAAAGTTTGTAGAATGAAATTGGTTTATGTAATCTATGATCCTTTAAGCATTTATGTAGAGCTACCACAGTATGTGGTATCTTGGAAGAACACGCAACATGGGTGTGTTAGCCATAAATTCGATTAAAGATCAAAAGCGTTTATACGGAGCTTTATGTTATCCAGGGTAGTGGATTGGTATGTACAACTGTTGGTTTTGCATTTGTTACCTCGGACTACATATGCTTTTAGATTCTTTTGTTCTTGATCCTTTAAGAGCATTTATATTGAGCTTTATGTTATCCTGGCACTATGTTGTCGACTTTTGGTTTTGCATTTGTTACCTAAGATTTCATATACAATGATTCTTGATTTATTGATTTTACATTCATTTATTTGTTAATGCTTACCTCTGTTTACTGTCATTTTCTGATTTGTGGAACAATCGAAACTTTTTGCATTCAGTTTAGATTTATTTAAGAGAATACCTTGAATTTCAAAATTTAACTGGAAGATGCCCAATATTTTGGCTTTGCTTGTCATGGAATCCATTAAAATGCTTCAAGCAAAGAGTTCTCGATCCAGAAGAGCAGCGAGCAGCTGTGTCTGCTTGACTTAGCTATGGCCTATGGGTGATAATAAACCAGTTATATTTTTGCAGAGACAAGTGTGCAATATGTCAAACCCAAGCGCAGATGAAAGTGTGAAGGAACCAAACGTTATTAATGATCATCCTAAAGGTGAAGAAAATGATGACCTTGCAGAAGATCCAAAGGGTTCAGAAGTAGAAGAAAGCCAAGTTCCATCTCAAGAGGAGGTGGTACATATTGGCATTTGCGGTTTCTACACTTAATTGGTTCCATTTGCTCAAAGCTTTTACAATACTAATCAATACTGAAGCTTATGTTAAAGCGACAGCGATTAGGGAATACAAGTTTGCACCAAAAGTTTTTTGTTAAAAAAAATCTCTGTCTACTTTGTTCTTTCATTTGCAGCTCAGAGCTTTTATAATACTAGTCAATCATGAAGCATACATTAAAATGATAGGGATAAAGTATATTTTTGCACCGAAAGTTTTTCTAGACTGATCCCTATTTATTTCCAGTATTTGGAGCTCAAACCATTTAAAATGCCAGCCACTGATGCAGCATATTTTAAAGTGATATAGGATGGAGGAATACATTTTTGCATCCGAATATCTTTTGGAACAATCCCCATATATTATGTTTCTTTTTCCAGTGCCATAAAACCGTGTGAATGAAATTGTGTTCATAAGACTAGTATCCATCTATAAGCCTATAAGGGTATTTGAGGAAGATTCTGTAGGTCATGAACGGTTTAGGAAAGTGACTTCGAAATTTGATTAACTGCAAAAATGTTGAAACATTTACAGTACTTCCGTCAACTTTTCCTTAAGATTCGGGGCATAAATCCTTTCCTTGTTAATATATCCAGGAGGAACTGAAGAAAAAGTATGGTGGCTTGGTGAAAAAGAAACCTCCATTGATATCTAAGGTGATTATTTTAAGTTTTAGTTCAACTTTTGGTATCTCAAATTCTTTCTTCTTTGTATTTTAAGTTTTTCTTCAATATTTGTCCTAATTGAATTCTCTATCAACCTGTTTTACATTTTCAAGGACCATGAACGTGCTTTCTTCGATTCTGCTGACTGGGCATTAGGAAAGGTACACAGCTCTAGCCTAACTTTTGGCTATTCAATCTTTAGCTAAAGCTCAATGCTGAAGTTTGATCGTCTTATACCATGTTCTTTTCGTTTGCAGCAAGGAGGACAGAAGCCCAAAACGCCTGCTGAGGCACTTCGCCCAAAATTGGAGGTGCGTTACCCTGTTACTCTGGAAATACATTCCCAATTTCATTGTTGGTTTGAATACACACTTGGTTTTTTTTCTGCCTTTGTCATTTTTTAGAGTTTAGATTCGTTAGATTACAACTTAGACTGGAATTAAACAAACCAATGGTCAACTCACTCCAAAACTTTTGTATCTAGCCTTGAGAAACGATGTGTTGACGAGCATTTGATTTCCTGACTATTTGTTTCAGTAGGAGAAGTTGTATCTTCTTTATATATTCGAACTAAATCCTGAAGTAGACATAGATAAGGAAGTTAAATCCAACCACAAGATGGCTACAGAAACTTGTCTTATAGATAGCAACAGAAAAAAATGACAAATACAAACACACCCTGCTCCAAGTTGCTGCATGCTCAATTTGTATTCGACTAATCACAAAAAGATTGCATTACTTATGTATTCTTTGATAACAGCCTACGCCACACCAGCAACTTCGTACTCGGCTCTCAGCTTCTTCTCTGACAGATGCCGGTGAAAGTATGTACATAAAATCCATTTCCTGTATTGCATTCTTACTGGAACTAAACTCGAGTCCTTTGTCTCTTTCCTTCTCCGTTTAAAATCTGGCTGCAGATGGTAGCAACAACGGCTCTGACCAGCTAGATGACCAGAGCGGAACATCAGCAGCCGATGGTGAGAATAATTCTTAGAATCAGAAGCACCAAAGCCGAGACATTTGGAGCAGCCTCATCATAGATTCCTGCTGAACTAACTGAAAGTGGTGTTGTAAATCTGGCTAGATACTTAATAGAGGTAAAAAAGAAGGAAAGAAAGAATAAATGCTCTCATGGCAAAATTTTGTACTGAGTTTTAGAGTTGTGGTCCTATACTAAGCTGATTTGCTTGCATAAAATTCAGAAAACTACGTGCAAGTTCTTTTCACAAGAATGATCATTTCTCATCTGCCTATGCTATTCTCAAAATGGTGATGTATTATACTTTTTGGTGGCAAAACTCTAGATCATCATGGTAATGAATGTTGAGACCATACATATTTTTTTTTGGCAGTATTAATGTTTCACTTTTCAGTACATTATACTGCACTTCATACTTACGACAAAGCCAGGAATTTCCCAAGGTGTTCAAACTTGAAAGAAGTAAAATAAAAAATCTCCGACAAAAAGTATTTAATATATGTTATATACCTCTAAAACCTAATATTTTACCTATATATACGTAATATAATTTTTCAATCTTTTTAGACATGTAGCTTCGCCCCGGTTTACGATCTCGTGCCTACTGCTACATATTTTGCCAACATCTTTTAACCCAAAAGAGTGTATGTTCCTGTGACCCTAGAACTTGTTGCTAGTGACAGAAGGTTCTATCAGCTTAAAAAAGGTAACATAATCTGAAACACCTGATTTTTTATTTGCTTGCCTCAAAGCTCAAACAAATGGCTGAAACTCAAGACAATTGTGTCTCCAAACGATCAAGGCACAATTGATCGCAATATGGTTATTACTTTCTAGAAGCCTTAGCTGCTTGTAAATGCGCCAAAGAAAATTCACATTTCTTTGAAAACTAGACAGAAACTTTTTGCAGCTCTCTTCTTTTTTCTTTTTTGTTATGGCGAGCTGTCTCATCAATTTGAGTAGTCATTAGTTCCAGATATGGGTGGCAAACGGACGGGTCGGATCGGATATGGGACGGGACTAAACCGAATAATGCAAAAAAACGGATAATTTATCCAACCCATATTTAACACGGATAAAAAATGGATTAACCGGCGGATAATATGGTTATCCATATTATCCATGGCTTCTTGAATATGATCACTTTTGGAAGAATCTCTAGTCTCCAAAACTTGAGAAACCCCCAATTTAAAGTTTCAAAATGCAAAAGTTAAACTTATTAGTTATCCATTGGTTATCCAGTTTCTAAGTGGATAATATAGTTCTTATCCATATTTGACCCATTTTTAAAATGTTCATTATACAACTCATTTTTAATGGATAATATGGGTGGATAATTGTTTTCTTTTATCCATTTGCCACCACCAGAGACAGAACAATCAATTGCTGCATGCTTGTGTGCTAGCAGACTTTTCACCAATTTGAGATAGGGTGAAACATCACATCTTTGTGGCAAAAATGCACACACTGCTCTACCAAGCAGATCGTCCCAGATAGAATTTTAACACCACATGCAAACAACAAACTAATAATAATTTTCTTATTGGGGCATGAATTCCAGAAAACATAAGAAATAAGGTCCGCTTTGAAATTACAGGGTAGAGTTCTAAATTAGCACCGGGAAGCAAAAAGAAGGCAACAAATAAATCCATATCATACAACAAACCCCGTTTTTCGCCACACACAATCCATGCTCCCAGAGAATAAATAATAGCTAATGAAAGAATACACTTTAGACATGAAATCCCAGTTATTCTAATAGCTGTAAAGCCACCACAACCCAGATATGAGCTTCATATAAAGCCCTAAAAAGGCAAAAAGAAATAGTTGGTAATACATGCGATATGGTTCCATATCATAACTTACACTGGTCTAATCAAAATGTCCTGTTCTTTCATCAAAAGAAATATCCCTTTGTTGTAATGGGCTAAGACGCCTCTCTTGCTAGTATAAGGTGGCGTTAACTGGCTAAGCACGATACCACCGGCTTCTTTTCTCCTCAAATATTTGACATTTGTATGTGTATGTTTTCTACCAAAAATCTTAAAATCTGTCTCACGTTGAATTCTTGCTCTCTCTAGTTTCCAGATCAATGAAAAAATTAGCAATTGCAAGAGAGAAAATTACTTACCTTATAGGAATTTAGCATGAGAACTAAATTATCTATCGATCCTGCAGAATAAATTACACAAAATAATCAGACATGAAATTGTGATGAACATCATCATTTCCTTCAGGCCAAAGGAGCAAAAATATTAACAAGATAAAGACACACACACTTATCACATACATGTCTGAAAGCATATTCACGCCTACTCACCAACCTGAAAAGGAATAAAAAGTACCTTTTTACCCTGGAGAAGCAAGATAAGAAAATTAACACAGCTTCGATAGAAATCTGCCTTCTCAGAACATATTATAACATGCAAAGTTGAACATGAATTTTGAGCATAATTACCTATAGATTGATCTCTTAAAAGCTCTTAGATACGTGTAAGCAACTAATAAGGGCTTCATTCACAAGGATTGAACCCAACAGTGGGAATCATGCCAAACTACGCGAGATTACTACAAGCAAAAGCAGACAAGGGATTCATAAGTATGAGATGACTGATTACATTTTACCTCCTGAAATGCGGAAACCTGACTTTCTTGAACTTTGGTTCAATAATTGAAAAGCTGTCAAGAAAACATGAAAAATTTGATGCAAGAGAAAATGATAGAATGTTCAATCCTGTAGCAAAACTGGTCAATAGTAAAAAAAAAAATGATACCACCACTTCACAAAAGTTTTACAAAACACAAAACAAACAAAAAAATAAAGGAGAACTATCATGACTTAGTCTGCTACACAGATCCACTAAAGCAGAGGTATTATTGGATACAAGGCCTTCAATGGCCAAGAAGCATCGTTTCATACAATATCTGTGCTGGTAACACCTAAGAACAGAAATACTAAGGAACGGATGGCCATAAGTTACTCTATCTTGTTCGTCTGGTCTTCTGTTCTTAGGCTGGATGCATCATCAAAAGGGGCAATAGGCTGGAATCAGGCATCGAAGATTGTAGCTGTTTAAATGGCAAGTGGGAAAAGGCAAAGTAAAGAAAGAGTATTAGTGACAGCACAGGCTTCAGGCTAGTTGACGTTAGCAATAGGAAGATGTGCTTGAGGTTATAGTGAAGTACAGATAGAGAATCCAATTGACTATGAATGAGACAGAAAAAAAAGGAGAAAATTATGTACCTCCATGTGCTCAACCTAGTATCCATAAGATTTACCATAGGCAGAAGAGTTATGGTTGGAAACCCTGGTAAAACTAAAAAAAGTAAATAACAAAAGCTTTTTATAGAAAGTGAAAGATGCTGTAACAACTATAGGCAGGAAAGATATCTTGGATGCCAAAGCATGTAATCAAAGAATGCTTTACCCTGCACTACTAGATCGCCCAGAGGAATAAACGCCATATGGTGCATAACCACCTCCACCACCAACCTGAAAAGATGAATTTAGATCTACTAATCCAACATATTTTGCTATACAAAGATAACACCAAATAGATAGAAATACAGAAAATCATCAATGAAAATAAGAACAGAACAAGATAATCTGACGTGTATCTGTAAAAATGAGATAAAGCCAAACTAACTTCTTAAAGATGAACACTGAGGATTTACCTGTGAACCGCCATAACTATCACTTGGAGACGAATCATTATAATCATGTCCACCAGAATATGATGAATAACCATGCCGACGTGATTTATTATCACGGTTTGCATATCTTGAACCATCTGACATGCTTGGAGACAAGGGGAGGTAAGAAACGGGAGGAGAAAATGCAGCAAAACTTCCCTCCATCTCAAATATATTGGCCCTCAACCGCATAAGTACTTGTAATAACGCATTGCCAGCAACATTAACATCTCCAGTTATCTGGAGGAGAAAAAATAACATGACATAACAATTTCTGCATCACAAGCACACCCTAACCAAACATCACCCCCGACCTAGGAACTCTTTTGAGGTAAACAAAGCAAGGGTTTTTTTAAAAATTACCAAAAAGAAGGAAAAAAAAAAAAGAAAAACCCATTTACCTGCACCATCTCGTCATCTTCAGATGCCACTTTAGGAAGATTTTCCTTTGAAAGAATGCGGATGCTCGCCCTTGTGGTATTTCGCATCTCATTGACAATGGAACCACCTTTACCAATTAGGCATCCAACTCGTGAGCTAGGTACAAGCAGGCGAGTCGTCAGAATAGCATCACCAGAATCTTTTTCAGTTTTCTCACTACTTCTTGGTTGCAAGCGCATTGTTGCGTCAATGGTTGGGGATTGATCTTCATATGCCTGAGATCACAATTGGATAAGCAACAAACGCTGCTGACAGGCATGCTCAGTCCTAGCCATCAAATAATTAATTTAATAACTACAAACTGTGGCTCACCTCCTTAGCTGATACAAATATAATGCAATCATCTCCTTCAGCTGCAGCACTATCGACTTTAATAGATGCACCTGATTCCTGTCTTAGCTGTTTGATAATGCTTCCACCTTTGCCAATTACAGCTCCTATATTTTCAGTTGGACAAACCAAACGAACTGCAAACTCTTTTACAGAAGCAGATCGACTTCTACCATCACTTTTGTAACTCCCATAAGGACCCATCAATGATGTCATGCCCATGACTTGGGGACCCGCATGAGGATTAACAAGTCCAGCACCAGACCTATATATGCTGGGCGACGACAGCAATTGATGTTGGGACCGTGATGGATTATCACGGAGACGCGCTGCTACTTGATAAAGTGCTTTTTTAACAACTGCACCTTCTCCAGTTATCTGAAAATAAAAGAAGTATCTCTTAACACATCATTTACGTATTTGTATAACCAGAAATAAGCATCAGATTAAGTTTGACAGCATATTCTGACATTTGCAAATAAATACTTGAATACAGCAGTTGCTCATTCAACAATCGGTTCTAAGTTGATTTCTGTCATTATTCCTCTTAGTGTTTTTACTTTTTAGTACCATTGATATATGGATGCCCCACAATTACAAAAATGGACATAGCTAGCAGACAATAAAACAGCTATTAAACAACCAAACTAATCATGTTTAAGGTTCTGCTCTTCCCCTGCTATACTTCTTACCAACCAACTACCCTCAATCCCAAACTAGACAATTGATACACGAATCCTTTATAACCATTCCACTCTATGGACTCATTTTACTCGATTATAATTCCATAAACTTCCCATTTGTAACTCAACAGCGGAACCCTGTTTAGTTCTTTTTTGAGAATGATCTTTTAAGGCAAATTAGGAGTTTTCTAAAGCTCACACTAAACACTAACATGCAATCCGTAAGCAGACTAAAAAGGACTCTTCGCAGACAGTAGACTCTTTCTTCTTCTTTTTTTTTCTTTTTTAATAAGGCAGCAGACATAATACAAATATAACAGCATGACATCTTAACTAGTTGTATCACCTATATGGATTCTTTGCTACATTATGTTTTCTTCTTAGCTAAATCTGCATTAAGTCTAAAAGTTTCAAATCATTTAAAACAACTTACACCTCTGTGATTTAGGTCTATGTCACTCCCTTTAAGAACCTTCAATCATCAAAAATGAAAGTGATGCACCTATAGATCGATGCATCTACGTGAGACATGAACAAACTATCCTGGATGAAACTCTCATTTTATCCTCTATATGTGCTACTTGTGTTCCCTATCAAAAATAGAAAACTAAGTCCCGAACAATCTAAAATGTGGTGGACGTTCCACCACATATAAACCCAATTTAGGTTTAATAGCAAATTCCAACAAAGGACGACCATACTTGATCTCTCTATCTCTTTCAATGTAGATGCCATAAGGCGGACCTTGGAAAGTTTTAGAACAAGTAAGAGGACTCCAGGACTGGTATGATCCCTTATTTGATTAGAAAGCGCAGAACTCTCAGCCCACTATAAAAAGAAAAAGCTAGGCCTCAGTAATCCTCTATGTTTGCCATTTAAACCTAATGTTATTTTATTTTATTTTAAGAAATGGTGAGAAATGAACCTATGTTATTTGAACCCTCCGTCGGTCGTAGAAAAATTAAGAAGACTGTTGTCCCCAACCTATCTGAAATACCGTGGATGTTCCACATAAGGGCATCTCCATCCTTAAGCACTAATTTTTACACCAAAATGGCATAAACCCCAAAATGCTGGAAATTAAACTCCAACCCATTACACTATTTTTTACACCAAAAAAGAATATCCTTTTTATACATTATTTTTTACACCAAATTTGGTGTGTGAATAGTGTTACACCAAATTTGGATATTCTTTTTTGGTGTAAAAAATAGCGTAATAGGTTGGAGTTCATTTCCACCATTTTTGGTGTAAAAAATAGTGCTTAAGGTTGGAGATGCCCTAACCAAACATAAATCTAAAGAGCTCAAAATAAATTAAAAACTGAGGAAATCCAGAATCTTTGTGGGGGAGAGTGGGAATAGCATGTGTATAAGCCGGTTGACAAGCTTGACCAGGCAACCAGCTAGCAGACAAACATTCTCTTCATCTTTTTTTCACGTATAAGCAGTCCTCTTCATTGCTACAGACCACGGCTGGAAAATCAAAACCTTGTTTCTAGCTACTATTATATATTGTGAATCCATTTTTATTAATACATAAATAAGCAATTATCCATCCATTGAGTATTATCTCGCCATAGATCAGAACACCTGATATTCTTATAGATAACCAAATCAATTATGATTAAGGAAAGTGCTCACATTCAAAATGCCGATGAAATTACTTCAAGTAAAGTAAAACCATACATGCCCTAAATATTTCAGTTCTCTGCAGTACATGCACAACGTAAATGCTTATAGTGATCTTAGAAAAATTAATAGATGAGACAGAACTTTGTACCTGGATAAGTTCATCGGAGCTTAAGGCACAAGGTGGCAAGTGCTCACTGCTTAAGACCCGAATTTGTGCGCCTGTTTCACTGCGCATATTCTGGATTACTTGTCCACCTTTCCCTATCACACAACCTATTTGATCTGATGGGACAAGCATTCTTATTGTAATCTGCTGAGGATCATCTAGGTCTTCTTCCATACGCAGTTCTTCAGCAAAGACTCGGTCATGCACCTTCAATAGAGCATCTTGAGCAGGTGAAATCAGGTCACCAGTATCTTCATAGACATTAGTTTCTTCACTCAAGCTATAAATAGTTACCACACGCTCCTCACATCCAGGTATAGTCTCACTAATCCTAATCTTTGAATTAGTTTCAGTCCTCAATTGTTTTGCAATGTCCCCACCAACTCCAATGATACTTCCAATTTTTCCTGTGGGGCACAAATAACGGAATACAGTATCCTCTGGTCCAATGGAATTTGATTCTTTTTCATCAGTTGGATTCCTTCTCTTACT
This sequence comes from Nicotiana tabacum, assembly GCF_000715075.1. Classification (NCBI taxonomy): domain Eukaryota; kingdom Viridiplantae; phylum Streptophyta; class Magnoliopsida; order Solanales; family Solanaceae; genus Nicotiana; species Nicotiana tabacum. The sequence goes on along the minus strand of NC_134099.1, from coordinate 22,300,989 downwards.
TCCGTCATTCCTAGTATAGTCAGATTCCGATTGCATTCTCTTCCCAAAGTTATTCCTCTGGCCTGCCATGTCAAGATGAGCTGAATATGTCACCCTACAAACCAAATACTCTATATCAACTGGGATCAATCTAACAATCCTTATGAAACTAATGGAAACAAACTAACAACTCATGAATTGTTACCATATCGAACTTCATAAGGTGGAACATACAGAAAGCATAACATGGAAATGAAAGCGCAATTCAAAGAGATGCAGGTTGATGTCATATGCAAATGTCAATTTCCCAATGAACCTATATTGCTTTACTCAATGACCTAAGGACCAAATAAAAGCTTTTACCAACCGACTAAGCAAGTTACAAAACAAACTCAGAGAAAATTTCCAGGTTTTATCAACCTTACAAACATAAATGCAATAAGCAATTTTCACTCACTCAAGACTTCTAGTTTTCTGTAAACTTACAGATGCAAAACCACCCCCACCCCCAAAAAAGTAACTTGCAATTGACGAAGCAACAAGTTGCAAACTCACATACAAGATTCATGCTTGAAATCGAAGACCCTCTTACAGCAATAAAATATCTAGCACTATATAATTTCCAATTATGGCAATCAACTTTAACAAAAAATCCATACACAATCAATTTTCAGTCACAGCATGATTTTTCTCTTCTTTACACGTACCCTTTAAGAAACCACAAATAAACTCACATAAAGAATTCATGATTGAAATTGAATACTGAGTTTTTTTGTTTTGTTTTTTTTTTTTTTTTGGGGGGGGGGGGGGGGCGGGGGCGGGAATCTCTAGCACTCCATAATTTCCTTCGAAGAAACCAACTTTACAAGAAAACCCAAACCCAGAAGCAATTTCCACTCGCCCAAAAATCTCTTCTCTTCATTAAAATTATCAATAAACCAACAAAAAAAAAGTACTCCTATTTAAGAAAATTAATACATTCAACGATTAAAAAGGGCAAAAACATGAAATCAGCTTTTTATCAAAATACACTAGGTGCAAGATTCAAGAACTGGATAAAATAACTGATCTTGTTAATGGATAAAAAAACACAAAGAAGTAATGAAAATGGAGCAAGTAAATTACAGTGTTTTGGGGGAAAATGAAGTCTTTCTGGTGTTGCTTTAGACTTCACGAGCAGGATAACATAAGTATAACACCAGTAGAGGCACTTCGTTGTGATCTATAAAGAACCAAAAAACTGCAGAAAATATCAGAACAAATATTGCCAAATGGAGGACGTTTTTAGGGTTTGCATGTAAGAACTGTCAATTACTGAAATATCCAACCGAGCATATATAGTCCGGCCTTATAAAAGACCTATAACCTTGTTAAAATAACGTAACTAACCCTAACGAGGCCTATCCTATGACTTTTGTGTAGGGGTAATTAAGTAAAGATAAGAGAATATAAATCAAACGAGTTAAACGATATTAATCAATTTGGAATTCAAAAACAAATATTAGAAGATTAAGATTCTAAACAAGAAAATTTTAAATTACACCAGAGGAACGGTAATCAATACATCATGATTTGTTACTTAATATTGTTGGAATACTTTGTGGTTTGCTACGCAAGATGCTAGAACTAATTTAATTTCAATATAAATAACAGAATGTATTTGAAACTTAGGGTTTTAGATGTTAATTACATGTTACCTTATATCCATTTCTATAATTACAAGCCCCATGGAAACATTTAATGTGTTTCTATTTTTACACTTAAGATATAAAATATATTTTTTCACATATTAATTAATTTGGTACTGTTCAAAAAATATATATTTTTATAAAATGAAAAATCTACCCTAATTTTTCGATATGATTATAGATTTATATAAAAACCTATAATTTTATTAAAAGAAACCTAATAATCAATTCAGTATGATCTAGTTGATTTTTAAAGATCTGTTGACACTCTTACTTCTATGTGTATTGTCCTTGTGCAATAATAATATTAATCTTTTTATATTCTTTTAATTTTATCAAATATCTCAAAAAATATGACCTAATATATAATACCTTAGAGAAGACAATGGAGAAGAAAAAATAAGAGATAATTACTAACAAATGCATATATAGAGATTTTATATATGTATTTGTGCTAGTGAATATGTTAACTTGAATGTGTGGGTTTTACATTTGAGATGATATATATGTATAACATAATGATGATTAAAAGTGTTAAATGACAGATTATATATAAAGAGTATAGATTATCTCAACATGCATGCAAATCTAGTTAAGGTTGTAATCGCAATACAAATTAATTAAAGTAGATTAGTAATTGGGGATTTGTAAGGGCAAGTGGCTTTGTCTACTTTCTAATGAGTAGATTATTAAAGTAGAAATGAGTATAAATGTTATTATTGAATTTCTAATTTTAGAGAATCTTCTTTTTGTCTTAAATGATGAGTTATTAATATTTGGATGAAATTAGTTCAATTGAGCAGAATTAATATAAAAATTTCATCAAATTAACTTCAGTTCAGTTATATTAATGCATTGAAACTTCATAATAATACATCACTAATATTTCTTATAGAATTTGCAATTATGTTATGATTTTCAGTACAATATTTAGTTCATAATAATACATCACTAATCTTTCTTACAGGATATGTTTTTAGTACAATATTTAGTTCAAAAGTAAATGGACACAATAATGTTGTAAATCAAGTAGCTAGTTTGGAATCATCATTATCAGTTTGATGAATTATGTTATTTTAGGGTTACACCGTAACACAAAAAGAAAGTGAATTGTGTTTCATCCGATTTTTACAAATTAAAGAACTAAGTTATTTGATATACCCAAAAGACACAAACAACTAGTAAATATTGAACACAAAGGACACAACGATTTTTACATGAAAACCCTCATTGTTGAAGGGAGTAAAAATCATGACCTACCCTGATAGAATTTGCCTTTAAACTTCACTAATTTCAAAGAGCGATTTTAGATTACAACTCGATAACTCACGAGACTAACTCTAGCACCCTAACCCTAAATTCAACTCAATCATAGTGACCCATTTCTAAATTAACTCTAGCATGGAAATGGAATAAAAATTTACAATATTTTTGTGTTAACCTATGATTATACTTCTCAAAAGCAAATAGGTTATAATTCGAGAACAATAGGCTCAACCTAACAACTAAAAAACTAGGCAGTTTCGGAAATAGGTTCTTTACTTGAGGAGTTAAAATCCTTTGAAAGCACCTTCTTTCAGTGATTGTTGTTGCCAAGAGTAAATACTTCACTTGTGTGAATACTATTGGTTGTATACGGCTGCAAGAAGTCTCTTTATTTAGGTATAAGGGTGGCCGAAATTTTTCTCCAATTAATGCTCCAAAACCTAGAATAACTTGGTTAACGAAATCTTCTGTTAATTTAATTTACTCTTTATTTTTACCTCCTCAACCTTTTTTTTTTTCCATGCAAATTATTCCTTATTTGTTGAAACCCTTTTATCACATGAATTGCTCCAGCTAAGATCTTTTTTTATATACATGAACTAATTTTTTTCTCGAATACAACCTGCACGCATATTCTATCTTCTCACACTTGATCAGCATTCAATGTTATTCATCAAGAACCTGATTTTTCTGGCACCTGCATATCATATATGCGCACCAATTTAGTAATATAGTATCTTGTCCATAAAATCAATTTCTTTCAATATAGTTGATCATAGTTTGTCAATCATTAAAACACAACCATAATAGAATATGCTCAACTCAATAAATTTTTTCCTTTTTATGATGACAAATTCATATGCATCTCATCTAACATTACTCAATTTATTTGTTGTCTTCAGCCTAATAACTAGCTTTACTATCAACAATCTTCTTCAAATTATTCATGGTTGCACATATATAAGGGACTAGATTTCCATTCAATGCAACTCTATAGATGACTAAGCATATGGCATTTTAATTCCAGCAAAAAAGATAAACTTTCAACATTATCCCTTTTTGGCATCATCGAAAATGTAAAGCATCAGTTAAAAATGAGAATTAAGCAATATCAAACTCATGGCCACTTGGGCTATATTAACATGTACATATTAAAATCTCAAGCGTTTAATCTAGGAATTAGACAGGGACACCCACGAGGACGAAGTACTAGATTCTTTGCTGGAAGAAGACTTTTCACTATGAGCCCTAAGAGCCTATCAAAATGTGCAGTAGCAATAACCTGCTCTTTTTTCATCTCTTCTTTCAGCTGCCTATTTTCCTCTTTCAAGGAAGCACCTTCAGCACACAGTTTCTCCATCCCTTATTTGGTAGCAACCAATTCTGCCAATAAATTTGTGACTATGTTTTTACTTTTTATACTCAATGGTATCTAAATGTAGTCATAATCTCTCAAGGTCTCTTCATCAAGCATGTGCTCCTTTGTCCACTTCTTTGGTTCTTACTAATGGACCTTAAAATATTCAACCACCCTAGTCAACAAGAAACTCATATGGCAAAGCATGTGTGCCTCGTACTTGATTAGTTGTCATATATTTGATAATTATAGAGGAAAAGTTAAGGATACTATTTTGGTCAAACACTTTCATTATTGTAAAATATAGGTAAGTAGCCTCATTCTTATTTTAGAGCGAGATAGCACACACTTATTTACAAATTCGAATAGGAGCTTGTGAATCGATTTTATTTTATTTTTACCTAGCTTCCTTGGTTTCAACTTCCCATTTCCCTATATATTCTTCGAGGTCAAATATACATCATCCTCTTCCTCCCCTAATTTGAGCTATTCTCGTTGAACATATGTATCAAACTCATTCACGTGCACCCTCAAGAATTCTTCTACGAACGCAGCATTAAGAACCAAGTCCATTCCTCTCACCTTAGTAATCATTGTACCTTCCTTAAGCAATTTAAAATTCTTATAGAAATGCAATATTGCTTTGCCATATATCATAGGGAGTGGGCATAGAAACAAGTGCGTCCACTTTTGGCACTCAAGCTTCTCCAACAGTTCTTTCATTCTTAATATCTCAGAAGTAGCAAGGTCTATCACCCTTCAATATCACCAGGCCACTGAACCAGCGCACTTTGCCTACAACAATAATATTTTTCTTAGTTTTCTTCTGATGTTTGGAGTTGATTCTTTTGACCTGTGAGTCCACTTCTTCTTTTTTACAAGTCCTCTTTTTTGGTGTGGTTGAAGATAATCCGTCCTTTTTTTCCCTTTTCTTTGAAGAGTAATCTCTTCATCTTCCTCTTCTTCCTCACTGACCAAGTTAACTTATTCTACCTCAGACCTATTCCTCAACTACAACTCGTGTCGTTCCTTTCTCTTTTTCTTATTCTCCTCTAAAGTTTTCTCAAAGTAGTCATATAAGCAACGACAACTCTAACATCACTACTCGATTTTTCCCTATTTTCTCCTTCTCCTTCTCACCTTTCATCGTCCCCCCTCCCCCCGCCAATCAGATTCCTCCACTATTTGACTTGTATGTTCATATTTTTCACTTTATTTATTAAAGTAAATGACTAGTCCGTTAATAATTTTTGTGTTTCTTGAGTGAGGTTTTGGTTTGACTCAATTGAGTTGGTGAGGCAAAAAGGGGCGTTGACTGTTTGAGTGATTTCAGACTCCAAGAAATTAGATGTGGGAAAATTTATGAGGCCGACATTATTAAGATTTTTAGATTTCTTAGAGAGAATTGGGGTTTGGAGTTGTTTGCTTTTGTTTCTAATTCGGAGATTCGTAGAGAGATAGGAGATTATGGAAGGTAATTAAGAGTAGGAATTTAAATAAGTGACAGTTTGAGTCCTAATCAGTCAAGGCAATAACTTCTAATCCAATTCAAAGTGGGAAATAATAACGCCCAATGTTCAAATTTTTGTCACGATCCAGAACTTAGCCTGCTGTGATGGTACCTAATTTGGTACTATGCAAACCGACACTTCAAAATATTTCTAACACTTTTAAATGAAAAATAAGCTTAAATAGTTTAAATAATCAAAGTTCTCATAAATTGGATAGAAAACCAAAACTCAACGGAAGTCCCCAAAATCAGGGTGTCACTGAGTATATGAGCATCTATGCAACACAAGTATGAAAATATTATCTATGAAAAAATGGAACTAAATACATAAAGTTGAAAGTTAGGGAAAGGGAGTCAAGGTGTGTGAACGTCGGGCAACTACCTTGAAATATAGTAGTGATCAAGCTGCGCAAAGAATCAACACCCACCGTGTCTAAAAATACCTGGATCTACACACGAAGTTTAGGGTGTAGCGTGAGTACTACCAACTCAGTAAGTAACAAGACTAAATAATGGACTGAAAGTAGTGACGAGCTTCACAGGTACAGTTCAAATACAGAAATTACATATAGGAAGATTGGCATGCTTTCAAGTTCGACAATTAAGGCCAAAACAGTTAATTCATATCAAGTCCAATTGAAATAGGATATAATATCTCTCAAAAATTACATGACAGTGATGTATGCCAGTCGAAGTACAATAGTAATGAAATCAAGTGCATAATCTCAGAGCAACAGTTACTGAGTCCTCCCATTCACTCCAACCTCACATTCACTCATTTCTCCTAGTCGTTCAGCACTCGCGCTCAATACTCGATACTCGCACTCAGTAGGTACCTTCGCTCACTGGGGGTTGTACAGACTCTGAAGGGGCTCCTTCAGCACAAGCGTTATAATAAGCCAATCATGGCATAAATAAGTAAAACATGTTGCGACGTGCAGCCTGATCTCATAAATATCCTCACAATTAGGCCCTTGGCCTCACTCAGTCATCACTCTCCCCAGTCTCTCGGGCTCTCAATAATCATGATATTCAGCCAAAATAGCAATGATATAATGTATCAATAAAGAATAATAGAGACTGAGATATAATATACAAGTAAAACTGTGATTGAGTACAAAACAACAATTTAGTTGATAATTCAACATGTAACACGACCTCTATGGGTCCATACAGTACCAAAACATAGCCTAAAAATTATTTCTAACATGATTTGCAGCTCAATTTCGATATCACATGGAGAATATACGGATAACAATAAATTATTCAACTATACAATTTCATCGAATTGACCAAGTCACAATTCCTACGGTGCACGCCCATACGCCCGTCACCTAGCATGTGCATCACCTCAACACCAATCACATGACACGTAGTATGTGGCTCTATACCCTCATAACCAAATTTAGAACTGTTACTTACCTCAAGCCGTGCAAATCTCTACTCCAACACACCTTTGACTTGCGAAACGGCCTCTGAATGCCTCGAATCTAGTCACAAACAATTCGATACAATCAACACGAGCGAAAGGAATCAATTCCATAAGAAAATACTAAGCTCTTAATCAAAAGTCATATCACCTCAAAAGTTCGCCCACGACTCATAATCGGGTAAAAGTCACAAAATCCGAACACTCATTTGACCTCGAGTCCACCCATACCAAAATTACTCAAATCCGATACCAAAATCTCGATCAAAACCTCAAAATTCGACCTAAGAACTTTCCCCCATTTTTCCAATTTTCCACCCTAAATCACTAATTTAATGATGAAATCAAAGACATAATCATGAAAATTAACCAAAACTAGGTATGAATCACTTATCCCAATCACCCACTTGAAAATCTCTCCAAGAATCGCCTTCCACCGAGCTCTCAAAATCAATTTTGTGTTATGAAATCAAACCCTCATTTTTGAAATTTAACATTGCTGCCCAGTTATCCTTCATCACGAACGCGATCGTCTTCCCGTGTTCGCGTAGCAAAAAATAGTTTGCCTCTCTAACTTACCTTATGAGAATGCGGAGACCTCCACGTGAACGCCAACCCTTGCTTCTTCCAACGCGATCGCGTTCCTCTTCACGCGATCGCGGAAGAACAAATGCATGACCCCAGCTCCTGCCTCCTATACCCTACGCGAACGCGACCTTAGCCAGGCGTTCGCGAATCACAGCATCCCACAACTACGCGATCACAACCTCCTTCTCGCGAACGCGTAGAACAAAGTCCTCCACTGCTAGCTAAGCCTACGTGATCGCGGACCTTCCCACACGATCGCGTATAAGGAAACTAGATCAAAGACACCAGAAAACTTCAGCCTATCCCCAAGTCCAAAAATTGATCGTTAACCATCTAAAACTCACCCAAGGCCCCCGAGACCTCAACCAAATATACCATCAAGTCCTAAAACATCATACAAACTTAGTCGAACCCTCAAATCATATCAAACAATGCTAAAACCACAAATTGCGCATAGATTCAAGCCTAATAAACATTTGGACTTCTAACTTCTATATTAGATCCCAAAACCTATCAAATCACGTCTCATTGACCTCAAATTTTGCACACAAATCATAAATGACACTACAGACCTACTCCAACTCCCGGAACCCCAATCTGAGCTCGGTAACCACAAAGTCCACTCTCAGTCAAACTTCTAAATTTTCAATTTTTGCCATTTTAAGCCTAGTTCCACTACGGACCTCCAAATCACAATCCGAACACTCCTAAGTCCAAAACCACCAACGGAGCTCACGGAACCATCAAAACTCCATTCCTGAGGTGTTTACACACAAGTCAACATCTGATCAACCTTTTCTACTTAAACTTTCAACCTTGAGACTAAATGTCTAAACTCATCCTGAAACCTCTCCGAACTTGAACCAACTACCCCGGCAAGTTACATAACAACCGTAAAGCATAAAAGAAGCAATAAATGGGGCCGAGGATACAACTCTCAAAACGACCGGCCGGGTTGTTATAATTTTAAATGAGGTAATTCTAATCGGCTTTAATTGGGCAGTAGAGACGTGTCTAGAATAGTTTTAGGAACCTGATCTATTTAATTATGCATGAAAAAAAATCATGATTATGGGATATGATCAAGTCACTCGGAACCTGATTTTCATGATGCGAAAATTTAACAGTTTGTTATAAAGGAGGTAATGCCACGACCCAAAATCCGACTAGCCGTGATGGCACCTAACCTCACCCGTTAGGATAACAATAATCCAATTTAATTAATATGTAACTGACTCTAATACACTCACCAAGGATTGGTAGTACAAATCATGAGCTTCTAAGATTAGAGTTTACAAAGCTGGTATGAAATAAATGCATCATGTGTTTGAAATATACATAAACAGATTAAAAATTCCAAAGCTACCCAAAACAAAAGGCATCTAAGTCTGGATTGCAGGTACATCTTTAATGCTTGCTGCCGCCATGCACAACAACATCGGTATCTGAGATCTGCACGCAATGTGCATAAGTGTAGTGCGAGTACAACCGACCATATATACTCAATGAGTAACAAATCTAACCTTAGATTAAAAGTAGTGACGAGCTGGAACATGGTCGGGTCCAACGCCAGTAGCCAACAACAATTCATAACAATATAGAGCATATAAATAAGGAAGTAACTTAGAGATAAAATGCTCAGCTTTTTCACAATTTTTCGAAAATAGTTTCGCTTTTCAAGAATATCAGTGAAAACCCAAATCTCTTACCGAAGTTGTCAAAAAATATGAACAGATTGGGCGAGAAAGTTAGATGATGCACTTTGGGCGTATCAAACCGCTTTCAAAACTCCAATTGGCATGTCACCATACAATTTGGTATTTGGGAAGGCGTGTCATTTACTAGTAGAGTTGGAGCATAAAGCTTGGTGGGCGTTAAGACGGTTGAATCTTGATAGTAAAGCTGCAGGAACAAGTAGAGTGACAGAGTTGTACGAGCTTGGCGAGTTCAGATATCATGCTTTTGAGAGCACAAGATTATATAAGGAGAGAATGAAGATGATACATGATAGGAATATTATTGAACGGAATTTTAAACTTGGAGATACAGTATTGCTATACAATTCACGTTTGAGGTTATTTCCGGGTAAATTGAAATCACGATGGTCAGGGCCTTTTCGTGTGGTTGCAATTCACCCCACAGGTGCCGTAAAGATTGCTGCAGAAAATGACTCTCGCACATTCAGAGTCAATGGGCACATGTTGAAACATTATGTGGGCATGGATAAGGCAAAAGGGTATCAGACCCATTGAGCGTATGCCTGAATACGAGAAGTATGCCTGAATACGAGATCGGCCCTCTGTTTCTGTTTACGCTAATCTACACCTTGAGCGTATGCCTGAATCGAGAAATATCAATTTCTAGCTGAAGTGAGACCGACATACAATCATTAAGCAAGTGAGGCTCTAATTCCATCACGAACCGGTGAACTCGATCCTCCATCTTAGATACAATAGTGGGAGAATACCTGGCCAACAAATCAAACTGAAGACTGTACTCCCGAACACTCAGGTTACCCTGTTGAAGGGTCAAGAACCTATCAACTCTGGCTCGCCTAAGCTCTGGTGGCAGATAATGACGAAGAAAAGCTTCTGTAAACTCTTGCCATACTGCTGGAGGGGCATCCTCACCTCTAGATAATTCCCAAGATTCGTACCAAGTAACTGTAATATCTCGGAGTCTATAGGAAGCTAGATCAACTGACTCAGTCGTAGTGGCCTTCATTACCCTTAACGTCCTCTGCACACTATCAATAAATACTTAAGGGTCCTCGTTTGGATGTGCTCTAGTGAATACTGGAGGGTCTAAATTAATGAAGTCACGAACCATCGCACTGACGGACCTATCTGAATAACCAATACCTATTTCCTGATGCCGAGCCTGTGCGGCTACTAATCGGGTCAATAACTGAATAACATTTCTCATCTCCTGACCTGGTGTATCTGGCTGAGGTGCTGAATGTACAGGGGCAGGCGCTGGAGCTGGTGCCCCTCAGAGCTCTTCTGGAAAAGGGTGGAGTATGTGAAGTCTGAGATGGAACCTCACCATGAGACTCTCCCCCATCCCTGGTAACTCGTGGCACTCGACTAGTAGACTCACCAGCCACGGACTTTCCTTTCTGGGTGGTCATACTCTTTGGAGGTGTCACACCTCCTTTTTTACTACACCCCGAGAGGGTGTATAAGGGAAGTTTGACCAATTAAAGTGACAATTGAAACGGGATTATTTATTTATTAAATTCAGAGTCACCAGTTGGGAGATTTGTGGTGTCCCAAGTCACCGGTTTAAATCCCGAATCGAGAAAATTTGACTCTGTATTACATTCCACGAACACAAAAATCCGGGTAAGGAGTTCTGTTAACCCGGGAGAAGGTGTTAGCCATTCCCGAGTTCCGTGGTTCTAGCACGGTCGCTTAACTGTTACAATTGGCATATTATCTGATTTTAGTACATGTTTTAGCCTATGGTTCGATTTTAACTTTATAGCCGCTTCTATTCATTTTTAGGAAGTTTGCAACGTCATTTAAAATATGTCTTGAACCACGTCACATAAATGCACCCATAGTCCGCAACACATTATATAACATTGTTGAGATTTGGATTTGGGTCACATAAATGCGCACCCGAGTTTAGGAAGGTAAATTATTAAACTAACGTGCCTAAAGCAACTACGCGGTATTAACTTTGTGAGGGCCATGGAAATTTGCTAAATGGCACACCTCAAATTCTAAGATTAAGTTGAAAATTAATACGAAGGCCACGCAGTCATCATTCTTGTTCAACATGGCGTGCCTCAAATTGTTCTTCTTCAAAGGTCTCTAAACTAACTAATGTTTCTCTAAATAGCTTACAAGAGATTTGTTAACTTATTTAAAACAAATGGGTCTAGTTCAGCCCCCCAAAATAAACTGACGGTCCAATTGACAATAGGTTGCCCAGTCCGGGCCCCAACATGAGCCCAACAACTTGCAGAACCTCAAAAGCTGCTGATGATATTGATGGACTTGAGATGAAATCCAAATGACTGGTGCTGGGACTCAAGATCGAGTCCCTGCAAAGGCAGGAAACATCAATGTAGATAATAATTATTGATACAATGAAGCATGTGTGGACGTCCAGTTGGCCTTCCGATTCAATAACTACTAGTATAGCCATTTTGAAAACCCAAGATTAAGCAAAAATTAAGTAATCACATTCAACTTAGATTTTTAAGCCATCTTCAAAACATACAATTTCATGTTGTTTGAGGCAGAAGGAAATAATAAGCAAAGAAATTGTTGGGCCTGAGGCACAAGCCCAAGCATCAACAATCAATCCCTTTCTCTGTAAGAACAAAGTTCATACTCTAAAATCTTTCAGAATTAAAGTGTCAAGCTAAAAAAATAGATGTCATAGCCATAACATCCCTCTAGTTTTTAAATGAAACTTGTATTAGACTAACATATTCAACTACTAATGAGACTTTGAATTTTCTAACTAACCCTTGAATTTCTTAAAAAAGAAATCTGTTTTTAGATTTTTTCGCCACATTTCTTTTTTAATTCTGTAGGATCGAGGTGGCTGCAAATATTTCAGATGGCATGATGATGAAATGTTCGACCAAGCTAAGTGTCATGACCCAAAATTCTAACCCGGTCGTGATTGCGCCTCTCGTGAGGACAAGGCCAGCCAATCAACAAAACAGTACATCTCTTTATAATTACTTAGCAGGAATAAGTCTAAATCATGGGCAATATAATCTTAAATGCGAAATAAACGTGATAGAACAAGGAAAACCCTCCCAACTCAGCCCGAAATCGGGGTGTCACAAGTCATGAGCTATTACAGAGTTTACTAATATTTTACAAAGTCTAGAATTATCATAAATAACAAAGATAAGGGAGAAAATGGGGCTGCGGACGTCAACAGCTACATAAGCGGTTTTGGAAAGAAAAGATTGATTGAAGAAAACATTACTTTTAAGAATACATCACATCGTATAAATAAAGAAAAAGGTCCTAGGTTTAAATACAATATGGATCACCTTGGTACAATACCCAGCAATCATTCTCACACGAGATATTAGCGCACCGGTCATCATATCCATATTCTACCCTTCCCACCCCGTCAAGGTATTAAACGCGATTAGTCTCGTTTACTTATTGCATGTTAATACCCGTCCCGACCTATCAGTCCCGGGGTATTAGGACTTCTAATCCTAAAAGGGAGGGGGGGAGAAAAGGGATAGAGGCATATATGGAGTTTCAAAAGGATAAAAAGACTAGGGCGTCAATCAAAACAAGTAGCAAGTAATGGGGAATAAACAAACATACAAAGGCTTCACATAACCCCTTTGAATCACATAGCAACTAGTTTAGCATGACTTGCACGTACTGATTTGGTCTTTAAAAAATTAAACAGCGGACAGATTGGTTCAACACGTAGATTTGGATAAAAAGTCTACATTAGGCAGCCCGGATCCAATTGTCAACAGTTGAGGTATTTTAAACAAGTTACCGATTAAGCACCTAATGCAGAAGAGTTTAAGACAGAAGCTTGAAAATTGTAGGAATTCAGAGATGACTTGAAAAATCAGCAGAATTGTTTAAGTAGAAGTACGGTGAAATTGTAAAGTAGAGTTTTCAGAAGTAAGAATGCTTTTAAAAGAAGAGTGAGTTTGAAACCTGTTTTGAAAGAGAGCTTCATGAGACGAATAAAAATTCAGGCAGAGAGTTGAAAATGTTTTAAAAAAAAAGAAAATGCAAGTTTAGGAAAATTGCAGACAGGTTTGGACGAGCTTTGTTTGAAATCGCTGAAGCCAATGGCCTGGTTATCACTTACGCAGATTTAGGCGAGTCTGAAACCCGATAGGCCGGATATCTATACCTTGACTCGTTAAAGAGTTGGTAAATAGATGAATGTTTAATTACCCTATAGTTTGCCTAACGCATATGCATTTCCTATAGGCATGGTTTCTATATGCAATTGATTACATGAATGTTAGAATCCTATAGGCAGGATCTCTAGTGATTTGCAATATGATTAAACGTTAAACCCTATAGGCATGGTATCTAGGTGACTGAATTAGGAACATTAAACAAACCTATAAGCAGGATTTCTAGTAAAATTTAAAGAAAAAAAGACCTATAGGCATGATCTCTACCCTTTGATTTATGCAGGCAACATAAACCCCTCCCACACCCTTTACTAATATTTTCCCCGAGTTTTCTTTTACAAAACTGGAAGGAAAAGACTAAAAATAAATACATCAAAACTACAGACAGATCCGAGGAAGCCCAATGCAACCTTAATGTCCAACACATGTGTTTCACCAAATCCAGATTCCAGTTCCAAGGCCTTCTCCTTACTCAAAATGTTTTCAAAGTTCCAAGGAGTCTTAAGAACTACAGGCAATGCTTAACACTTTGAGTAATTATAATAGCAACAGAGTAGTGCAATGTGGAAATGCCAGCCCTCAGGCATCCAAGTTCAGAGGGAGCTCAAGGGTCCCAAAGCATGGCTTACCAAAGGGGGGCAGAACTTAAGGAACTAGGAGTAAGTGTAAAGTGAGGGGAGTTGAGGGAATCAGAGCAAAGGGTGGTCATACCCAGCCATGAGTATAGGCTGGCACATCCCTGACCCTTTACTTGATCCAAACAAATAAAGAGCAGACTTTTTAAAGCCAGACTTGAGCCTGGATGGTGATTAGGACACTACCAGACTCTAGTCAAGGCTCAGCACATAAAGGGGGAAGAAGGGAATGAGACTGATTTGAGTAAGGTTCAAGAGAACCTGGTCCCAGGTCATGGATAGCAATGGGATGCTACCCTAACCTAGAACGGTACTCACACATAAGGGGTCAAAGGGAAAGGGTTCACATGGAAAGCATGTATAGAAAAACATCAAGGAAGGACAAGGAAGCATAACAGAACTTAAAGGTGCAGAAACATGAAGAAAGAACATAACAAACTAAAGTATAGCTACAGAATGCAGGAAAGCACAATACAATATATAGTGAGGGATATGTGAAAGGGAGAAGTAAACACATAGTTTTGGAGAATGTTATTTAACTTATGGAGACATACCAGTTGCAACTTTCAAACAGCAGAACAAACAAAGCAAGAAAATAGCCAGAGAGTCCACTCAAGCCTCAACAAACACTTGAGAAAAGCAAGCAAGATTCTATAGTCTAGCCTTGGCTTTCAGCCGACTAGACACAACAGTAGTACTAATAGTGGTAAAGAGAAGAGAGCTTTTAGTGTGTGTGTGTTTTTGAACTCTATTGTTCGTGTGTTTAAAGAAAAATAGCAGGGTATTTATAGTTCAAAAACCAGGCAAGTAAGCAAGGCAAAGAATAATTCAGTATCAATTAGAATCAATCAGGAGAAGGGGATTCCTTTAATTAAGGAGTCCAAATTTGAACGGTAAAAGGGCAGAGTTTTATTTAAGGAAAGAAAATCAAGTAACACATTGGGCAATGAAGGGTAAATACATAAGGGAAGTTTAAAAATACACGGTTAGGTAAATAAGGTAAGAAGTAAATCAACTAGTACATAGTAAATCAAGGAATCAAGGATTCGAAATCAATAATGAACCAAGTCAGAAAAAGGTCCAAATTAGACAAAGAAAGAATCAAACAAGCTCACATAATGGTAGTCTGAAATCAATCCCCAAAATTAGGGTTATTTTGAGAGGGAAAGGTCTGACTATAAAAAGTGCATAGCTTTAAACATGTGAGGCTAGAATTAAACAAACAGAGTGGTCATGCAATCAAGAGTAGAAGAACATAGCTAGAAGAGAGTGTCAGATAGCATGAGAGAAATCAGAAGGTCTTGCAAAGCTTAGCAAGAATCAGAGAACATGAGACGAACTTAGAAATTAGGGTTTTTGAAATCAAACTAGTTTAGACACATGAAGCAAAACAATCGCACACAAGTGTTTTGAAAACCCCCAAAATCTAGGGTTTCCTCCATAGATTAAATGTAAAGATGAAAGCGTAGAAAATCAGGCAAAGTAAACACAGAAAATTCAAGGAACATAAACATTTCATGGAATCATAATGAAAGAAAACACAGTAAAGGAAATCACTAGCAAACCCTAGGAGGAAATACAGTAAAAGAAAAATACATAGAAAACATAGTGAAAATGCTTAGGAGTTACAGCAAAGCAAAATACAGTAAGAAATTACAGTAGAACAAGTAAAAATCAAGGAAACCCTAGGTTCGAGAAGACGAACAGTTTTGAAAGCAAAAACTTGAAATGATGTAAGAAATACTTTAAAAACCTCAGAATTAGTACGAATCTAAAGTAGATCTAGAGAGAAACAAGAAAACCTCGAAATGGCATAGGGTTTCAGAGATACCCTAGAAAATGAGAAAGGCCTGGAAAAGGGGATGGTCCGAGTCGAGATGGACTCATAAGGCTAAGACACGCTAGAGATGAGCCGGAGATGGCCGGAGAAGGTGATGGGAGCTCATCGGAGAGGCGAGGAGGTGGAAGGTTCCATAGAGAGTGAGAGATAGAGAGATAGAGACGAGTGGGTGAATGAGAGGGGATTGGGGGGGTCGTTAGGTTAAAAAAGGAAAGGGCAAACGGGGGCCGTTGATTAAAACAATCAACGGCCACGATTTTAAAATGGGATCCGAGCAGGTTCATTTAATTGGGTCTGGGTCGGGTAGAAATAAAATTGGGTTGGGAATTGGGGCTTAGAATTAGGCTGCAATTGAAATCAAAAAGAGGCTAAAATTGAAATAGCCATTTTTCCCTTTTGAATTTATAAAAATAGTAAAAGATGTTAAAAATCAAATTAAAAATACTGGGTTGATAAAGAATATGTAGGTATTAATTTAAAAATATTAGGATTGATTTTGTAATAAAAATTGCTATTAAATCTAGAAGTAGGCTATAATTGCAATTTCATGCAATTTTAGTTTAAAAATACCAAATGGACTTGTAAAATTATGAAAAAATCATGTAAATTATATTTTGACGTAAATGTGAGAGTGAAATAAATTATTTACCAAAATGGCAAGTTTTGGGAATAATTAATGGATTTTATAGTGCACAATAGGCCATAAATTGGTCTTAAAAATTATTAAAAATGCCAAAATCTTTTGGGGTGCTCATATATGCACACATATGCTATTTTGAAAATATATAGGGAAAAATTGGGTATCAACAACTGCCTCTCTTTATCCGAAGAGGATGAAAGAGTTGTCGGGTAAAGACAAGATGGCCAATTTTGACCGGATCGGTGATTGAAAAGAGTTTTGACCGAGCCCTGGATTTTGAGCTGCCTACATATCTCTGGTTTTACATAAATTAGGCCATATGTAGTTCAGGAACCATTGACAGAGTATGTCGATGGAGATTCGAAAAGATGGATGAAATGATTAGATTTGAAAAGGTGTTTGGAGTCGAATAGGCTACGGAGGACCGGAGCGGGATCGCTCCTACTGAGACGGCCGTTTGCTAGCCGGTGTACCTGCAAATGAGCAAAGCGGCGTATATTGTGCATAATTAAAACATGATGCAAGTTCCCGTTGGACCATGAATGTTGTCTTCGGACGGTTAGGATGTCGTCCTCGGACTATGATGTCCTGGGCCATGAAGAACATAAAAGTAAAGATTCACAGGCCATGAAATGGTGTTCTCGGGCTATGTAGATGGTGCCTCCGAACTATGACGCCTTTGAATAAGTTGGCGATTTTTCAGCCCATGAGAAGGTGGCAATCTTTCAGCCGAATAAATGCAAAGAGTGGCGATCTTTCAGCCAAAGCGAGAATTTAAATGCAGGTGGCGATATTTCAGCCGAAGTGAGAGATTGAATGCAGGTGGCGATATTTCAGCTGTTCGAAAAAATAAAGTGGCGATATTTCAGCCAAAGCGCGATGGAGACAATGCTTAGTCTCGGAAGGCAGATAGGTAGCCTTATGCAGGATGGAGGTAGAGCTTAACCTCGGAAGGCAGAAGATAGCCTTATGTACTGCAGGAAATGCAAATGGAGATAGAGCTTAGTCTCGGAAGGCAGATAAGTAGCCTTATGCAGGTGATGATGGAGGTAGAGCTTAACCTCGGAAGGCAAAAAAGTAGCCTTATGCAAAATGCAGATGGAGACAGAGCTTAGTCTCGAAAGGCAGAATAGTAGCCTTATGCAATGCAAAGATATGCAGATGGAGGTAGAGCTTAACCTCGGAGGGCAGATAAGGTAGCCTTATGCAAAATGCAGATGAAGACAGAGCTTAGTCTCGAAAGGAAGAATAGTAGCCTTATGCAGGATGGAGGTAGAGCTTAACCTCGAAAGGCAGATAAGTAGCCTTATGCAAGAATGCAGATGCAGACAGAGCTTAGTCTCGAAAGGCAGATAAGTAGCCTTATGCAGTGCAGGAATGTAAAGGAGCAAATAGTAGTAATTTTCTTAGCTGATAGGCGGTTGCGATATCATGACTGCTGGGGAATGTTGGGTGTAGATAGTAGACCTTTGTGAGTTGGGTGATTGTTTCGAGGGTTTCGACTTTGAAGAGTGAATGTGTTTTGCCTTACGATCTGAGTTCCTGCATCCAAAGAAAAATCGTGAGTTCTGTAGAGGGGGAAGGCTAGTTCGTATCCCTTGGCTCCTGACGTTACGTATCATTGGGGTAGCATTGCTAAACGATGGTGATGCAAATGATGTTTATGCATGATTCAGTAAATGTAATGTAAGTATATATATTTTGAAAAAAATGATTTTATTTTGGATGAACCAACAACTGCAACGTGGTTCAAGATACGGCAACCTTGCTCGATTCCAGAATTTTGAGGGTCCTCCTCAAAATTCTGCCCCAGTTCACTGGGCTGGCGTTGCTGACGGCTGTGCTGAATAACTGAAAGTAGATTGATTCCAGAATTTTGAGGGTCCTCCTCAAAATTCTGCCCCAGTTTACTGGGTTGATGTTTTATGCGAAAGCCGACAAACTGACTTCGGAATTTTGAGGATCCTCCTCAAAATTCTGCCCCAGTTCCAATAGCGAGGAAAATGGAATTTTTTATTAAAATGTGACCGAACCCATAGGGCTGCCTACGTATCCCCTCTTAAACGGGAATCAAGTCAGGCGTAGTTCAAATTACATCATAAAGAAAAGCATACGATCAAATGTAGTATCTCTTTACTACGTTTGAGTTGATCGGCTTCGGCCAGACTTCTCCATCCATTTCTGCAAGAATAAGGGCTCATCCGGTTAGAACTCGGTGAACCATGTATGGACCCTGCCAATTGGGAGAGAATTTCCCTTTGGCTTCGTCTTGATGTGGAAATATTTTCTTCAACACCAGCTGTCCTGGTGTAAACTTCCTTGGTTTAACTCTCTTGTTGAAGGCTCTGGACACTCTGTTATGGTATAACTGACCGTGACAGACTGCATTCATCCTCTTTCCATCTATGAGGGCTAACTGCTCGTAGCGACCTTTTACCCATTCTGCGTCATTTAACTCGGCTTCTTGTATGATACTTAATGATGGAATTTCTACCTCAGCGGGAATGACTGCCTCTGTACCATAAACCAACATGTAGGGAGTTGCCCCGGTTGATTACGGACTGTGGTACGATAACCCAATAAGGCGAATGATAACTTCTCATGCCATTGTTTGTGCCTCTCGATCATCTTCCTTAGTATCTTCTTGATGTTTTTGTTGGCCACTTCTACGTCTCCATTCATCTGCGGTCTATAAGCCGTAGAGTTCTTGTGTCTGATCTTGAAAGTCTCACACATTGTTTTCATTAGGTCGCTGTTAAGATTGGAACCATTGTCGGTAATGATTGACTCTGGAATTCCGAACCGACAAACAATACGGTCACGGACGAAATCTCCTACCACCTTCTTGGTAACTGCTTTGTATGATGCTGCTTCAACCCATTTAGTAAAATAATCAATTGCTACCAAGATGAACCTGTGCCCGTTTGACGCGGTAGGCTCGATTGGACCGATAACATCCATTTCCCAAGCGGCGAACGACCATGGTGAGCTTGTTGCATTAAGTTTGTTTGGAGGCACTTTTATCATATCTGCATGTATCTGACAGCGATGGCACTTTCGGACATACTGGATGCAGTCTGTTTCCATAGTCATCCAGAAATATCCTGCTCGGAGTATCTTCTTTGCTAAAACAAAACCATTCATGTGCGGTCCGCAGGTCCCTGAATGTACTTCCTCCAATAACTTGGTTGCTTCCCTTGCATCGACACACCTTAGTAAACCCAAACCAGGAGTCCTCCTGTACAGGATTCCTCCTCTGTGAAAGAAATTATTGGATAGTCTCCGAAGCGTGCGTTTCTGGGTAGCATTGGCAAGCTCTGGATATTCTCCTGTGGTCAAATACTCTTTGATGTCGTGGAACCATGGTTTCCCGTCGGCTTCTTCCTCAACATGAGCACAATAAGCTGGTTGGTCATGAATATTGACCTGGATGGGGTCAATGAAATTTGTATCTAGATGCTGAATCATAGATGACAAAGTGGCAAGTGCATCAGCGAACTCATTCTGTACCCTGGGAACATGCTGGAATTCTGTCTTTCTGAACCTCTTTCTCAATTCCTGTATGTGATGCAGATAAGGGAGTATCTTGGGATTCTTGGTTGCCCATTCTTCTCGAACCTGATGTATGAGTAGGTCCGAGTCTCCGATAACTAGTAACTCTTGAATGTTCATATCAATGGCCAGTTTAATCCCTAGAATGCAGGCTTCATATTCGGCCATGTTGTTGGTGCATGGGAACCTGAGCTTGGTGGATATCGGGTAATGCTGACCGGTTTATGATACCAGGACTGCTCCTATGCCAACTCCTTTGAAATTTGCAGCTCCGTCGAAAAACAACCTCCAACCATCATAGGATTTTGCAATATCTTCTCCTATGAAAGATACCTCTTCATCGGGAAAATACGTTTTTAGGGGCTCGTATTCTCCGTCTATGGGATTCTCAGCGAGATGGTCCGCCAAGGCTTGCCCTTTAATTGCTTTTTGGGTCACGTAAACAATGTCGAATTCACTTGGCAGGATCTGCCACTTGGCGAGCTTGCCAGTGGGTATGGGCTTCTGGAAGATATACTTTAGAGGGTCCATTCTGGATATGAGATAAGTAGTGTAAGCACATAAGTAATGCCTCAACTTCTGCGCAACCCAAGTCAGAGCACAACAAGTGCGTTCTAAAAGAGAATACCGGGCCTCGTACGGTGTGAACTTATTACTGAGATAGTAGATGGCTTGCTCCTTTCTCCTTGTTTCATCATGTTGCCCCAAAACACAACCAAATGCTCCATCCAACACTACGAGATAGAGCAATAGGGGTCTTCCTGGCTCAGGTGGAACCAAGACCGGTGGCGTTGATAGGTATTCCTTGATTCTGTCAAAAGCTTTCTGACAGTCATCAGTCCATTTGGTAGCAGCATCCTTCTTCAACATTTTGAAGATAGGTTCATAAATGAACGTGGATTGAGCTATGAACCGGCTGATATAGTTGAGTCTTCTTAGGAAACTCATCACATCCTTCTTGTTCTTTGGCGGCGGCAATTCTTGGATAGCTTTGACCTTTGATGGATCCAATTCTATTCCTCGACAACTCACGATAAAACCCAATAATTTTCCAGTAGGAACCCCGAATGCACACTTGGCGGGATTCAGTTTCAAATTGTACCTTCTTAACCTGTTGAAGAACTTTCGCAAGTCTTCCATATGATCTGCAGCTTTCCTGAATTTGATGATGACGTCATCCACACACACCTCGATCTCTTTGTGTATCATGTCATGAAAGATGGTAGTCATGGCTCTCATGTAGGTAGCACCAGCATTTTTCAATCCAAACGGCATCATTCTATAGAAGTACATCCCTCATGGCGTGATAAACGCCGTTTTCTCTGCATCTTCTTCATCCATCCATATCTGATGGTACCCAGCGAAACAATCAATGAATGACTGCAGCTCATGCTTGGCGCAGTTGTCGATCAAGATGTGTATATTCGGCAAAGGAAAGTCGTCTTTAGGACTGGCCCGGTTGAGATCCCGGTAGTCAACACAGACTCTAACCTTCCCATCCTTCTTTGGTACCAGCACGATATTAGCTAACCATGTCGGATATTCTACCACCCTGAGAACCCTGGCTTTGACTTGCTTAGTAACTTCTTCTTTAATCTTCAAACTCATGTCTGGCTTGAACTTCCTGAGCTTCTGCTTTACCGGCGGACATGTAGGATCTGTTGGCAACTTGTGAGCTACAATGGATGTGCTGAGACCAGTCATATCATCATATGACCAGGCGAAGATGTCTTCATACTCTTTTAAGAACTCTGTGTATTCTTTCTTTTCTGACGGCGACAAGTGCACTCTAATACGTGTTTCCTTGACATTCTCAGTATCACCCAAATTAATGACCTTGGTCTCATCTATATTAGACTTAGGCCTATTCTCAAAGTTTTCGACCTCTCTGACAACCTCTTCTAGTATATCATCCTCTTCTGAATCTATATCCGTTTGTTGCATTGCCTCGTTGCAAGTCACAGTTATTGGTTCATCATCAAGATATGTAAGAGTAATGCTGTGTAAAATAAAGTAAATGATAGAGAAAAGTAATAAGAGTGCAATATATAATGAATTTGAAATGCTTTGATTGAAATTCATAATCGTTCGAGACATCAGAGCTCTTTTGGAAAGTAAAGACAATGCAGAAAGGAAAAGCAATTAAGAAAATAAAGATGCGATGCATGATGCTCGTTCAGCCTTGCTACCCCGAAGATGTCCGGACACTGGTGGTCCTGACCGACCAATTGGTGAGGCGTTCCCCTCGGTTCACGGCTTGAATGGAAGGGCCTTCCTCCCCTTCCTCCTCGAAGATAACACAACAATCCATATCATCTTCCAGAAACAGGTTCTTTATTGCTACTAGTGCCTCGTCTTCCTCTGATCCGTACAAAGTGTCGGCTGGCTGAAAAGTCTGCTCCAACTGAGGTATAGGGTGCTCCAGCGGATAGTATGGTCCGCGCCATGGAGGTGACCAGTGGTTGAACTCCTCCCAAGTGTACTCATACCCTAGGCCAAAAGTGGTACCGTGCTTCTTCAGCTTGATAGGTTTGGTGATACCCTGCAGGTTCTTGCCAAGTCCTTTTCCGGGTTCATACCCGCTCCAATTCAGGATGCTTTCGATCTTGTTATCCCACCACTTGTCTTTGTCTACAGCATTGACCCGCTCGATGTGGTGGTACGTTTCTCCTCCTATCCTTCTTCTGCCTCCGATCATCGGAATGGTTTGGCGACTGTATATAGGGTTGCTACCGTCGCCATGAATGATTACTTCCTGATGATTCCATTCAAATTTTATAGCTTGATGCAAAGTTGATGCTACAGCCCCAACGGCGTGGATCCAGGGTCATCCCAGCAACAAATTGTAGGATGCTGGTACGCCAATGACTTGGAACTCAACATCAAACCAGGCGGGTCCCATCTGTAGGCATAGGCTAATTTCTCCATTGGTGGACCTCTGAGATCCATCAAAAGCTTTGACACTGATAGCCCCGTCTTTGACCTCGTGCAATCCCTTACCCAATGTCCTGAGAGTTATCAATGGACAAATGTTGAGGTTGGATCCCCCGTCGACTAAAATCTTGGTGATAAAGTGATCCTCGCATTGCGCAGTGATGTGCAATGCTTTGTTGTGACCAAGCCCTTCTGGTGGTAATTCGTCCTCGTGGAAGGTGATCTTGTGGCTTTCCAGTACCTGCCCCACCATGTTTGCCATTTCGCCTCCTGTTATGTTGCTGGGAACATAAGCTTCACTCAGTATTTTCATTAAGGCATTTTTATGTGCCTCAGAGTTTTGCAGAAGAGCCAGAATAGAAATTTGTGCTGGCGTTTTGTTCAGTTGCTCGACGACAGAGTACTCTTTGTCTTGTACCTTCCTCCAAAGGTCATCGGGTCCGGTTTCAACAACTCGCCCGGAGGCTTGCTTGCTAGACTCAGCCAAGTGCTTCGGGGTGTATACCCTGCCTGTCCTAGTCATGCCCTGTGCGGCAATTGCTTCCCCGGTATATGTCTTTCCTTTCCTTCTAGCCTCAGCGGTGTAATTCCAAGGTATAGCATTTGTCTTGAACGGGGTCACGTCTGTCATGGAGACCGGAATAGGCACCTTGGGAGGTAACACAGTAACTTCGACAGGTGTAGGCGCCTTTAGAATTCCGAACTCAACCTCAATCAGTTTTGGCGCCTTTGCGGAAGGTGCTTCAAACTCGAGCGGTATGGACACATTTACCACATCGCCCTTAGAGGGCTGAATCTGAACAACAATGGGATTGAGAGTAACTGATGGCTTCTTAGGTTCGTCTCCTTCAACTATCAAACTGATTGACCCCTTGGGGTCCCAATCATCTTCAATCTCGATCATATGGATGCCTCCACCCTTGTGGTCAGGCAGGGGGTTGTTGAGGACATTAGGAGCGGGCTCCTTTGCTATAATGATCTTGTTGTCAATCAGGTTCTGAATCTTGTCTTTCAACGAGCGACACTCGTCGATGGTATGACCCTTCATCCCGGAATGGTATGCGCAAGTCTTGTTTGGGTTGATCCATTGGGAAGGATTTTCTAGAGTTACGGCTGGAATAGGGGTAACGTAACCGGCTACTTTGAGTTTTTCATATAATTGGTCAATTGGCTCGGCTATGGCGGTATATTGTCTGGGAGGTTTACGGTCGAAGTTTAGTCTAGGTCGGGGAAAGTTTTGGCGGGTAGGAGGTGATGGGTAGTGAGAAGGTTGGGAGTTGTATGCTTGGTATACGAGTGTGGGTTGAGAATATCTGGGTGAAGTGGATTGATTCGTAGGTGGTGGAGGTGATTGGTAAGCAGGTGGTGGAATTTGGTAAGTGGGTGATGGTGCTTGGTAGTTTAGGGTAGGTTGATATGTGAGTGAAGCTGAGGGATAGGTTTGGTACTTCATAGGGGAATTGTTCCTTTGCGCAACCATTACGGAATTTACATCCTTTTTCTTCGACGAGCCACCAGACCATACCATTTTTGATGCCTTCTTCAATCCTTTCTCCTAACTTGATGATGTCGGAGAACTTTTGGCCCTCTATCAGTATGAGCCTCTCGTAGTATTGCGGATCCTGAGCACGGATGGAAAACCTGTTCATTTGTTCTTCCTCCAAGGCCGGTCTGACCTTAGTAGCTTCTGACCTCCAACGAGTAGCATATTCGCGAAAGGTCTCTGTGGGCTTCTTCTTGAGATTCTGGATATAGAACATATCTGGTGCGTTCTCAGTGTTGAACCTAAACCGGTACATAAAGTCAGACGCCATGTTCACCCAACTAGTCCATTTCTTTGCATCCTGGCTAATATACCATGATAAAGCATCACCCTTCAAACTCCTCATGAACAGCTTCATGCGGATTTTTTCGTCCCTTCCGACTCCTACCAACTTGTCACAATACATTCTCAAGTGGACCCTGGGATCACCTGTACCATCGAACATCTCGAACTTGGGGGGTTTGTACCCCTCCGGGAGCTCAACATCTGGCTGAACACAGAGATCTTCGTAATTCAACCCTTCGACACCTTTGTTACCTTCGAAACCTTGAACCCGGCTATTCAACTTCTTGATCTCAGCGACCAAATTCTGAATGAGGGAACTCTTGTCATCTGACTTGGCTGCACTTGTGATTGACTAACTGTAGTGCGGTATAGTGTCCCCAAAGATAGGAGTGTTATGGTCTTTTATGGTGTTTTGTGGTGCAGGAACGAGCAGTTGAGTATTATGAGTGGGTTGCATCGGAGGTTGTGGGGTGTTTTGTAGAGGTGCGGGGTTCTGGGTGTTAACATCAGGAGCGGCAAGAGTGATTGACAGGCTTGCCAGGTTTCTAACTTGATCCAATTCCTCTCAGAATCTTAGCAAAGTTTGCTCCAGATGAGCAGCAGTCTCCTTGGTGATTGCAGCATTTTGAGAAGTTTCCTCAAGTTCCTTTCTAGCGCTTGCATCTCCCATTTTGCCTTTGTTCCTGTTTCTGGTAGGACTCAGAGTAGGAGGAGGTGGAGGACCCTTGGATCTTGTTGAGTATGCTGATGGTGCCAGAATGCACGAACTAACCTTTGGGGAGGGGAATAAAAAATAAAAGAAAAACAAAAGGTAAGAAGTTAGTGCGGGTTATAAGAAGAAAATGTTGCAATTTTTAAACACATTGTGCAAGAATATAAATCGCGTTCTAATTTGGGTGCCTCGTTGTGCCTGAGGTAGGCCTAGCGACACATTAACTTGGAGAACTTATAATGCTAAATGCCTCATTTTATTGATAGAAATAAGACGAATCCCAAAACGACACTAAAATAGTGGAAAGTAAAAATGTCACTAATGGCTATTGGCCTTATTACATTAAAAGCGAAAAGAAAGACTCCTAACTACTTGGCCCCAGAAGGACCTTCTTCAGGTTGAATGTTCTCGCTGATCAAGTCCTCCAGCTCACGCAGATTTTCCATTAAAAATGCTATCGCCATACGTTCTCCTTTGCCTTCCTCAACATTTTGACAGTCGATGACTCTTTTCCTCACTTTCCCTTCCAATTCCAGCAAGTTGTACTCCAGGTATTCTATCTTCTTACTAGCCTTGGTGACTCTCTCCTTCCACTCGTTGATTTGGTTGCTCGATGGGAGGTTTCTCCACCAAGTCTGCAAGAGTGAAGGCATGTTTACCATACCGAAGTTAGGAACCTTGTCATTCATTTTCTGCAAAACAAAAGGGTTAAGACCTCACCCCCACCGGACTCGACTGTTTAATACCAATAATCAGCATAAAAAGCATTTAGTTCTCCAAATAAATGCACAGAACATGTAGGTGTCCGTTTGGGTTTTAGGGAAACCCGATGGACTTTGGACAAGGCTATCTTAATGAGTCATTATGCAGACAACATAACTGACTCGGCTAGGTTTGACCATGATGCATGCACAGTTAAACAGAGTAAGGTTTCTATTGGGGTATTAGACAGGTACCCTTGAGCGGACAACTCAAGAGGGAAAGGCACGGAACCGTCGACTGCACCACTGATCGACTGGTTTTACCGCAAATATGCCTTTGCCACATTTAGGGGATTTATAATATCGGAAGGGCGCAACCACTCATTATAAGCGTTGCTATAGAATTTGTTTTGGCACGAGTGGAATATGATGTTGAGGAATGCAGTTATAATAATGAGACAAATTGCAAGTATTTTCACGTTCATAAAGTAAAGATTACAATAAATGCTCTAAAATTATAACAGAATTGAAATAATAAGGCAGTAAAAGAAAAAATTAAAAGGAAAGAAAAACATGAAGAGCCAAGTTAGTATTTTGATGAAATAATAAAAGACAGAAGGTAAATGCAATTAAGGAAGCAATAAAGTCACAAAAGCACGTAATGGTAAAAGCCTTAAAGGTTTCCCCAGCAGAGTCGTCATGCTGTTGACGCCCCCTTTTTCTAAGGCGAAATCGGGTTTTACGACATTATGGACAAAACAACTCTTATTCCCTTTCGAGAATTGGGTTTGGAAGTTGAAGAGTCGTCACCTAATGATTATAGTGCATTAGGACACTTTAAGAAGGGTTTGAGATGAAGAGACCAGAGATTAGGGTAAGGGCTTGAGATTATCTCGAGGGAAAGGTGTTAGGCACCCCTCAAGATCCACTAGTGTGGTTCCCGGCCGTACTTAGTTGTGACTTTAAGAAGAGTAGAAGTAACAGACAATGTTTGCACATAAGGAATACAAATAAGTTGAAAGTTTTGAAAGAAAAAAGAGAGAAAAAGACATAAGTGGTTTTGGAAAGAAAAGATTGATTGAAGAAAATATTACTTTTAAGAATACATCACATCGTATAAATAAAGAAAAAGGTCCAAGGTTTAAATACAATATGGATCACCTTGGTACAATACCCAACAATCATTCTCACACGAGATATTAGCGCACCGGTCATCATATCCATATTCTACCCTTCCCACCCCATCAAGGTATTAAACATGATTAGTCTCGTTTACTTATTGCATGCTAATACCCGTCCCGACCTATCAGTCCCGGGGTATTAGGACTTCTAATCCTAAAAGGGGGGGGGGAGAAAAGGGATAGAGGCATATATGGAGTTTCAAAAGGATAAAAAGACT
The DNA here is from genome assembly GCF_000715075.1 of Nicotiana tabacum. NCBI lineage: Eukaryota > Viridiplantae > Streptophyta > Magnoliopsida > Solanales > Solanaceae > Nicotiana > Nicotiana tabacum. The sequence continues at coordinate 22,273,056 of NC_134099.1, read as the reverse complement.
AGGGCGTCAATCAAAACAAGTAGCAAGTAATGGGGAATAAACAAACATACAAAGGCTTCACATAACCCCTTTGAATCACATAGCAACTAGTTTAGCATGACTTGCACGTACTGATTTGGCCTTTAAAAAATTAAACAACGGACAGATTGGTTCAACATGGTATCTAGGTGACTGAATTAGGAACATTAAACAAACCTATAGGCAGGATTTCTAGTAAAATTTAAAGCACAAAAGACCTATAGGCATGATCTCTACCCTTTGATTTATGCAGGCAACACAAACCCCTCCCACACCCTTTACTGATATTTTCCCCGAGTTTTCTTTTACAGAACTGGAAGGAAAAGACTAAAAATAAATACATCAAAACTACAGACAGATCCGAGAAAGCCCAATGCAACCTTAATGTATAACACATGTGTTTCACCAAATCCAGATTCCAATTCCAAGGCCTTCTCCTTACTCAGAATGTTTTCAAAGTTCCAAGGAGTCTTAAAAACTCCAGGCAATGCTTAACACTCTGAGTAATTATAATAGCAACAGAGTAGTGCAGTGTGGAAATGCCAGCCCTCAGGCATCCAAGTTCAGATGGAGCTCAAGGGTCCCAAAGCATGGCTTACCAAAGGGGGGCAGAACTTAAGGAACTAGGAGTAAGTGTAAAGTGAGGGGAGTTGAGGGAATCAGAGCAAAGGGTGGTCATACCCAGCCATGAGTATAGGCTGGCACATCCCTGACCCTTTACTTGATCCAAACAAATAAAGAGCAGACTTTTTAAAGTCAGACTTGAGCCTGGATGGTGATTAGGACACTACCAGACTCTAGTCAAGGCTCAGCACATAAAGGGGGAAGAAGGGAATGGGACTGATTTGAGTAAGGTTCAAGAGAACTTGGTCCCAGGTCATGGATAGCAATGGGATGCTACCCTAACCTAGAACAGTACTCACACATAAGGGGTCAAAGGGAAAGGGTTCACATGGAAAACATGTATAGAAAAACATCAAGGAAGGACAAGGAAGCATAACAGAACTTAAAGGTGCAGAAACATGAAGAAAGAAAATAACAAACTAAAGTATAGCTACGGAATGCAGGAAAGCACAATACAAATATATAGTGAGGGACATGTGAAAGGGAGAAGTAAACACATAGTTTTGGAGAATGTTATTTAACTTATGGAGACATACCAGTTGCAACTTTCAAATAGCAGAACAAATAAAGCAAGAAAACAACCAGAGAGTCCACTCAAGCCTCAGCAAACACTTGAGAAAAGCAAGCAAGATTCTATAGTCTAGCCTTGGCTTTCAGCCGACTAGACACAGCAGTAGTACTAATAGTGGTAAAGAGAAGAGAGCTTTTAGTGTGTGTGTGTTTTTGAACTCTATTGTTCGTGTGTTTAAAGAAAAAAGAGCAGGGTATTTATAGTTTAAAAATCAGGCAAGTAAGCAAGGCAAAGAATAATTCAGTATCAATTAGAATCAATCAGGAGAAGGGGATTCCTTTAATTAAGGAGTCCAAATTTGAACGGTAAAAGGGCAGAGTTTTATTTAAGGAAAGAAAATCAAGTAACACATTGGGCAATGAAGGGTAAATACATAAGGGAAGTTTAAAAATACACGGTTAGGTAAATAAGGTAAGAAGTAAATCAACTAGTACATAGTAAATCAAGGAATCAAGGATTCGAAATCAATAATGAACCAAGTCAGAAAAAGGTCCAAATTAGACAAAGAAAGAATCAAACAAGCTCACATAATGGTAGTCTGAAATCAATCCCCAAAATTAGGGTTATTTCGAGAGGGAAAGGTCTGACTATAAAGAGTGCATAGCTTTAAACATGCGAGGCTGGAATTAAACAAACAGAGTGGTCATGCAATCAAGAGTAGAAGAACATAGCTAGAAGAGAGTGTCAGATAGCATGAGAGAAATCAGAAGGTCTTGCAAAGCTTAGCAAGAATCAGAGAACATGAGACGAACTTAGAAATTAGGGTTTTTGAAATCAAACTAGTTTAGACACAAGAAGCAAAACAATCACACACAAGTGTTTTGAAAACCCCCAAAATCTAGGGTTTCCTCCATAGATTAAATGTAAAGACGAAAGTGTAGAAAATCAGGCAAAGTAAACTCAGATAATCCAAGGAACATAAACATTTCATGGAATCATAATGAAAGAAAACACAGTAAAGGAAATCACTAGCAAACCCTAGGAGGAAATACAGTAAAAGAAAAATACATAGAAACCATAGTGAAAACACTTAGGAGTTACAACAAAGCAAAATACGGTAAGAAATCACAGTAGAACAAGTAAAAATCAAGGAAACCCTAGGTTCGAGAAGACGAACAGTTTTGAAAGCAAAAACTTGAAATGATGTAAGAAATACTTTAAAAACCTCAGAAATAGCACAGATCTAAAGTAGATCTAGAGAGAAACAAGAAAACCTCGAAATGGCATTGGGTTTCAAAGAAACCCTAGAAAATGAGAAAGGCCTGGAAAAGGGGATGGTCTGAGTCGAGATGGACTCATAAGGCTAAGACACGCCGGAGATGAGCCGGAGATGGCCGGAGAAGGTGAAGGGAGCTCATCAGAGAGGCGAGGAGGTGGAAGGTTCCAGAGAGAGTGAGAGATAGATAGATAGAGATGAGTGGGTGAATGAGAGGGGATTGGGGGGTCGTTAGGTTAAAAAGGGAAAGGGCAAACGGGGGCCGTTGATTAAAACAATCAACGACCACAATTTTAAAATGGGATCCGGGCGGGTTCGTTTAATTGGGTCTGGGTTGGGTAGAAATGAAATTGGGTTGGGAATTGGGGCTTAGAATTAGGATGTAATTGAAATCAAAAGGTGGCTAAAATTGAAATAGCCATTTTCCCTTTTGAATTTATAAAAATAGTAAAAGATGTTAAAAATCAAATTAAAAATACTGGGTTGATAAACAATATGTAGGTATTAATCTAAAAATATTAGGATTGATTTTGTAATAAAAATTGCTATTAAATCTTGAAGTAGGCTATAATTGCAATTTCATGCAATTTTAGTTTAAAAATACCAAATGGACTTGTAAAATTATGCAAAAATCATGTAAATTATATTTTGACGTAAATGTGAGAGTGAAATAAATTATTCACCAAAATGGCAAGTTTTGGGAATAATTAATGGATTTTATAGTGCACAATAGGCCATAAATTGGTCTTAAAAATTATTAAAAATGCAAAATCTTTTGGGGTGCTCATATATGCACACATATGCTATTTTGAAAATATATAGGAAAAAATTGGGCATCAACAATCAGCCCCTCGGGCTCACTCCCAACTCACCACACACAAGCAACGTCCTCTTGGGCCCACTCCCAACTCACCTGGGTACCCTGCGCTCACTGGGGGTGTGTACAGACTCCGGAGGGGCTCCTACAGCCCAATCGTAATATCAATAGGCCTGAAAGCCTTCACACATCACACACGAGGCCTGAAAGCCTCCTTATATAACACTCGAGGCCTGAAAGCCTCCTCATATCACTCAACATATCCTCACGTATGGCCCTCGACCTTAATCAGTCCAGAAAATAATCATAAGCCTCTTGGGCATCAGTAAAACAATAGTGCTCAGCTCAACAGCATTATAAATATCATTAAATCTCGAGTTAAGTATAAATGTAGTTGAGTTCACAAAATAATATAATTCAATTGGACTGAGTTCAAATAATATTTCAATTCGTGAGGAAAATAGTGATGTAAATTCACAAAAGATTTCAGATAATTTGCACGAAGCCCAAATATGGCAATAAGCCCAATCATAAAGAAAAAATAATAAATCTTTATCAATTACGCGGTAAAAATATCAACTAGGATGGACCAAGTCACAATCCCCAATAGTAAATGACCCCGCGCTCGTCATACAACGCGTGTCTCATCTCAACATAGCAGTATGTTGTGCAATCCGGGGTTTCAAACCCTCAGTGCATCATTTAAAACCATTACTCACCTCAAGACGGTCCAACGTCTACTCCGCTATGCCCTTGCCTCTCGAATTTACCTCTTCGCGAGTCGAATCTGGTCAAAACCACAACGAATACATTACAATAGGCTAAGGGAATATAACCCAATCGAAAAGACTCGAAAAAGATCGAAATTCACGAAATTCGCAAAACCCGAGTCCCGGGCCCACTTCTCAAAAAATTACGAAAGTCATATCACCGGAATCCTCGTCTCGCCACGAGTCCGTACATATAAAATTTACCAAAATCGGAGTTCAAATGACCGCTCAAATCTTCAAATCTTATTTTCAAATCCCTAGGCCTAAATCTTCAATTTACTCCTCAAAAACATGTAACCTAGTCGGATTATTCGATGATAATTCAATATTATGGAGTAGAAATAATCACAAGTGACTTACCTCAAGATTTCCCAAGATTTCTTGCTAAAAATCGCCCAAAATCCGAGCTTGGAAGTCAAAAAAAATGACCAAACTCGGACTGCTGGACATTAAATCTGTCCAGAAATTTTCGGTACTGTTCACGCGGGGCACTGTTCATGCGCGTGAGATCACTGTTCATTGTTCACCCGCGCGGTTACTGTTCACGCGCGGGTACTGTTCACTGCTGCAGAAAATACAACAGCTTTTAAGAAATTTGCAGCACAACCATTTTTCACTAAAATGGCTCTAACTCCATCATACGAACTCAGAATTAGACGATTCTTGTTCCTATGAGTCACAAATAATAATACGAATACAAAACTTCAATCGAAACGCAATTCGGAGCTCGTTTGCCCAGTTCAATACCCATTTCGCTCGTTAAACAATTAACTCACATTTCACGTCAAAAACCCAATCGCGACTTGATGAAATTAAACCAAAATTTTCAGATCAGTCCTATAATTCATGATTTAAATTCTGGAAGTCTTGAAATCAAATTTGGGTCTCTATAACAAAAAATGAATTTTTAGATCATTACATGCTTATGCTCAAAACGGTAAAAATCTTCCAAAAACTCTTCTAAAACTTATCCGAGCCTCATGGGATCCCAACAAAGTATACTAACAAGTCCCATAATATGACACAAATTTAGTTGTTCCTTCGAATCACCAAAAACAACGCAATAATATTAAATTCACCTCAGATTCAAGCCTATGAACTTTGAAACTTCTAACTTTCACATCTGATGCCGAAACACATCAAAACTAGTCTGAATGACCTCAAATTTTGCAGACAAGTCCAAAATGACATAACGAAGCTACAACAACTCTCGGAATTCCATTCCGACCCTCGGTCAAAATCTCACCTATCAACCGGAAATCGCCAAAATACTAACTTCGCCAATTCAAGCTTAATTCTAGACCGGTCATCACAAAAATATTCCGGACACACTCCTAAGTCCCAAATCACCTAACGAAGCTATCCGAACCATACAATTCACATTTCGAGTACTCTAACACATAAGTCAATATCCGGTTGACTTTTCCAACTTAAGCTTCCTTAAAAGAGACTAAGTGTCTCAAACCTTACCAAAATCATTCCGGAATGACTTCAAATTTTGCACACAAGTCACATTCGACATTACGGACTTGCCCCATCTTTCGGAACCGCATCCTGACCCCGATATCAAAATTTACACTTCCGGTCGAATTTTCTCAAAAGCCTTCAAATTTCTATATTTAGCCAAATGACTTCAAAATGACATCCGGACATCCGAATTCACTTCCGATCGCGCTCCCAACTCCAGAATCACCATACGGAGCTATTCCCAAACTCGGAATCCCAAACGGACATCTATAACACTGAAATGTCTTCCAACCCAAATTTATGCAATTCTTCTAAAATACTAACTTTCACAATATACGCCGAAATGCTCACGGGTTATCCAAAACCAAATCCGGACATACGCCCAAGTCCGAAATCATCATACGAACATGCTGGAACTTTCAGATCCCAATTCCGAGGTTGTTTACTCAAAATTCCAATCTTAGCCATTTTCTTCAACTTAAGATTGTCGCAATGAAAAGTTTCTTTCCAATTTGACTCTGAATTTTCCCGAAATTCAACTCTGACCATATGTACAAGTCAATATAACTGAAATGAAGCTGTTCATGACTTCCAACTGCTGAACGACGCGCTAGAGCTCAAAACGACCGGCCGGGTCATTACATTCTCCCCCACTTAAATAGACGTTCGTCCTCGAACGTTCCAAGAACTGCTCTTAAGTTATCTGAAATCACTGTTTAACACGTCGTGCACCTGCCCGTGCTACCACAACTCATATGGACACATTAGTTTGATCAAATCTGCAGATATCCTCTTTTATCCATACAATAAGCTCAGAACCCAATTCCAACACCTGAAATTCTCTGCCAGACCTGTTCCCTGTATATAAACACTGTATCAACTACCACACGAGGTACCAGAACACGACTGCGTACCTTTGTTGAATTAGCACCATGCATTGCATAATTCACCATCTAACCACAATGACACTCCATGAACCTTAATAGCCAAAATTCCATGACTCTGATGCTCCCAATGCATATGATGATATACCTATACATTCTGTTATAATGTTGACGATACAACCACAATGGAGGAGATGTGCAGAAATTTCTAACCAATTGCAGAGTTAACCAAACATTAATTCTCTCCTTTTTGACTAAAATCATCACCTCATTACTACCCAAATACTGGTAACTGCCCTGTAATATACCTCACATAATCCCACTACAATGGTCCCCGATACCAATAGTCTCCGCCTCACCTAGTACGAGCTGCTCAGACAACCAATCACCACAGACAATGACCAACGGTCTCACATGATGCAAAAATGCGCCAATAGGCCATAATGCGAACAAGATACATAAGGAAATGATTCAGGAATGGACTGCTCAACTCACACAACTAATATGGACTTTTCCCCAAAGAATAGGAATTTATCAAGTCGTTTCACAGCACACATGGCACAATCACAATATTACATAAGTTGACAAACACGGAACAACATATGATATTCCAACACCCCTCCTTGAGGAGCGCTATACTAAAATGAACACATCTGACTCACATGAAGCCCATAATCCTATTTAAATCCATTCACCCACTTCAGGTCGATTCTGCTCGAACTGAACTAGGCTGATAGCCTTTCCTGGACCCGTAATAAGTCATTTCTTCTCATAACATGAAAGAACTACCACCATAGCCGGGACAACACCCCATAATCCAAAACCAAATGAACCGAACGACTTCATATAGATCTTAGATATTCTTCCAACATTTCAACTTTCTTAAGTCCCCAAAATTTGACTAACTCCTAGATTTTTCAAATATTTCGGCAGAGTCTCCCTTGTAATTGGGCCTATCCACCTGTCAAAGTAACACCAAAACAACTCCTAACGGCATGTTCACAACCCAACAAGTACCACAAGTATATCAATAACACTAATATCCGCATTACAAGCCCGACATTATCACAATGATATTTTGACATGAAACGCATCATTTGTATGATAATAACCACATTTCTGGTCTTAATAGTTGTTAATAAATAATTCCATCATTATCAATAAATCTCATATTAACCACCAGCTCATTTCGAATTTTCACAATACTGACAACAGAATGTGAGGCATGAAGACCTCATTATTACTTACTCAGATTAATGAGTCACATTTAACGCCACCTGGGAACTCATCTCATAAGCTAAAACTCAATGTTTACAGTACGAAAATGGCTGAATATGAACATAAAATATACAAGAATTATCAATTCAACCTAACTAGCATGACTCCCTTTTAATATTATCGTACGAATTAAACTTTACAAAGGAAAACTTTAAACTCATAATTATTTACCACAAGGACCTCGTCCTTACATAACCTCCACCGCGGCTTGCAGTCCGGTTTAAATATTTCACATTGTGCCAACTGCAGTTTTCAATTTCCTTTCTTTCTTCTTCTCAATAAATTTCGTAAATATTTTTTTTTCATAGCACATAACGAACCCTCATACCGATAGGGCATATAATTCATAAAAAAGTTGGAATCAATTATTCTGAAACACATTAAACCCATTGTAGTGAATAATAAACATTACTTTAACCTTACTCCAAATCCTTGGAGCCCAATTTCTAACATCCAGAATTCTTTTCAAGACCTGAATCTCACATACACACACTGTATGAGTCCGAACAAACTGTGTCAAGCCATAACAATAACCCTAGATATAATCGCATAACATACTACACTACTCGTATACTCGCAACACCATTCTCGATCACCATAACCACTTAAACCAACCAAGTACCAGTAGGAAACCCCACATTAAACAGAACCTCGCTCCAAAACCTTCGTACCCCATCAATAATGAAGAAATATACAGGAACTCACAATACACAACACGTTCCCCATACCTATAGAAAGTATCTATTTTAAACCATGGTAGAAACCATCAAGAACACTTGGAAATCCACTTTCTCCTAATCAAGCTATCAGAACTAAATTCCTCTAATTCAACCAGGCCACGCAGGTCATCAAACTCAGAAATATTGCCATATTACTACAACTAGTTCAACAAAAATTCTTCACAAGCTTAGGTAACACAGACCGTAAAATACCTTAATTCCACTACTAAGATCACCTTCATTCTTGTGACAATCAACTCAAATTTCTCAATTAGAGTCAAATTCAAATCTCAACACATACACCCTGTTAGTAGAAAAGAAACTCTCTACTCAACAATATAAGGAACACACCTACTTTGCTTCCAATTAACATTTTTGTATACCTTCCACCGTCATACACATTACACAATCACTTAGTCTTCCTGGGTCTAAACTCATACTGTAACATAAAATTTACTTCACTCCAAACAGGAGACTTGAAAAGATTCTTCACGCCTATAACTCGGAGCTACACCTCTAATCACAATGGAAATCATACACTTAATAGTTCACCTATCATCCAATAGATCTTCCTCGACACTTCCAAGTCATATAGAAACATCTCGCAGTACTAATATACCCATCACATTGCTACCCAACCGTCATTCCCACTAATAGGGGCAATACCGGACATATAAGTTCAAAACACTTGCTCACACAATCAGCACCTTGGTGCTCAAGCCGTAGGAAAAGATCCAGCCTCAAGTCCTTCAGACTGGCCCAACATCAACTCATAGAGATCACGTCTCGCCCTTCAATCAGGGAATCACAAGCCATCAAGGCACATCTGATACTGAGCGCTCATACGCACGTACGAATGCATGGAAGGAATTTCAAAAGTTTCTTTTCAAGATGAATCAAGGACTCATGATAAGAATTCAAGAATGTGAAGTTTTCCTAAAGGTTCTGCAGCCTCTCGAGGATAAATACAGACGTCTCCGTACCGATCCGCGAGACTCTACTAAACCGGCTCATGACTCGCGAGACCAATTAACCTAGGCTCTAATACCAACTTGTCACGACCCAAAATCCCAACCCGGTCGTGATGGCGCCTCTCGTGAGGACAAGGCCAGCCAATCAACAAAACAATACATCTCTTTATAATTACTTAGCAGGAATAAGTCTAAATCATGGGCAATATAATCTTAAATGCGAAATAAACATGATAGAACAAGGAAAACCCTCCCAACTCAGCCCGAAATAGGGGTGTCACAAGTCATGAGCTACTACAGAGTTTACTAATATTTTACAAAGTCTGGAATTATCATAAATAACAAAGATAAGGGAGAAAACGGGGCTGCGGACGTCAACAGCTACCTCGTTACCCCTAGTCACCGCCTGGTCTGGAAAGAATCAGCGCTCAGGAGCGAACTCAGCTCTGCCTGTATCTGCACACATAGTGCAAGGAGTAATGTGAGTACTCCGACCCAGTGAGTAATAAAAATAAATAACGACTGAAAACATGAAATCTCATAACGGCACAATATAGCGCTATCCCAAGCAGTAAAATCAGTTATACAGTAAAATAGTGAGTATCAGATAATTCTTCTTTTAAAACAGTAAAGACAAATAATTTCCACAGTAAGGATAAATCAAAAGCTTGCCCCTCGGGCTCAATATGTAAATCTGAGTATAGTATCAGCCCTTCGGGCTCACTCCCAACTCACCAGCACACAACATCAGCCCCTCGGGCTCACTCCCAACTCACCACACACAAGCAACAGCCTCTCGAGCCCACTCCCAACTCACCTGGGTACCTGCGCTCACTGGGAGTGTGTATAGACTCCGGCGGGGCTCCTACAGCCCAAGCGCAATATCAATAGGCCTGAAAGCCTTCACACATCACACACGAGGCCTGAAAGCCTCCTCATATAACACTCGAGGCCTGAAATCCTCCTCACATCACTCAACATATCCTCACGTATGGCCCTCGGCCTCAATCAGTCCAGAAAATAATCATAAACCTCTTGGGCATCAGTAAAACAATAGTGCTCAGCTCAACAGCATTATAAATATCATTAAATCTCGAGTTAAGTATAAATGTAGCTGAGTTCACAAAATAATATAATTCAATTGGACTGAATTCAAATAATATTTCAATTCGTGAGGAAAATAGTGATATAAATTCACAAAAGATTTCAGATAATAGGCACGAAGCCCAAATATGGCAATAAGCCCAATCATAAAGAAAAAAAACAATAAATCTTTATCAATTACGCGGTAAAAATATCAACTGGGATGGACCAAGTCATAATCCCCAATAGTAAATGACCCGGCGCTCGTCATACAATGCGTGTCTCATCTCAACATAGCAGTATGTTGTGCAATCCGGGGTTTCAAACCCTCAGTGCATCATTTAAAACCATTATTCACCTCAAGACGGTCCAACGTCTACTCCGCTATGCCCTTGCCTCTCGAATTTACCTCTTTGCGCGTCGAATCTGGTCAAAACCACAACGAATACATTACAATAGGCTAAGGGAATATAACCCAATCGAAAAGACTCGAAAAAGATCGAAATTCACGAAATTCGCAAAACCCGAGCCCCGAGCCCACTTCTCGAAAAATTACGAAAGTCACATAACCGGATTCCTCGTCTCGCCACGAGTCCGTACATATAAAATTTACCAAAATCGGAGTTCAAATGGCCCCTCAAATCCTCAAATCTTATTTTCAAATCCCTAGGCCTAAATCTTCAATTTACTCCTCAAAAACATGTAATCTTGTCGGATTATTCGATGATAATCCAATATTATGGAGTAGAAATAATCACAAGTGACTTACCTCAAGATTTCCCAAGATTTCTTGCTAAAAGTCGCCCAAAATCCAAGCTTGGAAGTCAAAACAAAATGACCAAACTCGGACTGCTGGACAATAAATCTGTCCAGAAATTTTCGGTACTGTTCACGCGGGGAGACTGTTCATGCGTGTGAGGTCACTGTTCATTGTTCACCCGCGCGGTTACTGTTCACACACGGGTACTGTTCACTGCTGCAGAAAATACATCAGCTTTTAAGAAATTTGCAGCACAACCATTTTTCACTAAAATGGATCTAACTCCATCATACGAACTCAGAATTAGACGATTCTTGTTCCTATGAGTCAAAAATAATAATACGAACACAACCCTTCAATCGAAACTCAATTCGAAGCTCGTTTGCCCAGTTCAATACCCATTTCACTCGTTAAACAATTAACTCACATTTCACGTCAAAAACCCAATCGCGACTTGATGAAATTAAACCAAAATTTCCAGATCAGTCCTATAATTCATGATTTAAATTCTGGAAGTATCGAAGTCAAATTTGGATCTCTATAACTAAAAATGAACCTTTAGATCATTACATGCTTATGCTCAAAACGGTAAAAATCTTCCAAAAACTCTTCCAAAACTTATCCGAGCCTCATGGGATCCCAACAAAGTATACTAACAAGTCCTTTAATATGACACAAATTTAGTTGTTCCTTCGAATCACCAAAAACAACGCAAAAATACTATATTCACCTCGGATTCAAGCCTATGAACTTTGAAACTTCTAACTTTCACATCCGATGCCGAAACACGTCAAAACTAGTCCGAATGACCTCAAATTTTGCAGACAAGTCCAAAATGACATAACAAAGCTACAGCAACTCTCGGAATTCCATTCCAACCCTCGGATCAAAATCTCACCTATCAACCGGAAATCGCCAAAATACTAACTTCGCCAATTCAAGCTTAATTCTACACCGGTCATCACAAAAATATTCTGGACACACTCCTAAGCCCCAAATCACCTAACGAAGCTATCCGAACCATACAATTCACATTTCGAGTGCTCTAACACATAAGTCAATATCCGGTTGACTTTTCCAACTTAAGCTTCCTTAAAAGAGACTAAGTGTCTCAAACCTTACCAAAATCATTCCGGAATGACTTCAAATTTTGCACACAAGTCACATTCGACATTACAGACTTGCCCCATCTTTCGGAACCGCATTCTGACCCCGATATCAAAATTTCCACTTCCGGTCGAATTTTCTCAAAAGCCTTCAAATTTCTATATTTAGCCAAATGACTTCAAAATGACCTCTGGACATCCGAATTCACTTCCGATCGCGCTCCCAACTCCAGAATCACCATACTGAGCTATTCCCAGACTCGGAATCCCAAACGGACATCTATAACACTGAAATGCCTTCCAACCCAAATTTATGCAATTCTTCTAAAATACTAACTTTCACAATATACGCCTAAATGCTCACGGGTTATCCAAAACCAAATCCGGACATACGCCCAAGTCCGAAATCATCATACGAACATGCTGGAACTTTCAGATCCCAATTCCGAGGTCGTTTACTCAAAATTCCAATCATAGCCATTTTCTTCAACTTAAGGTTGTCGCAATGAAAAGTTTCTTTCCAATTTGACTCCGAATTTTCCCGAAATTCAACTCTGACCATACGTACAAGTTAATATACCTGAAATGAAGTTGTTCATGACTTCCAACTGCTGAACGATGCGCTAGATCTCAAAACAACCGGTCGGGTCGTTACAATTAGCAACCTGAATACACACAAGTCCTATTCTAGATCCGCAACATAGCAGGCTTGAAAGCCTTAGATGACACCATTTAAAGGTTTAAAAAACGGTCCCTGAAACAACAGTGCTCAAACACACTCAAATCCGATACTTAAAACAGAACAAATGATATGAGCAATAATAAACTGAATTGCACAGTAGTTATTGTCACACCTCCTTTTTCAGCTACACCCCCTCTAAGGGACGTAAAGGGAGTTTTTTCAATTAAAGGACAATCGAAACGGGATTTTATTTAAAGATTTAGAATCGCCACTTGGGAGATTTGTGGTGTCCCATGTCACCGGTTGAATCCCGAATTGAGGAAAAGAATGACTATGTTTAACAGTCTGCGCACCAGAAATCCGGATAAGGAATTCTGTTAACCCGGGAGAAGGTGTTAGGCATTTCCGAGTTCCGTGGTTCTAGCACGGCCGCTCTACTGCATATTCGGCTTAATTATCTAATTTTTTTTACAATTATGAACCTATGTGCAAATTTTAACTGTTCACCGCTTTTGTTATTATTTATTCAAAAAATTGCAACATCGTGAGAATGCATCTCGAATTGTGCCACATAAATGTACCCGCCATTTTCGATACGTTCCAACTTCGTTGAGATTTGGATTTAGGTCACATAAATGTGCACCCGAGTTTAGGAAGATAACAATATTAAATACGCGCCTAAAGCGACTAACGCAGGGTTATTTTGAAAAATAGTTGTGAAGTTCGCTAGGCGGCCGATCCCGAGTTCTAAGTAATTAATACATACCATATTTGAGGGCCCCACAATCTAGATGCTTTATTTGGCGAGACTCATCTCATTCATTATTTAAAGGGCAAACCGAAGAGCAACTATGATTCTCTACTTTATTTATCTCTAAATTGAAAGAAAGAGTCCTAGTTAATTATGTGCTGAATTACGTTGGACTATGAATTGAATTCTTCCAGCCAAGTCTGAATAATGAATTTGCTTGTACATGATTGCAGCAACCCGTCATTTCGGCCACCAGCGTTTGGGCTCACAGTCATGGATTAGTTCTTAGAGCCCAACGTTCTTTTAACCTCCCCTAGGAGACCTTACTGTGGGTTGGAAAACTTTGGGCTTGTTTGCCACGCATTCAAGCCCAAACTCCACAGTCCCAGAATTTTCAAAATTTAACCAAACGAACTTACAATAATGCCTCGATCCTTTCCTTCAATATGCAATTAGTGGGAGAATTATAATAAATCAATATCGAAGCTAGAAGAGATGCAACTTCTGAACTATAACTGCATGATATCCAGTCTAGAGTTATTGACACTACACGATGAAGTATAAACCATTTCTACTATCTATTATATATGGAATTACTGATACGAACATAGACATTCTTCCTAACCTTTTAAGCTCCACCATATTCCAGTTTTAATGCTTTATAGAACAGGGCGCCATACTTGGATTATACTAACATTGAACTAACACTAAAGTCGTTTCTATTGAAAAGAATAGGTATAGGTTATCAGTCCATATATACAGTATCTCAAGTATTCAATCGACTTCACCTACCACAAATATTCAGATAAGAAAGAAAGGGCAACATGGTTCATAGAATACACTACTTGTGCTAGGATGAAAGAGACTAAACTAACTACTTTTACATTTATGCTACTGGACTCCAAAACAAGTTGTTATTGAAGACTGAAGGCCAAAGATCATTCATTCATCAGGCTCATGCAATTACAACTTTTACATATTTCTGCATCTCATCTTCTATGGATTCAAGGGATACCTGGTATTGGAAACAAAAGAAGAGGAAGATGAGAAACAGCAGAGGCAGTAGTACGAGCAACACAACAACAACAGTTCAACAACAACAGTTGGGAATTCCAAACAGCTACCGACACAGCCGAGAAAGTTTGCAAAAGACCAAACAACAACAAACAATAACACCACAAACAAGTCCAACCAAACGTATATTAAACCCGAAACTGAACCAGTAGACCACTGAACCACTTAAGCAATCAAAGGAAATCAGATTCAATGTTCAGAGTTCGAGTTACTCCTACAAATGCAATGACAAAAACAGGATCTTTCTTTTTTTTTCTTTTTAAAACTCTCCATCTCTCAAAAAAATCCCCCAAGCTCTCCAAAAATTAATCTCTCCCCCTTTTTCAGTCCTAATCCCCCTCTTATACCGACCTGTCCTCTCTTTTTAAACTTACTGCACGACCCCCTTTCCCACTAAAAATCTGCCTTTTTCACTTAAAACCCACTAAGGAAAGCTTTTCCTTATTTTCAGCCCCCATTCCCTCTTGTTCCCCAGTACCTTTATTAATTTAAGGACATTTAATATCCCACTAACAAGTCACTAACACTAAAATATTACTCTAACTGTTCCATTCCCAAATCACCCCTGAAACCCCTTAATATTACTGCCCCTAATAATCTATTCATCCGTATTAAAACCTTTTAACTCTAAAATCTGTTCAAACTAACAATGATTTAAAACTAAATCTGACTAATAGCTATAACCAATTCTCCTAACAGCTGAATGACTAAGGTTGAGTTCCAACTGAAACAAAATGAACTGAATTTAAATCAAAACCAAACTAACATAACACAGAACTCAACAGAATCATAAAAACTGAAATTGAAACTGAACCAAAAATGAACATGAATGCAGGTAACATGAATGCAGGTTCATTGTCAGCCTATTGACAATGCCCTGAAGCTAAGTGTCCACAGATCAAGCATACACAACAACCATTTAACGAACTTATTGGTTTACAAACAAGAACAAATTAATCGACGAAAACTAATTAACCGATTTCCAACAACAATTGACATCAATCAATCCGAAATAGATAATCAGGCAATTCAAGCAGCATTGACAAGAATAGGGATTTGTAATAAAACTTAACTAATCGACGAAACTTATTTGAATCGATTACACAGCCTATAATTATACACAACAAAGAACAGAAACAAATTCGACCAAATAAAAAGGTCTGAGGGAGAAGAACAAAATAATCGACAAAACTAAAAAATTAATATAACAATACTAAACACATAAACAGACATTTAAAACATCAGAAATAGAATAAAAGAAAAAAAAGAAAAATACCTTAAATGGAACAAAGAACAGACGGACTTGAATCAACTCGTACTTGAACTTTTTTGAGGTCAAACGGACCTTAATCGAGTATTCTCAACTGAGAACACTTCGACTAAGGTCAGTTAAACACCTAAAACCTTTTAAACTTCGGACAGAAACCAGTTTTGGTTTTTCTAGGATTTTTACGTTTCGATTTAGGGTTCGAGTGTTTCTAGCCAGATTCGAACT
Source organism: Nicotiana tabacum (assembly GCF_000715075.1). Classification (NCBI taxonomy): domain Eukaryota; kingdom Viridiplantae; phylum Streptophyta; class Magnoliopsida; order Solanales; family Solanaceae; genus Nicotiana; species Nicotiana tabacum. The sequence goes on along the minus strand of NC_134099.1, from coordinate 22,256,770 downwards.
AAACCAACGGTGGTTTGGCGACGAGGGAGGTCATGGACATGTCCGATATGAGTTTGGGACTGGTTGGGGTAGATCTATGTCCTGCTCGAATCTTCGATTGAAGATTCGAGAAGTTGGAGGTTGATTCGAGGCAAACAATCAACAGATCTGTAACGAAGGTGGTCAGAGGGTGCCTTGGTGTGAGTTTGGGACTGGTTGGGGTGGGTTTCAAGTTTTGCTCGAATCTTCGATTGAATATTCGAGAAGCTGTAGGTTGATTCGAGCAAAACGGGTGAGGGATTTGGATTGGGGGTGGTTAGGAGGTTCAGGGGTGTTATTTTGGTGGCCGGCGGCGTCGTTGCCGCCGGGTTTTAGGCGAAGGAATGCCATGCGGCTAGGGTTTGGGGGAAGGGCTTCGTCTCTGAGAGACGATGATGAACAGGGGTTTGGACTGGGGGTGGGGGTGGGTATGAGGTTTCATTTATATAGTGGGGGGGGGGTGGTTTGATCTTGGCCGTTCGATCAAGAGAGATCGAGGGTCCAGATCAGTTCACTTAACTCAAACGGTGTCGTTTGGAGTAGTACAGGGGCAGTCCGGGTATTGGAGTGACGGGTCGGGGGTCGGGTTTGGTCAAGGCTTTGGGACCGTTTGATCATTTGAGATCAACGGTCCAGATTGAGACGCCTGAAACGGCGTCGTTTGGTTGAGGCTGGAGACAGACTGAATTGGACCGGTAATGGGCTGGATCAGGTGTGGGTTTGGACGAGTTTGTGTTTGGGCTGGGGATTTTTGGCCCAGATCTTGTGTCTCTCTTTTATTAATTCTCCCTTTATTTTTTTCCTATTTCTTTTATTTATTTATTTTTCATTCATTTTGATTTCTAAATTATTTTCTAAAATCATAAACCAAGTTAACTTACTAAAAATACTAATTATCTTTTAATAACATTTATCACATACAATTAAATGCTCATTAACAATAAAATCATACAATTCAACATTAAATGCTAAAAAATGCAAAATACATATTTTTTATGATTTTCATTTTCTTAAAACAAATCATTGGTTAATTAATCCTAAATTTTAAATGCAAATGCAACACATATATTTTTTGTATTTTTTCAGTAGTAAAAATAGAATAAACATACACAGACAAATACAAATAAATCACAAGCAACACACAACTATTTTATTTTGAATTTTTGTGGGAGTAGTTCTTGTAGGGCAAAAATCACGTGCTCACAGCTGCCCCTCTTTGTCCGGAAACATGAAGAGTTTCCGGGCAAAGATAAAGTGAGCGGATACGAGCGATTTTTGCCCGTTCGGCTACTCTGTGTGAAGCATTTTTTGAAAGATTTGACCGAACCTCTGCTTCAAAGGTTTCCTACATATCCCTGGCTAAAAGGGAATCAGGTCAATGTAGTTAGGGAAGTTTTGGTAGCTGGGACTACCATGGGACTGTGATGTTGCTGTTACTGCTGTTGCATGCTGTTACCACTGCTTTTCGACCTCCTTATTACACCATTGCTAGAAAGAAAACAAAAGCTAGACTAAACTAATGATTACAGAATCTTATCTATCTTCGACTTGCTCTTGGAATGTATACCTCCATTCTGCAGACGGGCTCCTGACTCCTTCAACTTAAAATTTAACAACCTCCATTCTACAGGCGGGCTCCTAACTCTATTAACAACTTGAAAATAATTCAGCCTCCATTCTCCAGGCGGGCTCCTGACTCCTTCAACTTAAAATTTAACTACCTCCATTCTACAGGCGGGCTCCTGACTCCAACAACAACTTGAAAATAATTCAGCCTCCATTCTCCAGGCGGGCTCCTGACTCCAACAAAAACTTAAAAATAATTCAGCCTCCATTCTCCAGGTGGGCTCCTGACTTCATCAGCAACTTTGAAAATAAATTAGCCTCCATTCTCCAGGCGGGCTCCTAACTCCAACAACAACTTAAAAATAATTCAGCCTCCATTCTCCAGGCGGGCTCCTGGCCTCAATAACTTCTTAAACTGTAGCACCTACATTCTCCAGGCGGGCTCCTGACTCCAACAACAACTTAAAAATAATTCAGCCTCCATTCTCCAGGCGGGCTCCTGACTTCATCAGCAACTTTGAAAATAATTCAGCCTCCATTCTCCAGGCGGGCTCCTGACTCCAACAACAACTTAAAAATAATTCAGCCTCCATTCTCCAGGCGGGCTCCTGACTTCATCAGCAACTTTGAAAATAAATTAGCCTCCATTCTCCAGGCGGGCTCCTGACTCCAACAACAACTTAAGAATAATTCAGCCTCCATTCTCCAGGCGGGCTCCTGACTTCATCAGCAACTTTGAAAATAAATTAGCCTCCATTCTCCAGGCGGGCTCCTGACTCCAACAACAACTTAAGAATAATTCAGCCTCCATTCTCCAGGCGGGCTCCTGACTTCATCAGCAACTTTGAAAATAAATTAGCCTCCATTCTCCAGGCGGGCTCCTGACTCCAACAACAACTTAAAAATAATTCAGCCTCCATTCTCCAGGCGGGCTCCTGACCTCAATAACTTCTTAAAATGTAGCACCTCCATTCTCTAGGCGGGCTCCTGACTTCAACAACTTCTTAAAATGTAACACCTCCATTCTCCAGGCGGGCTCCTGACTTCGACCACTTGAAAATAATTCAGCCTCCATTCTCCAGGCGGGCTCCTGACTTCAACAACTTCTTAAAATACAACACCTCCATTCTCCAGGCGGGCTCCTGACCTCAACAACTTCTTAAAATGTAGCACCTCCATTCTCCAGGCGGGCTCCTGACTTCAACAACTTCTTAAAAATACAACACCTACATTCTCCAGGCGGGCTCCTGACTTCAACAACTTCTTAAAAATACAACACCTCCATTCTCCAGGTGGGTTCTTGACTTCGACAACTTCTTAAAAAATGCGTTTTGTTGATGTTGTTCCTTCCTGCCTCCTAAACCATTTTCCTTCTAACGTGAATCATCTTCTTTCAACTGCTTCCCTCAAAACTGGTGTCTTATTCCTCCGAAAACTGCTGGGGATAACACCGGTGTTTTATTCAAAAATATGTCATTTTCCTACTTCAAAGACTACTTCCTTTAAAGCTGGTGCCTTCCTTCCACTTGGAACTACTTTCCTCAAGCTAGTGTTTTCACTTCTCTGAAACCTGCCGGGGATAACACTGCTGGGGAATTATCTTCATTCTTTAAGACTAGTTAGTTTCCTCCCTTTAACAATGGTGGGGATGGCACTGATTCACGGACCACTACCCTTAACACTCGGGTTATCTTGTTTCTTCCAAGATTGCTTTCTTTAAAACTTGTATCGCCTTCTCTCGTATACTGCTGGGGATTTCACTTCCTCCAAACCTGGTGTTATCTTCCTTCTTCCCCAAGTGGCTATCTGATTTTCGAGAAAATTTTTGCAATGAGAGAAAATTTTCTGCCCCAGTTTGATAATCTTCTTTGTGGCCATGTCTTCCCGCTGTCAATAATATTTCCTTTCCCTGCTTCAAATCAAAGAAAAATTTGTTAGTTTAAAATGTGGTGAGTGGTCGTGCCACTTCTGCTGGGGATGATTTTTCCCTTTTTCCTTTCCCTGCTTTATTACAAAACTTGCTGGGGATGATATTATTTGCTGGGGATGATATTCCTGCTGGGGATGGTTTTTCTTTTCTCTTCCTTCCCCGCTCTGTGTTGTCCGACCATCGCAGAACTTGGTTGATAATCCGTCAGAGTTGTTCCTGCATCTCGCAAATCTGCTGGGGATCCTCATAACCTTTTAACTGTTGCTTTTCTGTTTTTCTCCAATCTTCCCCTTGAAATTTGGTCCTCTTGGGATCTAGACCCATTCATCATTTGGTCTTGCGACCAACTTCTTTTCACTTTGTCGTCTTATCTTCGGCCTGTCCTATTCGTATTTTGCTTTGCACCATTTTGGCCACTGGTAGTAAGCTCTGAAAATCCTTTTCAAAAACAAATTGCTGGGGAGGTAAAGTCTTTAAACCAAGAAATGAAAAAGTGATGATTTCAAAAAATAGAAAAAGAAGAAGTCTTTCTAAACAAATGCTGGGGAAAAAAGAAAGAAAAGAACTTATCTGAATGATACAACCGATCCCAACGATCATGTCGTGCATTCCGGATTAATCAACCCAGTCTATTTGTATCAATCAATCTTTCGGACGGCCTCATCTTGCTAGGGATAAACAAGCACTCAACTCTTTGCCAAATGCGGGCCCTTTACGCTAATCTTGCCTTGTCGCCTCATAGTGACCTTCGAGGGGTTTTCACTAATAAGACTCTCTCATTTCTCTCAACTCTCATCGCCTTATGGTGCCTATGAAGGTTTTCACCGATAAGACTCTCTCGTTTTATTTTTCTCATCTTTCGTCGCCTTATGGAGCCTGTGAAGGTTTTCACTGATAAGTCTCTCTCATTTTATTTTATTTTTCAGTTGGGGATTGGAGTGCTGCCGATATGACTCTCTCTGCTGGGGATTCTTTTCGGCTATTAATTCATTTCTAGTTCATGATCCTCTTCTCTACTGGGGATCGGGGTGTTATCCCCGACTTCCGTTTGCATGACTTGACACTTCTCGGATACTGATCGGGAGGTCTTTTTTGGACATCAATATGGGATTTTGTGTATGGCTAAAAAGAAAAAGGGTAAAAGGTTCAAAATAATTTTGATGGGTAAAACATTACAACTCTTGGAATCAACTTTCTTTCCCAAAATTATAAACACAACTTTTGCCCCAGTTTTTCTTGCTTGGGGATTTTTATTTTTTGTTACACTATGACCGAGCCGTGAGGCGCCTACATATCCTTTTTTAGGAATCAGGTCAAACGTAGTTCCCAATTCCTTTGTTTTTCTTGTGACTTTTCTTTTGTCTTTATTATCATTATTTTTCTCTTCTCTTTTCTTTCGTTTTCATTACTGATTCCAAAAAAGGGGTATAAAAGAATAAATAAGGCTCAAAAAAGGGAAGCAAAGGTCAAAGTGCTTGGATAGAAGAAAGAATTGCCTCCGTCATTTCATTCTCCGATAAATGCCAAGTACAAACAAACAACAATTACAATCAAAAGAAATCATACATAATATCTCTTAACTGCGTTAGAATTGATAGCCATGTCGACGCATTTCCCTTCGATATCTATTAAACATAGAGCGCCATTGGACAACACTCTGGTTACAATGAATGGCCCTTGCCAATTCGGGGCTAACTTGCCTTTTGCTTCGGCCTGATGTGGCAGGATTCGTTTCAACACCTGTTGTCCTACTTCAAATTTCTTGGGACGCACCTTCTTATTGTATGCTCTTGCCATCCTCTTCTGATATAACTGGCCATGACATACTGCTGCCAATCTCTTTTCATCAATCAGGCTCAACTGCTCCAATCGGGCTTTGACCCATTCATCATCATCAATCCCAGCTTCAGCGACAATCCGAAGGGATGGAATTTTAACTTCTGCCGGTATCACTGCTTCAGTTCCGTATACCAACAAATATGGAGTTGCACCTACTGAAGTACGAACAGTAGTGCGATAACCCAACAATGTAAATGGTAATTTCTCATGCCATTGCCTCGAACTTTCTACCATTTTTCGAAGTATCTTCTTTATGTTTTTGTTGGCTGCCTCAACTGCTCCATTCGCCTTGGGACAATATGGGGTGGAATTGCGATGTGTAATCTTAAACTACTGACATACCTCTTTCATCAAATTGCTATTAAGATTAGCACCATTATCTGTGATGATCACCTTCAGGATTCCAATCTACCGATGATATAGGCGTGAACAAAATTTACCACTGCCTTCTTGGTTACCGACTTGAAAGTTTTAGCTTCAACCCACTTAGTGAAATAATCGATGGTTACCATAATGAATCTATGCCCGTTGGAAGCTGCCGGCTCAATCGGTCCAAGGACATCCATGCCCTATGCAACAAATGGCCATGGTGCTGACATTGTATGCAATTCTATCGGCGAAGAATGAATCAGATCTCCGTGTATCTGACACTGATGGCATTTCCGCACAAAACTAATACAATAACGCTCCATAGTGAGCCAAAAGTACCCTGCTCGAAGAATCTTCTTCGCCAATATGTATCCGCTCATATGGGGCCCACAAACTCCAGCATGTACCTCCGTCATAACTGTCGCGACTTGACTAGCATCTATACATCTCAGCAATCCCAAATCTGGTGTTCTTTTTTTATAACACTCCTCTACTGAGGAAAAATCCATTTTCCAATCGCCGAATGGCTCTCTTTTGATCTCCGGTGGCCTGCTCCGGGTATATCCCCATCCTGAGATATTCCTTGACATCATAAAACCATGGTTCGCCATCCACTTCTTCCTCTATCATGTTGCAATAAGCATGTTGATCACGAACCTGAATATGCAATGGGTTAACATAAATTTTGTCTGGGTGATGCAACATCGATGCCAAAGTGGCCAAAGCATCGGCAACCTCATTATGAACTCTTGGGATGTGTCTGAATTCCACTGATCGAAATCGCTTGATCAGATCATGCAAACATTGTCGATATGGTATGAGCTTCAAATCCCTTGTTTCCCATTCACCCTGAATCAGATGCACCAGGAGGTCCGAGTCTCCCAAGACCAAGACGTCCTGGACATCCATGTCTGCAGCTAGCCGTAGACCCAAAATGCATGCCTCATACTCATCCATGTTGTTGGTACAATAGAAACGCAGCTGAGCCGTAACAGGATAATGATGTCCTGTTTCAGAAATAAGTACCGCTCTTATTCCAACTCCTTTCGCATTTGCGGCTCCATCAAAGAAGAGCTTCCAACCTGGTTCCTTGGTCATTTCCAACTCATCTATCTGCATCACTTCTTCATCAGGAAAATACGTCCTCAAGGGCTCGATTCTTCATCAACAGGATTCTCGGCCAAGTGATCAGCCAATGCTTGGGCCTTCATGGCCGTCCTCGTCACATAGACGATGTCGAACTCCGTGAGCAATATTTTCCATTTCGCTAACCTCCCTATGGGCATAGGCTTCTGGAAAATATACTTCAGTGGATCCAAGCGTGAAATGAGATAAGTAGTATATGATGACAGATAATGCTTCAATTTCTAGGCCACCCAAGTTAGGGCGCAACATGTCTTCTCGAGTTGAGTGTACTTAACCTCATAGCCTGTAAACTTCTTGCTGAGATAATAGATGGCTTGCTCCTTCCTTCCTGTAATGTTATGTTGCCCCAGTACGCAGCCAAACGAATTCTCCAGGACCGTTAGATAAAGAATTAACGGTCTTCCCGGCTCCGGTGGAACCAACACAGGTGGATTTGATAAGTACCCCTTGATTTGGTCAAATGCTTCCTGACATTCTGCCATCCATTCTACCGCAGCATCTTTCTTCAGTAGCCGAAAAATGGGCTCACAAGTTGCCATGAGTTGCGCAATAAACCTGCTGATATAATTCAACCTTCTCAACAGACTCATTACTTCTATCTTGTTCTTCGGCGGTGGCAAATCTTGGATGGATTTGATCTTTGACGGGTCTAACTCAATGCCTCGCCGACTGACGATGAATCCCAACAACTTTCCAGATGGAACACCAAATGCACATTTGGCTGGGTTGAGCTTAATATCGTACCTTCGAAGTCTTTGGAAAAACTTCCTTAGGTCTGCTACGTGGTTCTCCTGATGCTTGGATTTTATGATCACATCGTCCACGTATACCTCAATCTCTTTATGTATCATGTCATGAAACACAGTAGTCATTGCTCTCATGTACTTAACCTCATAGCCTGTAAACTTCTTGCTGAGATAATAGATGGCTTGCTCCTTCCTTCCTGTAATGTCATGTTGCCCCAGTACGCAGCCAAACGAATTCTCCAGGACCGTTAGATAAAGAATTAACGATCTTCCCGGCTCCGGTGGAACCAACACAGGTGGATTTGATAAGTACCCCTTGATTTGGTCAAATACTTCCTGACATTCTGCCGTCCATTCTACCGCAGCATCTTTCTTCAGTAGCCGAAAAATGGGTTCACAAGTTGCTGTGAGTTGAGCAATAAACCTGCTGATATAATTCAACCTTCCCAACAGACTCATTACTTCTGTCTTGTTCTTCGGCGGTGGCAAATCTTGGATGGTTTTATCTTTGACGGGTCCAACTCAATGCCTCGCCGACTGACGATGAATTCCAATAGCTTTCCAGATGGAACACCAAATGCACATTTGGCCGGGTTGAGCTTAATATCGTACCTTCGAAGTCTTTGGAAAAACTTCCTTAGGTCTGCTACGTGGTCTTCCTGATGCTTGGATTTTATGATCACATCATCCACGTATACCTCAATCTCTTTGTGTATCATGTCATGAAACACAGTAGTCATTGCTCTCATGTACGTTGCCCCAGCATTCTTCAAACCAAATGGCATTAGCCGGTAGCAATAAGTCCCCACGATGTAATGAAAGCCGTCTTTTCCTCATCTTCTTCATCCATCAGAATCTGATGATACCCAACATAGCAATCCACAAAAGACCCGATCTCACATCCGACACAATTATCGATCAAGATATAGATGTTGGGTAATGGAAAGTTATCCTTTGGGCTTGCCCTGTTCAGATTGCGGTAATCGACACACACCCTGATCTTCCCATCTTTCTTCGGCACTGGCATTACATTAGCCAACCAATCAGGATATCGAGTGACCCGAATAACCTTTGCTTGCAGCTGCTTGGTTACTTCCTCTTTAATCTTCACACTCATGTATGTTTTGAACTTCCTCAATTTCTGCTTGACGGGAGAGCATGCCGGGTTAATGAGCAATTTGTGAACCACTAAATCCATGCTTAACCCTGGCATGTCATCATACGACCATGCAAAAACGTCTTTGAACTCAATAAGTGCTTTGATTAGTTCTTCCGGGATATTCTGTGCAATGTGGATGCTTATTTTAGTTTCCCTGATATCGTCTGCATCCCATAATTTGATGGCTTCTGTGTCATTTAAGTTGGGCTTGGGTTTTTCTTCGAACTGGCTTAATTCTCTGTTTATCTCTTCAAAGGCTTCATCCTTATCATATTCCGATTCATCATCATAATCGACCTATTGTACAATTAGTTCGGAATCAGATTGATTTTTTAGACTAGGTTGAAGATCTGTTATGCATGCCATGTCATTAGAACCAGTATGAAGAGAACTGTTCAGAAAGAGAATAGAAGAGAACAGAATTAAAACAAAAATAAAGAGAGAAAATTTTCACTTTATTAAACTGCGGGATAACAGAGTTTCACACTTTTGCCGAATACAAAATAAAACAAAAACTGGATTACAACTCTGGAATAATCTAGAAACAAGAAAGAAAAATCAGAGCCCACTACCAAGACTCCCTCCTGGTAGGAAGGGGAGTAGCCATCCAATTGTTGATATTGGCCCTAGGCCCCACAAACTGTATGTTTGCCTTACTGGAACCTTCTCCAGCTTCTATCATGTTGACATCAGCGAACAGCCTTTCAAAGCCTTCATTCAAATCTCCATCTGGCCCAATCAGTGGTCCGAGAACTTTCGGGACCGATAGCTTTCTGGTACATGCTCTAACAAATGATCTGGATAGGCGCGGGATTGGCTTAGGAAGGACCCAGACTCTTTTCTTCAACTTGTGGGCCTGCTTTATATCCGCTGCGGTAGGCTTGAATCCTAACCCAAAAGTATCCAGGTTCTTGGGCAAGGAAACTGGCTGGACAATACCCTGCAGATCAACCCCCAAACCTTTTCCTGGTACAAACCCGCTGTTTAACATTTCCGAGGCTATCATGAAGGTCACAGCTGCGATTCTGGGAAGTGGAAGGCCCCTGCCCTCAGGAATTTTGTCTACTTAGACTGCGTCAAAAACCTGATAAACCCATGGGCCCTTGTCATCATCGGTTTCTATGAAGGGCACAATGGCATCATTAACGATGCCTGTACCATCATCCTCGTGTACCACAATCTCTTGTCTATCCCATTCAAATTTGACCATCTGATGAAGTGTAGAAGGCATTGCTTTGGCTGCGTGGATCCAGGGTCGCCCCAACAGAAGATTATACGACACCGCCACGTCTATCACTTGAAATTCCATGGTGAACTCGACCGGACCAATTGTCAATTCCAGCATGATATCACCCACTGTGTCAGTACCACCCCCATCAAAACCTCGGACGCAAACACTGTTCTTGTGAATCCTATCATCATCAACTTTTAGTTTGTTCAGAGTGGCCAAAGGACAGATATTGTCACTGGACCCATTATCAATCAGCACTCGAGTGACCACCGAGTCTTCGCATTTCGCAGTCAAATAGAGTGCTTTGTTGTGTTTTGTACCCTCTATTGGCAACTCATCGTCAGAAAATGTCACTCGGTTTACCTCGAAGTTTTTGTGCACTATTTTCTCCAAATGGTTCACTGAGAGCTTGTCCGGAACATGGGCTTCGTTCAGAATCTTCATTAATGCCCGGCAATGATCGCTTGAATGGATCAATAAGGATAGCAATGAAATCTGGGCCGGGGTCTTCCTCAACTGCTCTATAATGGAGTAGTCATGTGCCTTCATCTTTTTCAAAAACTCATCTGCTTCTTCCTCCGTCACAGGCTTCTTTATTGTTATATGATTGGCCCTTCGCAATTCTGCGGGGGCAAAACACCTTCCCGAATGAGTTAACCACTGGGCCTCGCATACTTCTTCCACAACCTCCTTCCCCTTATGCATCACCGTCACTTGACTGTAGCTCCATGGCACAGCTTTCTCACTTGTTATCGGCAACTGCATTACTGGTCTGATAACAACTGGTTCTATACGAGCCGCCTTCACAACTAACACTGGTGTGCTTGGTACTCCCTGCAGCACTACCTTGACCGGCTCTGGCTTCTTCGCAACAATAGACAAACCTTTCCCCATTACCACAACTGGCTTATCATCTACCCTTCCCAACTGTACCACTGCCTTTCCACTGGTCGGCTTTTCGTTTGGACTGGCACAAATCATCATTACCGTTTGTGAGGGTTTCTTGGGCTTCCCTCCTTCGTGCACTAGTTCGATCATGTGGGCCTCATGGTGCACCGACAACGGGTTCTCATTGATGTTGGGTGCCTCTGGCGCCTGAACCTTGATCCTATTTGTGTCAATAAGATCTTGTACGACAGTCTTCAACTTCCAACACTTCTCAGTATCATGCCCGGGAGCCCTCGAACAATATTCACAGCTTACCGAGTGGTCCAGATTTTTGGGAAGGGGATTTGGCAATTTGGGTTCAACAGGACTCAATAGGCCTAATTGCCTCAATTTGTGGAATTGAGTAGTATAGGTTTCTCCTAGCGGAGTGAATGTTCTATGCCTGTGCACCCTTTCATTCCTGAAAGCCTGATTTCCGCGGAAGCCTGACCCTGAAGGATTCCTGTAGGCCCTTGGTGGTGGATATGTGCTTTGAGGAGGTGGGTATGTGTTTTGTGGAGGTGGATATGTATTCTGGGGAAACGGCGCACGCCATTGTGGGCGAGCCGAAGGCTGGGTGTAAGTTTGGGCATGATGGACGGAGAAATATGGCTCTAGTGGTGGATAATAGGGTTATATGGAGTGTGTGGGTAATTTGGGTGATGGGGTCTGGGTTGGTAGTGAGGGGAAGGACCTTTGGATCTGGACCAAGTACCTGCTTCGACTGTTGCGACCTCCTCTCTCTTCTTTCTCCCGAGCTCACCTCCCGTGCCGCTTTGGATAGCCTGAGTTGTGGACTTGATTGCCGAATAGCTCATTATCTTGTTGGACTTGAGTCCCTCTTCAACCATACCACCCATTTTTACTACTTCGTTGAATGATTTACCAACTAACATCACCAGGTGACCAAAGTAAGTTGGCTCCAAAGTTTGTAAGAAGTAGTCCACCATTTCACCTTCTCTCATTGGTGGATCGACTCTTGCTGCTTGTTCTCTCCAACGGAATCCAAATTCCCTGAAGCTCTCTCCAGGCTTTTTCTCAAGTTTCAACAGTGTGAGACGGTCAGGGATGATCTCAAGGTTATACTGGAAGTGACCTGCAAATGCTTGTGCTAGATCGTCCCAGGTATACCACCTGCTAGGATCCTGCCTCGTGTACCATTCCAGTACGCACCCGCTTAAACTTTGACCAAAATAAGCTATCAGCAGCTCATCCTTTCCACATGCCCCTCTCATCTAACTACAGAAACCTCGTAGATGTGCCATGGGATCACCATGTCCCTCATATAGATCAAACTTTGGCATCTTAAAACCTGCCGGCAATTGAACATCGGGGAAGGGACACAGATCTTTGTAGGCCACACTAACTTGGCTGCCCAATCCATGTATATTCCTGAAGGATTGCTCCAGGCTTTTCACTTTACGAAGCACTTCATCCTGCTCTGGATTCTTAGCCGGCCTCTCAGCCGGGAGCTGAAGGTGAGGGGTGTAAATGTATGGCTCGGGTGCTTTGAAGGTGAGTTCGGGAGGATAGTATTGGTTGTCGTGAACCTGAAACACTGGTTCATCGGATGATTTTTGCAATGTGGCGGGTGGCAGTGCCACGAAAACAAGAACAGTTGGTGGAGGAGGGTTTTGTTTAGGTGGTGGAGCTTGGGGATTATAGGAAGTTTCCCCTTGATAGTATTGGGAAATGGGGAAGCTCATTGATGGACCAGTGGGAGGGTGCTCCGGAGTTCGAGCCGGTGATAGGGTAGGAGTAGGGGGAAGTATTGGTGATGTTTGTTCCCTATCCCAGGCTAAGTGCATCCTAGCTATCTCTTGTCTCAACCTGTCTACTTCCTCATTCATCATTTGCATCTCTGTCTTTTCCTCCTCAACACTTTTGTCCAAACCAGGCATACTTTTCGGAATGGGCCCTTTAGATCTTGTGTGGTAATGGTAATCTGCCAGAACGTTCTAATGAGCTAACTGGTATCAACAACAAACTTGTTAGCGTTAGAGTTTAACACATATTGCAATTGCACGTTGGGGATGCAATGTTCCTAAGCAGTTTAACCATTTCTATCATGTCCTTGTTCTGACTGCATGTGTCATTCCGACTTCTTTTAAGTGCCTCCAAACTTTCCCTTTTTTAGTGGTGGTCGAATATTATGTGGATTGCCTACGTATCATGTCCCCACATGAATCAGACCGTGCGTAGTTCTGTCACAAGTGCGGAAATAAAGACACTATTTTTGGATTTTTCAACCTTTACTAGCAAAATGTTTTATTACAAGACAAAACATTTTTGAAAGGAAATTGACAGACTTGATACAGACTACAGACTTTTATGCCAAAAAGGGAAATACACACTCCGACGGACAACAGCCTCTGAAGACAAGGAAAATACAGACTCAAACTATGAATGTTTCAGAGTTTTGAATTTTGGCGCCCGCGGGGCGTCGTTCGGCCTCGCCGCGGGTTTTGGTGCAAGGCCCCTTTGCAGATCTTTCAAATCTTCCATGATCTGGTGGACATAAATCATTATTGAAGCAAAGAAGGTGGTACGGGACATATCCTCACAAGCTAGGCACTTTATGGTGATGTAGTGCCCGATATCGTCGATTCTTCCCTTGATTTTGTCCCTTTCCATAAGCAATCGCTCTATTTGTTGATTCCGCGTCCCCAGCATTTGCGCGTTGTAAAGGAGTTGATCCTGAAACTCATTCATCTGTTTCTTCATTCGGGCCATTAGATCATAGTAGCGCTTCCTATCTGCTCTGTCATCTCGGGCTTGTCTGAAGATCTGCTCTTCGAGAGTGGATATTGTTTCTCTCAATAGAGCGATGCTCTTTTCGTAGTCCCTCTTCATTTGTTGCATAGACCGTGCTCGCTCTCCTGCCTTATTTATCCATTTCACCTGGATTCTCGCTAGACCAGCTTTAGATTTTTCCAGGTCTTCTTGATACTTGAGGACTTTCTTCTTCAGACCGTTTATGAGCTTTTCATCAGCCCGTCTTCTCTTAGGGTTTCTGGCAGCTATTTTCATTTCCCGGATTTGAGCTTTGAGGATCTCGCTTTCCCGAGCTAATTTGTTCTTCTCTCCTTCATCGGCAGCAACTTGCACCTTGTTCTCAAATTTCAGATCCTTAATCTGTTGTTTCAGCTTGCCTATTTCGGCCCGGTATTCGCGCTCTTTGGCCAACTAGTCCCACGGTTCTTGTGACGCCTCAACGAACTCTTGAATGTGAGGTTTTTTGGTTGGCTGTTTTGGCTCATCTCTTACAACATCTCTCTTCCTGTACCAGGCGATATAAGCCGGTGAGACTTCACCTCTGGATAGGTCGCGCACTCGAGTGTTTACCGTTAAATACTGGCATTCATTCCATATAGAACAAACGGCTTCTTCATGAAATTGGCCATTGGTACCAACCTCGATTGCATAAACACTGAGATCTTCATCTGGGTGTACCACCTAACACCTCCCTAACTGCCTCATCATCCGGTAAGGTGCATAAGGCTGAATGCCTCGAAGTCCCATTAAGAGGAAGTAAGGACCCGTGGCGGACATGTACACAACTTCTTCAACAGGAAGCCAACCCAATGTCCACCCTATTTGTGCTGCAGTGATGGCACGAAGGCAAGATACCCAGTCTTCAACCCCTTATGGCAATTTGAGCCCTGAAACCCCCGTGTTATATCCTTCAATGCAACCTTCGTTTGTAGATCTATAGCTCATATACTGAGGATGATGGTACAAGTACTCGATCATCCATATCTGCAATAACAAATTGCATCCTTCGAAAAAATCTGCCCCGGCTTTACAGGCTGTGAGAGCTCGGAATATCTCGGACACTATCATAGGGGCAAGCGTGCTTTTGTTGTTGGTAATTAGGACCTTGACGACTCCAGCTACTTTCAAATCAATATTTCTGTCTCTCCGAGGAAACACCACAATGCCCAAGAACGCTACCATGAAGGCGAACCGCCTATGTTCATCCCATTTTGTCCGATTCCCTCCACTGCAAACCCCGCTTTCTAGATCGTCGAACCTTCCTATATGCCCATACCTCTGGTATATGAACTGTAGAGTAGAAAAACATCTATCCAATTCAGAGTACGGGACTCCCTTGCTTAGCTTCAGCAGATCCATGAACTTGTGCGAATTGACGGCTCTTGGAGCAATCAGATATTTGTGCCTTAGCCCTTCAGTAATGTCCATATAACCTGCTACCTCTTCTAAGGTTGGAGTGAGTTCAAAATCTGAGAAGTGGAATACACTGTGGGCTGGGTCCCAAAATGTAACCAAAGCTTTTATGATGTCATATCTGGGTCTGACGTTCAACAAACTGGTGAGACCTCCCAGATGTAGTTTGATCTTATCTCGCTCTGAATTTTCCAAATCCTCCCACCACAAGCGCAACTCCAAAGGGATCTTGCTCCTAACTATTACCGGCAAGCTTGGACCCGGGCTCATTCTGTATGTTTGTTTGGGGTGATTAACACTCATTGGACTCAAAGAAAGAATAAACTAAAATTGACACACATTTAAATAAAACTCTGGTCTTGTCAATACAGCCTTTCAGCACTTCGAAAAAGATTTAAAGTCTGTGTTTTACCAACCAGACAAAACTTTGAAAATGACCAAAAGTGGCTATTTTCGCAAAAACAGCCTTCCGGTGTCTTTTTAGAGACATTCGGCTATCTTTACAAGAATGGAATCACCCAACTTATTTATGACAAAAAATTAAAATTTTTGACATTTTTTTGGCTATTTTTTGTAAAAGGGGAGGTTGGACCCGATGAGGGCTGCCTACGTATCTCACAACCTGTGAGAATCAAACCGACGTAGTTCGGGCAACACAAATAATCTAATTCTGAAAACAAGACTTGTTTAAATAAATTACACTAAAAAACATTTTTTTTTTCATTTTCTCAAAATTTGGCAGAGTTTGCTATTACACTGCTATTTTTGTTTTCTCTTTTTCCGATATTCTAGTATTTTCAGAAGTCGGTCAGCATGAAAGTCTGTAACAAATAAATGCGTAAAACAAACAGGATGCAGCAGGATGGTCTTTTTCATTTTAGGTCGCTTGTCCTAGACGGACCCAACCCCTGTGTTGAGTCCCCTAAGTCAAGTGCACATGATGCAAATAAGCGTTCCTACTAGGGATCCAGCATGAGGTTTTGTTATACTAGGTTTATCCTGGGTGTTTGTTCTAGACCTGGCTTACCCGAGCGGACAACTCGAGCTGAGGATGGGAACTGCGTACCGGTAACCAAAAGATCATCCGGTTTTGCAACTCCTCCTAATCCTTGTTCTATTTTGGGATATGACACTAACAGAAAGAAGTCACGACCAGCGTGCACTCTTCAAGAAAGAGAACAGAGGGATTTCGTAGCAGTTTATATATACAATTCAGATAATATCAAAGCGGTAAAAGAATCATTTTAGCACATTAGGACAAAACATGTAATAAAATCAGATGATAAATAAAGCCAAATATAACAATTCATCTAAGCTCGAATTTTGAACCCTGAACCAGAGATTCTGGGTTCGAGTCCCCAGCAGAGTCGCCTGAGCTGTCAGACCTCCTTTTTCAGCTACACCCCCACTAAGGGACGTAAAGGGAGTTTTTCCAATTAAAGGACAATCGAAACGGGATTTTATTTAAAAATTCAGATTCGCCACTTGGGAGATTTGTGGTGTCCCAAGTCACCGGTTGAATCCCGAATCGAGAAAAAGAATGACTCTGTTTAACAGTTTGCGCACCAGAAATTCGGATAAGGAATTCTGTTAACCCGGGAGAAGGTGTTAGGCATTCCCGAGTTCCGTGGTTCTAGCACGGTCGCTCTACTGTCATATTAGGCTTAATTATCTGATTTTTTTAAAATTATGAACCTATGTGCAAATTTTAACTGTTCACCGCTTTTGTTATTATTTATTAAAAGAATTGCAACGTCATGAGAATGCATCTCGAATTGCGCCACATAAATGTACCCGCCATTTTCGATACGTTCCAACTTCGTTGATATTTGGATTTGGGTCACATAAATGTGCACCCGAGTTTAGGAAGATAACATTATTAAATACGCGCCTAAAGCGACTAACGCGGGGTTATTTTGAAAAATGGCCGTGAAGTTTGCTAGGCGGCCGATCCCGAGTTCTAAGTAATTAATACATACAATATTCGAGGGCCCCTCAATCTAGATGCTTTATTTGGCGAGGCTCATCTCAATCATTATTTAAAGGGCAAACCGAAGAGCAACTATGATTCTCTACTTTATTTATCTCTAAATTGAAAGAAAGAGTCCTAGTTAATTATGTGTTGAATTATAGTACGTTGGACTATGAATTGAATTCTTCCAGCCAAGTCAGAATAATGAATTTGCTTGTACATGATTGCAACAACCCGACATTTCAGCCACCAGCGTTTGGGCTCACAATCATGGATCAGTTCTTAGAGCCCAACGTTCTTTTAACCTCCCCTAGGAGACCTTACTGTGGGTTGGAAATCTTTGGGCTTGTTTGCCACGCATTCAAGCCCAATCTCCACAGTCCCAAAATTTTCAAAATTTAACCAAACGAACTTACAATAATGCCTCGATCCTTTCCTTCAATATGCAATTAGTGGGAGAATTATAATAAATCAATATCGAAGCTAGAAGAGATGCAACTTCTGAACTATAACTGCATGATATCCAGTCTAGAGTTATTGACACTACACGATGAAGTATAAACCATATCTACTATCTATTATACATGGAATTACTGATGCGAACATAGACATTCTTCCTAACCTTTTAAGCTCCACCATATTCCAGTTTTAATGCTTTATAGAACAGGGCGCCATACTTGGACTATACTAACATTGAACTAACACTAAAGTCGGTTCTATTGAAAAGAATAGGTATAGGTTATCAGACCATATATACAGTATCTCAAGTATTCAATCAACTTCACCTACATCAAATATTTAGATAAGAAAGAAAGGGCAACATGGTTCCTAGAATACACTACTTATGCTAGGATGAAAGAGACTAAACTAACTACTTTCACATTTATGCTACTGGACTCCAAAACAAGTTGTTATTGAAGACTGAAGGCCAAAGATCATTCATTCATCAGGCTCATGCAATTACAACTTTTACATATTTCTGCATCTCATCTTCTATGGATTCAGGGGATACCTGGTATTGGAAACAAAAGAAGAGGAAGATGAGAAACAGCAGAGGCAGTAGTACGAGCAACACAGCAACAACAGTTCAACAACAACAGTTGGGAATTCCAAACAGCTACCGACACAGCCCAGAAAGTTTGCAAAAGACGTAACAACAACAAACAATAACACCACAAACAAGTCCAACCAAACGTATATTAAACCCGAAACTGAACCAGTAGACCACTGAACCACTTAAGCAATAAAAGGAAATCAGATTCAATGTTTAGAGTTCGAGTTACTCCTACAGATGCAATGACAAAAACAGGATCTTTCCTTTTTTTTCTTTTTAAAACTCTCCAGCTCTCAAAAAAATCCCCCAAGCTCTCCAAAAATTAATCTCTCCCCCTTTTTCAGTCCTAATCCCCCTCTTATACAGGCCTGCCTTCTCTTTTTAAACTTACTGCCCGACCCCCTTTCCCACTAAAAATTTGCCTTTTTTTCACTTAAAACCCACTAAGGAAAGCTTTTCCTTATTTTCAGCCCCCATTCCCTCTTGTTCCCCATTACCTTTATTAATTTAAGGACATTTAATATCCCACTAATAAGTCACTAACACTAAAATATTACCCTAACTGTTCCATTCCCAAATCACACCTAAAACCCCTTAATATTACTGCCGCTAATAATCTATTCATCCGTATTAAAACCTTTTAACTCTAAAATCTGTTCAAACTAACAATGATTTAAAACTAAATCTGACTAACAACTATAACCAATTCTCCTAACAGCTGAATGACTAAGGTTGAGTTCCAACTGAAACAAAATGAACTGAATTTAAATCAAAACCAAACTAACATAACACAGAACTCAACAGAATCATAAAAACTGAAATTGAAACTGAACCAAAAATGAACATGAATGCAGGTAACATGAATGCAGGTTCATTGTCAGCCTATTGACAATGCCCTGAAGCTAAGTGTCCACGGATCAAGCATACACAACAACCATTTAACGAACTTATTGGTTTACAAACAAAAACAAATTAATCGACGAAAACTAATTAACCGATTGCCTACAACAATTGACATTAATCATCTGAAATAGATAATCAGGCAATTCAAGCAGCATTGACAAGAACAGGGATTTGTAATAAAACTTAACTAATCGACGAAACTTATTTGAATCGATTACACGGCCTATAATTATACACAACAAAGAACAGAAACAAATTCGGCCAAATAAAAAGGTCTGGGGGAGAAGAACAGAACAATCGACAAAACTAAAAAATTTATATAACAATACTAAACACATAAACAGACATTTAAAACATCAGAAATAGAATAAAAGAAAAAAAAAGAAAAATACCTTAAATGGAACAAAGAACAGACGGACTTGAATCAACTCGTACTTGAACTTTTTTGAGGTCAAACGGACCTTAATCGAGTGTTCTCAACTGAGAACACTTCGACTAAGGTCAGTTAAACACCCAAAACCTTTTAAACTTCGGACAGAAACCAGTTTTGGTTTTTCTAGGGTTTTTACGTTTCGATTTGGGGTTCGAGTGTTTCTAGCCAGATTCGAACCAAACCAACGGTGGTTTGGTGACGAGGGAGGTCATGGACATGTTCGGTATGAGTTTAGGGCTGTTTGGGTTAGATCTAGGTCCTGCTCGAATCTTCGATTGAAGATTCGAGAAGTTGGAGGTTGATTCGAGGCAAGCAGTCAACAGATCCGTAACGAGGGTGGTCAGGAGGTGCCTTGGTGTGAGTTTGGGACTGGTTGGGGTAGGTTTCAAGTTTTGCTCGAATCTTCGATTGAAGATTCGAGAAGCTGTAGGTTGATTCGAGCAAAACGGGTGAGGGATTTGGATTGGGGGTGGTTAGGAGGTTCAGGGGTGTTATTTTGGTGGCCGGCGGCGGCGTTGCCGCCGGGTTTCAGGCGAAGGAATGCCATGGCGGCTAGGGTTTGAGGGAAGGGTTTCATCTCTGAAAGACGATGATGAACAGGGGTTTGTACTGGGTGGGGTGGGGTGGATATGATGTTTTATTTATATAGTGGGGGGGTGGTTTGATCTTGGCCGTTCGATCAAGAGAGATCGAGGGTCCAGATCAATTCACTTAACTCAAAAGGTGTCGTTTGGAGTAGTACTGGGGCAGTCCGGGTATTGGAGTGACAGGTCGGGTTTGGTCAAGGCATTGGGACCGTTTGATCATTTGAGATCAATGGTCCAGATTGAGATGCCTGAAATGGCGTTTGGTTGAGGCTGGAGACGGACTGAATTGGACCGGTAATGGGCTGGATCGGGTGTGGGTTTGGACGAGTTTGTGTTTGGGTTGGGGATTTTTGGCCCAGATCTTGTGTCTCTCTTTTATTAATTCTCCCTTTATTTTCTTCCTATTTCTTTTATTTATTTATTTTTCATTCATTTTGATTTCTAAATTATTTTCTAAAATCATAAACCAAGTTAACTTACTAAAAATACTAATTATCTTTTAATAACATTTATCACATACAATTAAATGCCCATTAACAATAAAACCATACAATTCAACATTAAATGCTAAAAAATGCAAAATACATATTTATTATGATTTTCATTTTCCTAAAATAAATCACTGGTTAATTAATCCTAAATTTTAAATGCAAATGCAATACATTTATTTTTTGTATTTTTTCAGTAGTAAAAATAGAATAAACATACACAGACAAATACAAATAAATCACAAGCAACACACAACTATTTTATTTTGAATTTTTGTGGGAGTAGTTCTTGTAGGGCAAAAATCACGTGCTCACAGTTATAACAGAAAAAATTGGTTTGTTTCATCCAAATCTGATTCATAATCACAGACCCTTACAACCGTTCAATCAAACTTCAACTCCATTGTAATTTCAAGATTGTACTTGGATATAAGAAGAGCAGAGAGAAAGGGTAAGGACTCAGTAGCAACCACAAACAGCTAGCACCAATGTAAGACCAACTTTAAACCCAAAAAATGATATGAGATAGTCCAGAAACCAGCTTTAAGCTCATAGCACACTAGCAGTCAACAAACCGACTTGAATGACTCAATCTCAAACCATTTCAACCCCAAATGATCGAGAAATAACCCCAAAAATCAAACAGTAGTCAAGAACACAGATGAAAACTAATGAAACAGTAAAATCAGTGCCAATTTCAGTTTTACTTTTTCCAAACTCTCAAAAATCAAACCATTTTCAACCCTCAAAATAAATCAGCATTCATTTTAGGAGTTGGAAACCTAAGAAAAACACTGAATGAAACAGTGAAATTTTGTGAAATTCTTAGTCGTTTCAGATAATTTCCACTCTCTATCACTCAGGTCTTCAATTCTTGCCTTGAAAGGCAAGAATGATATGCCTTTATAGGCAAGGCCATAGGGAAACCATCAGATTTCAATTTTTTCAGTTCTACCCTTTTTCCATTTTTGTTTTTGCTACTCAGTCCCTCATTTAGTGACTTGTTGGTCAAGCTAGGCTCTTTATCAGCTTCTAGAAAGCTTCCTAGACAGTTATTAAAAGATTCTCCACCCCAAACTTCCTAAACTACCCCCCAAATGACCCTTAATTACTCTAAAGAATAACCCGGGTCAATTGGCCAAGACACTGGGTCATAGACCCAAATTGAATCCCTATTTAGGCCTTTGATATGTAGTCCAATTAAATGCTTATGGACCCGGATCAGAGCTACCTAGAATTTTCCCAAACCAAGAAACCTAGAACCAATTCTTTGAAAATAAGTCGAGACAGAAGCAATAATGAATGAATTAACCACTTTAATTTCATAACAACAATTAACTAAATCATGGACCTAATTTCATTAGCTAGGTGAAACAATAATTAGCTATTAGCACAAAGACTAATTACCAACAAAACAAAGTGGATTAAAAGAACTCATATATTTCAGCTAACAAAAGAAAAGAATAGGAGCCGGTTTGAACTCAGAATACTCCAAACAAGTTTTGACCAGTCCAAAAGAAAGGGGATGAGGAGAAAAATGAACCAGTGAAAGAAAATTACAAGAGAGGAAGAAGAATTTACCCAGTCATGCTCGAAGCCAGACGGAGATAGAAACTTAATCAAACTTATGTCGAATCCGTTGTTCTTTGTCAAGAACAACTGAATCGACATCAGTTTCGTCGAGTCAAACCATCGAACTTTGAAAGAAATGCACTGCATGTTACCAGGCTCGGCGGAAGATGATTTTGAACTTCTAAGTTGAACTCGGATTTAAGATTCGACGAGTTCAGCACTGATTCGAAGGGTATGGGTTAAGGATTTGGAGAGAGGAGGTCATGGGGGTTTCAGGGTGTTAATTTAGGGTTGTTTGGTAGTGGTGCCGCCACCTTTAGGTGGTGGAAATGGAGGCGGCATCATTAGGGTTTGCAGGTTAGAGTCTCTGTGAAAGAGACGATGAGGGGGTAAGGGGGTGCGTTTGGACACTTTTATACGTGGGAGACCCGACTTCCCAACCGTTGGATGAGGAAGACCTCGACGGTCCTGATCTCCCTTAAACGAAACGAGGTCGTTTGGATGGTGAGGGGAGAAGGTGGATCGGGTCAGGGTGGTTTTGGGCCGGGTATTGGGGCAATTTGGACGGGTTTCAGGGGTGCAGGGGTTTGGGCTTGGAGATGATTCAATTAATTTGGCCCAAGTTCCTTTTCTTCATTTCCATTAATTCTTTTTAGTGCCTTTTCCTTTTCTTTCTCTTTTTCTTTTTCTTTTTTCTCAAATTAAACAAAATCTAAAATAATTCCTAGGACCTAATTAACCTAAAAATAATAATTAAACCTAATGATAATTATCACAATTAATAAATTAAAGAAGAACTAACTCAAAAATCACAAATTAAAATTAAAAGGTGCAAAATAACTACTTTTGTGATTTTCCCTTTTTAAAAATAACCTAATTACTCAATTAATCCTAAAATTCTAAATTAAATCCTAAAATCAAATGCACATATATTCTTGTATTTTTCATTAATTAAAATGCCCAGACAAAAATGCAAACAATTAACAGAAAATGTCATAAAAATCCACAAAATTGCAAACACTGAAAGAAATTATTTTGTTTTGAATTTCTGGGAGTAATTCATATAGGGCAAAAATCACGTGCTCACAGCTTCCCCTCTTTACTCGAAAACACGCAGAGTTTTCGTGCAAAGATAAAGTGAGCGGATATGAGCGATTTTTGCCCGTTTGAATACTCCGTGGGAAGCATTTTTGAAAGATTTGACCGCACCCTGCTTCCGAGGTTGTCTACATATCCTTGGCTAAAAAGGAATCAGGTCAGTGTAGTTCAGGAATGTTTGGTAGCTGGGACTACCATAAAGCTGTGATTTCACTGTTGCTGCTGTTGCTGCTACTGCTTACTGAACCCCTTTATTATACCATGTCAAAATAAAAAGAAGCTAGACTAGACTATGATCTATGAGTTATAAGAGATCCTATCTATATCTTCAAACTTGCTCTTGCAGTTCTTGTTGCCTTATTGACTTGTATTCTCCCGGTGAGATCCCTGACTACCAACTACACTTGAGATGTTTTCCCTTTCTGCAGGTAGATTCCTGACTGCTGAACTTGAATGCATTCCCTGATCTCCAGGCGGGCTCCTGATTGTTGCACTTGATATGTATTCCCATGCTCTCCAGGCGGGCTCCTGATTGCTGAACTTGAAATGTATTCCCATGCTCTCCAGGCGGGCTCCTAATTGCTGAACTTGAATGTATTCCCATGCTTTCCAGATGGGCTCCTGAATGCTAAACTTGAAATATATTCCCATGCTCTCCATGCGGGCTCCTGATTGCTAAACTTGAACGTATTCTCATGCTCTCCAGGCGGGCTCCTGATTGCTGACATGAAATGTATTCCCTGCTCTCCAGGCGGGCTCCTGACTGCTGATTTGAAATGTATTCCCTTGTTCTCCAGGCGGGCTCCTGACTGCTGACTTGAAATGTATTCCCTTGTTCTCCAGGCGGGCTCCTGATTGCTGACTTGAAATGTATTCCCTTATTCTCCAGGCGGGCTCCTAACTGCTGACTTGAAATGTATTCCCTTGTTCTCCAGACGGGCTCCTGATTGCTGACTTGAAATGTATTCCCTTGTTCTCCAGGTGGGCTCCTGACTTCAATAAAATAGACAAAAACAAAGAAAATTTTCTTCCCCAGTTTGGTATCTAGGCACATATGTAAGTGTAAAATGAATCATATTACCAAACATTATCAAGAATTTGAAACTAGATCCCGTTATCCAGGAGGATCCTGACAACTCCTATTTAAATGACAATTTTAAAGGTAAATTATGTCTTCTGAAGGTATGTCTTATGCTAAGTCTTGTTATCCAAGCAAATTTTAAAACTACATCCCATTATCCAGGAGGGTCCTGAAAACTCCTAATTGAATCATATCTTAAACATGCAAACTTTGAAACCAACTCATATTCCTTTGGTGTACATTTATGCTAGATTATGCTACTCATGATTGTTTTGAATTTTAAACTAGGTCCCATTTTTCAGGAGGGTCCTGAAAACTCCTAATTGAATCCTATCTAAAACATGCAAACTTTGAAACCAACTTACCTTCCTCTATGCTATTCATGATTGTTTTGAATTTTAAACTAGGTCCTATTTTCCAGGAGGGTCCTGAAAACTCCTAATTGAATCCTATCTAAAACATGCAAACTTTGAAACCAACTTACCTTCCTCTATGCTATTCGTGATTGTTTTGAATTTTAAACTAGGTCTCATTTTCCAGGAGGGTCCTGAGAACTCCTAATTGAATCCTATCTAAAATATGAAAACTTTGAAACCAACTTACCTTGCTCTACGCTATTCATGATTGTTTTGAATTTTAAACTAGGTCCCATTTTCCATGAGGGTCCTGAGAACTCCTAATTGAATCCTATCTAAAACATACAAAGTTTGAAACTAACTTACCTTCCTCTATGATATTCATGGTTGTTTTGAATTTTAACTAAGCCACATTTTCCAGGAAGGTCCTGAGAGTTTACGGTCAAACCTGATTAGTGCTTGCTCTTCCCTTACGGAGAATTCCTCCGAAACAAACGAATTTTTCTGCCCCTGTTTCAATCAAAGGAAAATCTTGTCAGTTTAAAATGGTGGTTAGTTGATGGCATTCTTGCTGAAGGTCTCTCCGCTGCCATGTTTTGTTTTGACATGCTTTCCCGAACTGGCCCTGAACCGCTTGATTTTCTGTCTGACTTTCAAACTCCATGACCTTTGACGACACGAGTGTTTTATACCCATACTATTGTTTTACACCTCTGGTCCCTTTATCTGAACCTTTGCATCTCCCATGACATTACCAAATTATTCCACCGATGAAACTTCCGGTGATTCCTTGTATCCCACTTTACATCATGCTGTCTTTGCTATGTTCTGGCCAAACTGTGCTTCGCAATTTTGGAAGTTGGTAATGAGTGTGAGCACGTGATTTTTGCCCTATGAGAACTACTCCCAAAAATTCAAAATAAAATGGTTTTGTATTTTTGTCTGTGCATGTTTATTTCTACTTTGATTAAGAAAAATACAAAAATATGTGTTGCATGTGCGTTTAGGAGTTAATTATGCATTTTTGGAATTAATTAAACCATGTCCTACTTTAAAGAATGAAAATCACAAAAAATATGAATTTTGATAATTTTGCCATTTTTATTGTTTAATTGTGCGATTTTATTTTTTCGATCTCGTGTGCTAATTGTTGATTAAGGGTTAATTAATGTCTTTTTAAAATAATTTTGGTTTTACAAGTGAATTTAGGAAGTTTTGGTTTTAGGAATTGATAAAAAAAGAGAAAATAGAAGAGAAAGAAGAAAACAAGAGAGATTTCGGACTGAGCCAGTTTTGAGTAGAAGAAGTCCAGGCCCAATGCCCGCCCCAATCCAGCCCGTCTCCAGCTCAACCAAACGACGTTGTTTCAGGCACTTCAATCGGGACCGTTGAAATTAACTTGATCAACGATCCTAGAGCCTTGACCCAACCCGACACCGACCCGTCTACTCCAAACCAAACCCGCCTCGGTACTTAAACAAAATGACCTCGTTTGATCCCCTAACCTAATCTGGACCGTCTATCTTCACTGATCCAATGGATCACATTAATCCCTTCAGTCTGATACACCAAAAGACCCCAGACCCATTACCCCCCTCCCCCCTCTCATTTCCAAATCCCCCTATTCAGTCGTCTCTCTCAGAGACAACCCCTCAAAATCCTAGAGCCGCCACCCCGTACCTTCGCTTGAAACCCGGCAGCAACAATGCCGCCGGTCACCAAATTAACACCCCTAAGCCATCTAATCACCCTCGTTACAGATCTGCTAACCGTTTGCCTCGAATCTACCTCCAGCTTCTCGAATCTTCAATCGAAGATTCGAGCAAAACTAGATCTACCCCAACCAATCCCAAACACATACCAGACATGTCCCTAAACTCCCTCGTTACCAAACCACCGTTGGTTTGGTTCGAATCAGACCAGAACCACTGGAACCCCAAATCAAACCCCCAAGAACCCTAGAAAGTTAGAGGTTGAAATATGTCCCAACTGTAGGATGATTTGGGGTCTAATCGACTTTAGTCGAAGTGTTCTCAGTTGAGAACACTCGATTAAGGTCCGTTCGACCTCAAACAGTTCGAGTTTGAGTTCGAATCAGGGTCGTCCAAGTCCCATGTTCTTGAGGTATTTTCCCTTTCCTGTTTGTTCCAGTTTGTGTTTGTTTATTCCCAGAGTTCGACTGATTCTTCCCATCGAATCACCTATGTGCATGTTCAATTCTTATTTGCCATATGTGTTGTAATTCGTGTAGTCGATTGAATAAGTGTCGTCGATTAGTTTTACATGCTCCAATTCTGATTAAATAACTTGATAATAATGTGATTCGTACTGCTTCAATTCTGACTGAATCAGGGTTCTTCTGTTGATGCCACTTGATCTGATTTAAATGATAGTTTGAATGGTCATTTGAGTTCGAATATAATTGGTTATAGCTGATGGGTCGGGCACAAATTGAAAGGGGCTGGGGTATGATAATACACATGGACTTTAGGGGGTAACTTGGGAATTGAAAACAGGAAGAAATGGGTAGTTTGAGTGTTTTGTCCACTAAGTATTAAAGTACCATTAAACTAATGAATTGTTTAGTATTAGTGGGGAACAAAACATAAAAGCATAGGGGATTAATTGAATAGTGTAAGTTGCCCATACCTTTGGGCACAGGACACTTGATAATGGGCTGTAAGGAAATATCATGGGCAGAAAATCTGATAAGGCAGGAGGGCATGCCTGTTTTGGGGGTTATATATAGAGTCAGTTTAGGCATGGAAGAAAAAAAAAAGAAAAACAAAAAAGAAAAAGCTCCTTTTTTGGACGGAGGTGAGGGGGCTGTTTTTTTAGCATAAGATCAGTTCTATTTCAAGTTTTGAGTCTGGTCTGGTTGTTTTTAGAGGAAGACTTTAGAGAAAAAGAGAGAGCTTAAGATCTGGGGGAGGGTAACAAGAAACAAATACAACTGTTGTGTTCAAGTGTGTTCTGGGCTGAACGAGTTGGGTTCGGGGTTATTTGAACTTCAAGTCTGTTGTCCTGCCTGCTGTTTGCTACTACTGATTGTTCCTTCTTCATTATTGTGAATCCCAGTTTTGAATTAGAATTCAGTCCCTTAATCTATTTGCTTCGAGTCCGTGGGTTTGAGTTAGTGGATAGATCAGCTGACTGCTTATATTTCAGTCCCTGATTCATTCTTGGGTTTTGGCATTGTTTGAGTTTGTTCTATCAACTCTGTTGGGTTTTCATACTGTTTTGGGCTTCGAACTTGGGTGACTTGCTTCTGTTGAGTTGTTGTTGATTGCTGAAATTGTTACACGTTGTTGACCTCCTTCTCTTCTTCTTGTATTGCCATTTCCAGGTACACAGTTGTAACCCTGGTCATTTGTAAGCTAAAAACATAAGCATGAATATACATGAAGATTTGAAGCTTTAAGTTTGATCTAGCTTTTCTACTAATTTGTATATTAGGATATCTCATTCATTAATATCATGTAAATGCCTGCGGGATGTATAACTGGATAGTTCTTGTAATGATTTAATTTGTGAACTTTCAAACGAACTTTATATCATGTATATTTCGAATGTATAGCTATAGTCTATAATATTTGGTTTGCTTTAGCTCGATTATTAGGTAGTGTATTTCGAATGCATGTCCGTTAGAATTCGGCCTAATAGACTATTTAATTAATACAACACTCTAATTGTAATATCAATGGCTTAAGTTTAGGATTAGGAATAGACATCTATATTACCTCTTTCTAACTATTGTTCTTCTAAAACCTGTAGTAATGTACTTAATTAGATAAAATCACTTCACCTTTCTGCGTGGAAAATTGTTGAATATGTGTAGAATAACTTAAGTAAGTTTCATTAAGTGTTTAGTTCATTTAAAATCGGAAGAGTGATGTGTTTTGTCGAAAGAGATCGATTGCTCGTATTTAGGCGGATTGGGCCTCCGCACTTGAATAAGATGGCCCAGGTTGGTGAATAGCCATGCCCGTCGACGTACTTAGGTTATGATTTTAAACGGGTGGTGCTCATGACCCAATTATAAAAGCTCTTAAAACCATATGATTAACTAGGACTCCTTCTTTTATTTTAGAAACGAACTAAGTAGAACACTATAGATTACTTTAGGTTTTGCCCTTTAAAGATAGTAAAAATGAGATGAGCCTCGCCGAATAAACACATAAATGGCGGGGCCCTCACGATTGTATATATTAATTACTTAGAACTCGGGATCAGCCGCTTAGCGAATTTCACGGCCTTCTTCCCAAAATAACAACACATTAGTTTTTTTAGGCGCGTACTTTAAATAATATTACCTTCTTAAATTCGGGTGCACATTTATGTGACCCAAATCCAAATCTCAACGAAGTCGAAATGTGTCGCTAATCACGGGTACATCGATTGTAACGTGGTTCGAGATGCATTTCCACGACGTTGCAAATTTCTTTTTTTAAAAAATATGAGACGAGCCTCGACAAACAAAAATACACAAGATGCGGGGCCCTCTATAAGTGTTTGTAAAATTCCTTAGACTTCTGGATGGGCCGTTTAGCAAAAGTTCATGGCATTCCCCCAAAATGATAATCCGCTAGTCGCTTTAGGCGCGCATTTAATAATTTACTTTCTTAAATTCGGGTGCACATTTATGTGACCCAAATCCTAATCTCAACGGAGTCGAAATGTGTCGATAACCACGGGTACATTGGTGTGACGTGGTTCGAGATACGTTTTCACAATGTTGCAATTTTCTGTAAAAATAATAATGATAATAATAAAAGCGGTCAAAAGTTAAAATTCGCACGTGGGTTCATAATTGTATAAAAATCAGATAATTAAGCCAAATATAATAGTTGAGAGACCGTGCTAGAACCACGGAATGCGGGAATGCGTAACACCTTCTCCCGGGTTAACAGAATTCCTTACTCAGATTTCTGGTTTGCGGACTGTAATACAGAGTCAATATTTTCCTCGATTCGGGATTCAACCGGTGACTTGGGACACCATAAATCTCCCAAGTGGCGACTCTGAATCTTTAAATAAAATCTCGTTTCGATTTTTCTTTAATTGGAAAAACTCCCTTTTACGCCCCCCTGTGGGGTGTAGGTGAAAAAGGAGGTGTGACAGCTCTGGCGACTCTGCTGGGGACGGTAACCCAGAATCTCTGGTTCAGGGTTCAAGAATTCGAGCTTGGAATGATTTTTATAATTGGCTTTGTTTATTGTCTGATTTTTGCATGTTTGGGCCTAATGTGTTAAATGTTGCTTTTACCGCTTTGATATTATCTGAACTGTATATAAACTGTGCCGAAACCCTTCTCTTCTTACCTCCGGGGAGGAGCTTGCTGGTTGAGACTCCCTATTCTGTTAGTGTCATACCTTGAAATAAGAAAGAGGCCGGACAAGTTACAAAGCCGGACGATCCCGGGGGTCCCCAGTACGTAGCCCCCTCCTCGACTCGAGTTGTCTGCTCGGGTACACAGTCTAGAACAAATACCCAGGATATGAACCTAGAATAACTCAGCTTCATGTCGGATCCCTAGTAGGAACGTTTGTTTGCATCGCGTGCATTTGACTTTGGAGGCTCAACACAGGGGTTGGGTCTGTCTAGGACAGGTGTACCAAAAATGAAAACGACCATCCTGATGCATCTTACTTGCTTCTACTTGTGCATTTATTTGTTTCGACTTGCATGCTGACCGGCTTTTGAGGAAGGAGAAATAGCAGTGTGAGGGTTAAATCGCCTGTTTTAGAAAAATCGTCAATGTCCGAATAGCGTCGAAACTCTGTCGAATTTTTGAGAAAACGAAAAAAAAGAAAAGGGTTGTGTTTATGAAAAAGGGTTTTATTTGCCTTTGAAAAGAGTCTTGTTTCCAAAAGAAGTTTGTTTTATCTGCCCGAACTACGCCAGTTTGATTCTCACAGGGTGCGGGATACGTAGGCAACCCTCATCGGGTCCAACCTCCCCTTTTACAAAAATAGCCAAAAATGTCAAATTTTAATTTTCGCCATGAATAAGTCGGGTGACACCATTTCTGCCAAAATAGCTGAATGTTCCCAAAGGGGACGCCGGAAGGCTGACTTTGCATAAACGGCCACTCATGGTCGTTTTTGGATTTTTGTCCGGTTAATTCACCCAGCTTTAAAATCTTCGTCCCCGAAGTGCTGAAAAGTCGCGTGCGAAACCGGATTTTCCCTTTAATCTGTGAAAAAATAAAAATAGTCAATTTGCTGAGTCAAATAAATTTTATTTCTTAATTACCTTAATAAATGTGCAGGATGAGCACGATGCAAAATGAACCTTTTTCAATAATGACTAAAATCTCTTTCAAGTTGCGGCTATGGTGGGATGATTTAGGTGGTGAAGGGCAAGATGAGGTCAAGAAATATCTAAAAGGTCTTACGGGTTTATTGGAAATCCAACCTCGATGGGATATCATAAGAGCTTTGGTCACCTGCTGGGACCCGACACGCAATGTCTTCCATTTCTCCGATTTTGAACTCACCCCGACTTTGGAGGAAATAGCAGGGTACATCGGAAATGCTGAAGTTCCGTTGAGGCAAAAATACCTGGTTGCTCCAAGAGCTATCACTGTGCATCGGTTTTTAGATACGTTAAAGATACCCAGGACGGTCCATAACCCAGATTTGGCCGTAGGTTTTTGTAATCCGCGCTTCATATACGACAGATACGGTCATGTCGGAGGATTCAACAACCCGGGTAACAAGTTATGCAGCAAAAGTAACTGTCAGAAATGGGCTGAGCATATACGAGTGGCTTTTATGATAACCTTTTTGGGCCTTTTGGTATTTCCAAGGAAGGACGGAAACATTGATCTGAAAATAGCCGGGGTCGTTAGTACCTTGCTCATTCAAGCCGAAAGCACTCTTGCGCCTATGATAATATCTGATATCTTCCGAGCTCTCACAGCCTGCAGAGCCAGAGGGAACTTTTTTGAGGGGTGTAACTTGTTGCTACAAATATGGATGACTGAGCATCTCTGCCACCATTCCCCGCTCTTGAGTCATGGTTCCTCGAAGAAAACTTGCATAGAAGAGTTCTACACAAGAATCAAGGGGGTCAGTCTACCCGAGGGAGTTACGACATGGACATCATTCTTTCGGACCCTCACCGCCAGCCAAATACAGTGGACACTAGGATGGTTGCCCGTTGACGAGGTCATCCATATGCCGGCAGCTAGAACCCACTTTCTATTGATGGGGCATAAGAGCATTCAACCTTACGCGCCATATCGGGTTTTGAGACAACTCGGGAGATGCCAAACAGTGCCACAAAAGGAAGATCTTAGTGCTCAAGTAATTGAGATTAGCCCTGAAGGACAGTTCCCTGAAGCAAGAGTTCGTCAGATCTGGAGTGAATGCCAATATTTAAAAGCAGATACTTGCGAGCGGGATCGGGCCAAGAGCGAAGTGGCACCAGGATACCTTGCTTGCTACAGGAGAGAACTTGAGCATGAAAGGCCGGCTAAAAAGCCCCATCTCCAGGAGTTCGTCAAGGCATCTCAAGAACAATGGGATTGGTTGGGTAAAGAAGAGAGTTACAGGGCAGAAATAGGCCAGCTAAAGCAACAGATTAAAAACCTGGGATTTGAAAATAGTCTGCAAGTTGACGCCGATTAGGGAGAAAAGAACAAATTGGCCCAAGAAAATGAGGCATTGAAAGCCTAAATCCGACAAATGAAGATAGATACTGACAACCAACAAAGGAGTCGGTCGGATGAGTGATTAATAAAAGGGTTGAAAAAAGAAATCAGTGAATGCCGAAATGATTTGAAGCAATCCGAGGGTACCATATCATAACTCCAGGAGCAATGGGCAAGAAGAACCAAAGAGCGCACACAGTACTTACAACAGGCGAGGAAGGATTATGAAAAGATCATTGCCGGTCTAAAAAGAGAGGTAACCACCCTAGAGAGCAAGGCAGCTAAACAAGCCAAGGCTTTTGAAACCGAAAGTAAACACTGCTATAATCTAATGGCCTCGATGGAAGATGAAATACAGCAGTT
The DNA here is from genome assembly GCF_000715075.1 of Nicotiana tabacum. Classification (NCBI taxonomy): domain Eukaryota; kingdom Viridiplantae; phylum Streptophyta; class Magnoliopsida; order Solanales; family Solanaceae; genus Nicotiana; species Nicotiana tabacum. The sequence goes on along the minus strand of NC_134099.1, from coordinate 22,224,087 downwards.
ACAAGAACAACATCTGCATGACTTTCGGGTTTTGAAGGTTTGAGGGGATCAGGTAGAACGCCTACTCCTGGAGAAAGACCGAACCAGGGACAAGATTCTGACTATTGCTCACGCCATTACCAGGAAATGCTGGGTGTGTGAAAACATGACCCGCACTACTTTCTTCTCGGCGGTGATGATATTTGTGAAGCAAATCATGCATGAATTGGAACAGCTGGAAAGGATCCTCACACCTAAACCCGCGGTAAGGCCGAATGACGCCCCGCGGGCACCCAAATTTAAAACTTTAATGTGTTCATAGTTTGAATCTGCATTTTTCTTTCTTTCCTAGAGTCTGTTGTCTGTTAAAGTCTGTTTTTCTTTCGCGTCAGAGTCTGTCAGTAGTTATCGAGTTCGTACTGGGTTTGGTTTTCGATTCTGTTACTTTCCTTTCCAAAAAGCGTCTGGTTTGTAATAGAATATTTATTAATGAAAAATCGAAAATTTCAAAAAAAAATTATTATCTTTTTGCTTTTCGTACTTATAGGGCAGAACTACGCCCGGTATGATTCATGCGGGGACATGATGCGTAGGCAATCTCTATAGGATTCGACTACCACTAAAAAATAAAAAAAGAAGAGAAAATGAAAAATGAATAAAGAAGGATAGAATAAAGGAAGCTTAAAAAAGGGGGGCACAATTATGAGAGGTCGGAATGACACACGCAACCGAAGCAAATGCATGATAAAAATGGTTAATTGCCTAGGTGCATTGCATCCCAATGTGTAATTGCATATCTGTTGAACTCTGAAAACTAACAAGTTTGTTGATTTCAAGAGAATTCAAGCAGTTAGTTCATTTAGAGGATACTGGCACATTACCATTACCAAACTAGATCGAAGGGACCAATACCGGAAACCATGTCTATCCCAGATGTCGACACTAGTGTTGAGGTAGAGGAGTTGGACGTCTATAAAATGAAAGAGGAGATGCTCAAGCTTAAGCAACAGATGGCTGAAATGTACCAGGCCTGGTCCAAAGGGCAATCACCGCCAGCTTACCCTGCCAACCCGGCTCTTACCCCACCATTAGCTCAGTCTCAGGACCCTCCTGCCACCGATCCAGGTTTTCCCATTTATCAGCACTACCATGGCACTACTTCTCATACGCCACAAGCTCCACCACCAAAATCAGTTTTATACCCTCCTCCGCCAATCACCCCTGTCTTTGTGACATCTCCACCAACTACACTTCATAAATCCCCGAGTGAACCTTTGTTCCAAGCAGAGGACAACCAGTATTATCCCCCGGAGCTTACCTTCAAAGCGCCTGGAGCTTATCCATATGATCCACATTCTGACCTACCGGAGAAAGCAGAAAAACTGGCCAGAAATCCTGAATAGGAAGAGATGTTCAGAAAGATGAAAAGCATAGAGCAATCCTTCAGGGATATGAGAGGGCTAGGAGGTCAGGTAAGCGTGGCTTACAAAGATCTGTGTTTATTCTCGAATGTACAACTACCGGCAGGATTCAAAATGCCCAAGTTCGACTTGTACAACAGACATGGTGATCCAGTGGCACATCTGAGAGATTTTTGTAGCAAGATGAGGGGAGCGGGCGGAAGAGATGAATTACTGATGGCGTATTTCAGCCAAAGTTTGAGTGGATCGGCGCTAGAATGGTACACTAGGCAAGATCATAACAGGTGGTACACATGGGACGATTTGGCCCAAGCATTCGCTTGTCACTTTCAATATAATCTTGAGATCATTCCGGATCGACTGTCCCTGACCAAACTGGAAAAGAAGCACAGTGAAAGCTTTAGAGAGTATGGTTTCTGGTGGAGGGAGCAAGCAGCAAGGGTAGATCCCCCAATGAAAGAGAGCGAGATGGTTAATTACTTTTTGCAGGCTCTGGAGCCAACTTACTTTGGTCATTTGGTGTCTGCAATTGGCAAGTCTTTTAACGAGGTTGTAAAAATGGGAGGCATGGTCGAGGAGGGGCTTAAGTCCAACAAAATCCTGAGTTATTCAGCGATCAAGGCAACCACTCAGGCCATCCAAAGCGGCACTGGGGGTGTACTTGGGAAGAAGAAGAAAGAAGATATTACGACTGTTGAGTCCGGAGCTTGGTTCGGATCTAGAGGCCCGTCACCCTACTATAGCCAATCACGACCCTACCACCAAAATTACCCCCACATTCCTCCACAACATTATTATCCACCGCCAGATCCCCATTTTTCCGTCCATCATGTACAAACCTATACCCAAACTCCGGCACACGCACCATGGCGTACGCCGGCTCCACAAAATCCATACCCAGCTCCACAAAATACATATCCACCCCCAAGGGCCTACAGAAATCCCCTCGGGATAGGTTTTCGACCAAACCCAGCCCTCAAGAATGAGAGGCCACAGAAGCAAAAGACTTTCACTCCACTGGGGGAATCATATACCAGTCTTTTCCACAGATTGAGACAGTTGGGCATGTTAAGTCCAGTTGAGCCCAAAATGTCAAATCCTCTTCCTAGAAATCTTGACCATTCGGTGAGTTGTGAGTACTGTTCAGGGGCCCCAGGGCATGATACAGAGAAATGTTGGAAGCTGAAAACAGTTGTGCAAGAGCTTATCGATACTCATTGGATCGAGGTTCAAGCACCAGAAGCACCAAATATTAATCAGAATCCATTGCCAGCTCACCATGAGACACACATGATTGAGTTGATACACAAAGAGGGGGAGCCCAGGAAGCCCTCACAGACGGTAATGATGATCCGTTCCAGCGAAACCAGCTCAAAGGAAAAAGTAACTAGTGGGAAGTCCGTGGTCCAGTTGAGAGGGGTAGATGATAAGCCAGTTGTGGTAGCCGAGAGAGGGTCATCAAGAATTGTTGCAGTGAAACAAGAGAAAGCTAAAGTGGTAGTGCCAGGGGTTGCAAGTAAAACTGTTGTGGTTGTGAAGGGTGCTCGCACAGAGCCTGTCATTATAAAACCGGTAACTCAGCTTCTAGTGATCAACAGCAAAGCTGTTCCTTGGAATTATGAACGAGCGACGGTGATATACAAAGGGAAAGAAGTCAAAGGAGAAGTGTGTGAATCCCAAGGTCTAACTCGTTCCGAGAGGTGTTTTGCTCCCGCGGAGTTAAGGAGGGCCAATCCAATAACAACAAAGAATCCAGTTACCGAGGAAGAGGCGGAAGAATTCTTAAAGAAAATGAAGGCGCAAGATTACTCCATTGTGGAGCAGTTGAGGAAGACCCCGACACAAATCTCATTGTTATCCTTGTTGATCCATTCAGATGAGCATCGCCAGGTATTGATGAAAATTTTGAATGAAACCCACGTTCCGGATAAGATCTCTGTGAACCATCTAGAGAAAATAGCAAACAAGATTTTTGAGGTCAACAGGGTCACTTTTTCAGACGATGAGTTGCCCGTGGAGGGTACAGAACATAATAGGGCCCTCTATTTGACTGTGAAGTGTGAAGACTCTGTAGTCACTCGAGTACTGATCGATAATGGTTCTAGTGCCAATATCTGTCCGTTGACCACCTTGAACAAACTGAAGGTCGATGGTGACAGAATTCACAAGAACAACATCTATGTTCGAGGGTTTGATGGTGGTGGTACAGACACAGTAGGTGACATCGTACTTGAATTAATAATTGGTCCGGTGGAGTTCACCATGGAGTTTCAAGTGTTAGACGTGGCAGTGTCATATAACCTTCTGTTGGGGCGACCCTGGATCCACGCCGCCAAAGCAGTGCCTTCTACATTACATCAGATGGTCAAATTCGAATGGGATAGGCAAGAGATTATAGTACATGGGGAAGACAATACAAGCGCTGTGAGTGATGCCATCATACCCTTCATAGAGACTGACGATGACAAAGGGTTGTGGGTTTACCAGGTTTTCGATACGGTTTTAGTGGACAAAGTTCCCGAGGGTGAAAGCATACCACTTCCCAAAATAGCAGCTGCAACTGTCATGGTAGCCTCGGAGATGTTGAAAAACGGGTTTATGCCAGGTAAAGGTTTAGGGGCTGATCTTCAGGGTATTGTTCAGCCGGTTTTTTTGCCCAAAAATCTGGATACCTTTGGTTAAGGGTTCAAGCCTACCGTGGTGGATGTGAGACGGGCCCACAAATTGAAGAAAAGAGTCTGGGTCCTTCCCAAGCCAATCCCGTGCATGTCCAGATCTTTTGTCAGGCCAAGCATCAAAAAGCAATTGCTATCCAAAGTTACAGGGCCTTGGATTGGTGCATATGGAGACTTAAATGAAGGCTTTGAAAGATTATTCACCGAAGTCAACATGGTAGAGGCTGAGGAGGGGTCCAGCAAGGCGGATGTGCAGTTTGTGGGGCCAAAGACAAGAATCAACAATTGGATGGCTACTCCTTTTTCCCATTCGGAGGGAGTCTTGGTAGTTGGCTCTGATTTTCCTTCTTGTTGTCTGGATTATTCCAGGGTTGTAGTCCAGATTTCTTTTATTTTGTTGTGTTCATCAAAGTGTGAAACCTTGTTATCCCGTAATTCAATAAAATAAAAGAGTTTCTTCTTCATTCCTTATTTTATTTTAATTTTGTTTTCTTCTTTTCTTTTTCTGTACAGTTCTCTTTATACTGGTCTTAATGACATGACGTGCATAAGGAATTCTCAGCAGTCTTAAAATCAATCTGATTCTGAAATGATAGTTCAAGAAGTAGATTGCGATTATGAATCAGCATATGATGATGAGGATGAAGCCTTCGAAGAAATTAGTAAGGAGTTAATTCACTTCGAAGAAAAAACCAAACCCAATTTGAATGACACAGAAGCCGTCAATTTGGGGGACACAGACAACATCCGAGAGACTAAAATATGTATCCACCTCAAGCCAAAAATCCGGGAGGAGTTAATCAAAGCACTCATTGAGTACAAATATGTTTTTGCGTGGTCATATGATGACATGCCAGGTTTAAGCACTGATTTAGTGGTCCACAAATTGCCCACTAATTCAGCATTCCCACCCGTCAAGCAAAAGTTGAGGAAATTCAAAACTGATATGAGTGTGAAGATTAAAGAAGAAGTTACCAAACAGTTGGATGCAAAGGTTATCCGGGTCACCCGATATCCTATTTGGTTGGCTAATGTTGTGCCTGTGCCGAAGAAAGATGGCAAGATCAGAGTATGCGTCGATTACCGCAATCTCAACAAAGCAAGTCCAAAGGATAACTTCCCCCTACCCAACATCCTCATTTTGATCGATAATTGTGCCAAGCGTGAGATCGGATATTTTGTGGATTGCTATGCCGGGTATCGTCAGATTCTAATGGATGAAGAGGATGCAGAGAAGACGGCATTCATCACACCCTGGGGAACTTATTGCTACCGGGTAATGCCATTTGGTTTAAAGAATGCTGGGGAAACTTATATGAGGGCAATGACTACTGTGTTTTGTGATATGATACACAAGGAGATTGAAGTATATGTAGATGATGTGATCATAAAATCAAAGTATCAGGCCAACCACGTCGAGGATTTGAGGAAATTCTTCCAGAGGCTTCGCAGGTACAACCTCAAGCTTAACCCCGCCAAGTGTGCATTTGGTGTTCCATCCAGAAAGCTGTTAGGATTCATAGTCAGTCGGCGAGGCATCGAGTTGGACCCATCAAAGATCAAAGTCATACAAGATTTGCCCCCTCCGAGGAACAAGACTAAAGTGATGAGTTTGTTAGGAAGGCTGAACTACATCAGCAAGTTTATTGCTCAGCTCACGACAACTTGTGAGCCTATTTTCAAGCTGTTGAGGAAGGACGCTGCGATCAAGTGGACTGATGAGTGTCAAGAAGCGTTCGACAAGATAAAAGGTTACTTGACAAACCCACATGTGCTGGTTCCGCCGGAACTAGGGAGACCTTTGATTCTTTACTTGACAGTCTTGGAAAATTCATTTGGATGTGTACTAGGGCAGCATGACGTCACTGGAAGGAAGGAGCAGGCCATCTATTATCTTAGCAAGAAGTTCACAGCTTATGAGGTTAAGTACACTCACCTGGAAAGGACATGTTGCACCCTAACTTGGGTAGCACAGAAGTTGAAACATTATTTGTCATCCTACACTACTTACCTCATTTCATGATTGGATCCATTGAAGTATATCTTTCAAAAGCCTATGCCGACAGGAAGACTTGCAAAATGGCAGATTTTGCTCACAGAGTTTGACATAATCTATGTGACTCGGACTGCGATGAAAGCCCAAGCATTGGCCGATCATTTGGCCGAGAACCCGGTCGATGAAGAGTATGAGCCGTTGAGGACTCATTTTCCTGATGAAGAGGTGATGCATATTGATGAACTAGAACAGGCCAAAAAACCAAGCTGGAAACTTTTCTTTGATGGGGCTGCTAACATGAAAGGAGTCGGAATAGGAGCTGTGCTTATTTCTGAAACAGGGCATCACTATCCTGTTACGGCTCAGCTTCATTTTTATTGTACCAACAATATGGCTGAGTACGAAGCATGCATTTTGGGTTTAAGATTAGCTGCAGACATGGATGTCCAAGACATCTTGGTCTTGGGAGACTCGAACCTCCTGGTGCATCAGATTCAAGGTGAATGGGAAACAAGGGATTTGAAGCTCATACCATATCGACAATGCTTACTTGATCTGAGTAAAATATTTCGATCAGTGGAGTTCAGACACATCCCAAGAGTTCATAACGAGGTCGCCGATGCTCTGGCCACTTTAGCATCGATGTTGCACCATCCGAACAAAGCTTATGTCGATCCTTTGCATATTTAAGTCCGAGATCAGCATGCTTATTGTAACATGATTGAAGAAGAACTGGATGGCGAACCATGGTTTCACGATATCAAGGAATACATCAGAATGGGGACATACCCAGTGCAAGCCACGGGGGATCAAAAGAGAACAATTCGACGGTTGGCAAGCGGATTTTTCTTGAGTGGAGGAGTTTTGTATAAAAGAACACCAGACCTGGGATTGTTAAGATGCATAGATGCTAGACAAGCTACGTCTGTCATGTCCGAAGTACATTCAGGAGTCTGCGGACCACATATGAGCGGATATGTGTTGGCAAAGAAAATTCTCCGAGCAGGTTATTATTGGCTCACCATGGAGCGAGATTGTATCAGTTTTGTGCGCAAATGTCATCAGTGCCAGATACACGGAGATCTGATTCATTCTCCACCATCGGAGTTGCATACAATGTCAGCACCATGGCCATTTGTTGCCTGGGGCATGGATGTTATTGGACCTATTGAGTCGGCAACTACCAACGGTCATAGGTTCATTCTGGTGACCATCGATTATTTCACTAAGTGGGTTGAAGCTAAAACTTTCAATTTGGTAACCAAGAAGGCAGTGGTAGATTTTGTTCACGCCCATATCATCTGTAGATTTGGAATCCCGAAGGTAATCATCACAGATAATGGTGCTAATCTTAACAGCAATTAGATGAAAGAGGTATGTCAGCAGTTTAAGATTACACACTGCAATTCCACCCCATATCGTCCCAAGGCGAATGGAGCAGTTGAGGCAGCCAACAAAAACATAAAGAAGATACTTCGGAAGATGGTAGAAGGTTCGAGACAATGGCATGAAAATCTACCATTTGCATTGTTGGGATATCGCACTACTGTTCGCACTTCAGTAGGTGCAACTCCTTATTCATTGGTATACGGAACTGAAGCAGTGATACCGGCGGAAGTTGAAATTCCATCCCTTCGGATTGTCGTTGAGGCTGGGATTGATGATGATGAATGGGTCAAAGCCCGATTTGAGCAGTTGAGCCTGATTGATGAAAAGAGATTGGCAGCAGTATGTCATGGCCAATTGTATCAAAGGAGAATGGCAAGAGCCTACAACAAGAAGGTGCGCCCCAGAAAATTTGAAGTGGGGCAGCAGGTGTTGAAACGAATCCTCCCACATCAGGCTGAGGCAAAGGGCAAGTTCGCCCCGAATTGGCAAGGGCCATTCATTATAACCAGAGTGTTGTCCAATGGCTCTTTATGTTTAACAGATATCGAAGGGAAATGCATCGACATGGCTATCAATTCGGACACGGTTAAGAGATATTATGTATGATTTCTTTTGATTGTAATTGTTGTTTGTTTGTGCTTAGCATTTATCGGAGAATGAAATGACGGAGGCAATTCTTTCTTCTATCCAAACACTTTAACCTTTGCTTCCCCTTTTGAGCCTTATTTATTCTTTCATACCCCTCTTTTGGAATCAGTAGTAAAAATGAAAGAAAAAGAGAAGAGAAAATAATGATAATAAAGACAAAAGAAAAGTCACAAGAAAAACAAAGGAATTGGGAACTACGTTTGACCTGATTCCTCAAAGAAGGATACGTAGGCGCCTCACGGCTCGGTCATAGTGTAACATAGTGTAACAAAAAAAATAAAAATCCCCAAGCAAGAAAAACTGGGGCAGAAGTTTGTGTTTGTAATTTTGGAAAGAAAGTTTGATTCCAAAAGTTGTACTGTTTTACCCATCAAACTTATTTTGAACTCTTGATACCCCTTTTCTTTAGCCATACACGAAAACCCATATTGGTGTCCAAAAAAGACCTCCGATCAGTATCCGAGAAGTGACAAGTCATGCAAACGGAAGTCGGGGATAACACCCCGATCCCCAGCAGAGAAGAGGATCATGAACTGGAAATGAATTGATAGCCGAAAAGAATCCCCAGCAGAGAGAGTCATATCGGCAGCACTCCAATCCCCAACTGAAAAATAAAATAAAATGAGAGAGTTTTATCGGTGAAAACCTTCACATGCACCATAAGGCGACGGAAGATGAGAGAAATAAAATGAGAGAGTCTTATCGGTGAAAACCTTCACAGGCACCATAAGACGACGGGAGTTGAGAGAAATGAGAGAGTCCTATTAGTGAAAACCCCTCGAAGGGCACTATGAGGCGACAAGACAAGATTGGCGGAAAGGATCCACATTTGGCAAAGAGTTGAGTGATTGTTTATCCCCAGCAAGATGACATCGCCCGAAAGATTGATTGATACAAATAGACTAGGTTGGTTAATCCAGAATACATGACATGATCGTTGGGATCGGTTACATCATTCAAATAAGTTCTTTTCTTTCCTTTCCCCCAGCATTTGTTCAGAAAGATTTCTTCTTTTTCTATTTTTCGAAATCATCACTTTTTCATTTCTTAGTCTAAAGACTTTATCCCCCCAACAGTTTGTTTTTGAAAAGGATTTTCAGAGCTTATTACCAGTTGCCAAGATGGTGCAAAAGCACAATGTGGATAGGACGGGCCAAAAATAATGCAATAGAACGAGAAAGACATTCGTTGCAAGACCAAATGATGGATTGATCTAGGATTCCAGGGGAAGTTGGAGAAAAACAGAAAAACAACAGTGGAAAAATTATGGATCAAACTCCATGAGGATCCCCAGCAGATTTGCGAGATACAGGAACAACTCCGACAGATTATCGACCAAGTTCCGCGATGGTCGGACAACGCAGAGTGGGGAGGGAAGGAAAAAGAAAAACCATCCCCAGCAGGAATATCATCCCCAGTAAATAATGTCATCCCCGACAAGTTTTATAATAAAACGCAAAGCAAGGAAATGAAAAAGGGGAAAATCATCCCCAGCAGAAGTGGCACGACCACTCACCACGTTTTAAACTAACAAATTTTTCTTTGATTTGAAGCAGGGAAAGGAAATATTATTGACAGCAGGAAGACATGGCCATAAAGAAGATTATCAAACTGGGGCAGAAAATTTTCTCTCATTGCGAAAATTTTCTCGAAAATCAGATAGCCACTTGGGGAAGAGGGAAGATAACACAAGATTTGGAGGAAGTGAAATCCCCAGCAGTATACGAGAGAAGGTGATACAAGTTTTAAAGAAAGCAATCTTGGAAGAAGCAAGATAACCCGAGTTTTAAGGGTAGTGGTCCGTGAATCAGTGTCATCCCCACCATTGTTAAAGGGAGGAAAGTAACTAGTCTTAAAGAAGGAAAATAATTCCCCAGCAGTGTTATTCCCGGCAGGTTTCAGAGAAGTGAAAACACCAGTCGGAGGGAAGTAATTCCAGTGGAAGGAAAGCACCAGCTTTAAAGGAAGTAGTCTGTGAAGAAGGAAAATAACATAGTTGTGAATAAAACACCGGTGTTATCCCCAGCAGTTTTCGGAGGAAGAAGACACCAGTTTTGAGGAAAGTAGTTGAAAGAAGACGATTCAAGTTAGAAGGAAAATGGTTCGGGAGGCAGGAAGGAACAACATCGATAAAATATATTTTTAAGAAGTTGTTGGAGTCAGGAGCCCGCCTGGAGAATAGAGGTGCTATATTTGTTTTAGAAGTAGTTAAAGTCAGGAGCCCGCCTGGAGAATAGAGGTGTTATATTTTTAAGAATTTGTTGAAGTCAGGAGCCCACCTGGAGAATAGAGGTGTTATATTTTTTTAGAAGTAGTTGAAGTCAGGAGCCCGCCTGGAGAATAGAGGTGTTATATTTTTTTTTTAGAAGTAGTTGAAGTCAGGAACGCCTGGAGAATAGAGGTGTTATATTTTTAAGAAGTTGTTGAAATCACGAGCCCGCCTGGAGAATAGAGGTGTTATATTTTTAAGAAGTTGTTGAAGTCAGGAGCCCGCCTAGAGAATAGAGGTGTTATATTTTTAAGAAGTTGTTGAAGTCAGGAGCCCGCCTGGAGAATAGAGGTGCTATATTTTTAAGAAGTTGTTGAAGTCAGGAGCCCGCCTGGAGAATAGAGGTGTTATCTTTAAGAAGTTATATTGAAGTCAGGAGCCCGCCTGGAGAACAGAGGTGTTATATTTTTAAGAAGTCGTTGAAGTCAGGAGCCCGCCTGGAGAATAGAGGTGCTATATTTTGGAGAAGTTGTTGAAGTCAGGAGCCCGCCTGGAGAATAGAGGTGTTATATTTTTAAGAAGTTGTTGAAGTCAGGAGCCCGCCTGGAGAATAGAGGTGCTATATTTTTAAGAAGTTGTTGAAGTCAGGAGCCCGTCTGGAGAATAGAGGTGTTATCTTTAAGAAGTTATATTGAAGTCAGGAGACCGCCTGGAGAATAAAGGTGTTATATTTTAAGAAGTAATTGGTGTTGAAGTCAATAAAGCAGAGGAATACAACCGAAATCCCCCGCGGGAAACAACAAAAATCCCCAGCAGATGAAGGCAGTTCAAGATTCGATGAAAAAATAATGCGAAGCTCACAAGAAGGAAATAAGCAGTTCGAGATCGGCAGTCAAGGGAGAATACAAGACAAATCAGAAGTAAAGAAATACCAGAGGAAACACGAGGCAACAAAGGCAGCAACAGTCACATGACCAAATTTGAGGATAAATCTTTGTAATTCATGGATCATAGCTTAGTATAACTTCTTTATCTTTCATCAAGGTGTAATAAGGAGGTCACTAAGTGGTAACATCAGCAGCAACAGCAGTAACAGCAAAATAACAGCTCCATGGTAGTCCCAGCTACCGAAACTTCCCGAACTACATTAACCTGATTCCCTTTTAGCCAGGGATATGTAGGAAACCTTTGAAGCAAAGGTTCGGTTAAATCTTTCAGAAATTGCTTCACACGGGGTATTCCAACGTGCAAAAATCGCTCGTGGCCGCTCACGTTATCTTTGCACGAAAACTCTTTGTGTTCTCGGACAAAGAGGGGCAGCTGTGAGCACGTGATTTTGCCCTATGAGAACTACTCCCAAAAATTCAAAATAAAATGGTTTTGTGTTTTTGTCTGTGCATGTTTATTTCTACTTTGATTCAGAAAAATACAAAAATATGTGTTGCATGTGCGTTTAGGAGTTAATTATGTATTTTTGGAATTAATTAAACCATGTCCTACTTTAAAGAATGAAAATCACAAAAAATATGAATTCCAGTAGTTTTGCCATTTTTATTGTTTAATTGTGCGATTTTATTTTTTCGATCTCGTGTGCTAATTGTTGATTAAGGGTTAATTAATATCTTTTTAAAATAATTTTGGTTTTACAAGTCAATTTAGGAAGTTTTGGTTCTAGGAATTGAAAAAAAAAAGAGAAAATAGAAGAGAAAGAAGAAAACAAGAGAGATTTCGGACTGGGCCAGTTTTGAGTAGAAGAAGTCCAGGCCCAATGCCCGCCCCAATCCAGCCCGTCTCCAGCTCAACCAAACGACGTCGTTTCAGGTACTTCAATCGGGACCATTGAAATTAACTTGATCAACGGTCCTAGAGCCTTGACCCAACCCGACCCCGACCCGTCTACTCCAAACCAAACCCGCCTCGGTACTTAACCAAAACGACCTCGTTTGACCCCCTAACCTAATCTAGACCGTCTATCTTCACTGATACAATGGATCACATTAATCCCCTCAGTCTGATACACCAAAAGACCCCAGACCCATTACCCCTCTCTCATCTCATTTCCAAACCCCCCTATTCAGTCGTCTCTCTCAGAGACAACTCCTCAAAACCCTAGAGCCTCCACCCCATACCTTCGCCTGAAACCCAGCGGCAACAATGCCGCCGGTCACCAAATTAACACCCCTAAGCCATCTAATCACCCTCGTTATAGATCTGTTAACCGTTTGCCTCGAATCTACCTCCAGCTTCTCGAATCTTCAATCGAAGATTCGAGCAAAACTAGATCTACCCCAACCAGTGCCAAACTCATACCAGACATGTACCTGACCTCCCTCGTTACCAAACCACCGTTGGTTTGGTTCGAATCAGACCAGAACCACTAGAACCCCAAATCGAACCCCCAAGAACCCTAGGAAGTCAGAGGTTGAAATCTGTCCCAACTGTAGGATGGTTTGGGGTCTAATCGACTTTAGTCGAAGTGTTCTCAGTTGAGAACACTCGATTAAGGTCTGTTCTACCTCAAACAGTTCGAGTTGAGTTCGAATCAGGGTCGTCCAAGTCCCATGTTCTTGAGGTATTTTCCCTTTCCTGTTTGTTCCAGTTTGTGTTTGTTTATTCTGTTTATTTGCTTAGTTTAGTTTCATTGGCTTTTAAATTTCTTTTGTCGACTGATTCTGCCCATCTTCAATGACCCTTTATTTGGTCAAACTTTTCTGGTCATGGTTAATGAATGTGATAAAACTATATAATAGATTTGAATGAGTGTCGTCGATTAGTTAAGTTTTATTATGAATCCCTGTTTCATCAATACGATTCGAATCACCTATGTGCATGTTCAATTCTTATTTGCCGTATGTGTTGTAATTCGTGTAGTCGATTGAATAAGTGTCGTCGATTAGTTTTACATGCTCCAATTCTGATTAAATAACCTGATAATAATGTGATTCGTACTGCTTCAATTCTGACTGAATCAGGGTTCTTCTGTTGATGCCACTTGATCTGATTTAAATGATAGTTTGAACGGTCATTTGAGTTCAAATTGAATTGGTTATAGCTGATGGGTTGGGCACAAATTGAAAGGGGCTGGGGTATGATAATACACAGGGACTTTAGGGGGTAACTTGGGAATTGAAAACAGGAAGAAATGGGTAGTTTGAGTGTTCTGTCCACTAAGTATTAAAGTACCATTAAACTAATGAATTGTTTAGTATTAGTGGGGAACAAAACATAAAAGCATGGGGGATTAATTGAATAGTGTAAGTTGCCCATACCTTTGGGCACGGGACACTTGATAATGGGTTGTAAGGGAATATCATGGGCAGAAAATCTGATAAGGCAGGGGGGCATGCCTATTTTGGGGGTTATATATAGAGTCAGTTTAGACATGGAAGAAATAAAAGAAAAACAAAAAAGAAAAAGTTCCTTTTTGGACAGAGGATAGGGGGCTATTTTTTTAGCAGAAGATCAGTTCTATTTCAAGTTTTGAGTCTGGTCTGGTTGTTTTTAGAGGCAGACTTTAGAGAAAAAGAGAGAGCTTAAAAGCTGGGGGAGGGTAACAAGAAACAAATACAACTGCTGTGTTCAAGTGTGTTCTGGGCTGAACGAGTTGGGTTCGGGGTTATTTGAACTCCAAGTCTGTTGTCCTGCCTGCTGTTTGCTACTACTGATTGTTCCTTCTTCATTATTGTGAATCCCAGTTTTGAATTAGAATTCAGTCGCTTAATCTATTTGCTTCGAGTCCGTGGGTTCGAGTTAGTGGATGGATCAGCTGACTGCTTATATTTCAGTCCCTAATTCATTCTTGGGTTTTGGCATTGTTTGAGTTTGTTCTATCAACTCTATTGGGTTTTCATACTGTTCTGGGCTTCAAAGTTGGGTGACTTGCTGCTGTTGAGTTGTTGTAGATTGCTGAAATTGTTACCCGTTGCTGACCTCCTTCTCTTCTTCTTGTATTGCCATTTCCAGGTACACAACTGTAACCCTGGTCATTTGTAAGCTGAAAACATAAGCATGAATATACATGAAGATTTGAAGCTTTAAGTTTGATCTAGCTTTTCTACTGATTTGTATATTAGGATATCTCATTCATTAATATCATGTAAATTCCTGCGGGATGTATAACTGGACAGTTCTTGTAATGATTTAATTGGTGAACATTCAAACGAATTTTATATCATGTATATTTCGAATGTATAGCTGTAGTCTATAATATTTGGTTTGCTTTAGCTCGATTATTAGGTAGAGTATTTCGAATGCATGTCCGTTAGAATCCGGCCTAATAGACTATTTAATTAATATAGCACTCTAATTGTAATATCAATGGCTTGAGTTTAGGATTAGGAATAGACATCTATATTACCTCTTTCTACCTATTGTTCTTCTAAAACCTGTAGTAATGTACTTAATTAGATATAATCACTTCACCTTTTTGCGTGGAAAATTGTTGAATATGTGTAGAATAACTTAAGTAAGTTTCATTAAGTGTTTAGTTCATTTAAAATTGGAAGAGTGATGTGTTTTGTCGAAAGAGATCGATTGCCCGTATTTAGGCGGATTGGGCCTCCGCACTTGAATAAGATGGCCCAGGTTGTTGAATAGCCATGCTCGTCGGCGTACTTAGGTTATGATTTTAAACGGGTGGTGCTCATGACCCAATTATAAAAGCTCTTAAAACCATATGATTAACTAGGACTCCTCCTTTTATTTTAGAAACGAACTAAGTAGAACACTATAGATTACTTTAGGTTTTTCCCTTTAAAGATAGTAAAAATGAGATGAGCCTTGCCGAATAAACACATAAATGGCGGGGCCCTCACGATTGTATATATTAAATACTTAGAACTCGGGATCAACCGCTTAGCAAATTTCACTGCCTTCTTCCCAAAATAACAACTCGTTAGTCTTTTTAGGCGCGTACTTTAAATAATATTACCGTCTTAAATTCGGGTGCACATTTATGTGACCCGAATCCAAATCTCAACGAAGTCGAAATGTGTCGCTAATCACGGGTACATCGATTGTGACGTGGTTCGAAATGCATTTCCACGACGTTGCAAATTCCTTTTTCTAAAAAATATGAGACGAACCTCGACAAACAAAAATACACAAGCTGCGGGGCCCTCTATAAGTGTTTGTAAGTGTTTGTAAAATTCCTTAGACTTCGGGATGGGCCGTTTAGCAAAAGTTCACGGCCTTCCCCCAAAATGATAATCTGCTAGTCGCTTTAGGCGCGCCTTTAATAATTTACTTTCTTAAACTCGGGTGCACATTTATGTGACCCAAATCCTAATCTCAACGGAGTTGAAATGTGTCGATAACCACGGGTACATTGATGTGACGTGGTTCGAGATACATTTTCACAATGTTGCAATTTTCTGTTAAAATAATAATGATAATAATAAAAACGGTCAAAAGTTAAAATTCGCACATAGGTTCATAATTGTATAAAAATCAGATAATTAAGCCGAATATAATAGTTGAGCGACCGTGCTAGAACCACGGAACGCGGGAATGCCTAACACCTTCTCCTGGGTTAACAGAATTCCTTACTCGGATTTCTGGTTCGCAAACTGTAATACAGAGTCAATATTTTCCTCGATTCGAGATTCAACCGTTGACTTGGGACACCATAAATCTCCCAAGTGGCGACTTTAAATCTTTAAATAAAATCCTGTTTCGATTGTCCTTTAATTGGAAAAACTCTCTTTTACGCCCCCCAGCGGGGTGTAGGTGAAAAAGTAGGTGTGACAATGAGCTTTGAAATCCTTTCTCATTTGCTTTGAACAAGACTGACATTGAAACATCTTAGAAAAAAACCAAAAGAAATAAAATGCAATGACTTTGAGAGTTAAGGATAGGAAGAATCCAAAACTGGGTGACTGCTAAAAAGGGAAAAAGAAAAGAGACTTATCTGAGTAGAACAGCTGGTACCAATGATCATGACATGCATTTCGGATTAATCGGCCCAGTCTGTCTAACTGATCAACTTTTGGTTGCCATACTTTGTTGCCCAGGCACTCCACAACCTGATTTCTTCACCCAAACCTTGACCTTGTTCATCCTACGGTGCCCTGAAAGGTTTTCACCAACAGACCTCTCTCATTGGTTCATCTCTCAACTCACTTTCGCCTCAAGGTGCCCGTGAAGGTTTTCACCAATAAGACTCTCTCATTTTTTATTTCTCTCAGCTCTCGTCGCCTTACGGTGCCCGTGAGGGTTTTCACCAATAAGACTCTCTCATTTTCATTATTTTTCTGCTTGGACCAGAGTGTTGCCCCTGATATGAATCACCCCTACCTGCTCGACTTGACATTTCTCGAAGACTAATCAGAAGGTCTTTCTTTGGACCGTAATGTAGGCTTTTGGATAGGGTTAGAAAGAAAGGGTATCAAAGGCTCGAAACAATTCAAATAGGTTAAAAATTACAACTTTTGGAATCACATTTCTCACAACAACCATAACTTCTGCCCCAGTTTCTTGCTCTGGGACTTTTGGATTTTGTTTTTATGAGACCGACCGTGAGGCTTCCTACATATCCTTAAAAGGAATCAGGTCGAACGTAGTTCATGTCATAGGAATTACTTTGTTGTTGTGATTTTTCTTTCCTTTTCTTCCTCTGTCTCCTCTTTTCTTTTCTTTCTTCTTTTTCTCTTTTTGTTGTTTTGTTGTTGTTGTTTTTTTTCCTCTTTTCCTTTTCTCTTTCTCCTTTACTTATTTTCACGCTTGTGTTTCTGATCTTTGCTACTGATTCCGAAAGAGGGGTATGAAAGAAAATAAATAAGGCTCAAAGGAGTAAAAAAGAGTAAAGCGTTTAGATAGCAGAACAAAATGCCTTCGTCATTCCAATCTTCAAAATATGCCAATTACAAACAAACGTAATTTAACTGAAGAGATCATACATAATATCTTTTGACCGCATCAGAATTGATAGCCATTTCTACACATTTGTCTTCTACATCTGTTAAATACAAAGCACTATTGGACAACACTCTCGTCACGATGAACGACCCCTGCCAGTTTGGGGCGAACTTTCCTCTTGCTTCAGCCTGATGAGGAAGGATACGTTTCAATACTAACTGACCCACTTCAAACCTCCGTGGACGCACCTTCTTATTATATGCTCTTTCCATTCTCTGTTGATACAACTAGCCATGACACACTACTGCTAATCTTTTCTCTTGTCAATTAAACTTAACTGTTCCAAGCGAGTTTTTACCCATTCATCATCATCAATTTCGGCCTCAGCGACAATCCGAAGGGACGGGATTTCAATTTCCGCAGGTATCACTATCTCAGTGCCATATACCAACAAATAAGGAGTTGCCCCTACTGAAGTACGAATAATAGTGCGATAACCCAACAATGCAAAAGGCAGCTTCTCATGCCATTGCCTGGAACCTTCCACCATTTTCCGAAGTATATTCTTTATATTCTTGTTGGCCGCCTCAACTGCTCCGTTTGCTTTGGGACGGTAAGGGGTGGAATTGCGATGCGTAATCTTGAATTGCTGACATACCTCTTTCATTAGATGACTATTGAGATTAGCCCCATTGTCTGTAATGATCACCTTTGGTATCCTAAACCGACAAATGATATTTGAGTGCACAAAATCAACCACTGCTTTCTTGGTTACGGACTTGAACGTTTTAGCCTCTGCCCACTTGGTGAAATAGTCGATGGCCACTAGAATGAACCTATGTCCATTTGATGTTGATGGCTCAATTGGCCCAATGATATCTATGCCCCACGCAACAAAAGGCCATGGTGCAGATATTGTGTGTAATTCAGATGGTGGAGAATGTGAGCACGTGATTTTTGCCCTATGAGAACTACTCCAAAAAAATTCAAAATAAAATGGTTTTTGTGTTATTTGTAAATTATGTGTATTTAGGATTTAATTTTGAAAATTAGGATTTAATTTTACAATTTAGGATTTACTTAAGCAAGTTTGTCGTACAAAAATAGAAAAATCACAAAAAAATATATGCTTTGCATTTTTAGCATTTAATGTCCGAATGGTGTAATTTTATTTTGATGTTTAAATTCGTGTGGTAGTTATTTTTAAGAGTCAATATTTTAAGTCAGTTGTCGATTTTATAATTTAATTAGGATTTGTAGCTTTATTGTTGAAAAGAAAAATTGAAAAAATAATAATTAAAGTAAATAAGAAGAGGAAGATTCAGTTGGGCCAATTTGGCCAAGCCCAAATCCTTACAGCCCAAACCAGGCCAAAACAAGCAGCCCATACCCGCCCCAAATCCAGTCCACCTGTGACTCAACCAAACGACGCCGTTTCAGGCATTTCCATCGGGACTGTTGATCTCAGCTGATCAAACGGTCCCAAAGCTTTGACCAAACCCGACCCCCGACCTATTATCCGGTTCAGCCCGACCCCCTACTTAAACCAAACGACGTCGTATGGTTTAACCTCCTTGATCCTAGCCGTTGATCTTAATTGATCTAACGACCGAGATTGAAACACCCCCTCCGTATATAAGACCAATCCCTTACCCCACGCCCCCAAAGCCATACCCCCCCTTTCCACCTTCGTCTCTGAGCTTCAGAGACCAAACATGTCCGCCCACCTTCAACCACCGTCCTCCGCCCACCGTAAATTGCCTCACGGCGGTTCCGGTGGTCCAAACACGCCCAAAATTACACCATAGCCTCCCCACGACATCCTCTTTCCAGATCTTGTATCAGTTTCCCTCGAATCAATACCCAACGTCTCGAATCTTCAATCGAAGAATCAGCCTAAAACCTCACCTCTTCCGATGACTACCAAATTAACACCCCTAAGCCATCTGACCACCCTCATTGCAGATCCAGTACCCGTTGGCCTCGAATCACCCTCAAACCCCTCGAATCTTCATTTGAAGATTCGAGCAAAACCTGGACCTACCCCAACCAAGCCCAAATTCACACCCTGGCACCCCATGACCTCCTTCATGCCCAAACCACCTTTGGTTTGAATCGAATCTGGCCAGAAACACTCGAACCCCAAATCAAAACCCCAAGAACCCTAGAAAACCAGAGGTTTAAATCTGTCCAAATCAAAGGAAGTTGGGTGTCTAGTGGACCTTAGTCGAAGTGTTCTCAGTTGAGAACACTCGATTAAGGTCCGTTCGACCTCAATTAAAGGTCCGAGTCAGAGTCCAAGTCAGGGTCGTCCATGTTTTCCTAGAAAGCTTGAGGTATTTTTCCTTTCTTGTTTGCAGAAGTTTGTGTTTGTTTATTCTATTTATTTGCTTTTGTTTTATTGGTTTTTCATTTTTCTTTTGTCGACTGATTCTGCCCATCTTCAATGACCCTTTATTTGGTCAAACTTTTCTGGTCATGGATAATGAATGTGATAAAACTATATAAGAGATTTGAATGAGTGTCGTCGATTAGTTTTACATGCTTCAATTCTGATTAAATAGCTCGATAATAATGTGATTCATACTATGTCAATTCTGACTGAACCATGATTCTACTGTTGATGCCATTTGATCTGATTTAAATGCTAGTGTTGAACGGTCTTTTGAATTCAAATTGAATTGGTTGTAGCTGAAAGATGTAGTATAGATCAAAGGGTTTAAGGTAGGACATTAAGTCACAGGGGTACATGGGTATTTTGGGGTTTTAAAAGGGTTAAAAGGGTTAGTGTTAGTGTTCTGACCATGAGGGAACTTAATTGACCATTAAAATAATGTTTTGTTTAGTAGTAGTGACTTGGAAAACATAATAGCATGGGAGGTTAATTGATTATTATAAGCTGCCCATATCTTTTGGGCACAAAACACTTGATAATGGGCTGTAAAGGGAAATAATGGGCAGAAAATCTGATAAGGTAGGGGGCAGGGTTAGTGATTGGGGATAAATAGAGTCATTGATAGGCAGTAAAGGGGCTGGAAGTTTGAGAGAGGATAAGAGGATTTTCTGAAAAAATCTGATTCCATTTTGAAACTGAAAAGAGCTTCAGCTTTAACTGTGGGGCTGAGTTTTTGAGTGTTGAAGAAAAACTGAGAGTTTGTTTGAGAGTGTTCCATTTTGAGTGTTGAAAAATCAGGACTGTTCCTTGCATCTTTTGCACTTCTGAATACATTCTAGTTCTGTTCTGATTGCTGGGTATTTCTGGGGTTTCACTGAGGTTTTAAGTGGTTTCTTGAGTTGTTATTTCCGGTCTGCATTGTTTTTATTGGTACTGTTCCATTGAGTATTCTTGGGACTCCACTGTTGGTTTTAAAATCTGTCACTGGGCATTCTATTTACTGATTATTGCTGGTTGTTGCTGTTGCTGGGTTCCATACTACTTTGCTGATCTTCTTCTTCTTGCATTCTAATACCAGGTACACAACTGTAACTCTGGCATTTGTAAGCTAAAAACATGGAGTTCGAATATACGTGAAGAGTTGAAATTTTGTTTTGGTTTCTATATGATTGATGTATGTAAATTATTCAATCACTAATGTAGCATATAGATCATGTAGTTAAGAACGAGCTTAATGGACTATTAAAACCAATTGGAAGCTATAGTTGTTAGATTAGGTTCTGTTAGTTCTGAATATTTAACTCACACACCATTTGTTAGTTCAGATATCACTGCAGTAATTGAAAAGAAGAGAAGATTGTAAATGAGACTAGCATTGTTAGATAGCACCAGTCGCAGGCGTCAATTATGATTTTAGCATTTCTGATTGTGTTGTTCTGCTATTAAGTAATCACAGATTTCTCAACAAAAAAAAACAATTGGTAAGGGCTTACTAGTTTTGAAACAGGAACATGTAATTCAGATTAAGGGTAATGGTTGCCCGGATTGACGTTAATAAAGGTAGTATTAAACCCCATTGGACTTGATGCATGATATAAGTCACTTCCTATATGTAAATTACGAACAGTAGAATGAATAGGAGTAATATTCGCGTTTTATTCATGTGACTGATGTTTTGACTTGGGGCCTTGCCCTCAGCCGTTGTTTAATTGGGCTCACATTTTGGGCCCAAGCTGGCGTCGGTATTGATTCCTTACACGGATTGTAGAAAGGCCCAAAACTGTTGAATGATTTGAACTCATGTGCCCATGAACCCCAGTTATAACAAATCTTATCGTATCGGACTTTGTGAATTAAGTTGATTGAGCAGGATTTCAAATCCTTGTAAAGATAAATAAGAATGGAAAAATGTAGTCACTTTAGGATTGTCCTTTCAAAATAAACGAGATGAGCCTCGCCTAGTAAAACTCACCGATTGCGGGGCCCTCACGATTGTATATATATTAATTACCTAGAACTTGGGATCAGCCGCTTAGCAAATTTCACGGCCTTTTCCCAAAAGTAATAACACGTTAGTCACTGTTAGGCGCGTACTTTTAATAATTTACTTTCTTAAACTCGGGTGCACATTTATGTGACCCAAATCCAAATCTCAACGGAGTCGAAATGTGTCGTAACCACGGGTATATTGATTGTGACGTGGTTCGAGATGCATTTCCATAACGTTGCAAATTCCTTTAAAAAATAATGAATGAGACGAGCCTCGACAAACAAGAATACACAAACTGTGGGGCCCTCAACGGGCAGTTATTTCAAAATGCCTAGATTTCGAGACAGGCCACATAGCGAACTTTACGGCTTTTTCTCAAAATAACAACGCGTTAGTATCTTTAGGCGCGTATTTAATAATGTTATCTTCCTAAACTCAAGTGCACATTTATGTCACCTAAATCCAAATCTCAATGAAGTTGGAACGTATCAAAAACTGCGAGTACATTTATGTGGCGCAATTCGAGATGCATTCTCACGACGTTGCAATTCTTTGAATAAATAATAACAAAAGCGGTAAACAGTTAAAATTTGCACGTTAGGTTCATAATTGTATGAAATCAGATAATTAAGCCAAATATGACAGTTGAGCGACCGTGCTAGAACCACGGAACTCGGGAATGCCTAACACCTTCTCCCGGGTTAACAGAATTTCTTATCCGGATTTCTGGTGCGCAGACTGTAATACAGAGTCAATCTTTTCCTCAGTTCGGGATTCAACCAGTGACTTGGGACACCATAAATCTCCCAAGTGGCGACTCTGAATCTTATAATAAAATCCCGTTTCGATTGTCCTTTAATTGGAAAAACTCTCTTCTACACCCCTTCTTAGCGGGGGGTGTAGGTAAAAAAGGAGGTGTGACAGAGAATGAATCAAATCTCCATGCACTTGGCACTGATGACATTTACGCACGAAATTGATACAATCTCGCTCCATAGTGAGCCAATAATAACCTGCTCGGAGAATCTTCTTTGCCAGCACATACCCACTCATGTGCGGTCCACATACTCCAGAATGTACTTTGGTCATAATAGTTGTGGCCTGCCTAGCATCTATGTATCTCAGCAGTCCAAGATCTGGAGTCATTTTGTATAAAACCCCTTCGCTGAAGAAAAAGCAACTTGCCAACCGCCTAATTGTTCTCTTTTGATCACCTGTGGCTTGTACTGGATACACCCCCATCCTGATATATTCCTTGATATCATGAAACCAAGGCTCACCGTCAAGTTCTTCTTCCACCACATTACAGTAAGCATGCTGATCATGGATCTGAATATGCAAAGGGTCAACATAAGCCTTATTTGGGTGATGTAACATTGATGCCAGAGTAGCCATAGCATCGGCAACCTCATTATGGATCCTTGGAATATGCCTGAACTCTACTAACTAAAACCGTTAACAAAGATCATGCAAACATTGTCGGTACGGTATGAGTTTTAAATCCCGTGTTTCCCATTCCCCTTGGATCTGGTGCACCAGAAGGTTCGAGTCTCCCAAGACCAAGACTTCCTGGATACCCATGTCTATAGCCAATCTCAAACCCAAAATGCACGCCTCGTACTCAGCCATGTTGTTAGTACAGTAGAAACGAAGTTGAGCGGTAACATGGTAGTGATGCCCCGCTTCAGAAATAAGTATGGCTCATATCCCAACGCCCTTCATGTTAGCAGCTCCGTCAAAGAAAAGTTTCCACTCTGGCTCCCCAACTGGTCCCCACTCATCAATGTGCATGACTTCTTCATCAGGGAAGTAAGTCTTCAAAGGCTCATATTCCTCATCTACTGGGTTCTCAGCCAAATGATCGACCAATGCCTGGGCTTTCATCGCAGTCCTAGTCACATAGACGATGTCAAATTCTGTGAGCAAGATCTACCATTTTGCGATCCTCCCTATAGGCATATGCTTCTGAAAGATATACTTTAACGGATCCAAACGAGAGATGAAGTAAGTAGTGTAAGAAGACAAATAGTGCTTCAACTTCTGTGCTACCCAAGTTAGGGCACAACATGTCTTCTCAAGGTGAGTGTAATTAACCTCGTAAGACGTGAACTTTTTGATGAGATAATAGATGGCTTGCTCCTTCCTACCGGTGATGTCGTGCTGACCCAATACACAGCCAAAGGAATTATCCAGGACCGTCAAATGCAGAATCAAAGGTCTCCCATGTTCTGGTGGCACCAACACATGCGAGTTTGATAAGTACCCTTTTATCTTATCAAATGCTTCCTAACACTCATTTGTCCACTTGACCGTGACATCGTTCTTCAGCAGCTTGAAGATAGGATCACAAGTTGTCGTAAGCTGAGCAATAAACCTGCTGATGTAATTCAATCTTCCCAATAGACTCATCACTTCAGTCTTGTTCCTTGGGGGTGGCAACTCTTGGATAGCTTTGATCTTTGATGGGTCCAATTCGATACCTCGATGGCTGACTATGAATCCCAACAGTTTTCCAGATGGCACACCAAATGCACATTTTGCAGTATTGAGCTTAAGATTGTACCTGCGAAGCCTTTGGAAAAAATTTCTCAAATCTCTGACATGATCAGACTGCTTTCTGGACTTTATGATTACATCATCCACATAGACCTCGATCTCTCTGTGTATCATGTCATGGAATATGGTTGTCATTGCCCTCATGTAAGTTGCCCCAGCATTTTTCAAACCAAAAGGCATGACCCTATAGCGGTATGTTCCCCACGGTGTGATAAATGTCGTCTTCTCTGCACTTCTTCATCCATTAGGATTTGATGATAGCCCGCATAGCAATCCACAAAAGACCCAATCTCGTGTTTGGCACAATTATCAATCAGAATGTGAATATTTGGCAGTGGAAAGTTGTCCTTGGGACTCGCCTTATTGAGATCACGGTAATCAACACATACCCTAGTCTTGTCATCCTTCTTTGGCACAGGTACTACATTGGCTAACCAAGTGGGATACCGAGTGACCCGAATAACTTTTGCATCGAACTGCTTGGTAACCTCTTATTTGATCTTCACACTCATACAGTTTTAAATTTCCTCAACTTCTGCTTGACAGGAGGGAATGTCGGGTCAGTGGGCAATTTGTGAACCCCCAAATCAGTACTTAAACCTGGCATGTCGTCATATGATCATGCAAAAATATCTTTGTATTCAACCAATGCTTTAATTATCTCTTCCCTGAGTTGAGGTTCAAGATGGACACTTATCTTAGTTTCTCTAATATTGTCTAGGTCCCCTAAATTGATTGCTTCTGTATCACTCAGGTTAGGCTTGGGTTTTTCTTCAAAATGGCTTAGTTCTTTACTAATCTCTTCAAAGGCCTCATCCTCATCGTATTTTGATTCATTATCACACTCTACTTTTTGAATTACTATTTCCGAGTTAGATTGACTTTTAAGACTGGGCCGAAGATTCCTCATGCATGTCATGTTATTGAAACCAACATAAAAAGAGTTGTACAAGGAAGAAAAGAAAACAAAAATAAAACTGTCAGGAATAAGGAAAATGGAAATTGCACTTCATTGAAATTAAAAGATAACAAGGTTTATACATCCAAACGGACGAAACATAAAATATGAATTACAACCCTGGAATAATCCAGATAAACTGAAAGAAAATCAAAGCAAACTACCAAAACTCTTTCCTGGTGGGGAGAGAAGTAGCTTCCCAATTGTTAATATTTGCACCAGGCCCAACAAATTGCACATCTTCCTTGCTAGAACCCTCTCCAGCTGCCACCATGTTCACCTCGTCGAATAATTTCTCAAACCTTTCAAGCAACTCCTTATCAGGACCAACCACAGGACTGGGAACTGTTGTTGCTGGGCATTTCTTGGTGGCAAATGATCTGGAGAGATGTGGGATGGGCTTTGGGAGGACCCATGCCCCCTGTTTCAGTTTTCTGGCTCTTTTTATGTCCGCAACTGTGGGCTTGAACCCCAAACCAAATGTATCCAAGTTTTTGGGGAGAGATACCGACTGTACGATACCTTACAAAAATGTACCCAAACCCTTGCCTGGTACAAAACCATTTTTCAACATTTCAACGGCTACCATGACTGCTGCAGCGGCTACCCTCGGTGCTAGAACACACTTCCCTTCTGGAATTTTCTCTACCGATACCGTATCAAAAACTTAATAAACCCATGGCCCCTTGTCGTCTTCAAACTCTATGAACGGAACAATGGCATCACTGTGGGCACACAAATTATCCTCGCCGTGCACAACAATTTCCTGTCTATCCCATTCAAACTTGACCATTTGATGCAGAGTAGACAGGACCGCTTTTGCAGCATGAATCCAGGGTCGACCTAATAGCAGATTGTAAGAAACAGCCACATCGAGCACCTGGAACTCCATGGTAAATTCAACTGGACCCTATTGTAAGCTCAAGAACTATGTTCCCGACTGAATCTTTCCCTCCACCGTCGAATCCCCGAACGTAGATACTGTTCTTGTGAATTCTTTCATCATCCACCTTCAATTTGTTCAAAGTGGAGAGAGGGCAAATGTTTGCACTGGAACCATTATCGACCAGTACTCGGGTAACCACGAAATTTTCGCATTTCACCGTGAGATAGAGGGCTCTATTGTACTCAGTGCCCTCCATGGGCAACTCATCATCAGAAAAAGTGACTCTGTTTACCTCAAATATCTTGTTAGCTATCTTTTCCAGGTGGTTTACTGAGATTTTGTCAGGAACGTGGTCCTCATTAAGGATCTTCATCAAAGCCCGACGGTGCTCGTCTGAATGGATCAATAATGACAATAGTGAGATCTGAGTCGGCGTCTTCCTCAACTGCTCCACAATAGAATAGTCCTACACTTTCATCTTTCTCAAGAATTCCTCTGCTTCTTCTTCGGTCACAGCTTTCTTCACTAGCACTTGGTTATCTTTGGAGCTTTTAGCCTTCCTTAATTCTTCGGGGCAAAGCATATCCCCCATCGAGTCAAACCATGGGTCTCACAAACTTCTTCTTTAACTTCTTTCCCCTTGTAAGTCACTGTCGCTCATTCATAATTCCACGGGACTGCCCTGCTGTTGACTATTGGTAATTGAGTTACCGGCTTGATAATGACAGGGTCTATACGGGCACCTTCCACAATTACAATAGGCTTATTCGCCACTCCTGGCACAACCACTTTCACTCTTTCATGTTTCCCTGTAACGTCACTTGAGGACCCCTTCTTGACCACCACAGATGGTTCACTATTTGCCCCATTCAACTTGATCACAGACTTCTCACTTGTTGACTTTTCAAACGGCCTGGCTTCACTCGATCGAATCATCATGACAGCTTGTGAAGGCTTCTTAGGATTCCCTTCCTTATGCACTATCTCAATCATATTTGTCTCATGATGGGTCGGCAATGGGTTCTGGTTAATATTAGGTGCCTCCGGAGCTTGGACCTCAATCCGATTAGTATCAATGAGCTCTTGAATAGCTATTTTCAATTGCCAGCATTTCTGTGTCGTGCCCTGGAGCACAAAAATAATATTTGCAACTCATAGAGTGATCAAGATTCCTCAAGGGAGGATTTGGCAGTTTTGGCTCAATCGGACTCAGCATACCCAATTGTCTCAACCTGTGGAACAAACTGGTATAGGATTCTCCTAATGGAGTGAAGGTTTTCTTCTTCTGCAACCTCTCGTTCTTATATGCTTGGTTAGGCCGGAAACCTGATCCAAGAGGGTTTCGGTATGCTCTTGGGGGTGGATAGGCATTTTGTAGAGCTGGGTATGTATTTTGTGGGACTAGAGCATGCCATTGTGCATGGGCTGGAGGTTGGATATATGTTTGGGCATGGTGGACAGAAAAATGGGGGACTGGTGGTGGGTAGTAGTGTTGTGGTGGGCTATATGGGGTATGAGGGTAGGTTTGGTGGTGAGGTCGAGGTTGGTTATAGTAATGTGATGGACCCCTGGGTCCGAACCAAGCTCCTGAATCAATCGTTGCTACATCCTCTTTCTTCTTCTTTTTAATTACTCCCCCAGTTCCGCTTTGAATGGCCTGAGTGGTTGCCTTGATAGCCGAGTAACTCATGATTTTGTTTGTCTTGAGCCCTTCTTCTACCATACTGCCCATCTTTACCACTTTATTGAAAGACTTGCCTACAGCTGATACCAGATGACCGTAATAAGTAGGTTCTAAGGCCTGTAGAAAATAATCCACCATTTCACTTTCTTTCATTAGAGGGTCAACCCTTGCTGCCTGCTCTCTCCACCTAAAACCATATTCCCTGAAACTTTCATTGTGCTTTTACTCAAGTTTTGTCAAAGACAGACGGTTCGGAATAATCTCGAGATTGTATTGGAAGTAGCAAGCAAATGCCTGGGCTAGATCATCCCATGTGTATCATCTCTCGTGATCCTGCCGAGTATACCATTCTAGCGCTGATCCGCTCAGACTTTGACCGAAATACGCCATTAGCAGCTCGTCTTTTCTACCAGGTCCCCTCATTTTGCTACAGAAACCTCTCAAATGTGCCACTAGATCACCGTGCCCATCATACAAATCAAACTTGGGAATCTTAAACCCTGCCGGCAATTGCACATCTAGAAATAGACATAGATATTTGTAAGCCACACTTACTTGACCTCCCAACCCGCACATGTCCCTGAATGACTGTTCCAGGATTTTAACTTTCCTGAACATCTCCTCTTGTTCGGAATTTTTAGACGGTTTTTCAGTTTCTGCAGGGAGGTTAAAATGAGGATTGTAGGAATAGGGTTCGGGAACCTTGAAAGTGGGCTCCGCAGGGAGGTCAAAATGAGGAGTCTGGAATAGAGGCTCATTGGATGATCGGTGTAATGCAGTAGGTGGAGGTGCCACAAAAACAGGAGTGACTGGTGGAGGAGGGTACGAGACTTGTTTGGGTGGTAGAGTCTGTGATGTATGGGAAGTGGTGCCATAGCACTGTTGGTAGAGGGGAAAGGCCGGAGATGAGTTCACAGTGGGAGGTTCCTGGGTTTGAGCTAATGGCGGGATAAAAGCAGGATTGGCGGGGTAAACTGGCGGTGGGTGCCCTTTTGCCCATGCTTGGTACATTTCAGTCAGCTGCTACTTCAGCTTATACAACTCATCTTTCAGATTAACCTCTGATTCTTCCACCTCTTTTGACGGATCGACAATACTTGCCTTAAGTTCCTGGTTGGCCATGTTCAGCTTGTTTTTGGACCGGGTGTTGTAGGAGTGAGTTGCCAGAATGCCAATCAAACTAACCACCTGCCTGACTGGATATCTCATCAATAACAAACTTGTTAGCGATTAGGGCTTTAACATATAGGCAACCACACATTTGAGGAGTGAATGTACCTAAGTAGTTAACCGTTTCTATTATGCATTTGATCGGTTACTTGCATCATTCCGGCTTTTCCTTATTTCCATTTCCAACTTCTCTTTTCTTTTCACTCATGCCTTTATATGCTTGATTTCTCTTTGTTTTTATCCTCTTATTTCTCCTCCTTGTTTTGTCATTGTTTCCTTCTCACGGTTTCTTTTCTCTCTTCCTTTTCTTTTTCGCTCTTATTTTTTTCTCTCCTTTTCTTTTCCTCATTTTTTACTTATCACTCTTTTTCTTTCTTTTGGGTTATGGTCG
The DNA here is from genome assembly GCF_000715075.1 of Nicotiana tabacum. NCBI lineage: Eukaryota > Viridiplantae > Streptophyta > Magnoliopsida > Solanales > Solanaceae > Nicotiana > Nicotiana tabacum. The sequence continues at coordinate 22,194,885 of NC_134099.1, read as the reverse complement.
AATCCTATGGAGATTGCCTACGTATCATGACCCCGCATGAATCAGACCGAGCGTAGTTCTGGGGAAATAAATAACAAAATATTTTGGAATTTTCAATTTTCATAAAAAGCAAATGTTTTGATTTCAAAGACTCAAACTAACAGACTCCAAAAGCAACTAACAGACTCTGATGAAAAGATGCAATGCAGACTCCAAAAATAAACTATCATAATCTAACAAAAGAAAATACAGACTCGAAAACAACTGACAGACTCCAGCAGAAAGAAAATACAGACTCAAAACAACTGATAGACTCTAGCGGAAAAGGAAATACATACTCAAATGAAAATCATGAATACATTAATGCTCCTAGTACCTGTGGGACATCATTCGGTCTCGCCCCAGGCCTATATGCCACATCTCTTTGAAGTCTATCCAAGTCACTCTTTATCTGTTTAACAAATGTCATCACTGTCACGAAGAAGGTGGTGCGAGTCATATCCTCACAGGCTTGGCACTTCACAACAATGTAATCAGCGATGGTTCTAATTCTCTCTCTTATGACAGCTTTTTCTTGCGACAAACGCCCGATCTGCTAGGCGCTGGCTTCCAAGGTTTACTCGGCCGCATGATTCTGCTCCTGAAGTTGTTGCAAATCTATTTCTAATTGTGCTAATACTGTATAACAATGTTCTCTTTCAGCCTTGAAATCTTTCGCCTGTTTGATCATTTTGTTCTATGCGGTAATGACCTTTTTTTTTAACCCTGCAACCTCATTGTCATGCTTTTCTTTCAATTTCTTAATCAGGCGCGCTCGGTCATCCGCATTTTTAGCCAATTGCTTTCGAGCCCTGGCAAGTTCATTTTCTGCTTTGTTGAGATCAAAACTGTATTCGCCCATTTTTTGCCTCAGGTTATCTATAAGTTTTTCATCTTTGGCACTTCGGGCGGGGTTTTCTACCGCTATTTTCATTTTCTGAATTTGGGCTCGAAGGGCCTCGTTTTCTTTGGCTAGCTTTTTCTTTTCACCTTCGTCTGCTGCGGCTTGCAAGCTATTCTCGAATTGAAGTTATTTGACTTGTCTTTCCAACTTTCCGATTGTGTCCCTGTACTCATTCTCCTTAGCCAACCAAGCCCACTATTCTTGCGACGCCTCAACGAATTCCTGAATGTGAGGCTTTTTGGCTGGTCTTTCTGGTTCAGCCCTTGCAATGTTCTTCTTTCTATACCAGGCAAGATAGGCGGGTGAGACTTCGCCTCTAGATAGGTCACGCACTCGAGTGTTCACTGTCAAATACTGGCATTTGTTCCAAATAGCACGAACTGTTTCTTCATGAAATTGGCTGTCGGAACTAACCTCAACCGCATAAACACTAAGATCTTCATCTGGGCGCATCACCTGACACCTTCCCAACTGTCTCATCACCCGATAAGGAGCGTAGGGCTGAATACCTCGCAGACCCATTAGGAGGAAGTAAGGACCAGTGGCGAGCATATACACAATTTCTTCCACAGGAAGCCAACCTAGTGTCCATTCTATTTGTCCCGCAGTGATGGAACGAAGGCGGGATACCCAATCTCCAAACCCCTCTAGCAGTTTGAACCCTGAAATCTTTGTGTCAAACTCTTCAATGCAATTTTTCTATATGGATCCGTAATTCATATACTGAGGGCGATGACACAAGTGCTCGATCATCCACATCTGTAATAGCAAATTGCATCCCTCGAAGAAATCTGCCCTAGCTTTACAAGCTTTGACAGCTCGGTATATCTCAGACACTATCATAGGGGCAAGAGTGCTCTTGGCGTTGGTAATCAGGACCTTGATGACTCCAGCCACCCGCAAATCAATATTCCCGTCTTTTCGGGGAAACACCACAAGGCCTGAGAAAGCTACCATGAAGGTGAAACGCCTATGCTCATCCCATTTTGTTCGATTCCCTTTGCTACAAACCCTGCTTTCCGGATCTTTGAACCCTCCTACATGCCCGTACCTCTGGTATATAAAACGTAGAGTGGAAAAACCACCCTCCAACTCGGAGTACGGGACTCCCTTGCTTATCTTTAGCAAATCCATGACTTTGGGAGAGTTAACGGCTCTTGGAGCGATCAGATACTTATGCCTCAGCCCTTCAGTACTTTCCATGTAACTTGCTATCTCTTCCAAGGTTGGGGTGAGTTCAAAATCTGAGAAGTGAAATACGTTATGGGCCGGGTCCCAAAACGTAACCAAAGCCTTTATGATATCTCCTCTAGGTCTGATCTTTAACAACCCGGTGAGACCTCCCAAATGTAGACTGACCTTATCTTGCTCCAATTTTCCCAGATCCTCCCATCACATATGCAACTCCAAAAGGATCTTGTCCTAACTATTATCGGCAAACTTGGACTCATGCTCATTCTACACATTTATTGGGGTGATTAAGCAAAAATCAAAACTTATTTGACTCAAAGACAAAGTTGACACACTTTTTTTCTTCTTTTTTTCTTCTTTTTTCAAAATTAAAAATAAAATCCGGTTTTGCAAATACGGCCTTTCAGCACCTCGAAGACGAAGATTTTAAGGTTGTGTTGGCTAACCGGCGAAAACCTTGAAAAATGACCACAGGTGGCTGTTTTGCAAAAGCAGCCTTCCAGCGCCCTTTTAGGGACATTCAGCTATTTTTGACAAGAATGACATCACCCTAATTATTTTCAAATAAAAGTAAAATTTTTGTTCTTTTGGGCTATTTTTGCAAAAGGGAAGTTGGACCCGATAAGGGTTGCCTACGTATCCCACACCCTGTGAGAATCAAACTGGCGTAGTTCGGGCAATTTTGACAAAACAAAAACCAACTTTTTTTCTTTTTTTTTCAAAACAAAACAAAAAAAATCTCTTTTTCTTTTCAAAATTTTGGCAGATTTTCAGTATATTTTGGGACATCGGTTTTTCAAAAGAAAAATATTATCCCTCTTAGCCCTCACATTGACTTTTATTCTCTCAACCTTTTCCCTATAAGCCGGTCAACATGCAAATCCGAAGCAAATAAATGCACAAGTAGCAAGTAGGATGCATCAGGATGGTCTTTTCATTTCGAGTACCCCTGTCCTAGACAGACCCAACCCCTGTGTTGAGTATCCAAAGTCAAATGCACATGATGCAGATAAGCGTTCCTACTAGGGATACGACACGAGGCTGAGTTATTCTAGGTTTAAAACCTGGGCGTATTGTTCTAGACCTAGCTTACTCGAGCGGACAACTCGAGCCGAGGGAGGGTTGTGTACTGGTAACCAAAAGATCATCCGGCTTTGCAACTTGTCCGAACCTTGTTCTATTTGGGATATGACACTAACAGAAAGAAGTCACGACCAGCGTGCACTCCTCGGGAGAGATAAGAGAGAGGTTTCGTAGCAGTTTATGTACAGTTCAAATAGTATCAAAGCGGTAAAAAGCAGCATTTAGCCAAACATGTAATAAAATCAGATAATAAACATAACCAAATATAACAATTATTCTAAGCTCGAATTCTTGAACCTTGAACCAGAGATTTTGGGTTCAGTCCCCAGCAGAGTCGCCAGAGCTGTCACACCTTCTTTTTTACTACTTCCGAGAGGGTGTATAAGGGGAGTTTATCCAATTAAAGTGACAATCGAAACGGGATTATTTATTTATTAAATTCAGAGTCGCCACTTGGGAGATTTGTGGTGTTCCAAATCACCGGTTTAAATCCCGAATCGAGGAAATTTGACTCTGTATTACAGTCCGCGAACACAGAAATCCTGGTAAGGAGTTCTGTTAACCCGGGAGAAGGTGTTAGCCATTCCCGAGTTTCGTGGTTCTAGCACGGTCGCTCAACTATTACAATTGGCATATTATCTGATTTTAGTACATGTTTTAGCCTATGGTTCGATTTTAACTTTATAAGCGCTTTTATTCATTTTTAGGAAGATTGCAACGTCATTTAAAATATGTCTTGAACCACGTCACATAAATTCACCCGTAGTCCGCAACACATTTTATATAATGTTGTGATTTGGATTTGGGTCACATAAATGCGCACCCGAGTTTAGGAAGGTAAATTATTAAACTAACATGCCTAAAGCAACTACGCGGTGTTAACTTTGCGAGGGCCATGGAAATTTACTAAATGGCACACCTCAAATTCTAAGATTGAGTTGAAAATTAATAAGAAGGCCACACAGTCGTCATTCTTGTTCAGCATGACGCGTCTCAAATTGTTCTTATTCAAAGGTCTCTAAACTAACTAATGTTTCTCTAAATAGCTTACAAGACATTTTTTAACTTATTTAAAACAAATGGGTCTAGTCCAGCCCCCCAAAATAAACTGACGGTCCAATTGACAATAGGTTGCCTAGTCCAGGCCCCAACATGAGCCCAACAACTTGCAGAACCCCAAAAGCTGATGATGTTGTTGATGGACTTGAGATGAAATCCAAATGACTGGTGCTGGGACTCAAGATTGAGTCCCTGCAAAGGCAGCAAACATCAACGCAGATAATTAATATTTATACAAGGAAGCATGTGTGGACGTTCAGTTGGCCTTCCGATTCAATAACTACTAGTATAGCCATTTTGAAAACCCAAGGTTAAGCAAAAATTAAGTAATCACATTCAACTTAGATTTTTAAGCCATCTTCAAAAAATACAATTTCATGCTGTTTGAGGTAGGAGGAAATAATAAACAAAGAAATTGTTGGGCCTGAGGCATAAGCCCAGGCATCAACAATCAATCCCTTTCTCTGTAAGAACAAAGTTCATACTCTAAAATCTTTCAGAATTAAAGTGTCAAGCTAAAAAAACAGATGCCATAGCCATAACAACCCTCTAGTTTTTAAATGAAACTTGTATTAGACTAACATATTCAACTACTAATGAGACTTTGAATTTTCTAATTAACACTAAAACTTAGGCAAAAACACAAAATAGAGAATAGAGGAAGAGCAATACTAGCTGAGCACTTAGTTAATCCGAAGTTAGGAGATGTTGTTTCTGGCTATTTGAATACATATATGATTTTGGATATAGCATTAGCAACCTGAATACACACAAGTCCTATTCTAGATCCGCAACATAGCAGGCTTGAAAGCCTTAGATGACACCATTTAAAGATTTAAAAAACGGTCCCTGAAACAACTGTGCTCAAATACACTCAAATCCGATACTTAAAACAGAACAAATGATATGAGCAACAATAAACTGAATTGCACAGTAGTTATAACAGAAAAAACTGGTTTGTTTCATCCAAATCTGATTCATAATCACAGACCCTTACAACCATTCAATCAAACTTCAACTCCATTGTAATTTCAAGAGTGTACCTGGATATAAAAAGAGCAGAGAGAAAAGGTAAGGACTCAGTAGCAACCACAAACAGCTAGCCCCAATTTAAGACCAACTTTAAACCCAGAAAATGATATGAGATAGTCCAGAAACCAGTTTTAAGCTCAAAGTACACCAGCAGTCAACAAACCGACTTGAATGACTCAATCTCAAATCATTTCAACCCTAAATGATCCATAAATAACCCCAGAAATCAAACAGTAGTCAAGAAAACAGATGAAAACTAATGAAATAGTAAAATCAGTGCCAATTTCAGTTTTACTTTTTCCAAACTCTCAAAAATCAAACCATTTTCAACCCTCAAAATAAATCAGCAATCATTTTAGGAGTTGGAAACCTAAGAAAAACACTCAATGAAACAGTGAAACTTTGTGAAATTCTTAGCCGTTTCAGATAATTTCCACTCTCTATCACTCAGGTCTTCAATTCTTGCCTTGAAAGGCAAGAATGATATGCCTTTATAGGCAAGGCCATAGGGCAACCATCATATTTCAATTCTTTCAGTTCTACCCTTTTTCCATTTTTGTTTTTGCTACTCAGTCCCTCATTTAGTTGACTTGTTGGTCAAGCTAGGCTCTTTGTCAGCTTCTAGGAAACTTCCTAGACAGTTATTAAAAGATTCTCCACCCCAAACTTCCCAAACTACTCCCCAAATGACCCTTAATTACTCTAAAGAACAACCCGGGTCAATTGGCCAAGACACTGGGTCATAGACCCAAATTGAATCCCTATTTAGGCCTTTGATATGTAGTTCAATTAAATGCTTATGGACCCGAATTAGAGCTACCCAGAATTTCCCCAAACCAAGAAACCTAGAACCAATTCTTTGAAAACAAGTCGAGATAGAAGCAATAATAAATGAATTAATCACTTTAATTTCATAACAACAATTAACTAAATCATGGACCTAATTTCATTAGCTAGGTGAAACAATAATTAGCTATTAGCACAAAGACTAATTACCAACAAAACAAAGTGGATTAAAAGAACTCAGATATTTCAGCTAACAAAAGAAAAGAAGAGGAGCCGGTTTGAACTCAGAATACTCCAAACAAGTTTTGACCAGCCCAAAAGAAAGGGGATGAGGAGGAAGATGAACCAGTGAAAGAAAATTACAAGAGAGGAAGAAGAATCTACCCAGTCATGCTCGAAGCCAGACGGAGAACGAAATTTAACCAAACTTATGTTGAATCTGTTGTTCTTTGTCAAGAACAACTGAATCGACATCAGTTTCGTCGAGTCAAACCCTCAAACTTTGAAAGAAATGCACTACATGTTACCAGGCTCGGTGGAAGATGATTTTGAACTTCTGAGTTGAACTTGGATTTAAGATTCGACGAGTTCAGCGCTGATTCGAAGGGTATAGGTTAAGGATTTGGAGAGAGGAGGTCATGGGGGCTTTAGGGTGTTAATTTGGGGTTGTTTGGTAGTGGTGCCGACACCTTGAGGCGGTGTTGTTAGGGTTTGCAGGTTAGAATTTCTGTGAAAGAGACGATGAGGGGGTAGGGGTGCGTTTGGACACTTTTATACGTGGGAGACCCGGCTTCTCAACCGTTGGATGAGGAAGACCTCGACGGTCCTAATCTCACTTAAACGAAACGAGGTCGTTTGGATGGTGAAGGGAGAAGGTTGACCGGGTCAGGGTGATTTTCGGCCGGGTATTGGGGCAATTTGGATGGGTTTCAGGGGTGCAGGGGTTTGGGCTTAGAGATGATTCAATTAATTTGGCCCAAGTTTCTTTTCTTCATTTCCATTAATTATCTTTAGTGCATTTTCCATTTCTTTCTCTTTTTCTTTTTCTTTTTTCTCAAATTAAACGAAATCTAAAATAATTCCTAGGACCTAATTAACCTAAAAATAATAATTAAACCTAATTGATAATTATCACAATTAATAAATTAAAGAAGAACTAATTCAAAAATCACAAATTAAAAATAAAAGGTGAAAAATGACTACTTTTCTGATTTTTCCCCTTTTAAAATAACCTAATTACTCAATTAATCCTAAAATGCTAAATTAAATCCTAAAAGCAAATGTACATATATTCTTGTATTTTTCATTAATTAAAATTCCCAGACAAAAACGCAACCAATTAACAGAAAATGTCACAAAAATCCACAAAATTGCAAACACTGAAAGAAATTATTTTGTTTTGAATTTCTGGGAGTAATTCATATAAAGCAAAAATCACGTGCTCACAGGAGGCATCGCTAAAAATATAACATATCGTTAGGAACATGAAGTCTTGTATCGCACGATCTGAGATAAAAAGAGAGGATAACATCCTATATGTCCTATAGCCTCCTATTTATAAGTGTGGTGCACAATACACCCATAAACAAAACTCTACTAAACACAGTTTGTAGACAACCCTAGGACATAACTGCTTTGATACCACTTTTGTCATGACCCAAACCGATGGACCGCTATGGGTGCCTGAGTCCTACTTGTCAACCACCCCTAAGCATACATCTAAGATATGGATCTGAATAACATCTGCTGAATTACGACAATAACATATATGAAGGAAACCTGCCAAAAATGCATATGTACGTATACGGGCAAAATACAGTGGGTGAGCCGGCAAGGCTGCTATAGACAATTATATATCCAAAACTGAAAGCCGACAAGGCCACATACAACCCAACTAGACATACTATCCACAGACCTCTAACAAAAACATAACCGTACAAAGACAGGACTGAGCCACGTCATACCCATATACATATATATACAAACGTATCGTACCAAAATCAAAGCAGCCGGATCAAGTGGAGCATGCCAACTCTCGTTGATTAGGGATCCTAAGAAGGGGGACTGTCAACTTGTCTACCTGCACTTGCGGGCATGAAAAGTAGGCCCCGTGAAATAGGGCATCAGTATGAAAAATGTACTGAGTATGTAATGCATGAAAATTAGTACGTAAAAGACATAGATGAAACATGGAATAAAGAAACACATCTTTAAATCTGAATAACTTTATAAATTCTGAAACGTTTATAATGTCATGCACGTGCGTATAAATGTCGTGCCATGCATAGGTATGGGTGTACATTATATCATCAAGCCACTGAGGGCATCCCATCATATCATCTCGGCCACTGTGGGCAACATCATCAACATATACCAGCTGATCAGGTGGTGGTGCGTATATAAAGCCGTAACCTTTTCCCATATCCCGTATACATATATTTACATATATACGTGTATATAACGCCATTTGGTCAAGATATATATATATATATATATATATGCGTATATAACGTCATCTGATCATGGGTCAATGCACATGTATAGATGAGTGAAATGCATGAAAAATACGTATAATTTCAATATTCCTTCCGGATATACTTTTCCAATTGCGTATTATTCTGATATCCCATGAACAGAAGATAATAATAATTCTCATGAGGAAACAAGAATATAGACGCCCCTACTATTTCTATGAATAGAGTAATTTATGGAAACTGTGTGTTTTCTCGTTTCTTCAGTATCATATGGACCATGCCAAAAGAAAGAAGGGAGGACCTTAACATACCTGTTTTCTTGAATTAGTTGAATGAATCTACTTCTGCGAAATTTACACTTGGATTCCTTGAAATTGGAACGAAACTGTGTTCTGCCTCTAACGTTTTTGAAGTTGCTTCTGTTTTTTGCTTTAGAACTTAAACGTTCTTGGTTGATTTTTGAAATCTCAATTAAAATCTTTTTGGACGAAAATGTTTCTGTTTCAAGGTTCTTGGCTTCAAGCTAGAGACTTGAATGATTTGGTTTCAAGTTCTTGGTTTTCAACGTTCTTAGGACTTAACTTTAAGTCAAAGATATGAATTGGAGCTAAAGACTTATTGTCTATATGTATCAAATTTTTACAAGTCTTATTAAGACTTATCTTGTTCAAGACTTATTTAAGTTACTTTAGACACCTAGGATAGTAGACTAAAGAGTCATTTCTCTCAATTAGTGGCCTTGTGCCATGTTTCTTGGGCATAATTAGTTGAGTTTTGTCTGTTTATTAGTTAACTGGGTAATGTTCTGTTACCCAATAATTAATCAATTACCCGCATAATTTAAAAATTACCACAAATTATTTAAAATTCTATTTTTTTAAAATACTTCATATATACTTTATATATTATACTACCGTGGTCATATGGTATCTTGCATGGTACTAGTTCATAATTATCGGGTATTATCGCTCGACCCATATTTTACTCCAAATTGGCCACTTTTAACGAAACTTATTTTCTTTAATCAGTGTACCCCTTTATCCTTCATAATACTTATTTATCATTTGTTATAAATAACGTAAGTATGTTAACATCAAGATGATCTCATCCCCGAGTCTACGTCGCTTAACTGAAAACGAAACTTTAACGTACGAAAACGCGAGATGTAACATCCTCCACCCCTTAGAAACATTCGTCCTTGAATGTTCAACTCCCTATGATCTATATAACTTTGGCAAGGTCGCCTCTATAACAACACCACTACCAACTCTCCCCATAGAAGCTTAATAACCCAATGACACACAGGACCATAATTATGAATAACGACAATGGCTTCACATGACCAACGACAATAACCAATACAAGAATTTATACAGAACCTTGAGGTTATGACGTCTCTATCGGACCTTCTCTGGAGGAGGAAATAGGTAGGGATATCTAGACTTCATGTCTTCCTCGGCCCCCCAAGTCATTTCTCCCACATTGTTGTTCCTCCAAAGTACTTTCACGAAGGCTACCTCCTTATTCCGTAGCTTGCGGATTTGTCGGTCTAGAATGGCAACTGGAATTTCCTCGTATGACAAGTCCTCTGTAATCTATACATCATTCGTGGTCACCACTCGGGTAGGATCGCCAATGCATTTCTGTAACATAGATACGTGAAAAACTGGATAAACAGACTCCAATTCCGAGGGCAATTCTAACTCATATGCTACTTGGCCCACTCTCTGTATCCTATAAGGCCCAATAAATCGTGGGCTAAGTTTGCCTTTCTTGCCAAACCTCATCACACCCTTCATAGGTGATACCTTTAAGAATACCCAGTCATCAACCCTGAACTCTAAATCTCGTCGTCGCCACGACTCTGAGCTGTCAATAGTCGATCCCGAATAAGCTTTACTTTTTTTTATGGTCTGTTGAACTAGGTCTGTCCCATGTAATTCAGATTCTCCAACATCGAACCACCATATAGGCGACCTACACTTCCGTCCATAAAGAGCTTCGTATGGAGCCATCTGAATACTGGAATGGTAACTATTATTATATGCAAACTCAATAAGCGGTAGATTATCATCCCAACTACCTTTGAAGTCTATTACACAAGCTCGTAACATATCCTTCAGTGTTTGAATAGTACGCTCAGCCTGTCCGTGTTTATGGGGATGAAATGTTGTACTAAGACTTACTTGAGTCCCCAATCTTTTTTGGAAGGACCTCTAGAAGTTAGCTGTAAATTGAGCTCCTCTATCCGAGATAATAGATACAGGGACACCATGCAGTCGTACTATCTCCTTGATATAAAGCCTCGCATAATCCTCTAAGGAATATGTAGTTTTAACGGGCAGAAAATGGGCTGACTTTGTAAGCCTATCAATAATCACACATATCGAATCGAACTTATGCTGGGTACGAGGTAAGCCTACGATGAAGTCCATATTGATTACTTCCCATTTCCAAGTCGAAATCCCCACAGCTTGTAATAACCCACCGGGTTTCTGATGCTCAATTTTAATCTGCTGACAATTAGGACACTGAGCAACAAACTTTGCTATATCCTTTTTCATTTCGTCCCACCAATACACTTCCCTAATATCATGATACATCTTTGTTGCTCTTGGATGGATAGAATAACGAGAATAGTGAGTTTATCCCATAACCTGCCGACACAACCCTGTAATATTAGGCATACATAATCGTCCTCGATATCTGAGGACCCCATCTTCTGTAATTTCAAACGGCGTCTTCTCCTTCTAAAGAGTGGTATCTCTATAATGAACTAACACATGATCATTGTACTAGCGTTCCTTTACTTCAGTTACTAAAGAGGATGTTATTGTATCCTAAAGAGTAATTCCAACGTCACCTAAGTCCAGTAACCGAACTCCAAGACTAGCTCGCTGATGAACCTCATGGGCTATTCCCCTCTTTTCTGGCTATAAATACAACATGCTACCCATAGATGTATGACTGAGGGCGTCGACTACTACATTCGCGTTCCCCGGATGGTATGAAATATCAATGTCATAGTCTTTAAGTAGCTCCAACCATCTACTTTGACGTAGATTTAATTCCTTTTGCTTGAAGATGTACCGGAGGCTCACATAGTCCATATAGATATCAACATGAATGCCATACAAGTAGTGCCTCCACATTTTTAGTGCATTAATCACCACAACTAACTCTAAATCGTGTGTCGGGTAGTTCTTCTCGTGCTTTCTTAGTTGTCTAGAAGCATAAGCCATAACCTTACCAGGCTGCATTAGCACACAACCCAATCCAACACATGAAGCGTCACAATAGATAACATAACCATCGGTCTGTTCTGTAAGCGTTAGAACCGGTGCTGACGTTAATCTGTCCTTTAATGCCTGGAAACTCCGTTCGCAAGCATCAGTCCATTGAAACTTTGCTCCTTTCTGAGTCAACTTTGTCAAAGGTGCTGAAAGGGAAGAAATCCCTCTACAAATATCCTATAATAACCTGCCAAACCAATAAAGCTACGAACCTTCGTCGGTGTTGTGGGTCTAGGCCAAGTCTTTATTGACTCAATCTTTTGTGTATCCACCCGGATGCCTTCACCCGGAATAATATGCCCAAGGAAAGTTACAGAGTTCAACCAAAATTCACATTTAGAAAATTTTACATACAACTTCCCTTCTTGTAGAACTCTTAGCACAGTACGCAGATGATCAGTATGCTCATCCTCTGAACGAGAATACAACAATATATCATCGATAAATACAATTACGAACAGATCTAAAAAAGGCCTGAACACACGGTTCATCAAATCCATGAATACTGTTGGGGCATTGGTCAAACTGAATGACATAACCTGAAACTCAAAGTGTCTATATCTAGTCCTGAATGCTATCTTCGGAATATCTTCATCCTTAACCCTTACCTGATGGTACCCGGACCTCAAGTCTTATCTTTGAAAAATACTTGGAACCTTACAACTAATCAAATAAATCATCAATTCTCAGGAGCGGGTACTTTTTCATGATCGTCACCTTATTCAGCTGCCTATAATCAATACACATTCGTAAGGAACCATCTTTCTTTCGGACAAACAAAATAGGTGTTCCCCACGGTGACGTACTAGGTCTGATAAAACCTTTTTCAAGCAAGTCCTTTAGTTGTTCTTTCAACTCTGCGTTCTATAGGAAGGAATAGATATTGGGTGAGCATTTGGTAATAAGTCAATAGAAAACTTAATTTCTCATTCGGGCGGGAGACCTAGAAGCTCATCGGGGAAAACATCGGGAAACTCATTCACCACAGGGATGGACTGAATGGTTGGTGACTCCACTTCCACATCCTGAACCCGAACTAAGTGATAAATACAACCCTTTTTGATCATCTTCCTTGCCTTGAGATAGGAAATAAATCTACCTCTCGGTGATGCCATGTTACCTTTCCACTCCAAAACAGGCTCCCCTGAAAATTGAAATCGGACTATCTTTGATCTATAATCAACGTTGGCAGGACAAGAAGCCAACAAATCCATACCCATTATAACATCAAATTCTACCATATCTAACTCGATTAAGTCTGCTACGGTAGGTCGACCATGAACTACTATTATACAACCCCTATATACTTGCTTAGCTATCACCGAGTCCCTAACAGGTGTATATACCTCAAAAGGTTTGACAATTCAGGTTTTATTGAAAACTTACCAACAACTAGCGGAGTAACGTATGATAAGGTGGAACATGGGTCAATTAGTGCATATACATCATATGAGGAGACTGATAATATACCTGTAACAACATCAGGCGATGATTCTTGGTCCTGTCATTCTGCCAATGCATAAATGTGGTTTTGAGGGCTGCTCGAGCTAGATGCTCCGTCTCTGCCTCTACCACGACTCATTGGTGCTTGGGGACCTTGCCTAGGGGGGCATACTAATGATGATGAACCAGGTGCAGATTCCGACGATTGAGCTATGCTTGCATCACCTCTCATCGGACAATCCCTCATAACGTGGCCCGGATAACTACAAGTATAACAAACACCTAACCTCATACGACATTGCCCGATATGCTGCTTACCACATTGAGTACATCATGGAAAGGGTGGACTCATCTGATTTGACTCACCCCTATACTGAGAACCTAAGGCCCTGAAATTCTAGCCAGACCCTGAATATGTGGAACGATCGAATCTCTTACCGCCAAACTGAGGGGGTGCGCTAGCCGATGGCTAGGCTGGATACCGAGTCCCCAACAGGTGTAGATACCTGCCCAGTATGCTGCTTACCCCTATATACTTGCTTAGTTATCATCGAGTCCCCAACAGGTGTAGATACCTCAAAAGGTTTAACCAATTCAGGTTTTATTAAAAACTTACCAACAACTAGCGGAGTAACGTATGATAAGGTGGAACATAGGTCAATTAGTGCATATACATCATATGAGGAGACTGATAATATACCTGTAACAACATCAGGTGATGACTCCTGGTCCTGTCGTTCTATCAACGCATAAATGCGGTTCTGAGGGTTGCTCGAGCTAGATGCTCTGCCTCTGCCTCTACCACGACTCATTGGTGATTGGGGACCTTGCCTAGAGGGGCATACTAATGATGATGAACCAGCTGCAGATCCTGACGGTTGAGCTATACTTGCATCACCTCTCATCGGATAATCCCTCATAACGTGGACCGAATAACCACAAGTATAACAAATAAATAACTCCATACGATATTGCCCGGTATACTGCTTACCACATTGAGTACATCGTGGCAAGGGTGGCCTCAACTAATTTGACTCACCCTTATACTAAGAACCTAAGGCCCTGAAATTCTAGTCAGACCCTGAATATGTGGAACGATCGAATCTCTTACCGCCAAACTGAGGGGGTGCACTTGCCGATGGCTAGGCTGGATACCTTAGGTACTGCTGCCTCTGACCACTTCGAAACTCACTAGAAGGACCCGAAGACCTTACTCTTTTATTTTGGGCCATATCATGCTCACGATCGGCCCTTTATTTCTATTTATGCTCCTCTACACCTTGAGTGTATGCCTGAATACGAGAAATATCCATGTTTGGCTGAAGTGAGACCAACATACAATTATTAAGCAATTGAGGCTCTAATCCCATCACGAACCAGTGAAGCCGATCCTCCATCTTAGATACAATAATGGGAGCATACCTGGCCAACGAATAAAACTGAAGACTGTACTCCCGAATACTCAAGTTACCCTATCGAAGGGTCAAGAACCTATCAACTCTGGCTTGCCTAAGCTCTAGTGGTAGATAATGATAAAGAAAAAGCTTCTATAAACTCTTGCCATACTGCTGGAGGGCCATCCTCACCTCTGGATAATTCCCAAGACTCGTACCAATTAACTACAACATCTCAGAGTCTATAGGAAGCTAGCTCAACTGACTCAGTTGCAGTGGCCTTCATTACCCTTAACGTCCTCTGCACCCTATCAATAAATACCTGAGGGTCCTCATTTGGATGTGCTCCAGTGAATACTGGAGGGTCTAAATTAATGAAGTCACGAACCATCGCACTAACAGACCTATCTGAATGACCAATACCTATTTCTTGACGTCGAGCCTGTGCAGCTACTAATCGGGTAAATAACTGAATAGAATTTATCATCTCCTGACTTGGTGTATCTGGCTAAGGTGCTGAATGTACAAGGGCGGGCGCTGGAGTTGGTGCCCCTCGGAACTCTTCTGGAAAGGGTAGAGTATGTGAAGTGTTAGATGGAACCTCACCATGAGACTCTCCCCGATCCCTGGTAACTCGTGGCGCTCGACTAGTAGACTCACCAGCCATGGACTTTCCTTTCTGGGTGGTCGTACTCTTTGGAGACATCGCTGAAAATATAACATATCGTTAGGAACCAGAAAATTCTTGTATCGCACGATCTGAGATAGAAAGATAGGATAACATCTTATATGTCCTGTAGCCTCTTGTTTATAAGTGTGGTGCACAATACACCCATAAATAAAACTCTACTAAACACAGTTTGTAGACAGCCCTAGGACATAACTCCTCTGATACCACTTTTATCACGACCCAAACAGATGGACCGCTACGGGTGCTTGAGTCCTACTTGTCAACCACCCCTAAGCATACGTCTAAGATATGGATCTGAATAACATCTGCTAAATTACGACAATAACATATATGAAGGAAACCTATCAACAAGGCATATGTACATATACAGGCAGAATACAGTGGGTGAGCTGGCAAGGCTGCTATAGACAACTATATATCCGAAATTGAAAGCCGACAAGGCCATATACAACCCAACTAGACATACTATCCACAGACCTCTAACAGAAACATAATTGTACAAAGATAGGACTGAGCCATGTCATACCCATATACATATATATATATATATATATATATATATATATATATATATATATATATATATATATATATATATATATATGTATGTATATATATATGTATGTATGTATGTATGTATGTATGTATGTATGTATGTATGTATGTATGTATGTATGTATGTATGTATGTATGTATGTATGTATACACACACATATTGATTATATATAAAATGTGTATGTGAGCCAAGTGGAGCACGCCAACTATCGCTGATCAGGGATCCTAAGAAGGGGGACCGTTAGCTTGCCTACCTGCACCTACGGGCATGAAATGCAGGACCCGTGAAATAGGGCGTCAATACGAAAAATGTACTGAGTATGTAAGGCATGAAAATTAGTACGTAAAAGACATAGATGAAACATGAAATAAAGAAACACACCTTTAAATCTAAGTAACTTTATAAATTCTGGAACGTATATAATGTCATGCACGTGCGTATATGTCGTGCCATGAATAGGTATGGGTGTACATTATATCATTAAGTCACTGAGGGCATCCTATCATATCGTCTCGGCCACTGTGGGTAACATCATCAATATATACCAGCTAATCAGGTGGTGGTGCGTATATTACGCCGTAACCTTTTCCCATATCCCATATACATATATTTACATATATATACATGTATATAACGTCATCTGGTCATGGGTCAATGCACATGTATAGATGAGTGAAATGCATGAAAAATATGTAATAATTTCAATATTCCTTGCGGATAAACTTTTCCAATTGCGTATTATTTTGAGATCCATGAACAGAAGATAATAATAATTCTCATGGGGAATTAAGAATATGGACACCCCTATTATTTCTATGAACAGAGTAATTTATGAAAACTGTGTGTTTGCTCGTTTCTTCAGTATCATATGGACCATGCTAAAGAAAGAAGGGAGGACCTTAAAATACCTGTTTTCTTGAATTATTTGAACGAATATGCTTTTGCGAAATTTACACTTGGATTCCTTGAAATTGGAACGAAACTGTGTTCTGCCTCTAACGTTTTTGAAGTTGCTTCTCTTTCTTGCTTTAGAACTTAAACGTTCTTGGTTGATTTTTGAAATCTCAATTGAAATCTTGGCAAGAATTTGGACGAAAATGCTTCTGTTTCAAGGTTCTTGGCTTCAAGCCAAAGACTTGAATGATTTGGTTTCAAGTTTTTGGTTTTCAACGTTCTTAGGACATAACTTTAAGTCAAAGATATGAATTGGAGCTAAAGACTTATTGTCTTTATGGATCATATTTTTACAAGTCTTATTAAGACTTATCTTGGTCAAGATGTATTTAAGTTACTCTAGACACCTAGGATAGTAGACTAAAGAGCCATCTCTCTCAATTAGTGGCCTTGTGCCACATTTCTTGGGCATAATTAGTTGAGTTTTGTCCACTTATTAGTTAACTGGGTAATATTTTATTACCCGGTAATTAATCAATTACCCGCATAATTTAAAAATTACCACAAATTATTTAAAATTCTATTTTTTTTTTAAATACTTCATATATACTTTATATATTATACTACTGTGGTCATATGGTATCTTGCATGGTACTAGTTCATAATTATCGGGTATTATCGCTTGACACATATTTTACTCCAAATTGGCCACTTTCAACGAAACTCGTTTTCTTTAATCAGTATGCCCATTTATCCTTCATAACACTTATTTATCGTTTGTTATAAATAGCGTAAGTACGTTAACGTCAAGATGTTCTCATCCTCGAGTCTACGTCACTTAACCCTGATGTGGCATCGACCTGGGAGTCCGAGTCCGATATGCGGAGCCATTATCCCCATCTTTTTCCCGACTCAGGTACTTCCTTCTTATGTCCGTTCAAGGACAAACAGTTGTTTTAGAGGTGGAGAATGTGATGACCCAAAAGGTCATCACTTAGGTCATCACTTGTGTTGCAAGTAAATTCAGTGTTTCGAGGTCTAAAAACCCCCTTTTTACCTCACCTTGATTTGCGTACGTGGTCCGGACCCATATCCGGAAAGCCTTCTATGTGAAAAGTTGAGAAATAGAAATTTCTAGAGTTAAAAATTTTATTTTTGGTTGACTTTGGTCAATATTTTGAGCAAACGGATCCGGATCCATGTTCCGACGATCCCGGGAGGTTCGCAGTAAAATATGAAACTTAGGCGTATGCCCGGAAATGAATTCCGAGGTCCCAAGCCTTAGAAATTAATGTTTGAAAGAAATTGTTTTACTGAATTATCTAAGAAATGAAGAAGAGAATTAATATTTGAAATCATTGGTATCGGCCCCGTATTTTGGTTCCGGAGCCCGGTACAAACTTGTTATAGTATTTAAAAGATAACTGTCAAATTTGGTGAAAACGAAGTTTATTTGACGTGAGTTGGACTTCCGGTTGAAAAGTTATGAACTTTGAGAGTTCTTGATGAAAATGTTGAGTTTTGAGGTCTAATTCATGATTTTACATGTTATTTTGATGATGTGATCGGACGAGTAGGTCCATATGATGCTTTTGAGTTAGTATGCACATTTGGTTTGACGTCCCGAGGGCTCGGGTGAGTTTAGGGTAGGTTCCGGGATGTTTTAGGCTTGAAACATAGTTGTTGCAGGTCCAGAGATGTTGCAGATCTCTGAACCCGCCAGTGCTGACCGCATTGATTTTGTGTTGACCGCAGAGGGGCCTTTGCAGCCACACTCCTTTTTGTGCGATCCGCGGTGAGGAAGGATTTCACTGGTCTGACTTCGGAAGCCTATATCTTTTGATCTACAAGGAATGTTGAGATGATTCAAAAACTAAAGTTGTAGCTCTTCGTGTCTAGTTTCCAGAAAGGTAAAGAAATCACAATTTAAACATCTGTAGAGAAAGTTATGGCCAAAATACTAAATCATGGCACTGCAGTCAACATTGTGAGCTCCGCGGCCACACTCCTTTTTGTGCAGTCCGCACAGGAGGTCTGAGAGGGGTATATTTAAACGGAATTTTCAGTTATTTTTCATTTTTCAAAACCCAAAAAACATAAGAGGCGATTTTTCAAACAACCTTTCTTCTCCAAAACATTAGTTAGTGATTTCTAACTCATTTTCTTTACTCCTTAACTTCTTTGTATAAGATTTCATCCTAGAATCAATGGTTTTCATGGGGAAAATTGGGTGTTTTGGGTAGAACGTAGGTTTTTCAAATTTTGGGGATTTGAACCTCGATTTGAGGTTCGATTTCAAAACAAATTATATATTTGGGTTCGTGAGGGACTAGGTAATCGGGTTTTGGTTCGAACCTCGGGTTTTGACCATATGGGCCCGGGAGCGATTTTTAACTTTTTGAAAAGCTTTAGAAAACTTTTTTCCATGCATTAGAAATGATTCATTTAGCACTTATTAATATTATTAAGTATCTTATGGCTAGATATGAGCGAGTTGGTGGTGGAATCAAGAGGTAAAACGATAGTTGAGGCTTGAATTGTGTTCGTGGCATCGAGGTAAGTGTTTGGTCTAACCTTAGCTTGAGTTATTAGGAGTTGTGTCTTATTTTCTATGTGATAATTGTGGAGTACGACGTATAGGCATGGTGACGAGTATCTATACGTCGGTGTCAAGCATGTCCGTGCGTCCTGTATTGTAATTGTTATGACTTAGTTGAGGTTTATTGTGCTTCATATGAGGATTATCATTATTGTTCCCTTGCCGGGATGTTGTTGTCATATTGTTGTTCCCTTGTCGGGATGTTGTTGTTATATTATTGTTCCCTTGCCGGGATGTTGTTGTTATAGTATTATTCCGTTACCGGGATGTTGTTGTTATATTACTGTTCCCTTGTCGGGATTCTGTTATGATTGGTATTGATAAATGAAAAGGGAGCGGGTTGCACGCCTACAATAGTAACATATGAAATGGGAGCGGGTTGCACACTTGTGACAGGAAATATATGAAATAGGAGCGGGTTGCACGCCTGCACAGGTAATTATATGAAATGGGAGCGGGTTGTACGCAACGGTAATATATGAAATAGGAGCGGGTTGCACGCCTGCAACGGTGCAATATGAAATGGGAGCGGGTTGCACGACTACAACGGTACTATATGAGATGGGATCGGGTTGCACGCCTACAACGGTATTACATGTATACTTGTTCTTCTTATTTCCTTATCTTTGTTGGTAATTGATTTATAGCATTCCTTACATTTCTCTACTATTGTTCTATTGTTATCTGTTACTCCTCGCAGCATGTTTCCCCCGCCCAACTTTAGTCGTAATTATTTGCTTCTATTTCCATTGTATATGATTTAACTGCACAGGTTTATTTGGTGGTCCGGTCCTAGCCTTGTCACTACTTCGCCGAGGTTAGACTAGGCACTTACCAGCATATGGGGTCGGTTGTGCTGATACTACACTCTGAACTCTTTTGTGCAGATCCCAGTGCTGTAGACTTCGGACCGCAGTGAGATTGTTGTTTCTTGTTCATCAGGCGACCCGAGTAGTCCTGCAGGCGTCCGCAGGCCTTGGCATCTCCTCCTATCTACTATTCCTGTTTCTTTCATGTATTTCCAGAGATAGTATTGTATTTCTTTCTTTCAGACCTTTGTTTGTAGTACTTCTAGACAGTCTGTGAAGTTGTGACACCAGTCTTGGGTAGATTTGTTATGGATTGGTATTAGTAGTATTATTAAAACTTTACAATGCAGCCTTCTGCTTATTCAATTTTGTTGTTATTTAATTGTTGGCTCTTAACTGTTATCGGATTAAAAATGGAAACATAGTAAATAGGTCAGTTGGTTAGCTTGCCTAGCTTTCACTAGTAGGCGCCATCACGACTCCCGAGGGTGGGAAATCCGGGTCGTGACAGGCGAAGGTATATAAGCCTAAGGGTGGTCAACTGACCATTCATGGACAAGCTTAGTAGAGTCTAAGGGATTGGTACGGAGACGTCTGTATTTATCCTCAAGTGGCTATCGAGTTAGGAAAAGTTTCACTTCTATTCTTCTCTGTCGTGCGATTTTGTTCTCTCAATGCTAAATTGAAACCTCTACTCTTGTCCTTTCGTGAATGGCGAGGTCACTTACCGCTTCTTCAATCGAGCAGCAACATAGACCGGTGATAGATCAGCTACGTCTTCGGAGGCTTTGTGGAGGTTGGATAAGTTTCACCAAGCTCTTCACTACCACTTCCAGCGGTACATCTTCTGAGGATCCCAAGGACTATTGAGGCAACTGTCATGAGGTTCTTGGGAACATGGGGATAGTGGAGACCAATGGGGTTGACTTTGCTACTTTTCGCTTATCTGGATCCGCCAAGACTTGGTGGAGAGATTAATCCTTGGCTAGACCAGCTGGATCATCAACTTTGACTTGGGAGCAGTTTACTCAGCTATTTCTGGAGAAGTTTCTCCCTATCACTCAGAGAGAGGCCTATTGGAGGCAGTTTGACCATCTCTAGTAGGGTTCTATGACCTGTTACTCAGTACGAGACCAGATTCATCGACTTGGCTCGTCATGCTCTTATCATACTCCCCACCAAGAGAGAGAGAGGGGGTGAAGAGGTTTATTGAGGGACTTATTCAGCCTATTCGACTTTAGATGGCTAAGGAGACAAGTAGTGAGATTTCTTTCTAAGAGACGGTCAATGTGTCCAGGAGAGTTGAGATGGTTCTGTCGTAGGGAGGTGGTTAGGGGTTTGACAAGAGGCCTCGTCATTCAGGTAGATTCAGTGGCGCCTCATCTAGAGGCAGAGATTCTTTTGGTAGAGGCCATCCTCCTAGGCCTTTTCAGTCAGCACTTCCGGCTTCTCACAGTGCCCCAAGTGGTCGTGGTTCTCACATGCAGTATTCCGATCAGCAGTCCTATAGTGCATCACTAGCTCCTATCAGTGCACCTCCGCTTCAGAGTTTTCAGGGTCGTCAGCCCCAACAGACAAAGGGCTTGTTTTACTTGTGGCGACACAAGCACATTGCTAGATATTGTCCTCGAGCATCGAGAAGCTCTCAGCATCCGGGTTCCCGTGCCATGGTTCAGGCACCGAGTGTTCCATAGCCAGCCCAGCTAGCCAGAGTTAGAGGTAGAGGAGCTAGAGGTGGAGGTAGAGGTGGAGGTAGAGGTGGAGCTAAGGCCGCTAGAGGTAGAGGCCAACCAACTGCAGGCCATCCCAGAGAGGTAGTCCAGGGTGGTGGGGCCCAACCCCAATGTTTTGCTCTTCCAGCCAGGACTGAGGCTGAGGCTTTCGATGTAGTTATCATAGGTACGGTTCTAGTTTGTAGTAGGCATGCTTCAATGCTATTTGATCAAGGGTCTACATACTCTTATGCGTCATCTTATTTTGTGTCATATCTGGTCATGCCTAGCGATTCTTGGGTGCTCATGTTTATATGTCTACACTGGTGGGTGATTCTATTATAGTAGATCGTGTTCATCGCTCTTGTGTAGTTGTGATTGGGGGTCTTGAGACCCGAGTAGACTTATTACTGCTGGACATGGTTGATTTTGATGTCATATTGGGGATGGACTGGTTATCACTTTACCACGCTATATTGGATTGTCATGCCAATACTATGACCTTAGCCTTACCGGGTCTACCTTATCTTGAGTGGAGAAGGACTCCTGGTTATTCTACCCATAGTGTTATCTCATATATGAAGGCTCGGTGTATGGTCGAGAATGGGTGTTTGGCTTATTTAGCATATGTTCATGATTCTAGCGTTGAGGTCTCTTCTATTGATTCGGTGCCGGTAGTTCGTGAGTTCTCTAAGGTATTTCCTTCAGACCTGTTGGGTATGCCACCCGACAGGGATATTGCTTTTTGCATTGATTTGGCTTCGGGCACTAAGCCTATTTCTATTCTACCGTATCATATGGCCCCGCCTGAGTTGAAAGAGTTGAGGGAGCAGTTGCAGACTTGCTTGAAAAAGGTTTCATTAGACCTAATGTTTCGCCTTGGGGTGGGCCAGTGTTGTTTGTTAAGAAGAAGGACGGTCGATGAGAATGTGTATAGATTACCGACAATTGAACAAGGTTACAATCAAGAATAAGTATCCATTACCGAGGATTGATGATTGGTTTGATCAGCTTCAGGGTGCCAAGGTATTTTCGAAGATTGACTTAAGATCTGGCTACCATCAGTTGACGATTAGGGCATTCAATGTCCCTAAGACAACTTTCCGCACTCGGTATAGGCATTATGAATTCTTGGTTATGTCATTCGGATTGACAAATGCCCCAGCAACTTTCATGGATTTAATGAACTGAGTGTTCAGGCCTTACTTGGATTCGTTCGTGATAGTCTTCATTGATGATATTTTGATCTATTCTCGCAGCCGGGAGGAGCACGGGCAGCATCTTAGAGTGGTTCTCTAGACTTTGAAGGACAGTCAGTTGTATGCCAAGTTTTCGAAGTGCGAGTTTTGGTTGAGTTCAGTTGCATTCCTGGGTCATGTTATATCAGCAGAGGGTATTCAGGTTGACCCGAAAAAGATAGAGGCAGTCAAGAACTAGCCTAGACCAGCATCAGCTACAGAGATCCGGAGTTTTTTGGGATTGGCAGGCTATTATCATTGGTTTGTGGAGGGGTTTTCATCTATTGTAGCCCCGATGACCAGGTTGACCCAAAAGGGTGCCAGTTCAGGTGGTCGGACGAGAGTGAGGCGAGCTTTTAGAAGCTCAAGACAGCCTTGACTATGGCTACAGTGTTGGTTTTGCCCACAGGTTCAGGGCCTTATACAATTTATTATGATGCATCTCGTATTGGACTTGGTGCGGTGTTAATACAGGATGGCAAGGTTATTGCATATGTTTCACGTCAGTTGAAGATTCATGAGAAGAACTATCCGGTTCATGATTTGGAGCTAGCATCCATTGTTCACGCGTTGAAGATTTGGAGGCATTATCTATATGGCGTGTCATGTGAGGTGTTCACGGATCACAAGAGTCTACAGTACTTGTTCAAGCAGAAGAAGCTAAATTTGAGGCAGAGAAAGTGGTTGGATCTATTAAAGGACTATGATATCACCATCCTATATCATCCGAGAAAGGCCAATGTGGTGGCCGATGCTTTGAGTAGAAAGTCAGCCAGTATGGGGTCTTGCATATATTCTGGTCGGTGAGAGACCGTTTGCCTTGGATGTTCAGGCTTTGGCCAATCAGTTCGTGAGGTTGGATGTTTCTGAGCCCAGCCATGTGTTAGCTTGCACAGTCGCTTGTTCTTCATTATTGGAGCATATTCGAGATCGGTAGTTCAATGATCCTCATTTGTGTGTCCTTAGGGACACGGTACAGCACGGAAGTGCCAAGCATGTTACATTAGGAGATGATGGAGTTTTTAGGTTACAGGGTCGAGTTTGCATGCCTAATGTGGATGGACTTCGAGAGTTGATTTTAGAGGAGACCCATAGTTCCCGGTACTCTATTCATCCGGGCACCGCTAAGATGTATCAGGATTTGCGGCAGCATTATTGGTAGAGGAGGATGAAGAAGGATATCGTTGCATATGTGGTTCGGTATTTGAATTGCCAGCAGGTTAAGTATGAGCATCATAGGCCTGGTGGTTTATTTCATAGGATTGAGCTTCCCGAGTGGAAGTGGGAGCGGATCACTATGGATTTTGTTGTTGGACTCCCACATACTCAGAGGAAGTTCGATGCAGTGTGGGTTATTGTTGATAGGCTAACCAAGTTAGCGCATTTCATTCCTGTGGCAGTCTCCTATTCTTCTGAAAGGTTAGTTGAGATCTATATCCGGGAGATTATTCGTCTTCATGGTATGCCCATGTCTATCATTTCGGACCGAGGTACCCAGTTTACCTCACGTTTCTGGAGGGTAGTTCAGCTAGAGTTGGGCACATAGGTTGAGTTGAGCACAACATTTTATCCTCAAACGAACGGGTAGTCCGAGCGTACTATTCAGATTTTGGAGGATATGCTCTGAGCTTGTGTCATTGACTTTGGCGGCTCGTGGGATCATTTTTTGCCTTTAACAGAGTTTGCCTACAACAACAGATACCATTCGAGTATCCAGATGGCTCCTTATGAGGCTTTGTATGGTAGGCGGTGTCGGTCGCCGGTTGGATGGTTTGAGACAGGAGAGGCTCAGTTGTTGGGTACAGAACTAGTACAAGATGCCTTGGACAAGGTCGGGATTATTCAGGATAGGCTTCGTACAGCTTAGTCCAGGCAAAAATGTTATGTCGACCGTAAGGTTTATGATTTGGATTTCATGGTCGGTGAGCGAGTATTACTTCGAGTGTCGCCTAGGAAGGGCGTGATGAGATTTGGGAAGAAGGACAAGCTTATCCCTAGGTTCATTGGCCCGTTTGAGATTCTTGATCGAGCGGGGGAGGTGGCTTACAGACTTGCATTGTCGTCGAGCTTATCAGTCGTGCATCCAGTGTTCCATGTGTCCATGCTTCGGAAGTATCACGGCGATCCATCCCACGTGTTAGATTTTAGCACTGTCCAGTTGGACAAGGACTTGTCCTACGAGGAGGAGCCGGTAGCTATTCTAGACCGGCAGGTTCGTCAGTTGAGATCGAAAATTTTCCCTTCTGTTCGTGTTCAGTGGAGAGGTCAGCCTACTGAGGCATCGACCTGGGAGTTTGAGTCCGATATGCGGAGCCGTTATCCCCATCTTTTTCCCCCACTCAGGTACTTCCTTCTTATGTCCATTCGAGGATGAACAGTTGTTTTAGAGGTGGAGAAATCACTTGTATTGCAAGCAAATTCAGTGTTTCGAGGCTTAAAACCTCCTTTTTTACCTCACCTTGATTTGCGTGCATGGTCCGGACCCATATCCGGAAAGCCTTCTATGTGAAAAGATGAGAAATAGAAATTTCTAGAGTTAAAAATTTAATTTTTGGTTGACTTTGGTCAACATTTTGAGCAAACGGACCCGGATTCGTGTTCCGACGATCGCGGGAGGTCCGCAGTAAAATATGGGACTTGGGCGTATGCTTGGAAATGAATTCCGAGGTCCCAAGCCTTATAAATTAATTTTTGAAAGAAATTATATTACTGAATTATCTAAGAAATGAAGAAAAGAATTCATGTTTGAAACTATTGGTATCGGGGCCATATTTTGGTTCCGGAGCCCGGTACAAACTTGTTATAGTATTTAAAAGATAAATGTGAAATTTGGTGAAAAACGGAGTTTATTTGACGTGAGTTGGACTTCCGGTTGAAGAGTTATGAACTTTGAGAGTTCTTGATGAAAATGTTGAGTTTTGAGGTCTAATTCGTGATTTTACATGTTATTTTGATGATGTGATCGGACGAGTAGGTCCATATGATGCTTTTGAGTTAGTATGCACATTTGGTTTGACGTCCCGAGGGCTCGGGTGAGTTTTGGGTAGGTTCCAGGATGTTTTAGGCTTAAAACATAACTGTTGTAGGTCCAGAGATGTTGCAGATCTCTGAACCCGCCAGTACTAACCGCATTGATTTTGTGCTGTCCGCGGAGGGGCCTTTGCGGCCGGACTCCTTTTTGTGCGGTCCGCGGTGAGGAAGGATTTCACTGGTCTGACTTCGGAAGCCTATATCTTTTGATATACACGGAATATTAAGATGATTAAAAAATGAAAGATGTAGCCCTTCGTGTCTAGTTTCCATAAAGGTAAAGAAATCACAATTTGGGAATATATAGAGAAAGTTATGGTCAAAATACTAAAGCATGTCAATGCAGTCAACATTGTGAGCTCCGCGGCCGCACTCCTTTTTGTGCGGTCCGTACAGGGGGTCTGAGAGAGGTATATTGAAATGAGATATTCAGTTATTTTTCATTTTTCAAAACCCAAAAAACATAAGAGACGCTTTTTCAAACAACCTTTCTTCTCCAAAACATTAGTAAGTGATTTCTAACTCATTTTCTTTACTCCTTTACTTCTTTTTACAAGATTTCATCCTAGAATCAATGGTTTTCATGGGGAAAATTGGGTGTTTTGGGTAGAACCTAGGTTTTTTAAATTTTGGGGATTTGGACCTCGATTTGAGGTCCGATTTCAAAACAAATTATATATTTGGGTTCGTGGGAGAATGGGTAATCGGGTTTTGGTTCGAACCTCGGGTTTTGACCATGTAGGCCCGGGGGTGATTTTTGATTTTTTGAAAAACTTTAGAAAACTTATTTCCATGCATTAGAAATGATTCATTTAGCATTTATTGATATTATTAAGTAACTTGTGGCTAGATACGAGCGAATTGGCGGTGGAAACAAGAGGTAAAACGATAGTTGAGGCTTGAATTGTGTTCGTGGCATCGAGGTAAGTGTTTGGTATAACCTTAGCTTGAGGGATTAGGAGTTGTGTCTTATTTACTATGTGCTAATTGTGGAGTACAATGTATAGGCATGGTGACGAGTATTTATACGTCGGTGTCAAGCATGACCGTGAGTCTTGTATTATAATTGTTGTGACTCCGTTGAGGTTTATTGTGATTAATATGAGGATTATCATTATGGTTCCCTCGTCGGGATGTTGTTGTCATATTGTTGTTCCCTTGCCGGGATGTTGTTGTTATATTATTGTTCCCTTGCCGGTATGTTGTTGTTATAGTATTATTCCCTTGTCGGTATGTTGTTGTTATAGTATTATTCCCTTGTCGGGATGTTGTTGTTATATTATTGTTCCTTTGTTGGGATTCTTTTATGATTGACATTGATAAATGAAAAGGGAGCGGGTTGCACGCCTGCAATGGTAAATATATGAAATGGGAGCGGGTTGCACGCCTGCAACGGTAAATATATGAAATGGGAGTGGGTTGCACGCATGCAATAGTAATTATATGAAATGGGAGCAGGTTGCATGCCTGCAACGATAATATATGAAATGGGAGCGGGTTGCACACCTGCAACGGTACAATATGAAATAGGAGCGGGTTGCACACCTGCAACGGTACTATATGAGATGGGATCGAGTTGCATGCCTGTAACGGTATTACATGTGTACTTGTTCTTCTTATTTCCTTATCTTTGCTGGTAATTGATTTATAGCATTCCTTACATTTCTCTACTATTGTTCTGTTGTTATCTGTTACTCCCCACAGCATGTTTCTCCCTCACAACTTTAGCTGTAATTATTTGCTTCTATTTCCGTTGTATATGATTTAACTGCATAGGATTATTTGGTAGTCTGGTCCTAGCCTCGTCACTACTTCGCCGAGGTTAGGCTAGGCACTTACCAGTACATGAGGACGGTTGTGCTGATACTATACTCTGAACTCTTTTGTGCAGATCTCAGTACTGTAGACTTCAGACCGCAGTGAGATTGCTGTTTCTTGTTCATCAGGCGACCCGAGGTAGTCCTACAGGCGTCTGTAGGCCTTGGCGTCTCCTTCTATCTACTATTCCTGTTTCTTTCATGTATTTCCAGAGACAGTGTTGTATTTATTTGTTTAGACCTTTATTTGTAGTACTTCTAGACAGTCTGTGAAGTTGTGACACCAGTCTTGGGTATATTTGTTATGGATTGGTATTAGCAGTATTATTAAAACTTTATAATGCAGCCTTCCGCTTATTCAATTCTGTTGTTATCTAATTGTAGGCTCTTAAATGTTATCAGATTAAAAATGAAAACAAGGTAAATAGTTCAGTTGGTTGGATTGTCTAGCTTTCACTAGTAGGCACCATCACGATTCCCGAGGGTGGGAAATCCGGATCGTGACAACCCCTTTTTCTCTTTTCTATCTAAGACCAAATGTACAGCCCTTCCCCCAATCTCTTTTCTTCTCAAATTCCCTTCCTACACACACCTCTCATCCCTTCCATTCATCCTCAAGGTAAGTTTCTCTACTCTCATCTCTTTTCTTTGAGTAATTTATTCTAGTTGAGTAGTATTAGTTTATTTTGAACTAAACCCTAGGTAGTGTAGTTGTGCTAATTTTTTCTTTTGTTTAATTTGTTTGCTTATTTTGGCCATGCTTGGTGCTTACCTTGTGGGGTTTCCATTGTTATTATACTTGTAGAAGATTTTTAGTATGTCTTGATGCTTATAAAAAAAATTAATGGTGCAGTTGGGTGGAGGTGCCTTGAAGGCCGAAAATTGTTGGAATATTTGTGCAAATTTGGAGCGCTTTATGCCCTTGTTACATTATGGTGGTGGTAGAATGGTTGATTGGTATGGTTGTGTAGTAATCTTGGAAGAATTAAAGTTGAAATTATGAGGTAACTTTGGTGAATGCCATGTGTTTGATTAAATGCCTCAATGACATCGAAAGTGACATTGTAGCTTAGTGGCGGATAATGGCTATGAGAAAATGTGGTGCTAGGTGCTAATTGGAATATTCGATTCATGCTTTGTGCTTGTGTAGTGTTGTGTTGTACTTTATGAATTTTGTTAGTAGTACATTAGTATAACTTCTTTTATGTCTCTTCTTAGTTACTAGATTAGCTTCTTAATTTTGTATGTTAAGCTAGCATAGTTTGTGGTTTTGTAGTTGTAATATTATGTTGGTGGTTGGGGGAATTGTTGATTGCTTGTGGCACACTTCCATTGGGGTAGTCTGAGTCCCTGATATACATTTTACTTGTGAACATGCCAATAACATAAGTGTGGGGTGGTTACCCCGTTTGGTCTTGTTTTGGTTTTCGTGTTGTGGCTAATATTGTTCGTCTTGTGCAGGTATAATGTCTCGCCGCCCGAGCAAATACTCTAACACTGGTTCTTCTGAGGTTGTTTCTAGTAGCCGTCGTAGTGGAAGACGGGCACCTACCCCCGCCCCAGTAGAGGAGGAAGAGGAGCGCATTGACCCTGATGTGGATAAGGTGCCAGCATGCAAATATGGTATACGGGTTGTCCTCGCCCATGCTCGACACTGGTTGTAGACATTTGTCCCATTGGTCAACCCGGACCCTGAGGTCGCTATTGACGATGGGAAGTTGGCCCGCAAATATGGTGAAATTTACAACAACATTCGGGCTTTGTGTTTCGATAGTCTGTTCCATCCGGGTGATGCGGTGAATGTGAACCTAGTCAAAGAGTTTTATGCTAACTAGCAACCTGAAGCCAACCTAAATGTGGTTTACAAAGTATAGGTAAGGGGTAAAGTGATTCCATTCTTCTCCCAGGTGATCAATCGGATTATGGGATTCACAGAGCATTCCCACAAGCTCTTTCAGAGATTTCTCCGTCGGCCAGACTATCCGGCTATCCACCGCTTGTTATGTGGCGCTGACTCTTCTGCCGCATGGACACGGGATGTGAATGAATTCCACAAGGACATGAAGAAGGCAACATTCCAGCAGCCAGCTAGAGTTGTTTTGCGGTTGATTAATGCTAAGATCATGCTGACTCAAAATGACACTGATGTCCCCCGACTGAAAGTGTGTTTGATCTATGCCCTATTGACTCGGATGTGGTTTGACCTTGGTAAAATCATGCTTGAGCATATGGCTAAAGTGCAACCATTTGGGGCTCGCCGTCTACATTACCCGAGTATGATCACTCGATTGTTGCGAGCACACCTTGTGGAGGAGGAGTACTATTATGACAGGACTATTAAAGTGTCTTACCCTACTAAGGCCTATGATGTTACGTCAGTGATAGACCCCCCTGCTACTGCTGTTAATTTGGACTAGAGAATGGTCCGCGTTGAGGAGACACTACAACTACTGTTTGCTGACTTGCGCCTTCGTGCTGCTCAGGAGGGGCAACTTGGAGGAGTTTCAGCAAGATCACGCCCTTTCTACTATCACTCGGCAATGGTTGGGGTTGGCGAGAGGAGGATAGCTGCACATGATGAGGATGTGAACTTCATTCCCTCCGATGACGAGGAGTATTTGTGCACCTTCGAGGGTGCTGATGATTAGGCCTTAGGGAGTCACCTTTTCACTCTTGATTTTACTGTTTTGCATTGGGGACAATGCAATATTTTAAGTGTGGGGTGGGGTGCTCCTATTTAATTGTATTGTACTTTTTTTCATTTGCCAGTTGGTTTTGTTTGATTTGTTTCTTGCTTTCTTAGACAATTGGTCTGTAAACTATAATTCTAAATTCTATCGGGCCTGTATAGTTAGTAATTAAGTATGTAGTTCGACTCTTCCCGACGATGGATTTCGTCAATTGGTTTCTTGAGGGAGATGAGTCGAAGGAAAAAAATATAAAAAAATTCATATATGTGAAAATCCAAAAATATGTCTTTTATTTTATTTTTAGGTAGTGTAACAATTTTCCCTTGTTTTTTCTTTGTACCGCGGTTCTTTTCCAAGGGTTTTGCTTGAACTGGATGTAGTTAAATCTTTTTATTTTTTTTAGGAATTAAGAATCTTTAGTTAGCAAGCTAAGTTGAAGGATCAATTTCCTTTAATTGCATATGCCTTGAGAGCGGTAAGGGCCTTAGTTGTGACACCTAGGCTCAATTCTTGACTGCCCTAAATTGTGTGATTAAACTGTGCTTATCTGTTTTGACTAGAGTGTCTTGATCAGTCCAATCCTGAGTGAGCTATGTGTCATGTGTGTGTAAGGTTTTGTGTTATTTTGTGCATGACATTTGATGCCTAGAACTTGTCCCGTGTATTTGCAAAGCGAAATATATATATATATATATATATATATATATATATATATATATATATATATATATATATATATATATATATATATATATATTACACCCGCCTAATTGTTATGTATCGTAGTTAACCCCTTTGAGCCTGTAATCCTGTTTCTTTCGCAACCACATTACAAGCCTTACCCAATTGTTTTAATTAACTATCTATTTGAACCTATTCACCTCTCATGAGCACTTGAATTGTTATATACTTTGTAAAAGTTAAAGTGTGAGGTGGTTGGTTTGGCTTTTGAGTGGAACTAATGGAATAAGGAGAAAGGTGCATGGTGTTGGAAAAAAAAAAGTAAGAGCCACTTGAATTGAAAAAAGATATATATATTGATATTGGTGGCTCTTGACGTAATTGTGCTTGAAGACGTAGGGAGTTAATATATATTGATGTGAAGGTGGAGTTATGGGTTGACATAAGTATGAGCTTGAATGTTGAAATGTATGTATTAAAGTG
The DNA here is from genome assembly GCF_000715075.1 of Nicotiana tabacum. NCBI lineage: Eukaryota > Viridiplantae > Streptophyta > Magnoliopsida > Solanales > Solanaceae > Nicotiana > Nicotiana tabacum. The sequence continues at coordinate 22,163,008 of NC_134099.1, read as the reverse complement.
ATTAGGGAGGTGTAGTCACTCTTATATCTAAATGTATCTTACCCATCGCGCAACCTACATTACAACCAATTAAAGTCCTACTTGATCCTAGATTGAATAAGCTCGATTAGTAGAGTAATACACTACGGGCAAGCCTATGTTGCATCTTTTGTGGCATGTAAATATTATTTATGAGAGTGAGTGAATTCTTTCTATCCTGAGTTCCTAAGTGTTTTTAAATTTTATTTTGTGGAATTACTCTCTTTTGTTGTGTGAGGGCACTTGATTCATGAAGGAAAGGTAATGTCATTAACTTCTATGTTATAGTAAGTGGGCGAGTGACTAATGCATGGTACTTTTAAGTCGAATCTTGAGGGTGGGATGTTATGATAAGGTGCTCAGTCTACTTTAATTATTCTTGGCATGATGTATCAGGGAGGTTGTTGATGAAAGGTTATCCCTAGGTGTAGTGTAGTTCAAATGCTCGAGGACGAGCAATTGTCTAAGTATGGGGTGTTGATGTTAGGCTAGAAACTCGTGTTTTAGCCATAGTATTAAATTCCAATTACTGCATTTTTACGTATGTTTGAGCTCAAATGATAGCGAATTATACTTAGTACGTATTTTATGCCTTGCAGGAAGTGATCCTAAGCTCAAGAGTTAATTTGGAGCTAAATTGATCAATCCGGAGCTTTGAAGTCTGAGTAAAAACCCAATACATTAAGCCGAGATCGTGTTAGGAGGTCGTGTACCAAGTCTGGATGTTAAAAGAGGACGAAATCACAAAATAGGTTCACTCTGAGGAAATTGCGCTGTCGCGCTGCATGTGGCGTCGCAAGGCGCGACGCAACAGTACAAAAGTGGGCTTGACAAGAAAAGTGAGAAGTTGATAAAGGCCATTAGCGCGCCACATGGTGCGGCGCAGCAGTACAAATTTTACAGAGCCAAGTCCTATTTTGCGCATGAAAGGGTGTTTCGTCTAGGCCCGACCCTACTTGGTATAAATACATATAAAAATGCTATTTTGAGGACTTTTGACATATCTTAGACCTAGGGAGCCTATTTTGGAAGGGAGAAAACGTTTGGAGCAATTTCCGGAGGAGATTAACATCGAATTCTTCATTTTTTCATCTTTACTCTGTAATTAATTATGCAAATTATTTGGGAAATTGTTACTATGAGTATGAGTAGCTAAATTCCTAATCTATGGTTTTGATAGAACCTGTTGAAGGATGATTTTCTCGTTATGTTAATATAAATTTGCCATAGTATTATCTCTATTTGTTCAACTACATGCTTATTGTTGTAGATTGAAGGGTCCTCAATTAACTGTTCCTATTTAGTGTGGATTACTTGGGAGAGAGTTCATATTTAGGTAGTTGTTGAACATCATCACTCCTAACGTATATGAGGGATCATTACGAAGGGTTTAAAGGTGTGGTTATGGATAACGAAACCTTAGGTGCGATCTATGTGAGCAGTACTTAAAAGCTAGCTAGCGTAATTCGGGAGAATATGTCTAGTACATTGTTGTAATTACTCAGGAGAGAGTTACGACAGTCAGAGTGCTCATGATCGATAGAGAAGACTTAGGCGAATTTATAGCAAACATAGCGGAAAGGATTCCGACAACAGGGAAAATCAGAACCTTAGATCCTTCCAATTCTTGTTTACAAACCGTTCATAGTTAGCTGTTAATTACTGCATTTTCATTTCGTAATATTTAGTTAGTAAACATCCACTCTATTACTTAAATATCTATAAAGATTGAATACGTGAATTTCTGTGAGTCCAATAGCTGTGATTGATAGGTTAATTCCTTGTGGGATTCGACTCCGGACTTGTTAACCGAAATATATTTGTAGCGACCGCTTTGTCCTTTTTATAAGGCATAGTTGGGCGTGATCACACACTCACTGAGGGTGTGTGTAAACTTCGGAGGGGCTCCTACCTTCAACCCAAGCACTATAATAAATCAGCATAACCGCTGCGGTGTGCAGCTCAATCCCATAACTATCACTCATAATTAGGTTCTCGGCCTCACCCAGTCATCAACCTCTCCAATCTCACTCACGGGCTCACAATGCCATGAAACTAGCCCGACAACAATGAATTGATGTATCAATAAATAACAACTGAGACTAAGATATGATATGAATGCATGAATGACTGAGTACGAAATATCAATGAAATCAGTGAGATGACAACAAGAAACGACCATTGTGTGTCCCAACAAGATCGGCATAAAGCCTAAACATGATATCTAACATGATTGACAACTCAATTACTTTATCACATGGTGAAAATAATGACATCAACAAAATAGGACCACTATACAGTGCCATAGAAACAACAAAATCATAATTCACAGGGTGCACGCCCATCACCTAGCATGTGCGTCACATCAAAATCAATCACATAACACGTAATTCAGGGTTTCATACCCTCAACACTAAATTTAGAAGAGTTACTTATCTCAAACCGCGTAATTCTTTTACTCTGTTATGCCCTTGCCTCACAAATCGGCCTCTGAATACCTCGAATCTAGCCACAATTAATTCAATTCAGTCAATACAAGTTATAGGAATTATTCCATAAAGAAAAACTAATTTTCCAAAAAAAATCCGAAATTACACCCAAAAATACCAATGGGGCCCACATCTCGGAACCCGACAAAAGTTACGAAATATGAACGTTCATCGAACTACGAGTCCAACCATACAAATTTCACCAAATTCCGAAATCAATTCGACTCTCAAATCTTCAAATTAAACCAAGAGGATTTTCACAATTTTCCAACTTAAATCACAAATTTGATGCTTAAAATAGCAATAGATTCGGGTAATTTGAACACTTACCCCATTTTTTCCCTTGAAAATCTCCCAAAAATCGCCTCTAAAATCGCTTCAATCCGAGCTATATGGCTCCAAATGTGTTAAAAATGGCTGAAACCCCCATTTTGTAATCTGTCCAGGCAAGTCTCTAGTGTCAACTACGACTTATAAATCGCATTTGATACTTGTGATTTGTTTCTGCCCCAGAAAACAACATTACCAGCCTCTAGTAAATCAAACATAACTTTATGTAAAAAATTCAAATGATAAATGATTTAACTTTATGGAAACTAGACAACAAGGACTATAATTTTCATGTTTTACTCATCTCCCAATCCTTTATGGATTGCGAGATATAAGCTCTCAAAGTCAGCCCTATGCAACAGAAATTTCTAGCGATGCACGCTGTTGTAGCCAAAATCTGCAATACTAGCCTTGAATCAATCAATTATAACTTTTTGTACAAATGTCCAAATGATGAATGGTTTACCTTTCTGGAAACTATAATCAAAGGTCTACAAATTTCGTGTTTTTTAAAATTTCCAGATTCTTAATAGATTTCATGATATAAGCTTCCAAAATTAGCTTTACGCATCAGAAATTTTGCACACTGTTGTCAAAAACCAGCAGTAATAAATGGCCTAAAATGGTCCAAAACCACCCCAAAACTCACCCGAGCCCCTCGGGACCCCGTCCGAACATATAAACAAGTCTCCAAACATATCACAAACTTAGTCGAGGCCTCAAATCACATCAAACAAAGTTATAAACTTGAATCACACCCCAATTCAAGCCTAATAAAACTAAGAAATTCCAACTTCTACATTCGATGCCGAAACCTAACAAATCAAGTCCGATTGACCTCAAATTTTGCACACAAGTCATAAATGACATAACGAAACTATGAAAATTTTCAGAACTAGATTCCGATCCCAATATCAAAAAGTCAACTCCCCGTTCAAACTTCCAAACTTAAATTTCTATTTTAGCCATTTCAAGCCTAATTTAACTACGGGCTTCCAAATAATTTTTCGGACACGCTCCTAAGTCCAAAATCACAATACAGAGCTATTGAAATTATCAAAATTCTATTCCGGTGTTGTTTACACATAAGTCAATATTCGGTCAACCTTTTTAACTTAAGTTTCCAAAACAAGAATTGTTCTTTCAATTAAATTCTGAATCATCCGAAAATTAAACTTGACCACCCACGCAAGTCATAATACATATTTTAAAGTTGCTCGAGACCTTAAACCACCGAACAGAATGCTAATTTTCAAAACAACAAGTCGGGTCGTTACAGGTAAATACCAAGGTGCCAAGCAACTAGGTTCATTGATTGATTTTCTCAATGCGACCAAAAGGCCTTTTTTTAGATTAAGGATATTTTTATCATATTAAACATCTAATATCTTGTCATCATGCCATGTGGAAAGTTAGATATTTTTCACACTTAGACTAACTACACGCTTAACTAAAATATAGCCAATCATTGAGGGAAACCAGAGATGTCTTAAATCTTCTTTATCAAACCAAGCGGGTTCTCACATATTTTACCAACAAATGACATTATATTGAGACACAATTAATTGAGAGAGAATTTATAAAAGCGCTAAATAAAAAGAAAAATAAGATAAAGAATGTTCGATAAATAACCTTTTCATCATTCATTGGGGAAGAAGTGATTACAGTTTACAAGGACATTTTGGAAAAAAAGTTTATAAAATATTTCTCAATTCTAGACTTCTAGTTAGAGAAATAGAACCCATAAGTGATAAGTATAGACGTCTCAGTTCGATCCGTAAGACTCTACTAAACCTGCTCATGATTCGCGAGACCTATGTAACCTGAGCTCCGATACCAACTTGTCATGAACCAAAACTCAACATGTCGTGATGGTGCCTATCACAGTACTAGGCAAGCCGACAACCACAAATAACTATGTATTTTTAAATTGATAACAAAATGAAACAGGTTTAACAGTAATAACTCTCATAAATAGTCGATAAGTAATACTTCGACTCAAATACAACATTCTCAAAATTCGGGTGTCACTGAGTAGATGAGCTAGTAAAATGTCAACACAGTTTAACTACTAAAAATAACTGTCTAGAATGATGGAATAGTGCTAATAAACTGAAAGGAAGGAGAGTTGAGGTCTGCGAACGCTAAGGCAACTATCTCAACAGTATCCAAATATATGAAGCTCCAAATCTAGCAACCGTCATACCTAGAAGTACCTGGATCTGCACATGAAGTGCAGAATATAATATGAGTACAATCGACCCAATGTACTCAATAAGCAACAAGACTAATCTTGGGCTGAAAGCGGTGATGAGCTTAGATAGGTACGATCCAAATCTAGATTTTAACAGTACATATATGACATGAAAAATGACAGGAATAGCTCAGAGAAATCTCATAATCATTTTGTACACGGTACAGAAATGTAGACATGCTTTCAAGTGCAACAGTTTAAGATCAACACAGATAAATATTCTAGGAATGACTAATATGAGGTATGTTACATCTCGATATGTACAAGTCAAATATGCATGTAAATTGTAATGCAACACAGTGATAAACCCATGGACTCATACTTTCGGAGTATTCAACCTCACTACACGTTCAATCACTCAGTACTCCCAATCACTCATCACTCTCAATCACTCAACACTCCTAATCACTTGGCACTCACACTTAGTAGGTACCTGTGCTCACCGCTAGTATATCAGACTCTGGAGGGGCTGATCCTACCCAAATGCTAATATAAGCCAATTATGGCATAGATCAATAAAGCCTACTACTGCGTGCAACCCGATCTCATAAATATCTCTCACAATCATACCCTCAGCCTCACTCAGTCATCAATCTTTCCAATCTCTTGGGCTCCCAAATCTCATGACAATCAGCCCAAATAATGATAATATGAGGTGATAATAAATGAAAACAGAGATTGAGATATGATATGCAAATGATAGATGTGACTGGTGCATAATTGCAATTTAAGTAGATAATTCAATAGTATAAGTGACCTTTGTGGGTCCCAACAGAACAAGCATATAGTCTAAGCATGATTTCTAACATGAGTTGTAGCTCAATTACTCCAACAAGTAGGAGTTTCATGAATAACAACCAGGTTTGATAACTACACGGTACAACGAAAACAATCGAGTCACAATTACCATGGTGTACGCCCATGCGCCGTCACCTAACATGTACGTCACCTCAACACTAACCACATAACACGTATTTCAGGGATTCATACTCCCGAATCAAGTTTAGAAGTGTTACTTACCTCAACCCGCGCAAATCTCTACTCCAACAAGCCCTTGTCTCGCGAATTGGCCTCCGAACGACTCGACTCTTGCCACAAATAACTTAATACAATCAACACAAGCTATATGAATCAACTCCATACGATAAAGCTAGGCCCACATCTCAGAATCTAACAAAATTTATAAAATTCAAACACCCATTCAGTAACGAGTCTAACCATACAAAAATTACCCAATTCCGTCATCAAACCGTCACTTAAATTCTCAAATCTTACTCTTCAATCCCTATTCCAAAATTACCCAAATTTCACCTTTAATCTAGGTAGAAAATTCAATGGGTATTCAATATTAATAGATAAAAACGATCAAAATTTGCTTACCTCTTGAAATCTAGTAAAATCCCCCTCAAAATCGCCTCCAACCGAGCTTGCAAAGTCCAAAAATGAAAAAATAGCTCAAACCCTCGACCCTATGAATCTGCCAGGCATCTCGCACCAGCGGTTCACTTAATCGTTTCTACGGCTCCGTAGGTACGGCCAAAACTTTGCTTTTGCGGTTTTTTCATGAAGGCCCTTTCCTTCACTTTTGTGGACCAGGCTCCGCTTCTGCAGAGTCGCATCTTGGGCTCCGCTTATGTGGAAACTCCTGCCCCTCGCAACTTCGCACCTCTGCTCCACTTCCCGCATCTGCGATATCGCAGAATGCGGCCCAAACCTCACATATGTGCATCCTCCCAGCCTAACAAAAATCTGCACCTGCGATGCCAAACACGCTTTCTGCGATCGCGCACCTGCGACCAAATCCTTCGTATGTGCGATCGCAAGACCTGAAACTCTTGACCAATCTTCTAAGTCCAAATTTCAACCCGTTAACCATTCAAAATTCACACGAGGCCCTCAGGACCTCAACCAAACATACCCACAAGTTCTAAATAATATATAAACTTAGTCGAGCCCTCAAATCACATCAAACAATATCAAAAATACGAATCGTACCTCAATTCAAGCCTAATGAAACTAATAAATTTTCAACTTCTATAATCGATGCCGAAACTTATCAAACCAACTCCGATTGACCTTAAAATTTTCACACAAGTCATAAATGATACAACGGACCTTTTCCAACTTCTGGAACCAATATCCGAGCCCGGTAAACACAAAGTCAACTCTCGGTCAATCCTTTTAACTCTCAAAACTTTAACTTTCCCAACTTTCACCAATTCAAGCCAAAATCATCTACGGACCTTCAAATCAATATCCGAACACACTCCTAAGTCTAAAATCACCATATAGAGCTATCGAAATTATCAAAACTTCATTTTAGAGTCATTCAAACATAAGTCAACATCTGATCAACTCATTCAACTTAGGCTTCCAATCTTGGGATTAAGTATCCCAATTCATTACAAAAACATATTCGGAACCAAACCAACCACCCCCGCAAGTCACATAACAACAAATAAATACCAAATAGGTGATAAATAAAGGAACGGGGCTATAATACTCAAAATAACCGACCGTGTTGTTACAATAACACACAATTATTCACAAATTCGAGCAGGAGCTTGTGAATCAATTTTATTTTATTTTTACCTACCTTCCTTAGTTTTAGATTCCCTTTGCCCTGTATATATTTCAAGGTCAAATACATATCTTCCTCCCCCTCCCCTAATTTGAGTCATTCTCGTCGAACATATGTATTAAACCCATTTACATGTACCATGTAGATTTCTTCTAGGAGCTAAGTTGTAAGAACCAAGTTCATTCCCCTCACCTTAGTGCTCACTGTACCTTCCTCGAACAATTTGAAATTCTTATAGAAGTGCAATATTGATTTACCATACATCACATAGAGTGGATACAAAAACTAGTGTGACCACTTTTGGTGCTCAAGCTTCTCCAAAAATTCTTTTATTCTAAACATCTCAAAAGTAGCAAGGTCTATCACTCCACCCTTCAATATCATCAGGCCATTAAACGAGCACACTTTGCCTACAATAACAATATTTTTCTTTGTTTTCTTCTGATGTTTGGAATTGGTTCCTTTAACCTGGGTGTCCACAGATTTTCCCTTTTTGAGGGTCTTCTTCTTTTCGGGCATGACTGAAGATGATCCAGCCTTTTTTTCTCTCCTTTTCTTTTAAGAGGAACCTCCTCATCTTCCTCACTGACTAAGTTAACTCGTTCTACTTCAGACTCATTCCTCAACTAGAACTCGTGTCATTCTTTTTTTTTTCTTCTTATTCTCCTCTAAAGCTTTCTCAAGAGCAGCATCGCTCATTCCCTTGGTGTTTGGATCCTAGCCTTGGGAGTCACAGACTTCCCATTTTTAACTGTCTTGTTGGCTATGTGTTTAACACTCCTAGATGATTATTCCTTTACCCACACTTTTCTTCTTCAATTAAGTAAATCTCTCAGCTAAAACTGCATCATCATTATCACTCCCTTCTTTGTCTACTTCAGGTTTTCCCTTAGTATTAGAAAATTATATCCTCAAATATGGAGATTTTTCATTGTCAAAGGCCAAGGAACCATGTTCTTGGACCTCTTTAGCATATTTTCCAAAATTATCTTCTACCATCTTCTTTATAGGAACTTTTTAAGAATTTCCTTCTCCAACCTCTACGCCTTCACCGGTAGCAGAAGGACCTGATTTTTCGCCAGAGACTTCTTTTACACCAATACTATTATCTTCTCCTTCTAATTCTTTATTATGGCATCCAGTGCCCTCCATATGAGCAACTCCAACTCCAACATCACCACTCAATTTTTCACCTTTTCTCATTCTTACTTTTCACTGTTTCTCCCCCTTGAATCTCAGATTCCTCCACTATTGGACTTGTATGTTCATATCTTTTACTTTATTCCCTGTTGAGGGCAACGACTAGTATGGTAATAACTTATGTGTTTCTTGAGTGGGGTTTTGGTCTGACTCGAACTGAGTTGGTGAGGCAAAAGGGGTGTTGACAGTTGGAGTGATTTCAGACTTCAAGAAACTAGTTGTGGAAAAATCTTGTGAGGTCAACATAGTTAAGATTTTCAGGTTTCTTAGAGAGAATTGGGGTTATAAGTTGTTTGCTTTTGCTTCTGATTTGAAAAATTTCGTAGAGATGTAAGAGATTATATAAGGTAATTGAGAGTAGGAAGTTAAATAAGTGGCAGTTTGAGTCTTAATCAATCAAGGTAATAACTTATAATCCGATTCAAATTGGGAAAGAATGACGCCCAATGTTGAAAATTTAAATGAGGTAGTTCTAATTGGCTCTAATTGTGGGGGTAGAGACGTGTCTAGAATAGTTTTAGGAACCTGATCTATTTAATTACGCATGGAGAAAGTCATGATTATAGGATATGAAGTGACTCAAAACCTGATTTCCATGACATAAAATTTTTACAGTTCTTTACAACTGTCTATTGTAAAGGAGGTACATACCTAGGTGTTGAACAACTAGGTTCATTGATTGATTCTCTCAATGCGGCCAAAAAGGCCTTATTTTTTTAGATTAAGGATATTTTTATCATTTTAATCATCTAAGCTCTCATCATCACACCACGTGAAAAGTTGAACATTTCCACACTTAGATTCACTATACACTTAGGGGTCGTTTGGTATGAGGTATAAGAAAGTATAGTGCTGGTATAAAAATTTAATACAACTTTAATACTTTGTTTGGTTAGCAAATCAGGTATAAGTTATCCCGTGATTAAAATTAGCACCGAGATAACTTATACCTTGTAGAGGGTGGAGTAATTAGCACCGGGATAACTTATACCTTCTTCTTAGAAATTATACAATTTTCATTTTTAATACAACATACCAAACAATAGATAAAAAATAATCTCAGCATAACTTATCTCGTCATAAGCCATATTCAAACCAAACGATCCCTTAATTAAAATATAGCCAATCATTGAGGGAAATGATCATGCCCAACTATGCCTTATGAAAAGGACTAAGGGGTCGTTGCAAATATAATCCGGTTTACAAGTTCGGAGTCGAATCCCACTGAGAACTAAGGCTCAGCTACAGTTGTTCAATATCGCAAAGAAACATAAGTTCAAATAATTTTCTAGTTATAAAGATTTGGTTTTTATTTCTACTAATTAACTAAGAAATATTATAAAGCATTAAAATTATCAAGAAATATTATAAAGCATTAAAATTATCAACTAACAAGGATGAAATTCGAGACAAGCCTAAGGAGTTCTAGAGTTATGATTTACTCAATTGTCGGAATCCTTCCCGCTATGCCTTCTATAATTTCGCCTAAGTATTCTCTACCGATCGTGAGAACTTCGGGTGTCATAATTTTCTTCCGAGGAACTACCACAATTTACTAGACATATTCTTCCGAACTACGCTAGCTGACACTAGTTTACCGATCACTAAGATCGCACCAATGTTTCGTTATTTCTAATCCCACCTTTAAACCAATCGTATTGATTACTCACATACTTCAGGAGTGATGTTGTTCAACAACTACCTAAATATGTACTCTTTTCCAAGCAATACATACTAAATAAACAGTCAATTGATGGTCATTCAATCAACAACAACAAACACGTAGTTGAACAAGTAGAGAAGTCCAACGACTCAATTATATAAAAACATAACAAGAATTTATCCTACAAAAGGTTCTATCAAAACTCTAGATAACAAATTAGCTATTCATAGTAGTATCCATAACTACAATACTAGAATTCATAACCAATAATGAAAATAGGAAGAAGGAAGTGAAAAACTCGTAGAAGAATTCTCCGCCTTGCTCTTAATGTGTTTTTACCTCCTTAGGTCGAATCTCCCAAACAATAGTGTTTAGTGACTATTTATATGTATAGGGAAAAGACCTAGACGAAATAATCAAGTCTAAAATAGAAAAGGAGACGAAATAGACTTTAAATCCAGAACACCTTCGCTGTAGACCTTGCCTCGCAAGGTTTCCCACGAGCTCCGTCTCGCTGTAGGCCTCGCGGCGCGAGCTCTATCGCGAGAAATTTGCCTCGCGTCGCCTGACTTTTGCCCAAGCTCGATTCCCTTTGTGCTTAGCTACTCAACTTTGCATTCGTTACTTTCTCGTTCTTTTCCTTTCTTTTTCAATTTGCATTTGTTTTTTTTTCTTTTGTCTTCTTTTAGAATAGTAAGCTTCAATCATTGTCCAATACTTAAATAATCACGAACCATTCTTGTAGTATATAAAATATACATAAAATTTTTAGTTAGCTTTCAATTTTATGTTCAAAGTACCTACACATAAAATAAATTCAATTAAGCACAAATATAATATAGTTTAGCATTAAAGTCCCAAAATATAAAGTAACACACTAAAAATATGTAATTATAACTAAACATCAGGAAACCAGAGATGTCTTAATTCATCTTGATCAAACCAAGCGGTTTCTCACATATTTTACCAACAACAAATGACATGAGATTGAAACATAATTAATTGATTGAGGATTTATAAAGGCGCTAAATAAATAAAAAGAAGATAAAGAATGTTCGATAAATAACCTTTTCATCATTCATTGGGGAAGAAGTGATTACAGTTTACAAGGACATTTTGGAAAAAAAGTTTATAAAATATTTCTCAATTCTAGTTAGAGAATAGAATGCATGTGGCAGTATAAACAGTGATAGTAACAGTACATATGATAAGGGCGTAAATGCAAACCAAAACATAAGAGGGGACAAACATGGATAAAGCAACAAAAAATGAAGGACATGAAGGCAAAAAGATACACATAAAATAATAGCAGTATCAGCGAGAAGTTAGGGTTTTTATTCACATGTGCACGCAGACATTTTTATTCCTTCAAAATTCCACTTTCAGTCTGCAAAAATTCTAATCATCAAAACCCCAATAATTCAAACAATTGTAAGTTTCACTCAATACCCTTTTACCTACTTTATTTTATGTCCAATTTTTTACTTCCATGCATACATTTTTATAATCTTGATATTAGGGTTTTGGGAATTTCATTTTAAGTAAAGGTTGTCTTTTTTGCTTTTTATTGGTTCTTGAGGTTTCAGATCAGTTTTTGAAGTGTTTTTGAAGTTGGGGTTGTTATTACTATGTGGGGTTTTAAATTTGTATTGGGTCTCAAATAATTGGTAGTACTAAAGAAGGAAGTAATAAATATGTTCTGATAAGGTCACTATTCTTGCTTCTAGTAGTTTTGGTATTTCCTTTTTGTTTAAATCATAGTTTTGATTGTTTTGTATATTTTTGTGGTTGACTTGTAATTATTGTGTTTCTCAATATGAAGTTGTTTATTGTTTAATGTTACCTGAGAAACAAAAATGAAAAAAAAAGGAAGTTTCAAATGCATTATGATAATTTGTATCTCACTGCAGAGACTTAAGTACCATATAAACTAGTACTTGCCTTCTCGAATGTTGGTTTTCCAATTTGTTTTTGAGTGAAGTAATGGATGATGGATTTCGCGGAGCTCGACTGATTTGTGATTGAGGCGTAGTTATTTATTGATTGATTGAATGAAGTGAGAGTACAACCCACTATGGTAAGAGAGAGTTGTGAATGGTCATGCTAAATACGATGTATCTTAATTTAGGGGATATTAATTACGAATATGTCCACATTTTTGGATAACAAATATGATTACCTTCCTCCTGCTGTGAATCGAACCGAATTAGCTCCTCAGCCTTGTCAATTGGGCCAAAGCTTCATCGGCTTTCTGCATCACCTTAAAGAAGAGTTTTTTATGCCATATATTACCTTCATTTTATGCATGTTGGTGTTATTTGAATTTACTTTGCTAAGTTAGTTGCACTTAACGCTTTCCCTTTTTTTGGTCAAGCCTTCTAACCATGACTCCTGATGGTAACCTTCTATATTGTGTCCTGACGTTTTCCTTTTCATGAATGTAGATTGGTGATTGTCAAGTAACGGAGAATAATACTGCTATCAACACTTCGTGCATGGTATTTTCTGGCTTCCATATAGTTAAGCTTCGTCTGAGTTTTCTGCAGACGTAATCATGCCATGCTTGTACTCGTTTTAGTGGAATTGCTGTATATAATTTATTTTTGCACTTACCAGGTGTGTTTCAGAAGGACACATGGAGTAGTTCAAAGTAGCGAAGGAAAAACTCATTCTCTTGGTGCTAGACATGGAAAAAATGGAGTAGTTACTTGAATTACCCCTTTTACTTTGAAAATTGAGAATTGGCAATTGCAGGGGTCCTTTTGTTGTGGGGCTGAATGGAGTAGTTAGTGTAGCTTCCCCGTTTATTTTGAAAATTGAGAATTGATAGAAGCAAGCACCAATATAATACCTTGTGAGTCTTGTGAAACATAGCTAAGACGGGGTCCCTTTGTTGTGTGGCTGCAAGGCCACATGGGTCCACTGCAGCTAGCGGAGAATGGTCCATGGGCCCACACGAGCCCTACTGGCGGACTAATTCAAGCTTCTCGCCAGCACCATCCAGATGGGATTTCCGCTTCCAACCTGAAGCATTGTCTTTTGGGTCTAATGATGGAGTTCAATTGTATGGATCTTCTGCTTCGTCAAACAGTAGAGAGAGTAGAGGTTGGGTGAGGGGAAACCAATTGGCCAATCACCAATATCTCGTATCAGATGGTGGTGTTGGTGCATACTATAGTAGTCCGTCGGATATCTCTCCTGCACAACAATGGACTCCACCAGCTATCCAAGAAATCAATGTTGATAATTATGGTACTTCAAGGAGGGGTAAGCATATTGCCTCTGCATTTTCTTTTGTATATGAGTTAAACTTCTAAGAATGCTTAGTTGGGTTTTACTTTTGTTCTCTCATTACTTGCTCCATTTATGTTGACTGTGCTATCAGCTGATGTTTTTTCCTCTTATATATGTATATTTTTTTGGTTGATAGTTTGTGGTTTTTGTTTGGAGTTTGATACAAAGTTCTTATTTGTTTGCTTGTGCTATCCTGTGACCTGTATTCCTTGTGCATTGGGGTTTTCTATGAGACACTGTGATGCAAGCTAATTTTGGACTGACTTGGTGTCACCCCCCCCCCCCCCCCAAAAAAAAAAGAGTTAAGTAGATTAAGCCCATGGGCAAACCAAACAGTACATGACTAGTGCTACGCCCAGGTGAAGGGATTAGCTGAAGGATTCGTAGGTGAAAAATGGTAGGGGAAATGCAAGGGGATTGAAAGTATTTCCTGAGATGCTATGGAACAGAGGGTATTTGTCCAGCCTTACAACTTTGGAAAGATGAACAATAGGGTCAACAACAACAACAACAAACCCAGTATAATCCCACGAGTGAGGTCTAGTGTGTACGCAGACCTTACCCCTACCTTTAAGGGTAGAGAGGCGATTTCTGATAGATCCTCGGCTCAAGGAAAGAAAAAGAAAGCAGTAACAACAATTAAAAATAAAAATTAAAAGAAAAATAACTAGTCTGCATGCATGAATAAAGTAAAGTTGTGAACTTTATACTTACTTCCATTGTTGGAATTATTATTATCATAAGCCCAAATATTTGCAGAACTTGTTGATGGCCATTCTAATGATGATTGCATACTACTTTGAGTCAGTGAAATTCTTGAATTTTTAGAAAAGTATTCTTCTTTGTTATTTTGAAGAGAAGAAACAGAACCATTATTACTTGTAGAACTCAACCAAGAAAAAGAACTATCAGTAGTTTCAATGTCAGATGAAATTGCCCAAATTCTGTCACTTTCTTTTGGAATATTAAAACCATCTTCCACCAATGGAAGATTCTCAGAAGAACTTGCATTGTTGTGTGGAGAAGTTAATTTTTTTCCAAGTTCAAATCTTGAAAAGAACGAAGAAAATCTTGATAATCCATTGGAGTTTTATAATTTGAACCTTCCATGAGAAAAAAAAAACAAGAAGCAGCCTATGTTCAATTGCTATGGAACTATTTGTTTATATAGGAATTAAGTGTATTTTCTTACCTGAGTAGGAGTGGGATTTAAATTATCCGATTACATTAATAATTTTTCGATTATTTATAGTTACTTCACTAGGGAAAATATTTTAGAATAATATTACTAAAAGATGAACAATAGGGTATTACATGAAATTTCAAAACATCAGGGGTTGTAAAGGCTTGTATCAATGAGGGATCCCCATTCAGGTTGCAAAAGGAAAAACGAGAGAACACCTTTTCTTCTTTTCATTACCATTGACATGTGGACATGCTCTTGAATAAGAGTATCTCATTGATGTGGTAGTATCCACCTCTAGAATCTTTTGGTAGCTCACCCTGGAATTTTGTAAACACATTATCTAAAACCCATAAGATGGGTTCAACCATCACTGGGCAGCCTAGGTAGAAGGCATAATGCTCGATTGCTCGTGCAAAATTATGGTGAAGTTTATGAACCAATTTTCTTAGTTTAACATCCTTGGTAATTTGTTGAAATGATGTCTAATTGATGATAAAATAAGGTAGCAATTTTGTGTTATGTCTTTTGGTTAGCAGTATTGGCACTAGTAGTGATCTTCTTTGCTGAAGGCACGCTCAGGAGTTTGGCCCATACACATAGGCCATTAGAAGAATTGTAGGAATAAGCAAAGATTGAAACTTTGCTTTCTGAATTCCTGGATGTTCTTTGTTGGATGACAATATTTTTGGTTTGCCCTATTGTGATTCTTTAGTGGATTTATTGAATGGCCTTTGGTTTGGTCATTTTTACCTAACGTTCCTTATTACATACAATCCAGTTAACTTTCATGAACATCAACTCTTCCTATGTTCGTAAGTACAGTATGTTTTTTAATTTTTTTGTTAATTTTTTTATTTTTTTGAAAATTATTTGTTATGCATAATATTGTGCAAGATATTGCGTTTGGACTCATTAAACAATTATACCCGGCTATATATCCTCTATATTATTTTGAGTTATTAGTCTCATCCTGTTCATGTTCCAGCACATCCAATAGTATGAAGATTCATCTTGATTTGACTTGTTCTACGGTGACCATAAACATATTGCAACCTTCATCTTTATCTGTGCTTGCAGTGCTTAAGATGAATGAAGTAAAAATGAGTAGATTTGCTCCGTGTTCAGTCTGCGAACTTCCATCCGAAAGATTCTCCTTTTTCCCTTTTCTCTCACCGTCACTAAAGAAAAGGTTGCGTTAGTTGTCTAGGGCAGTAGTGTTCACAACTGTTGCAAACAAGTATTTTGTGGCAGTTTTGCAAAATACAAAACCTTCAGGTGATACGCTTTAGGTGTCTGATTCATTTTTTGTAATAATTTTGATTCAACCATTTATGCATTTATTTGTTACTGGAACTTTGACTGAGTGAGCAATCTCTTACCAGTAATTCCTCCATAGTATTCCTGTTAGGATGACTACTGGATGTTGGCTTCTAGGCAAATAAAGAACCGTGTTCTTCATTCTTTCCTGCACGGAAACAACTGAGTTACCATTCTCATCCACCACATAATGTGGTGAATGGTGCCAAATCCTTCAGGTGCTTCTTTTCGCTTCTTTTGCTGATTAACATCCTGTACTCTGGTATATAAAATACAGACATGTGGGTGTCTCTGTCAAAAATTAGCTGTAAACAGGTTCGAGGTTTGGCACATTCCTTAATGCCCCAAATGGAACACTGAGTTTTTAGAAAATTTTGGCAGATTTCTTTCTTCTGGCTCCCATCTACCAGTATGCGCATTCGGCAGGTTTATGATGTTAATTAAAAAATTAAAATTTGTTATGATGCTAATTTCTTTTATATTTTTGAAACATTAGTTAAATAAGTCTTAGGCCTCTAAAAAATGTGTTAGATAGCTAATTCACGAAAACATATGTCAACTTGATACTGAAGCAATGTAACTTTAATCTGTTGGCTTATAGTTATGCTGTCTGAAATTAATATTTCTGCTAACTGAAGGTCATCAGTTAACATCGTGATATATGGACTACAACAACACAACATACCCAGTATTATCCCACACGGTGGGGTCTGGGGAGGGTAGTGTGTACGCAGACCTTACCCCTAACTTGTGAGGATAGAGAGGGTCGTGATATATGGACTATCTGGATCAAACAAAAGGACAATCGAACACTACCCATTTTCTGGCAAAAGAACACCCCCCCCCCCCCAAAAAAAAAAAAATGAGGTTGTAGTTTAAAAGAAATAGGTCCGTTGTGGTTTCAAAATACACCTGCTTTCCTTAAGAGTCTTATGTAGCATACGTGTTGCAGCCTTGTTTGTTTGCCTCGCACAAATTAATTTGTTCGTTTCTTGGTTTTGTGTAACAAAACTTTCTTCTCTCAAATCTTTTATCCATCAAGTGATTCTTACAATTCTATATAAAGTGGCAGCTCTTGTTAACTTGGAGAGGAAAAAGATATGTTGACAAGGAAGTAGGTATTAGGATGGGTTAACTATGTGTCACAAATGTTGAAATTTTATACCAACATGCTACAAAGTAGGAATGAGTATCTTGGAAAATTTGGGAGATACCAGATCATTACATCATGATCATATAAGGTGGTAACTCTTGGTAAAATATATACTTATCTCAAAAAAAGAAAAAACTCGAAGTAACATATTAAATCTATTTCACAAGTCATAATACGCTTAAACACCAAAGCTGACTAAAAAACTATTACCAATGCCCCCAGGGGTTTGGTTCAAGGGCAATGCATTTTAACACATTATGTGTGGTAGGCAACGTTACGAGTTCGAACTCTGCTAAGGAATGTAACTAAGTTTGTTTTTAAGGTAGATGGAGGAGGACTCATTATCCACTGAGTTTTAAAGCTGGAAGCTGCGGTTCTTGATTATTTCTATAAAAGGACAGTTACCAACATCTTATAGGGTAGAAAAGCCAGTCTATCTTAACATGATATGGAATTAGTTTTTCATTACAATGTAATAATATGGACTGAAACTCTATGGTTGACCATGCTCCTTTTTCCGATGTCTAAATTTATGGTAATTTCACATTGGGCACTGTCAGAGGTAGCAAGTTAATGTGCTTAAAGAATCAATTCTGTTACTGCTTCTGAAACATTTGGCTTATTGGTTTCAGCCAATGCTCTTTTACTAATGCCACCATTCTGGATGTTTCATTTCTACTGCTAATTTTGCTTATTTTTCGCTTGGTAGATGCGATCTTGAGGCCATTTTCATTTTCACCCACAATGGAGGTATGCATTTGCTGTTCTCCACTATCTGCATTCTTTTGATGTTTGTTAGTGTAAATCCAGCTTTCTTATGACAATGAATTTTTTATAGGGAACATCAACTGCTAGGGATGGTGGAGGCTCAACTTCATCCCGATCTGACAATAGTGATTGTGATTCAATCACCAAGTCCCATTCGTCTCATCGTAGCTTCCCAAGTCGCCGTTTCTTTATGTCTAAACCCATACATCCTCTGTCAATTCCAACTGAAACACCTAGAAGAGAAGCTATTGACAGCTTCTCACCTGGTTTTTTAGAACTTGATACCTCAACACCGCAAAGAGATAAACACCGCTTGAGCAGTGCTAGTGGCAGTCTTGACCTGACAGAGGCTTCTGAATCCTTCCAATCTGAATTCCTAAGTAAACCTTGTAACCCTTCAGATGGCTTCAGATGCGGGTTATGCGAGAGGTTTCTCTCGCAGAGATCGCCTTGGAGTTCCCGACGAATTGTGAGAAGTGGAGATATGCCAGTTGCTGGGGTTCTTTCATGTCTCCATGTATTTCATGCTGAATGTTTGGAGCAAACTACACCAAAATCATGTAAAAGTGATCCTCCGTGCCCCATCTGCTCCAAGCTCGAAGATGGTAGTTCTCCGGAGCAGCGACCTTTTTCCAAGTTCTTTCCTAGGCTTAAAACGTTCAATGAAGATGGACCGTCCAAGCCTTGGGGCTGTGCTTATTCTGGAGATTGTGTTGAAGGGGCCTTGCAAGCACCATCTCGGAGCACTATGCTCTCACTAAACAAGAACCGGTTTAGGAAGAATCTTTCTTTGAAGGGTAATTCGGGAAAGGAATTTCCAGGGAAATTAAGAAAAACTAATACATTTTCGTCTCAGCTATTTATTGGGTCGGTTGATCATGCTGTGGTGGGATCTTCAAAAGCAACAAGTTCCGGGAAGAAGTAACAATGGAATTTTGTATATAATTGCAGGCTGATTTCCATGGCCTTCGGCCTTTTAAAGCTAATCCTGTTTATTGAATCAGATTGTTTAGTGGCTTAATCATGTTGTCAAATGTAATGTAGAGGAAATTTTATTTGCACTTAAAGGACATCAAACAAATTGCATGCTTTGTTGTAAGTTTAAAACTGGTCTTGATCATTGTATCAGAATTTGTATACCTAATGTGGTGAAAATTGTGATTTGCTAGTTGTAGGCATCAATTGGCCTATCTTTTGTGCATCAAGTGCATGATTTACTTGAAAAGTTGAATCTGTGTTTCATGGTTTGCAATCTGTGTTAGAATTCCACCTGTATTGTGTTTATGCGGTATCTTTTGGCTGATTGATCGACTCGTTATTTTCCATATACAAAGTTGCATTTAATGATAGTTGCATATGGGGGTGGCAATTTGGCCCACACTCATTTGACTTGCTGAATCGGCCCAAGGTTGGGTTGGTCATTGACTCGTTTATTTGTTGAATTCAATCCATTTTGACTGGGCCGGTTGGCGGGTCATTGACTTGTCCATTTGTTGAGCTCAGTCTATTTTAACCCAATTTATTTCGGAAATTTTACCTCCTATAGTGAAGATATACATCCTATTTACGGAAAAGGCTTAAAAATGCCCTGTACTATTGAAAAAGGTTTAAAAATACCTTCCATTCACCTATTAGGCTAAAAATACTCCTTCATACCTCTTTGGTTCACTTGTGCCCTTTGACCGTTAGGTCAGTGTTGAATTAAAAATAATAATTATTTAAATTCCATGTGGCAAGTTCTTATTGGCCAAAATTAAAACATCTAACACATTAGAAAGACCCACCCATATCTACTAGTTTTTCGTACTAACCCGCTTCAAATACTAGCCCGACCCAAACAAAAAATTCAACAAAAAAAAAGAGGCCCCAAAATCTGCCAAAATCGTGACATAGAAAGAAATCCAAAATCTACAAAGTATTTCGCTACCAACTCGTCGCTACATCAAGTGAGCTCCAAGAAGATTGATATTTTTCTCCAAGTGTTCCAAAAAGGTTAAGATCCAGTTCCTCAATGCTTGGAAATGCAGAATATCCGGAAGCACCTACTTGGGAACCATATAAGCTCTTTACTAGCACCGCGTCGTTAGGAAGAACAAACTGGTAATGTTGCCACGCGGGGTGTCTTTCTTTTCTTTCTTTTTTTTTTTTAAAAAAAATTTAGAACTTTTTATTCGGGTCAGGTTACTGTTGGGGCGGGTTAGTGATCGTGCGCAACTATGCCTTATAAAAAGGACACACGGATGTTGCAAATATAATCTGAGTATTTAGCCCAGAGTCAAACCCACAAGGAATTAACCTATCAATTACTTCTCGTTAGACTTACTAAATTCCACGGAATCAACTTCCCAAACGTTGTAAATAAGAATTGAGGGTATTTCTACTAACTACAAATGAATGTAACTAAGCAACTGAAAAACTTACTATGATTGAGTTGTAAACAATTAAGAGAAGGTTCTAAGGTTATGATTTCCCCTATTGATGGAATCCCTTCCGGTTATACTTCACATAGAATCACCAAATCATATCTATCAATCATAAGCACTCCTATTACCGTAAATCTCTCCCGAGTAATCACGATAATTTACTAGACGCACTCTCCCGAGATACGCGAGCTGGCTTTGTTTATTACATCTCACTTTAGATTTCACCCAAGGCTTCGTTATCCCTAATCCCGCCTTTAAACCCGCAGTTATTGATCCCTCATATACTTTGGGAGTGGTGTTGTTCAACAATTGCCTAAATATGCACTCTCTCCCGAGTTATGCACACTAAATAGGCACAGCTAATTGAGGATCCTGTCAATTAACTACAACAAGCACATAGTTGAACAAATAGAGATTAAATCAGGCAAACTATATTAACGTAACAAGAAGTTCATCCTTCAATAGGTTCCATCAAAAACTTAGACTAAATATTTAGCTACTCATACTATGGTTCATCATAACAATATTCAAATTCATCACAAATCATAAAAACAAAAGGAAGAAAGGAAGAACTCGATGTTGAATTATCCTCCTTGCTTCTTGCCTCTCGTTTTCTTGAACTAAGCTATGAAAACCTTGATAATAATCTCTTGGGTGAGCTAGACCTTCTATAGGTTAAATGGATTTGCCCCTGAACGTCCAATTTTATCCCTGAAATTTATTTTTCCTTAACTGGGCTAGCGCGGTCGCGCTAATGGACGCGCTAGTGACCGCGCATATGCCCTATCATTCTGCCTCGACCATCTGGGCTAGCGCGGTCGCGCTAGTAGCCGCGCTAGTCCAGGTCTTCATTTCATCACTTCTTTCTCTCGTCTTCCCACGTACTCAGCTCCAAGGGGCTTTTCTTGCTTCAATTTAGCTCCTATCATAGTTTTAAGTCCTCATACATGCTACGCACTCCTGCAACGTGTGAAATTCATAATTAGATCCAATTTAACATCATTTAACTATATTATAGCAGTGAAACATAATCAAGCTGAGGCATAAACAATCGCCAAATTACATAAATCTAGTCTATTATCAGTTAGTCCGAAAAACGGGTAGATATGGGTGGATCTTTCTAATAGGTTAGATGTTTTAATTTCGACCAATAAAAAATTGCCACGTCGAATTTAAATAATTATTTTTAAAATCCAGCATTGACATAATGGTCAAAGGGTATAAGTGAACCAAAAAGGTAGATGGAGGGCTATTTTTAGCCCAATTGGTGGATGAAGGGTATTTTTTGACCTTTTTCAATAGTTCAGGAGCATTTTTGACCCTTCAACGCCCTATTTATTATAAACCAAAATCATTGTAAAATATTATTTTTTATAGCTACCTTTTCTATTTTATATCAAAATAAGTATTTATGGTATACGCTACCATTGAGGCATAAAATACAATATTTATGTTTTTCCTTTCTCTTAGACAGCTGGACATACCTATTTTTAAGGTGATTGTCATTACTGTATTCATGAATACATGGTGCGAATACATGTGAATACATGCGCATACAGCTGGACTGCCCTAATTTTAGGCATTTTTTACTACTGTATTGATGAATACAACAGTGCGAATGCATGCGAATACATGCGCTTACAGCTGGACTGTCCTGATTTTAGGCACTTTTTGCTACTATATTCATGAATACAATGCACGAATACATGTGAATACATGCGCGTACAGTTGGACTGCCCTGATTTAGGCGCTTTTTACTGATGTATTCATGAGTACAACAACGCTAATACATGTGAATACATGCACGTACAACTAGACTGCCCTGATTTTAGCTGCTTTTTGCTGATGTATTCATGAATACATGGCACGAATACATGTGAATACATGCGCGTACAACTAGACTGCTTTGATTTTTAGGCGGTTTTTGTTGTTGTATTCATGAATACAGCAACGCGAATACAACGAATACACTACCGTAACAACTGAATAATAGTTATAGGAAGTAATTATGAATATGGTATCCATAAGTTAATAACCACTAAACAATAGTGGTTTTTGAAAATTCCTCTTTTATTTCAGCTCATCTAAAATTGGGCTGATTCTCGTCCAAATTGATCTATGAATAATTTTGCTAAAATATCTTTAATTTTTTTTTTGTTTGATATTTTATATATGACAATAACAAAAGGAAAAAAAGTCTTATTTGGTAATCAAACAATTCATGAGAAAATAATACATATTAATTAAAATTTAGTACGAGTTGGGTGGGTTGGGTTATGACCCAAATTTTAGCCCAACTTACTTTTGGACCGGTTATTGACCCACCTAGTTATTGATTCAGCCCATTTTGACATGTCCTAAAATCAGCCCAACCCCCCATTTGACACGCATTGATTCAAGGTGACCGAAAGCTTTAATAACATTTCGGGTGAGATAGAAGGGAAATGATAACATAGTGATTTTAGGTTTGAATTTCAGTTTAACACTCAGTGTGAGATCATATGTCCCCGCTTCACACTCCATTAGTAGAGGTACGTACAAGCTGGCTTGACACTACTATTAAAACAACAATAAATGTGCACTCTTCATGTATGACCTACCATCATTATTTGTGGGAACCTCATGGTACAGTGTGAGATTGTATGTTCCAACTTCGCACGATTCTTTAGTAGAGGTACGTACAAGTTGGCTTGACACCACTGTTACAACAACAATAATTATGCGCTCTTCTTGTATGACTTACCATCATTATTTGTGGGAACCTCATGGTACAGAGTGAGACTGTATGTTCCAAGTTTTCATGATTCATTAGTACAGGTATGCACAAGCTGGCTTGACAATGTTCCAAGTTTTTACGATTCATTAGTACAGGTACGCGGCTTGACACCACTGTTACGACAACAATAAATGTGTGCTCTTCTTGTATGACTTACCATCATTATATGTGGGAAACTCATGGTCCACTTACGTGTTCAATATCGTGTTATTTAATTAGCTCTGAAGTTTTCTACTAAAAGACCATCATGTTCAACAGTGAAAATGCTGCCTTTTGCAACTTTTGATGCTAAGTCCAACTCCAATATTCAATCTTCCCACTTCTTTTATGCTGATTTGAGCTTTGTCAAGAATAACAACACAACAATCATTATCTGGGCCAAAGAAAGCTCCTCTTGCAGTAAAGTTCCTCTCTTGCAATAAAGTCCATGTTGGCCATTTTTTATGGCCATTCAATTTCACAAATTGGAAAAGTTGCATGAGAGGTTTGGGGATTTAGAGGGGAGGAGTAAAGAAGGGGGACCAATTTAATGTATAGCCCACTCTCATGTGCTATATCCGTGTGACATAAGACAACTGTATCAGTACCGAGGGATTTGGTGGAATGGTTGGAATTCTTTATTCTTAATCAAATGTCTCGAGTTCAAGACCTTTGAGTATATGATTTCTTGATAGGAAGCGCTTTATCTCCTTAGTGGGCCTATCTGACACAGACTCAAATTAATCAGACCGAGATATTCGAATGTCCAAAAAAAAAAAAAAATTAGACAAGTGCACCTGTATTTAGAAACAGGACACCAACTGAATCCTTTCATGTGCTTAATCTTTGGTCTATTTTTTCTCCAATCTCAAATCCACATTATCTATTTGCCAAGTTGCTCCATTTTAACAAATTTTGACAAACTTTTCTATCTTTTCTTTAGTATGTTCAAAACCTTGTCATATTCCATCAATTTGCTCCATTGAGATAAAACCTTTATCTAGATGATAAATATACGGTGGAAATGCCACCATAACTACTTGGTCTTTTTCTCCTTTTTTATATATATATATATATATATATATATATATATATATATATATATATATATATATATATATATATATATATATATATATATATATATATATATATATATATATATATATATATATATATATACAGTAGATATTGCTTATTCCTTTCTAGTGGACAAGCTGTTCGATGCCTCATCGAAGAATTTCGGAGTGTGAAAGGAATTTAAGGATTTGCTAAGTGAAATGGTCCTAAACAAATTGCCAACACATTTGAACCAAATATGTATATAAATATGATGAGCTATGGAACATAATAATGTGAGACGTATTATCCGAAAGACCCCACCTATCGCTGAGGGTTGTGGTAGGATGAATAAGATTCTTTCACCCTTAATTAGACGTCTTTTATTTGAATGGAAAAAAATCCTGTAGGAAGCATCTAATGGGCTTTACACGGTTATGAATTTGAATTAGTCAGAATTTTAATACGGTAACTGATACCAGGTGAGAAACCGCGAAACAGAAAAACGCCCCGCTTCAAGTCTTCTTGCGTTTGAGGCAATTGTAACATAGGATTCCTCCCTTCGTTCAAAAAGGTTCTTTCGCTTACTACGTAACTTAAAAAACGTAGTAATCAAGCAAAGGGTAATATGTTGAAAGGTCGAAACTTCTCAAGAAAAATCTTAGTTCTTCAATTGTTTGGAGCCCAATTGCTTTGTTAATTAAAAAAGATAGGTTTAATTTCTAAGCACGCTTAGCATACTTTTCTTTACACTATTAGGTCAATTTAAAGGTTTTTGTTTCACGTAATGTTCGGTATCCACATAGTAATCTCGACTAATCCGTATTCACGTAGCATAAGGTCTATTATGGGGGAAATGCTCCTTACCAAGATTTTTTATACCAAATCTTGAATCTCAAACTTCTAATTAAGGATGGAAACGAAATCCTATCTATCTTACCACAATTATTGATAGGTAAGTTAAAGGTAATTAAAGGTAACACCAATAAATAATGAAAATATTGACCTAAAAATAAGGAAAATAATTTTCTACAACATATACCCTTATTCGGTAGAACTTACACTATGGTTAAATATAAGATAAATCCAAAGAATGAAGAGAAAAATATGATAAGTAATTCTAGTACAAGGTTGTTATCTGCGTTATAAATGTGCCATTGAAGTTTGAATGGCCCATATCATATTGTGGTCCAAATAGTTTCGGTACACAACAACGTCCCATACTTAAAAATTTATATTTTTTTTTTTTTAATTGTAGACATAGGAAAAGGTTGAGGTATAAAAATTGGGTTTTCCTTCTTTAAGGAAAATAGTACAGTATATGAAAAAATATCTTTACTGATAAGTTAAAACAAAGCAGCAATGTACCTCAAAAAATGACTACACAAATTGGTATTATAAGATTAAAGGCCAATTTTACCTAAAACTATTGCAATGTCAAATGAGTACACAAATTGGTAGTATAATATTACAAAAACTATTTGTCTTGCCTTTATTTCCTTCTTTTTGAACAACCTTCATTTGCGATTTTTTTTCCTTTCCAAAATAAGAAAAGGTGAAGAAATTTCAGGGTGATTCTTTCCATTCTTTCAAGTTTTGGTGGGCAGATTTACTCGGAACCTGTGTTGGTAGGCGATAGCAGGTGCATGGTTAAATAGACGAAGTGCGTGCAAGCTAGTCTAGATATCGTCATAAAAGAAAGAGTCGGTTAGGCATTCTTAGACGAAAGAGTGATCTTTCAGGATTGGTCGTTATGTGTCACTACTTCCCACTTATCCTACACATTCAATTAAGCTTGTCACTGCGAAGCTATAGTTAAGGTGCATGGGGTTTTACCGTCTAGCCGTTAGTACTCCATATCTTCACAGAGAATTCAATTTGACCGAGTCCATAATCTGTTAACAACTCGAATTTTAAGAAAAAGGAAAATAAAGGGGTTGTTAGTGTTGGTTGGAACATTAGATAGGAGAAGTTATTATGGACAATATTGAGCTAAGTACACTGAGAAAAGCTCTTTTCCTGATGCAAGTGTAAATAATGCATGTGGCAACATGTGACAATGGGGCCATTGTGCTATTATTTTTACAAACAAAAAAGGCAAAAAAAAAAAAAAAAAAAACATTCAAAATTGACTATTTCATGGGCTCAAACATGCTGGCCCTTACATGTGAAAAACTGTTCTCAAGCAAGAATTGGTGCCTACATCATATTAAATTCTGCTGTTGCAATGTTTGAATATTTATCTATGCTACATTAATTTTTCATTTGACTTGATATAAACGAGCCACACTAATATATCACGGATATTGATACTTTATGACTATTCTTCACAATATAAGTTAGTCAAAGATCATAGAGATGTACGTTATCCGAATGTAGTAGCGAATCCAACAATGAGTTCATTGGTCTAGTAGAATCTAGTCTAACCATGTATAAATGCGCGAAAAAGAAGTATACATATGCATTTCAGAACTCTCTCTCCCAACTTTTAAATTCTGAATCGAGCAATGATCATATGCATGTAACATATATGTATCCTCTAACCTTAGTGCAGTTCTTTGAAAAGTTCTGATGAGGTTTTGTCAAACAAGTGGGCTATTGCTTATGTTAGTGCTTATTCGTTTCATGAATGTGTGAATCATGCATTAACCCATTACCAATAGTACTTTGTTTTTGCTTGGGATCTTTACGCAAATAATCGAGTGGATTCAATGTTTACTTTTTTTAGTTGGTATATATAAATTATATATGATTATATACATATTGTTTATGGATTATACATATATTATATATTCATCGATTATTTTAAATTTAAGCGCTGCGTGAGCTTCTATTCAGGTTAATTATTCTTTTCTTTTTTCCCTTAGATATCTATTGATATTTCCTCTTTGTAGGGGTGATGCCAAAATCAATTTTATTATAGAGAATTGATGCTTCCAAGCATAGTTCTAATTTGGGCCACTCATCCCATGTGCATATACTATTGTTGATATATCTTCTTCAGTGTGAGCCTATAGGTTGTTGTCACTTTAATAGGTGAAGGCTAGCCAGTTGTTAGCCATCATACAACTTTAATAAGTCTTTAACCCACCGAGAAAGTTTTTAAAAAATATTAAAGTTTTTAAGAAAAAGAAACTTCAAAAGGACTTTCTTCATGTTACATTTTATACGATGCAATTTGATTTATTTAAAGTTATAAATATTAATTTGTCTTGTTGATTATATAACAGGTAGTTGTTGAAGAAATTATTTAAATGTATTATAGAGTTAGTTTGACGAAAAATATTTGAATGTATTATATTTACCCATACGTATCAGTGGCGAAGCCACATGGTTATAAGGGTGGTCAGTTGACCACCCTTCGTCGAAAAATTGTACTGTGTATATAGGTAAAATATTATGTTTTAGAGGTATATAACACATATTGAACACTTTTTGTCGAGATCTTTTTTTTACTTCTTTCAAATTAGAATATCTTTGGATAAATTTCAGGTTTCACCACTGATACCTACGTGTATGTAAAGGCGCAGAGCCATAATTTAAAAGTCATAGGTTCTGAAGTTTAGAATAGTGCTATTAAGTGTCAGTAACTATGTTCTAAATTTAATTTTTTGTATATATTTAATGAAATTTTTAAACATAAATATAGAGTTTAGACTAAAATTAATGAATTTCGCCGAACGCTTAACTTACCTTCTAGCGTCCGCCCTGCGCGTAGACATACATATATTCTTTTACTATAAACGATTTGAACGGATGAAGTTACTATTTGTTGTTAAGCTTTGGATAATTGTTTGGTTGGCAAGCAGATGCAAAGGAATTAAAAGTTGGTTATAGTATAACTTTTGGTAGACAAAATGTAAGCATGAAAAGTGTAGGTGCATGTGGCTCGAAAGATTTTCCAAATGGGAAAAGTTTTTCAAGCCTCCTAGCTGCATAAAAAGGATAGTTCAGTATACAAAATACTTTGTGTTCACGCATAATTTAAAGAAGGACCGCATGCACCTCAAAGGACGTAATTAATTGTGACAAAATAGTTAAAAGAAAATAATTAATTATTCATATTATTTACTAAAAAATAGATTGGATAATGAACTTTTTAAAAACATGTCAAATATGATAAGAACCATATTATCCATTTAGAAAATGGATAATCAATTGGTCTAACTTTTACATTTGTAAAGTCTCAAATTGTGAGTTCCTCAAGTTAGGGAGACTAGGAATTCTCCCAAAAGTGATCATATGCAAGAAGTCATAGATAATATAATTAGTCATATTATCTGCCGGTTAACCCGTTTTTTATCCGTATTAAATATGGGTAGGGTCGGATAATTTATTCATTTTTTCATTACACGTTTTGAGCCAAATCATATCCGACACGCCCATTTGCCACTCCTAGGCGTAATGTAGGCAACTTAGCATATACAAATATTAATAGTTAGTTCCACAGTTCGAACTTAAAACCTATAAATACAAAAATAAATTTAATGCTGCTCCAGAGCTCTCTTTCATTTCTCCCAACTGCATGCGCTATTATATTGCTTCTTCACTTCACGTGTAGATCCCCATCACTCATTTTTCAACTTAATGATTATACTTCTTTTTCTTTTCTTTTTCTGGATGCCATGGCAGACATGGAAAATTCTTCATCTATTTTATTGGATTATACTTGTCCAAAGTTCTCTCTCTTAATTCGCTTCTTTATTGGAAAATTATGGGAGAGGATTGGATGAATTTGGTTTTGGACAGGGTGGGAGAATAATTGTCCACAAAAAACACTAGAGCGACAAGTGTGTAAGAGATTAAAAAAATACTTATTGCACTCGATATTTACACGATTTAATTATATACGTATGATATGTAGGTATACTTACATCACTTAATTATAGTTAATTAATTAATGGGGGTACTACTTTTATACATTATTTTACATGTGATCGTTGTAATTTAAAGTGATTTGACGTAAACATCGAGTATGAATAATTTTTTATTATATATAAACAACTAATTTTTGGTAAAATAATACGCTACACGTGTAAGAATGATCAGTATGCAACAACTTGAGATTATACCTATCTACAACGAAAAAAAAATGTTCTTTTCCTTTTTGAATTTTTTGGGAGAAAGACTAGGTGGGAACTTTCTCTCTTTTTTTAGGTAATTGTCCAAAATTAAAGATTGGAAGGACAAGAGTGTTCCGGAAAATGAGATTAGTGGACCTAAAACGATATAAAATATCAAAGATAATTACTATTAATCCACAATTAAAGGTAATTAGTATTCGTCAAATCAGGGATTTAGTTCTTTTCGTTTTCATCTGAATCGTGATATTATTATATGAAAGGGATTTGAAGAAGAAAAAATGCATCAACATTAAATTCCAATGCAACATGCATAATTGACTAATTTAGCCCCATCATTCAAAAAGAAAAAAATAGAAAAAAACAGAAAAGCGAAAAATCATAAACAAATATAATAGTATGTTTTTTTCATATCTATTTTAGACCTTATTCAGAATAAAGAAAGCTTTAACTAATTGACAAAATTGAATTATATAATTTACCTTTCTTCTTCTTCAGGCATGACTTACATACAAGTCTCTTTAACTCTTTTCATTGTGATTAAATTGATTAATTACTGTTTATCTTCGTATTTAATTTTTTTAATTGATAAAGTACTAACAGTAGCCATCAACATTTGATTTTATCTTTTCGAATTTTCAATGAAGGACCATAAAGGAAAAAAGAAAACACTTAATTTGAAGAATTACGTAGTGGAATAACTTTTATCAGTTTGGAGTCATAATCAACGTGAATAATACTTCTGATAAATCTTTGACCTAATCTTATCAATGGACCCAAAAAATATACTTGGAACCGACTTATCGGGTATCAATTTGGATATTATCTAATGGTGTCATTTTCAGTATTACTAGATAAATTAATGAAGAAACTATATATATACAATTTTTGATTAGAAAAAGGGGTTTAATTTCAATAAGTAGTCGGATTCACTATTTTTTTTAGCATGTATAAATTGATTATACATTAATTATCCACTACTATATGTATATTACACATGGATTACCCATATTTTATACATCACCGACAATTTTTAGTTGAAGAATTAACCCAAATAGCCTCTTAACCAACTGTTTAAACGAAAAATAGTCGACGGGTATATGATATATGATATATGATATATGATATATGATATATGTATGATTTATGTTACCCGCAAGGAAAAATAAAGAGGAATTTTCATAAAGCACTATAGTTTAGGGACTAGTAACTATAATTTGCCTAATTAACTATAACCAAGATGAAATACAAGGTGTATACAAAGAATATAACTTTTATCGATTGTACACATGGGTGTATACAAACTATATTCGTTCAAATATAACTAAGGTGAAATATATAAATACAAAAAAATAAAATGCTCTTGTTGAGAGTCGAATCAAGACCTTCACTAACTAAGCACGTCTTTTAACCGATTGAGCTACGAGAGCCTGCTGCTCTCATAATTTAGATCAAAATAATTAATCTTTTATTTCATAAATTTGCTATAAAATTTAAATATAGCTTTGCATGGTAAATTTGTTGAAAGTATAGCTATGAATGATAAATACAGTCTCAATATTTGAATCATCGATCAACTATTTATGGAAAGATTCCTTTTTAGTTTAGATGGTTGGGTGGATCGTTATTGAAAAATGACATTATATAGTCGCTCTCAAAATAATAGCAGAAAAATGTATATTATATATATACACAAAAATTATGCAAATTTATATACTTTTTTGGCTACCAAATATTAATAGTATCTGGCGCGAGGTAAAACTGAAAAAAGCCCATGGTTATTTAGACTAATTCGGGTATCAATTTGGATATTATCTAATGGTGTCATTTTCAGTATTACTAGATAAATTAATGAAGAAACTATATATATACAATTTTTGATTAGAAAAAGGGGTTTAATTTCAATAAGTAGTCGGATTCACTATTTTTTTTAGCATGTATAAATTGATTATACATTAATTATCCACTACTATATGTATATTACACATGGATTACCCATATTTTATACATCACCGACAATTTTTAGTTGAAGAATTAACCCAAATAGCCTCTTAACCAACTGTTTAAACGAAAAATAGTCGACGGGTATATGATATATGATATATGATATATGATATATGATATATGTATGATTTATGTTACCCGCAAGGAAAAATAAAGAGGAATTTTCATAAAGCACTATAGTTTAGGGACTAGTAACTATAATTTGCCTAATTAACTATAACCAAGATGAAATACAAGGTGTATACAAAGAATATAACTTTTATCGATTGTACACATGGGTGTATACAAACTATATTCGTTCAAATATAACTAAGGTGAAATATATAAATACAAAAAAATAAAATGCTCTTGTTGAGAGTCGAATCAAGACCTTCACTAACTAAGCACGCCTTTTAACCGATTGAGCTACGAGAGCCTGCTGCTCTCATATTTTAGATCAAAATAATTAATCTTTTATTTCATAAATTTGCTATAAAATTTAAATATAGCTCCGCATGGTAAATTTGCTGAAAGTATAGCTATGAATGATAAATACAGTCTCAATATTTGAATCATCGATCAACTATTTATGGAAAGATTCCTTTTTAGTTTAGATGGTTGGGTGGATCGTTATTGAAAAATGACATTGTATAGTCGCTCTCAAAATAATAACAGAAAAATGTATATTATATATATATACAAAAATTATGCAAATTTATATACTTTTTTGGCTACCAAATATTAATAGTATCTGGCGCGAGGTAAAACTGAAAAAAGCCCATGGTTATTTAGACTAATTCTTCTAATTTTTATTTTATTTTTTTCTATCTAAGTCTCGTTACAAATAATAAAAGGCATTTATGTACCAATAATAAATAGACGTTTGGTTTTTCACACTGGTTAGATGGTAACTAGTAGTGTATGAAACTTTGACATAACCAATAGGATTTTGAACATAATTATAGTAAATCCATTTATTAGATATTTCCTTTATTCAATTGTATAATTATTCTTTTTTCTTTTAATTCAAGTTTCATCTATCTAATATAAGCACAATCATGGCTTGTGTAGGAGCAAAATGATGACTAAACAACATAAATAAATTAAGTACACTTAGCGAACACTTCAAATTATTGAAAGTTAAAGAGATTCTGATAACTCTTTTCACGCTAACTTAAAGATGGAGCATCAACTTTAAATGCCAGCGAAATCAAGATAGAAAGCAAATGACATTGTAACATAGAAGCCATGCATTACTAGTTGGAATGCCGGCAGTTAATAAAGTCATTACAATGATTAATCAAAGATTATCTAAATCCCCAATCAAATCGATCTTAGTTGGGCATGATTTGGTTTTGCCCCTATGTATACATTTATTTTTGTCAAAACTGTTCAGCAATAATTTTAATTTCGTATTTTTTAAATAAATTTTATACTTAAAAGACAAGTTCTACAAAAATTTGTTCAATAAAAGCTCTCTACATACTACAAACCCTCTCGGCTTTCTCTTTCTTTTGGTTTTATGCTTAGTACTACACGTGGCAGATTGTTTAACCATTTAGTATTAGAAGAGGGGTTGCTCTGATGGTAAGCAACCCCACTTCCAACCGAGAGGTTGTGAGTTCGAGTCTCCCCAAGAGCAAGGTGGGAAGTTCTTGGAGGGAAGGATGCTGGGGGTCTATTTGGAAACAGTCTCTCTACCCTAGGGTAGGGGTAAGGTCTGCGTACACACTACCCTCCTCAGACACCACTAAGTGGGATTATACTGGGTTGTTGTTGTTGTTGTTGTCTTTCTTATGTAAGTTTTGATTTATAAAATATAGTTCTATACTTCTCTTACAAGTATTTATATTTTATCTAAATGTAGCCTAATTTAATTTAAAAATTTTAGTGCATCCATTCATCGAAAAAATTTATTGTATTCTATAATCTTTTATCACCCTTGGAGAAATTTCTGGCTATGTCACCCCTGATTACTAGTTAAATCCGAAAAAATTAGACCATCTAAAGCAAAAGTAAATACCAATATTTTATATGGGTTTTTTCTCTTTTTTCTTTGTTGTTGGGGGGAGGGGGCAAAAGTAAGTTTATATTTTTAAAGGGGTTTCCCACCAAATGAAAAAGGATTGGTAGCTGTGTTTTGTGTTTGAATATGAAAAAAGATCTAACGGTTTGAATATGGTAGTTAGGTTTTTAGGTTGTTGAGTTGAGCCCTTTCAAAAGCTAAGCAAAAAAGTAGTAAATCAATGACAGCAAATCTATTAAAGAAAGATTACAGCCATCTGCCCTTCTCTCACTTTTTCTATCCCACTAATGGCGCTCTGTCTTGTTTTCTCTTTCTCTTTGACTATTTCACGATATGTGTCGTGATGGTTTGTGCACGTATATATTTTTTGACTACTTTACATTTATTAAATTATTTCTTAATTTATGTGTCATTTCTATCCATGATATTATTCATTTTTATTAAATGTGAATGCAATTGATCATTAAGGGTAAAAAAGGAAAAATATAATCAATTTTGTCTTAAAATTCTAAAATAATAAATAATTTAAGATAACTATTTTTAATAAGCACGACACATATTATGAGATGGGGTAGTACTAGCTAGGACGTGCTAATTCAGCGAGTGTGTGGTACTCATTGTATTAAATATGACCTAATTATATTTAATGCAAGCTGCTCTTGGTTATTAAACCAAAACAACATTTGAGCACTATGTGAACATGTGTTTATATGGGGGGAAACTTGACAGAAAGTATCAGACATCTTACGTGTAAATTTTCACTTTAAATGTACCTTTAATTAATGATTAAGTTGCACGCAATATAACTAACCTTCATTAATCTTTGTGGAAAATATAAACAGACACAAATCCGATGCTTTCTAGTTGGCCTCTTTTTAAAAAGTATATTAATCTAATATAAAGAAGTAACGACTCTACTTACATCAATTTTTAATTGGAAAAGACAAAATACATACTTTACCAATTGACATTGCACCAAAATTCCTCTTACACACATCTCTACCACAGACAACCTTTTATACACCTAACCTTTTAGAAGTGTGCAATGATACACCACTTCTGTGTTTGACCATTTTTTCTAAACATGTGTGTGTCCGTAGGGACGGATTTAGGGGGCAGAAGAGTGTTCACCCGAACCCCATTCGCGAAAAATTATACTGTATATGTAACGCAAAATCTGATTTTTACCTCTATATATTATGTTTTGAATCCCCTTGACACAGCCAAAAAGCATAGCTTAGTGGTCAAGAGGGTTCAAAACCTTTTTGAGGTCATTGGTTTTATTCCCACTAACTACAATCTTTTTAACTTTTTTATTTTTTGAACCCCCTTGGCGGTAATCCTACCTCTGCCACTATGTGTCACGCATGAATAAAGTTGTGACACGTGTCACTAACTTAAAAGTAGAAAAATAAAAAAGAATCCATTCAAGTTTTATTTTAAAAGAAAAAAGAAAAGAGAAATAACAGGACTCCCCACCCAACTCGTCGGAGAATCCACACCGGCTACCTATGTCGAGAGCAATCTTTGTATAATAATTTCATATTTTTCTACAAATGCACTAGGTTTCAGTTCCACAAATTCATTAGGTTCCGAATTATAGCTATAGGAGAACTTTTTCTTTTAGAAAAACTAACTTAGCTCTCTACTCTCTCTCATGCACATCATCGTAGGTAACTACCACTACCATAGCTGGCACCACTCATCATATCACCTCCACATCCATTTAACTGGCAACTTAAAATTATAATTTATATTTTTTGACACAGGTTCGAATTTTGATAAACCCACCAGTTGATTAAAAAATTTAAGCCTAATAACTGTTAAGATCAATTTCAGAATAGCAACAAAAATTTAATTCAGTAAACAAGCTCAACAATTTGGTCCAAACAATTTCTAACATTGTTGCGAGATTTCTCCGCCCAAACATAGATCCGAAAACTCAAGAAACCCCAACAATGTAGGTTCGAAACTTTCTCCTCCCAAATGACGATTCAAAAATTTGACACCACCACAAATCGTCGAAATTTTTGAATGGAAAAGAAAAAGATAGAGAAGGTGACTAAATTATCTTATTTGATGGAATGTTATGGTGTAAATTTGTAGATTGAGCTTTATCTTCTTTATAATAAAGTTGTCGGCGAATTCAGACCAGATGATCTTTTCCTTTTCTTCCTCTTGTTTTTTTTAAAATTTTGTGTTTTTTTTTTAAAAAATAATTTCTATTTTGGTTTAATTTTTGACAGATGACACTTAAATAAGATTTTGGACAAAAGATTTACCTTTCTCACGCTCTTATTTTTTGTGTTAAACACGCCCATGCCAGCTAAGCAAAGTGGTGTGTCATTCACACACTTTTAAAAGGTTAGATGTGTAAAAGGTTGCCCGTAGTAGAGAGATGTGTAATAGGGATTTGGGTGCACATATAAATAGTGGTGTAGAATCGATAGGTTATGCAAATTTTAACCTATATTCGAGTTTAGTTTGTCAATAAATAAAATCAATCATTGACTTGGAACCCGTTTAGTCAAGCTGTAAAAAATAGTTTTTTTGAAAAGTACTTTTTTCAGAAGTATTTTTTCTGAAAGTACTTTTGAAAAAAATAATTTATGTTTGGCCAATTCATTCAAGAAATACTTTTTGCAATATTTGATAAACAAATTGTGTTTGATCAATATTTCTAAAAAGTACTTTTGAGTGTCAAATTATCAAAAAGGATAATACCAAAGTCTTTTATTTATTTTAAGGAGAAAAATAAATTTAAATATTTATTGTAAGATTTTTTTTTGTTTTATTTAATTAAAATATAAAACATAAAGTAAACCTACATATTAAAGATTTAAATCAATATAACATATATAGTTGTAACAAAAAATAGTATTATCTAGTATAATTACTTATTGTTTACATAATGATTTGAATAATCAAAATACATTATTCAATATGAATTAGAAGTCTATTTCATAAATTACTATATATTGATAATCAACCATGATATAATAAGCAAAGTCACTCACATATAATAATATTTCTCAATTTCTTCTCTAATTCACAACGCCTCCACAATAGTAGAAGACTTGCCTTACATTTTTAAAGGAATAACAAAAAAAATTATTGTACATGATTGTTTGTAGAAAAAAAATTGATAATCAAAAGAAAGATATAGATAATTTGCATTAATTTAAAAGAAGAAGATAATTTAGAAAGCCACAAGACATTACACAAAAATAAAAATAAAAAATGAAGTCAAGAAAGAATTTTGGAAAGTTACACATGATTCATGTATCTATGATAGAAAAATTAAAAACAAATAAGAAAAGAAAACGTTTAAATCAGTAAGGAATAATTTGGAAAATATGAATTTAAGGTAAAAATAGTTTCTGTTTCTTCTCAAAAGTTGAAAAACTGTTTCTGCACTTTTTTGTCTTGGCCAAACAATTTGAATATTTTTAAAAAAGTATTTTTTTTTTTGGGAGGAAAAGGTATTTTTGGACTCCAAAATGCTTGGCCAAACATTTTAAAAAAATAATAATCGTTCAGCTTGTTTTTCCGACTGCATTTTCAGTTTTGATATTGTTGAGCTTCTAATGTATCTTCTTCTTCCTTTTTTTTTTTTGCTTTAAAGTAGCAAAATTTAACTATGACATGATTGCCAAGAAAAATTGTACTATATATTTTAAAGATAAATAAAATAAGGAACTTGAAATTTTTTGTATAGTAACAAAATAAGAAGGAACAAAAACTTAAATCTTTAGCTAAAAATAAAAACCGGCTGAAATACTTAGAAAATACGTAAAAGAATATTATTTTTTTTAATGATTTCGCTGATTCTTTCGGTTAAATCCGACAAAAGCACTATCATTCAAACACTGCAATTAATTATGACTTAACTACTTAAAATTCCACAACAAAATGATGATTAATAGGTTTAAGCAAAGGACAAGAAATTCAGAAAGGAGGGTATTAGTATAAAAGAATTCAGGTCAAAAGAAAGAATGATTTAGGCATTTGAATTTTAGTTGCAGAGTATCACGATGTTAGAAATAAAATCTTGCAATTTTACAGAGGAAAAGTAAAAAAGTAAGAGTAAACATAAAAGTGAAAATCCAGATCTAGGAATATGTGATACCTAGATTGTGATCAGGTTAAAAGAACAAAATATATTTGAAATTGAACGGTCCAAAATTAAATTTCCCAATGAAGACAAGAATATGCTGTAGAAAAAGCAGTTATCAGTAGTGAATTGCCTAAACGAAAAAAGGTAATATTCCAACTGATAACTCTGCTGCATTGGCTACAAAATTTTGGACTTTACAAACATGCAAAAATATAAGTTAATCCTTGACTGTTTTTGTATATTTGTCATTATTTCATAGAATAAATTCTTTTTTTTTTCCTTTTCACTTGGGTAAAGCAAATTCTATACTTTGCGCAACAAAAAAAAATTTGTTATTATATACTAATAGTCAACCCTCCTTTCCCTTAGTACTAGACACACTCCGTGTAATGTTTGCCTGTTTGGTATATAAAAGATTTTCTATATATGGATGAGAGATATGGGAGGAGCGTTGAAATAATGGTAAAATTATCTCTGTGTGACTTGTAGGTCACGTGAAAATACTCACTAAAGTGGGTAGGTTTTACTAGCCCTTACACTCGTCAAACTTAATTACTCATTCGAGTTGTAGAAACAACCACTATTGTTTGCATTAGGGTAAGTCGTCTACATCACACTCCTTGAGCTTTGGGTCTTCTTCGGACCTTGTGTGAATATGAAATGTCTTGTGTACCGGTCTGCCCTTTATTATGGAAGAGAGTTATCTCTGTGTGACCTATAGGTCACGGGCTCGAGCCATGAAGCAACGGATTGACTCAATGTCTGTGGTCTGGGAGTTCTCGCATGTGTTTCCTTCTGACCTTCCAAGCATGCCACCAGATCGTGATATCGATTTCTGTATTGATTTGGCTCCAGGTACCCAACCTATCTCTATTCCATCGTAAGTTACAAAAGGTCCTGAGTTCAATTACACTTCATCATAATTTTTAACAACAAAGGCTCTCTGAAATATTTGCAAAAGAAAAATATGCTAGTTGAGGTTTGAAACTTTGACCTCCTAGAGCAAAAACAAGCACACAATTAAGTTAAGTGGTGTTATTTTTTCCTACTTATCCGTTTTCATATAGTATTAATACTTATATTTAGTTAAATTTTCGATGAAGCAGTGTCGCGTGACACGACTTTGGTAAGTGTGCATCCGCCTCTGCTTGAGTTGTGGCTCTTTCTCGGACCTTGCGTGAACGTGAAATGTTTGTTGCACCGAAATCCCCTTTTTTATTATATATATATATATATATATATATATATATATATATATATATATATATTTATTTATTTATTTTTTTCTTGCCTCCATATTACTCCATTTTGCTTGTTACTTCCTAACATTTCATAAAAAGGGCTTTTAAAATGTATAGCAATCGCCCTTCCTACCTCTATTTTTTTTCCATACTATAATTGTTTAACATGGTATGTGGAAGAAAACAATAAATCAAAAAAGGAAAAAGCCAAATGGAATTTTGGAAAGATGGAGAAAGGAGACAAATAGAATGCATGTGCAATTTCCTCCATTGCCGCAGAGCTTCAACTATCAACTAGTCATTTTCAACTACAGCAATTTGCAGGAGAACCAGATTTCATGAAAGGCACCTTCCTTCTTTCCTTTTTTGAATCTTGAATTTACGTTTTAGTCCCAAACAGAATAACTTATCCTCAGAATTCTATTTATATATTTATTTTATAACTTTTTTTGGGGTCACAATCTTCCCCCAGTGAAAAGTGAAATTTGTTGTCAATATTTT
The DNA here is from genome assembly GCF_000715075.1 of Nicotiana tabacum. Taxonomy (NCBI): domain Eukaryota; kingdom Viridiplantae; phylum Streptophyta; class Magnoliopsida; order Solanales; family Solanaceae; genus Nicotiana; species Nicotiana tabacum. Next base: position 22,123,569 of record NC_134099.1, on the reverse strand, counting down.
AGAATTTGTGTGATCTTGTCATCCAAAAGAAAATAAATAGGAATTAAAAAGAATGAAATAATGAATTAATATGTGTCAATTCAATATTTCATTGTATACGAGAGATTAAAATGTTGGAACTAGCTTATTTGCATTAGAAATGTCTGCAAAAAAAAAAAAAAACGTAAATAAAATGGGATCATAAGTCTTGGTTTTAAGTAGTTCATTCATTTTTAATATTTCAAACAAAGTCATAGAAAATTGAAAAATAATTAAAGAGGGCATGACTCACGACATGTTGGAAAATCTAGAAGATCTTGATCTTCACGTGTTACAAAATCCCAAAACGTACCACCTATTTAAAAAGTAGCCAAAATAATATTTCAAAATTCCAGCAATTGTTATAAATAGAATTCTATTTACGGTGAATGTCCGATTTTAGGGTTTATTATTTGGTGACTAAGTCAGCATCTCCCTATAAATAGAGGGTTCTATTTCATTGTAATTGATCCCAAAATTCAATAAGAATTTCCTCTCTCTCTTTCTCTGCAATAATGTTCTTCTACTTTTATTGTTTCATAACACGTTATCAGCATGAGACTCTACCGTCTCAAGAAGCATTTGAGAAGATTAAGGTATAACTTTTCTCCTCTTTTTAATTATGACTGACATTATGAAAAGAAAGTTCGTTGCCCTTGAAATTTCGGGCAAGAACTATGTGACATGGGTGTCGGATGCTGAAATCCATTTAGATGCAATGGGTCTTGGAGACGCCATTAAAGACAAAACTAAAGCATCCACCCAAGATTGTGCTAAGGCCTTGATTTTCTTGCGCCATCACCTTGATGAATGGTTGAAAATAGAATATCTCACAGTCAAAGATCCACTTGTTTTGTGGAATGGCTTAAAGGAAAGATATGACAACTTAAAATTGGTCACTCTTCCACAAGCACGATATGATTGGGCTCATCTGAGGTTCCAAGACTTTAAGTTTGTTTCTGAATATAATTCTTCTTTATATTTTTTCTGAATTTCCCTTTTAGACTAATATTTATTCGTATATTTCTTTTGTATGTCAAACCATGGGAAGCAAATATGGATATCCCACAAAACAAACTTGGATCAAAGTTCAATTGTAAAAATATTTGTTTAATTGATTCATGTACGACACATACAATATTCAAAGAGAAGAAATATTTCTCTCATTTAAGTATGTGTAAGGCAGATGTTACTACAATTTCTGGTAGTAGTAATTTAATTGAAGGCTCTGGAAGAGCTACTATAACTCTGCCTAAGGGAACAATACTTATCATAGAGAATGCAATGTTCTCCTCCAAGTCCAAGAGGAACTTGTTGAGTTTTAAAGATATCCGTCGAAATGGATATCATATTGAGACAATAGATGAGAATAATCTTGAATATCTCATCATTACCAAGAATGTCTCTAGCCAAAAGAGGGTTATTGAGAAGTTCCCATCTTTGTGGCCTGTATTGGACAAGAATTAGTGCAATTGAGGCACATTCTACCGTAAACCAAAAGGTTACTGATTCCAATACTTTTGTAATTTGGCATGATTGATTGGGACATACTCGATTAATTATGATAAGACGAATTATAGAAAACTCAAATGGGCATTCATTAAAGAATTTAAAGATTCTTTTAGATAATGAATTTTCTTATACTTCTTGTTATCAAGGCAAGTTAATTATTAGACCATCACCAATAAAGGTTGGAATTGAGTCCCCTGCGTTTTTCGAACGTATACAAGGGGACATTTGTGGACATATTTACCCACCTAGTGAGTCGTTTAGATATTTTATGCTCTTAATAGACGCATCTTCTAGATGGTCCCATGTGTGCCTATTGTCATCTCGCAACCTTGCGTTTGCAAAATTAATGGCACAAATAATTCGATTACGGACACAATTTCCCGATAATCCAATTAAGTCCATTAGACTTGATAATGCTGCTTAGTTTTCATCTCAAGCATTTAATGATTATTGCTTATCAATTGGGATAAAAGTGGAACATCCTATAGCCCATTTTTACACTCAAAATGGTCTTGCAGAGTCTTTAATTAAACGCCTATAATTGATAGCAAGACCGTTACTCATGAAAGCGAGGCTGCCCACTTCTGTTTGGGGTCACGCCATTTTGCATGCAGCAATGCTAGTTCGTCTCAGATCGACAAATTATCATAAATATTCCCTGTTGCAATTAGTTTTGGGTCATGAACCTAATATATCCCATTTAAGAATTTTTGAATGCGCAGTATATGTGCCTGATCACGCCCAACTATGCCTTATAAAAAGGACAATGCGGTCGTTGCAAATATAATCCGGTTTACAAGTCCGGAGTCGAGTCCTACAGAGAGTTAACTTATCAATCACAATCTTTAGACTCACTAAACTCTTCAGAACCAGCTTCCCAAATGATGAGATAAAGCTAAGGTAAAGATTTCCCCTATTTATGGAATCCCTTCTGTTTATGCTTCATACAAATGTACCAACACTTCTCTATCAATCATGAACGCTAGTCTTACCATAAATCTCTCCCGAGTAATCACAGTAATATACTATTGCACTCTCCCGAGATACACTAGTTAGCTTTAATTAACACAGCTCACTTAAGATTGCACCCAAGACTTCGTTATCCCTAATCTCGCCTTTAAACCCGTAGTTATAGATTCCTCTTATACTTTAGGAGTGGTGTTATTCAACAATAACCTAAATATGCACTCTCTCCCGAGTTATGCACACTAAATAGGCACAACTAATTGAGGATCCTGTCAATTAACTACAACAAGAACATAGTTGAATAAATAAAGATTGAAACTAGCAATTTGTATTCACATAAACAAGAAGTTCATCCCCCAATAGGTTCCATCAAAACCTTAGACAAAAGATTTAGCTACTCATAACTATGGGTAAACAAACTAAGATAAGATTCATCATAAACTAGCAATAGAAATCAAAGAAAAGAAGAAAGATATTTTGGGTGATCTCTCACAATGGTTTTTCTTCCTAAGAAACTCTAAAAATCAATACATGCCTCTCTTGGGTGAAGTCTAGTGTTTAAAATAGGGTTTTGGGCTAAAAATCCCGTGTTTTGCACTTTAGTCCCTGAAATTTTCGCCTCCTGCCACGGTCGCGGTGGAACCGCGGCCAAACAGCTCCTCTGAATCTCCTTTTGTCCGCGAGCATCTGTCACCGCGGTTCTGCCGCGGTCGCGGTGGAACCGCGGCCGAGTCATTTTTCTGATTCTTCAGCCTGTTTTTGCGTGGTTCACTTGGAACATTTTACTCCAAAAGTGCTCCCTAGCCTTCCCTAGTCATATATAACCTGCAAATCATGAAAAGCACTAATAAGAGCATTTTGTTATCACTTTTATTATTAAAACTATGCAAGAAGGCGGTTATTTAGGGCCTGAATATAGTTAAATTCACCTATTATCAACACCCCACACTTAAACCCTTGCTCGTCCTCGAGCAAGCTAAACCACACTTAAAAGCCTAACCGTTTGATGATTTACCACAAATATGTCACACCCACCATTTTGACGGAACAACCTAAGCAATATGCCGGTCATACCCCAGATGCAAACTCTACTGCCATGACACACTTGCGCTCACTCTAGTTACTCTAACAGAGGTGAAGACTTACTTTTCCTTCCCGAGTCACATTCCCTCACATCAAAAAGTCTAAGAGAAGTTCCACACGCATAAAATTCAAACACAAGGAACTGAAGATAGAAAGAATTCACTCACTCTCAGCAAAGAACATTCACATGCCGCACAGACACACCATAAGCTTGCCCCTAGTGTAGTACTCTACTAATCGAGCTGTTTTAGTCAAAGATCAAGAGGTCTTTATTTGGTTGTAATATAGGCTAAAGGACGGGTAGGATACATTTGGATGTAGTGACTAACCTCCCTAAGCACTTTTAATACACACTTCCTTTTATCTCAATTTCCCTGCTCAGCCCAATCATTCCTCCATATTTTTTTGTTTCACAGGTGACCCCTACTTTCCTTTAGGTGCAACTGACTTTTTTTTTTCTTTTTTTTCTTTTTCTTTTTTAAGATACCAGTGCACCATTCAAATAATTCATTCTTGATTCCCCATTTTTTTCCCGCTAACTCTCTACCTACACTTTGACTTTTGTATGTTCTTTAGTGATTCAAGTGCTTTTCGGAGGTATAGGTTCAAACAATCAGCTATTCAAACACAGGGATATATGTCATTATAGGGTTATCAGAGAACAGGCTTCAGGCTCAAAGGGGTTAACTATGGCAATATAGACAGGTGGATTCACCATTATATGTAGGCTTACACAAAGAAATGCCTCAATCATCTCTAAAACCCAACAACTTCTATTTCGCTTTGCAAACACACAGGCAAGTTCTAGGTATCGCACGCACGCACAGAATGCAAGTAAAATCTCACACACACTTAGCATGTAACTCGTTCGGGATCAGTCTATCAACACACTCATACGAGCGTTCAAGCAAAGCAAGATGTGCAAAATTAAGGCATAGATTTACAAGTCCACAACTGAGCCTAGACGTCACACTCTCAGGTTCATTTTAGTTGGTTGCAGGTGTGTACATCAGAGGTAGTATTCTAGCCTTTACCCATCTTAGTCTTAACTACAAAAGAAAAATCTACCTAACCCGGTTCAAGAAAAACCCTTGGAAAAGAACCGTGGCCAAAAGAAAAACCAAGGGGGACTTACTACACTACCTAAAAAGAAAAATAAATAAAATAAAAAAAATCTTCATGGACTACTTCGCTCAAGAGTACTGTCCCAGTGGTCTGTCCTCAGGAAGAGTCCTCTACCTTTAATTTTTTTTTTAAAATATATATCCGACTTGGACCCTCAAGAGATCCGTCGACAAGTGTCCGTCGTTGGGCCAAGTCAGACTCCTAATATAATTACAGTCAATTATATACAGCAACATTAATTTCATGCTACAACACACACAATGTCTATGTACAGTACAAATATAACTAGATCAAGTCTCCCACCCCACACTTAAAATCATGGCATGTCCCCATGTCATATCAAGAAAGTAAAGAGCAGAAGGGTAAGAAGACTTCCCTGAGACTCAATCAGAGTCGGAGACTGTGCTGGGGTCTACATGGCAAGCTCTCCCCAAAGCATGGAACCAGGCCATGAACCTGTTCTCAGACCGGGCCTGCCTCTGAGATATGGCATCCATCCGTGTGTGTAGGCCATCCACTGAGGTACGGAGATCCGCGACCTCTTCCTCTATGGAACGCAGCATAAGCCTGGTAGACTGAGATCTGGAAAAGCCTACCCCAGTATGGGGGTGCCGAGAGGGTCTGGCACTGTCATAGGGATCTCTTGGATGGTGCAAAAGGAACCGGGTCATCAGCCTCATCATCTAGCACAATTGTTGTACGTGTGCCCCTGCCCACTCTGATGCGTGAAGCTCGAAATGGTGCTTCAGGTGCCAATGCTCCATCAGCGGGATCAATGGGGACCCTCCTCCATAAGCACAGTGCAGTCACCAAGGAAGGGAAGTAAAATCCCTTTGACAGCAGCGGTCCCCGCAGGACTATTTCGTCACCAACTACATGTGCTGCATCAAAATCCTTCTTCGTCACGAAGCACCAAGTCAATAGAGCTCTGTTGAAGTTCACGTCTGTGGTGTTGCTGGAGGGCATGAACCGGCTGCAGATGACAGTCAACCAACACTTAGCCAAGTGCGTGAAAGAGTTGGAGTTCAGGGTAATGTGGTCCTTGATCCAGGTTGGTCGCCCACCAGCACAAAGTACATCAGTCATAACTTCCCACGTGACACCTGGTCTGTCGTGGTAGTAGTCAATATCGCCCATGAATCGGGGTAGCCTCAATACCTGGAGGATAGTTTCAATTGAGACATCTACCCATGTGCCTCGCACAGTCACCTCCCGCATCATATGTGCTGGGCAGTTCGCGTAGAACTCCCTAACCATCATCCGGTTCGTTGGGCCGGGATCATCAAAGAGGAATTCCATTTCTCGCCTTCGAATTTCTTCATACATTTTCTCCTGTTCCACGCGGAGGTCTGCCCGGTCAATTTGTAACTCCTAAATGAAGTTCTTACCAGTCTTGGCATTAAAATCATCCTCCGCTCGTTCCGATTCAAACCTGGACTCGTCATATGTCGGCTGTTGGGATGTGCCCGCCCCTCTCTTTTGCTTTTTACGAGCCATAATACCTGCAATGAGTCAGGAAAATTCATAACCATCAAATTCATCCTAATTAGTGTCCGTCAGATGGGTACTCAGACTTCGCCACCCGATGGCACCAAAACACCATCCCCATTGAGTTCATCCTGGCAGACTAGCCACACAAGCAAGGTAGGGAAAGTTACAATCTCCACAGAGGCCTCACAACAGAACTACGTACAACATTCGGCCTACACCACCCCACACTACTCCTGCACATATTATCAAACAGTGACAACACCCTAATCACCAAGTATAACACCTCTTAATTAGGAGTGGGTATAACCCGCCCCATAATATCACAAAAACTCCAATATTTCAACCCACATGGTGCATAATACAACTACACCCCAAAAAATGATTTCTAGGCTAAAACATCATAAACACCATGAAGGCCCACACACTATGACACCAAACAATTTCACAACAGTACCAAACCACAATAAAAACCATGAAAGAAAGCAAAAATTGACAAAAGTTATATTAACCCTACCCAGGGTTAAACTAAATACAATTATGCTAAATTATACTAAGTTAGAAGATGAAATAGAGAGAGAGAAAGAGCAACTTACTTGTTTGGTTGAGGGAAAGTGGATGAAGAAGGTGGATAGTAGGGGAGGATGATAATGGAGTGATGTGAAGATGAGAAGAGAAGAGAGAAGATAGAGAGAAGTGGGAGAGAAATTAGAGAGAAGGGAGTGGGGGGTGTTTTGCTGAAGCTGGGCGAATTGGGGAGGGGGGGGGGGTTTAGTGGTAGGTGGGAGGTATTTTGGGTAAAAGGTGAAAAGAGAAAAAAATTAAAACGAAAAACTTACCTGGACTCCGTCTGCGTCTGTCGCGGTTCTGCCGCGGTCGCGGTAGGACCGCGGTAGACCAAGTTCAGAGGGTCTCCCTGACCGCGGTTGTACCGCAATCGCGGTGTAACCGCGATGGTCTAGGTTCAGAGAAGGGTCAGTATCGCGGTTTGACCGCGTCTCTGATTCTGAAGTTTTTTTTAGGGAGAGTTACTGTCACACCTTCTTTTTACCGTGCCCGCGGGGCGCGTGGGGAGTTTTCTCCAATTGAAAGACAGTCGAAACGAGATTTGTTTATTTGTTTCAGAGTCTCCACCTGGGAATTTTAAGGCGTCCCAAGTCACCAATTTTAATCCCTGAATCGAGGAGAATATGACTCTGTTTATTATTCTGCGAACCAGAAATCCTGAGTAAGGAATTCTGTTAATCCGGAAGAAGGTGTTAGGCATTTCCGAATTCCGTGGTTTTAGCACGGTCGCTTAACTGTTTTTATTATTGGCTTAATTATCTTGATTTTTATTAAATACTTTTTGTTACGTGATTTTTCTACCGCTTTTACTTATTGTGATTAAGGACCCTTCTTTGAATCGAATTACGCGTACGTATATTCGTGTTATAAATTTAAAAATGCGGAATTGTGTCACGCGTACATGTACACAATAACTTTTGATAATATATTTATTAAGCAATCATTTTTTTCGAAATTGTGTTGAATCAAGAATATTTGTTTTTCTTAAATATTGAACCGCACATCGCGGGTTTTTATTAAATTAATTTAACACCTTTGAAAAAATCCTTTTATTAAATATTCACTCGAAATTGCGCGTACGCATAATCCGAATTTTTGCTTTTAAAAATATAATCAGGGTATGCGAACGTATCCCTAATTGCGCAAAATATTTGTAATGATATTAGGGATTTTTCCACAAATTGTTTGTTGTATCTACACATTTTATATGAAAATACTGAGAAACTCATATTCAAGGGATGTCTTTAAATTCTTTTAAAAGAAATTCACAATTTTTAAATATTGCCCGTTGACTATAATTTCCGAGTATTAATTATGTTCATCCCAAGACTATTCAAATTCACAGTGAAAGGATAAAAATTTGATTTTTAAGCAAATACAACATATATATGTCTGCCAAAGAATAAATTGTATATGAAACTAACAAATTCTATTTCTAATTACCATTGATATAAAGTGTTGCCATTGGTGCTTATACATCTCATTTCATTCTCATATACTCGCTTTTAATCTAATAGGCCTAATTATTTGGTCAATTTGTTTTATGAAGGTAGATAGGCATCGAGTTTATAGGAAAGGAGTTATTATACAAGTTAATTCAATAAAATTACCTTACATGCAACCTAACTGTATGCCGTAAACATTCATAACGTTTTAACATCGTAACAAGCTATATCATATCACCTTTCACCAACGTTTATACACACATCTATTATCTTTATAAAAATATACCATCAATACCATCTTAACCGTATTTAACAACAAGAGTTAGTAATGTAGTTTTCTTGATATTTCTACATTACTCTTTACTTAACTAACAACACCATAAAATTTAAATAATGGCCCACTTTATGCCATGTTTCCTACCTTGACCATCTCAATCACAACTATACTTTAATGAAAATTTAGAAAATTAACCTTGTTACAACACTTATACAGTCTTCAATAAAAGATATTTAACTTACAGTCATCCTATCAACATATACTACTTATTTGATCCAGAAACAAAACTGAATTTTTAATTAAAGAGCTCAAATGAATAAAGATATTATTACAATTCAAGCTTCATTTATCCGTCATACTGAATCTCTTTCCAACATAGAATTTAAAAGGATATGTACCTGGAAATGGAGGTAGAAGAAGTAAGTTTCAGCAATTGCAGCAGTAACAAAACAGCAAAATACCAGTATTCCCACAGATTCGAGCAATAATAAGACCCGAGGAACCTAAATGCACAGTGACAGTACTTTTAAGAAATTTCAGATTTTTAACTGAACAATGATATCAAACAAATCCGGACAGATTTAATACAAAGAGTAATATTTCTGATTTTTGAGACTTAAAACAAAGTAGACTGAAAAAAGCTTTCAATTTCAAAACACAGAATCAGCTTCAATACTAACTTCCGATGTAGAATTCTGTTTAAAATTTCTGTTTTCCTTTCTTTCTATCTTCCTTTTTCAGATTTCTGCTTCTGCTTGATTTTCCTTTCTCAAATTTTATATTTCTTCTCTGTATGTCTCTCTCTCTCTCTCTCTCTGAAAACTCTTAAAGTCTCCTAAATTCTGTTTTCTGTCTCACTGATAAATCAGATTTTTTCTTTCAAAATCTCTCCAAAAACTCTTTTTCTGAAACTGATCCCTTTCCTTTTAAATCTGTCCCTGTATTTATACAGGTATGCCCCCTTTCTTTTAGTGCTGCCTGGACCCTTTCTCTTTTTTTTAAAAAATCAGAAAAGTTCCATTAAAACTACTTTTGAATTCTTTATATGAAGTGCCCTTATCCTGATTTTCAGCAGCCCCATTACTCTTTGTTTCCCATTATCACTTTAAATAATAGCCACTAACTTTTCACTTTCAGCATATTGCTATTAACATATTATCCTCATTGTTTTATCCCAGAAATGTCCAGATTTACTGTTTTCTACTGGTATTACTGCCTTAAATTCAGCATCTTAACAATACAGATTTTAAAATCTGTATAAGCCTGATTATTAATCTGATTTACAACAGCTACAAACCAATCTTAAAGTTTGGACTGAATCCTGACTAAGAATGTAACCCCCTAACACAATTATATCCAATCAACATTTGTAAACTTGAATTCAAACTTGACATTACAACAATATTACACTGAGTTCAACATAATAATTCAAACTGATCTTCAAATTGAACTAAGATCAAACATACACAGGAGCATTGTCAATATACTGACAATGCCCTGTTCAGAAAACAACATATACAACATACATTTGAATTCACTGATTCACAAACAAACATGATTTATTTGACGAGTATTAATCAGTTGACTATTTACAACATTTGTCCATAATCAGTCTAAAACAATAGAAGCAGACTGTTTCAGTCAGCATTTTCAGAAATGAAAATTCGTAATATAACTAATCGACGAACTTAAACGAGTCGCTTACACACATTGTAAACAATCACAACCAACAGAAATAATTCACATTTGGAATTAAGTAGACGAGTAGGGGACAGTGTAACAAAATTGACTAGAAAATTATATAGAAAATCAAACAAACTAATGAACGAACATAGAATACACGTAGAATACACATAAGCAACAGAAAATTACCTCTGAACCTTCAATTCATCCGGACTCAACTCAACTTGGATTCGGACATTTTTTAGGCTGAACAGACTTTACTCGAAGTATTCTCAGTTGAGAATACCTCGATTAAAGTCTCTTAGACCTCAGTCCTTCACTCGAATCGGAAAATTCCAAGATTGGAAAATTTTTAGGGTTTCAAATTCCTGGATCTTAAATCCGAACATTTTTGGGCAGATTCGAAGGGAACCAAAGATGACACAAGGGTGAGGGAGGCCTAGGGGTCATTTGGTGTTAGTTTGAAGTAGGTTGGGATAAGGTCAGGTTGTACTCGAATCTTCAAATGAAGATTCGAGTAGTTCCAGTATGATTCGAACCATGCAACTAACAGATCTGTGATAAGGGTATTTAGGGGAAGTTGTGGTGTTATTTTGGAAGCCATCGGAGAAGGTAAGGTTTTCAGGCCAACCTTCGATTTAAGATTCGAAGAGTTGGGACCTGATTCGAAGGAAACCAATGTTAGATTTGTGTAGAGGATGTTCAGGGGATTCTATGGTGTTATTTTGGTGACCGGCGGCGTTGATGCCGCCGGGTTTCAGGCGGTGGGATCCTAGGGCGGCTAGGGTTAGGAGTGGGGGTTTGGGGGACGATGATGAACAGTGTAGGAGGGGGGGGTGTTCAGTTAGGGGCCGGGGTAAGGGCTTGGGACTTATATAGGGATGGGGTGGATTGATATTGTCCGTCCGATCAAGTAAGATGAAGGGCCAGGATCAATTCATTAAACCAAACGATGTCGTTTGGTTTAATGCCAGGGTCGGCTGAGTTGGGTCACTGGATCGGGTTACGGGTTACGGGTAAAGGGGGTGAGATCTTGACCATTGGTTGGATTTGATCCAACGGCTTCTGAGAAGCCACGACCAAACGCTGTCGTTTTGGTTCGTCTGGTTTGGACCGGACCTGGGCTAAAGGATTGGGCTGTGGGGGTTAAAATGTTTTGGGCCTGGATTTTAATCCAGGTCCGATTTTGTATATATATATATTTTTTCATTTTTTCTAATTTAAATTTTTAATATTAACTATAAAATAATTTTAACTTCACAAAAATATATTAATTACTCTATAACAATTATTTAACACATAGACAAAACATCAATCACACAGTGGAATATTTAAAATAGAACGATTGCATATTTTTTTTGTGATTTTATTTAAATTATCTTTTAAATGCATAATTAAATCCTATATGCATGCAATATGTATTTTATTTTATTTTTTCATTTTATTATGACAATGTAAACACTTACGGACATAACACAAGTATTTAACACCACGCAAATTCAAAAATTACACAGTAAAAGAAATTTATTTTATCTTTTGATTTATTTTGGAGTAGTTTTTCGTAAGGCAAAAATCACGTGCTCACAGTTACACTTACAACAGTTTCATGGGTTGTCTCCTATGCAGCGCCTGATTTAATGTCTCGACACGACCCAGATGAGTGCAATTAAAGCTCGCTCGACCTCCCCGGTTCAGTCAACTGCAGTTGAGTCCCTTCCTTGGGCTCGCTCATACCCACATACAACTTCAATCTCTGACCATTGACTCTAAATGTACGAGAGTCATTCTCAGTGGCGACGTCAACTGCTCCTGACTGGAAAACTTCAACTACTCGAAATGGTCCAGACCATCGTGACTTCAGCTTACCCAGGAACAACCTCAGTCTTGAGTTGTATAGCAGTACCATGTCCCCAGGTTTGAAATTTCGCTCAACAATGTTCTGATCGTGTAGCCTCTTCATTCTCTCTTTGTACAGCCTTGTGCTCTCAAAAGCAAGATACCGGAACTCCTCGAGCTCATGCAATTCTGTGACTCTTGACGTGCCCGCAGCTTCCATGTCTAAGTTTAGTTGTTTGATTGCCCACCACGCTTTATGCTCGAGTTATACAAGTAAGTGATAGGCCTTCCCAAACACTAACTTGTATGGTGACATACCAATTGGTGTCTTGAAAGTTGTTCTGTAGGACCAGAGTGCATCATCTAGCTTCCTTGCCCAATTAGTTCTTGTGGCGTTCACAGTTTTCGTTAACACACTCTTGATTTCCATGTTGGATACCTCAACCTGTCCACTAGTTTGCGGGTGGTATGGAGTAGCCACCTTGTGGCGTACATCGTATTTTATAAGCAACTTCTCGAAGGCTCTATTGCAGAAGTGAGTGCCTCTGTCGCTGATAATCGCTCGTGGTGTCCCGAAGCGGGTGAATATGTTCTTCTTTAGAAACCCCTCCACCACTTTTGCATCATTGGTGCGCAATGCTACAACTTCCACCCACTTGGACACATAGTCTACAGCAACAAGGATGTATTTATTACCATAAGAGCCGATGAAGGGACCCATGAAATCAATCCGCCAGACGTCGAACACTTCTATCTCCTGAATTGGGTTCATGGGCATCTCGTGGCGCCGGGAAATGTTCCCGGTGCGTTGACATTTATTACAACCCTTCACCCATGAGTGGGCATCTTTAAACACAGTCGGCCAGAAAAATCCGGCCTCTAGCACCTTTGCTGCTGTCTTGATCCCTCCAAAGTGTCCACCATAAGCCGATGCATGACAAGCCTGCAAAATAGAAGATTGTTCTATCTCGGAGACGCATCTCCGGATCATGTTATCCAGGCATATTTGAAAGAGATAGGGCTCATCCCAATAGTACAAGCGGCTTTCACGAAAAAAATTGTTTCCTCTGGACCGATGAAAGGTCGTGAGGAACTATACCACTGGCCAGGTAATTGGCCAAGTCTGCATACCATGACGCTTCCTGATGAGTGGTGGCGAGCAGTTGCTCGTCCGGAAAAGTTTGCAGAATTTCCTCAACTTCAATCGCATTTTCAGCTCCCTCAAGTCATGATAGGTGATCAACGACTTGATTCTCAGTGCCTTTGCGGTCACGTATTTCAAGATCGAACTCTTGCAGCAGCAACACCCAATGAATCAGGTGTGGCTTAGAGTCTTTCTTTTCTATTAAGTATCTAAGAGCGGCATGGTCAGTGTAGACGATTACCTTTGATCCTATCAGGTAGGATCGGAACTTATCGAATGCGAACACCACAGCTAGCATCTCCTTTTCAGTCACCGTATAGTTCAACTGGGCTCCAATCAGCATTCTGCTGGCATAGTAGATAGGGTGCATCAATTTGTCCTTCCGCTGGCCCAGCACTGCCCCCACTGCGTAGTCACTAGCGTCACACATTAGTTCGAATGGTTGCTCCCAGTTGGGGGCAACAATGATGGGTGTTGTGACCAGCCTCTGCTTCAACTCCTCAAACGCTACCCTGCAATCATCAGAAAATACAAACGGGTGATCTTTCTCTAATAACTTACAGAGAGGTTTGGTGATTTTGGAGAAGTCTTTTATGAACCGCCGGTAGAAACCGGCATGTCCAAGAAAACTTCTGATTGCTTTGACCGAAGTTGGTGGAGGCAGCTTTGCTATTACATCAACCTTTGCTCGATCTACTTCTATTCCCTTTCTTGACATACGGTACCCCAAGACTATGCCTTCTTGTACCATGAAATGGCACTTCTCCCAGTTCAGCACCAGATTAGTCTCGATGCACCGTTTCAGCACACGCGTCAAATTCACCAGGCACTCATCAAATGAACTCCCCACCACTGAGAAGTCATCCATGAACACCTCTATTATATCCCCAACCATGTAAGTGAATATGGCCATCATGCACCGTTGGAATGTGGCGGGTGCATTGCATAGGCCAAAGGGCATCCTCCTAAAGTCATAAATGCCATAAGGGCATGTGAAAGAGATCTTCTCTCGGTCCTCAGGTGCAATGAAAATCTGATTGTACCCTGAGTACCCATCTAGAAAACAAAAGTGTGACCTCCCTGCCAATCTATCCAGCATCTGATCGATGAAGGGAAGTGAGAAGTGATCTTTCCGGGTGGCTAGATTCAACTTTCGATAATCCATGCAAATTCTCCAGCCTGTGATGGTTCTTGTTGAGATTAGTTCATTGTTGTCATTCTTCACAACCGTCATGCCACCATTCTTAGGCACACATTGAACTGGGCTAACCCAACTTCTGTCAGAGATTGGGAAAATGATTCCCGCATCTAACCACTTTATCACCTCCTTCTTCACCACTTCCTTCATATTTGGGTTCAGCCTCCTCTGATGTTCCCTGGAAGGTTTGTGCCCCTCTTCCAGCAGAATCTTATGCATGCAGTAAGCGGGGCTGATCCCCTTGATGTTTACCATGGTCCACCCAATGGCAGTTTTGCACTCCTTCAATACCTGTAGAAGCTGTTGGACCTGCACATCTAACAAACTAGATGAGATAATAACAGGTAGAGTGGAGTCGGGTCCCAGAAATTCATACCTGAGGTGGGTTGGCAGTGGCTTTAGTTCCAGCTTCGGTGGTTCTTCAATGGATGGCTTAGCTGGAGGAGTTTCTCTCTTTCCTAAGTGTAGGGGCTTGAACTCTAGTTCTCTATCCCAGAACCCTCTACCTTCCAATGCCAACACCCATTCTGCCAAGTCCTCACCGTTCACTTCCTTCAAATTCGTCAAACATGTAGCGAGGGGATCCTCAATTGTCAACACTTCATCATCAGACTGTACGATTACATCCACGGCATCAATAAGAGAGCAATTTGCGAACTCACTTGGGCGCCTCATAGATTTCTGCACATTGAATATGATCTCATCGTCATTGAGCCTCATCTTAAGCTCCCCGGTCTCACAATCAATAAGAGCTCTCCCTGTGGCCAAGAAAGGTTTTCCTAAGATGATAGGAATTTCTTCATCCACCTTGAAATCCAATATTACAAAATCTGCAGGGAACACGAATTCCCCACTTGAATAAGTACATCATCCAGGATCCCAAATGGACGTTTCATAGTCCTGTCAGCCAGCTACAGCAACATAGAGGTGGGTTTAGCTCTCCCAATGCCTAACCTCTTGTAAATGACCAGGGGCATAAGATTAATGTTGGCCCCTAAATCACAGAGTGCTTTCGCAAAAGCAAAGTTTCCAATTGTATATGGAATAGTAAAACTCCCTGGATCAGAGAGCTTTTCAGCAACAGGTCTAGTTACCACTGCACTGCACGTCTGAGTAAGTGTCACTGTAGCCAAGTCTTGGAAATCAAATTTCCGGGCCATTAAGTCTTACATCATTTTTGCGTATCCAGGCATCTCCTTTAAGGCTTCAATCAATGGAATATTTACCTGAATTTGCTTGAGCATCTCAAAGAACTTTTTGTACTGCTCCTCCTTTTGATGCTTGGCTAACCTCTGTGGAAATTGTGGAGGAAGGCTTTTCTTCCCAATCACTTGGGACTTTTCTTTCTCGGCTACTATCTCCACTACCGGCTCTTCAACTGCTTCAGCAACTTTCTCGGTCTTCTGCGGAGTATTCTTTTCTTCTTGAGCAGGCTGGACTGTCACATCTGTCAACCTTGTGTATTCATCCAGCTCAATGGGTACCTGAATGAGTGTCTCAACCTGTATATTGTCACGAGCTCTCTCTTGCTCTTCGTCGAGATCCCTGCCGTTACGGAGACTCACCGCCATCAGCTGCTTCGGGCCCTGATCTTTAGGATTGATTTAGGTATCTGCAGGTAGCGTCCCTTGAGGACGATTGTTCAAAGACATTGAAATTTTGCCCACTTGCACTTCAATATTTTTGATAGCTACGTCATGTGCATCTACTCTCTCGTTTATCTTTGCAGTGGACCCAATAACCTGCTGCATCATTACTTCCAGTCTAGCAAACCCATCGTCCTGTCTTCCACCATGCTGCTGCTGAGGAGGGTGGTACCCCTGCTGCTGATTGTTGTACCCCTGTGGTCTAGGATACGGTGCCATGTTGTTGGGGGGTCTCATACCTCCCATGTTTCCGGCGTTATATTGTGGCTGAGGTGGTCTGTACTGCTGCTGAGTCTGCTGACCCCAGTTCTGATTTCCCTGTCTCTGACCCCCATAGTTAGCAACATAGTTCATATCTTCAGGGTGCTGATGATGATGATCAAGCTCTGTATTCCAAGGATTACCAATTGGCTGACTAATGCAAGATGTGCACAGGCCCCCATTGGTAGTATCTACTATGTGTACCTGCTGCTTCTGCCCTGATTCCTCCACCTTTTTGGTGAGGATGCTCATTTGTGTCAGGAGAGTCGCCATATTTTCAGCCATAGTGTTTGAAGGATCAAGAGGCACGGAGTGCACCACTGGAGTGATGGGTGCATTCCTGGATGTCCATCCCGAATTCTGTGCCATTTTATCTAGTAAACTCTGACCTTCACTCCATGTCTTGCTCAGGAATGCCCCACCAGCTGAGGCATCCACAATATTCTTCAACCCATCTGACAGTCCCATATAAAATCGTTGTCCCAACATCTGTTCTGGAATACCATGATGTGGACACATAACCAACATTCCTTTGAACCTGCCCCATGTTTCATGCAATGTCTCCATCGGTTTCTGCTTGAAGCTCACGATCTCATCAATTTGTTGGGCAGTTTTGTTGGGTGGATGAAACTTGTTATGAAACTGCTTGACTAACTCATCCCATGTTGCTATAGAATTTATGGGGAGTGAGTTTAGCCAAACCTGTGCAGCTCTTGTCACCGAGAATGGGAACAATAATAGCCTAATAGCCTCTAGAGTGACATTGGGATGCCTCTGGGTCTTGCAGATTGACAGGAAGTTCTTCAGGTGTTGCTGAGGATCTTCAAGTTGTGTCCTAGAGAAGAGTCCCTTATTTTGCAACAAGTGCAACATGTTATTTGTGATCTGGAACGACTCAAATTGTATTGCGGGCACAACTATGGCAGTAATCAAATTGTTAGATATGGGCTGTGCCCAGTCATACAGTGCACCCTCGGGCACCAGGGGTGCCGCTTCTCTGACATTCAAGTTGACTTGCTCATGCCTACCATTTCCGTTGGGGTCTATTGCGTCTCCCATGTCAATTTCGAATTTGTCTGTTTGTTGAGGTGGTTGAAGTCTTCTGTTGGCACGGTTCAATGCCCTGAATATTTTCTCAGGGTCTGAGAGTCCTTCAAGTAGTTCTCCAGTCCTGGTAGAGTTTCTAGGCATACACCTGTGCAACCAAGTCAACAACCGTCAAAAGTTTCAATCAAAAATTGGGTGTAGAGAAACTGCCTACACTAAGAATTTTTGTATTTCTATCAATGGTAATTGATAATTCCGTTAACTCCCCAGAAACGGTGCCAAAATTTGATCACGCCCAACTATGCCTTATAAAAAGGACAATGCGGTCGTTGCAAATATAATCCGGTTTACAAGTCCGGAGTCGAATCCCACAGAGAGTTAGCTTATCAATCACAATCTTTAGACTCACTAAACTCCTCAAAACCAGCTTTCCAAATATTTGAATCACAAGTTGATGGTTTCTTTAGTAACTAAGATTGCAAGTAAATTAAACAGGCTGTAAACTAAAACGCTAAGGTTGTAAACAATGATGAGATAAAGCTAAGGTAAAGATTTCCCCTATTGATGGAATCCCTTATGTTTATGCTACATACAAATATACCAACACTTCTCTATCAATCATGAACGCTCGTCTTACCATAAATCTCTCCCGAGTAATCACAGTAATATACTATTGCACTCTTCCAAGATACACTTGCTAGCTTTAATTAACACAGTTCACTTAAGATTGCACCCAAGGCTTCGTTATCCCTAATCCCGCCTTTAAACCCGCAGTTATAGATTCCTCTTATACTTTAGGAGTGATGTTATTCAACAATAACCTAAATATGCACTCTCTCCTGAGTTATGCACACTAAATAGGCACAGCTAATTGCGGATCCTATCAATTAACTACAACAAGAATATAGTTGAATAAATAAAGATTGAAACTAGCAATTTGTATTCACATAAACAAGAAGTTCATCCCCCAATAGGTTCCATCAAAACCTTAGACAAAAGATTTAGCTACTCATAACTATGGGTAAACAAACTAAGATAAGATTCATCATAAACTAGCAATAGAAATCAAAGAAAAGAAGAAAGATCTTTTGGGTGATCTCTCACAATGGTTTTTCTTCCTAAGAAACTCTAAAAATCAATACAAGCCTCTCTTGGGTGAAGTCTAGTGTTTAAAATAGGGTTTTGGGCTAAAAATCCCGTGTTTTGCACTTTAGTCCCTGAAATTTCCGCCTCCTGCTGCGGTTCTGCCGCGGTCGCGGTGGAACCGCGGCCAAACAGCTCCTCTGAATCTCCTTCTATCCGCGAGCATCCGTTACCGCGGTTCTGCCGCGGTCGCGGTGGAACCGTGGCAGAGTCATTTTTCTGATTCTTCAGCCTGTTTTTGCGTGGTTCACTTGGGACATTTCACGGTTGGCCTCTCTTTCTTCATTTTTTTTGACTCCAAAAGTGCTCCCTAGCCTTCCTAGTCATATATAACCTGCAAATCATGAAAAACACTAATAAGAGCATTTTGTTAGCACTTTTATTATTAAAACTATGCAAGAAGGCAGTTATTTAGGGCCTGAATATAGTTAAATTCACCTATTATCAGTGCCTGTAGCACCGCCATATCGCACCAAAATGGGTCCGCAAAGAAGGTTAGGAATATATGTTGGGTTTGAATCGCCCTCCATTATTCGCTACCTCGAAACATTGACGGGGGATTTATTTACTACATGATTTGCAGACTGTCGATTCGATGAGACATTTTTCCCAAAATTAGGGGGAGAAGTTGGTGAAACCAAATGAGAAATTTTGTGGAAAAATCCATCATTATCTCATCTTGATCCACGTGCCTCTATTTGTGAAAAAGAAGTGCAAAAGATTATCCATTTGCAGAGAATAGCAAATCAAATGCCAGACGCATTTACGGATTTGAAAAGGATAACAAAATCACATATCCCTGCAGAGAATGTTCCAATCCGTATTGATGTCCCTATTGGACAATCTTCTAGTATCATAGCTAATGAGTCAAAAGCACGCCTAAAACGTGGCAGACCATAAGGTTCAAAAGATCGAAATCCTAGAAAAAGGAAAACAAATGATCAAAATGACACTACGAAAGAATCTCATGAAGAAATCCACGATTTAATAAATTCTGAGGTTAACGAGGAATCCACTGAGCCCGATGCTCAAGAAAATAAGGAACTATCAATAAATCCAATCGATATTGAGACAAATTTGGATCGATATAGGTGGATTATGTCTTTGCATATAATGTTGCATCTAGCATTATGCAAGAAAGTGAGGATCTTGAACCTCAATCTGTTGGAGAATGTCGACAAAGACTTGATTGGCCAAAATGGCAAAAAACAATCCAATCAGAGTTGAATTCACTTGTAAAACATGAAGTTTTTGGGCCTGTAGTCCATACGCCTAATGGTGTTAAACTTGTTGGCTATAAATGGGTCTTTGTACGCAAGAGAAATGAGAAAAATGAGGTACAAAGATATAAGGCACGCCTTGTTGCACAAGGATTTTCACAAAGGCCTGATATCGATTATGAAGAGACATATTCACCCATTATGGATAGTATAACTTTCCGTTATCTCATTAGTTTTGTTGTCCATGAAAAGCTTGACATGCATTTAATGGATATGGTTACTGCCTACCTTTATGACTCACTTGATAATGAGATATACATGAAAATTTCTGATGGATTTAAAATGCCAAACGCACATAATTCAAAGTCTTGGGAAATGTTTTCAATCAAATTGCAAAGATCTTTGTATTGTCTAAAGCAATCAGGACGAATGTGGTATAATCGTCTTAGTGAGTATTTATTAAAGGAAGGCTATATAAATGTTGCCATTTGCCCATGTGTTTTTATAAAGAAAACAACATCGGAATTTATTGTACTTGCCGTATATTTTGATGACATAAACCTTATTGGAACTCCTATAGAACTCCAAAAGACAATTGATTATTTAAAGAAGGAATTCTAGATGAAAGATCTCGGAAAGATAAAATTATGTCTTGGTTTGCAAATTGAACATTTGGCAAATGGAATTTTTGTTCATCAATCTGCCTACATAGAAAAAGTATTGAAACGGTTTTACATGGATGGAGCACATCCATTAAGTACTCCGATGGTTGCTCGATCACTTGATGTGAATAAGGATCCATTCCGACCTCAAGAAGAGAATGCAGAGCTACTTGGTCCTGAAGTACCATATCTTAGTGCAATTGGTGCACTAATGTATCTTGCTAATACTACAAGGCCTGACATAACTTTTTCAGTTAATGTCTTAGCAAGATATAGCTCTGCTCCTACAAGGAGACATTGGAATGGAATCAAACACATATTGCGGTATCTAAAAAGGACTACCGATATGGGCTTATTTTATGGCAATAATTGCAGTTCTGATCCTGTTGGTTATGGTGATGCTGGGTATTTATTCGATTCACACAAGGCTCGATCTCAAACAGGTTATGTGTTTACCTGTGGAGGCACTCCCATATCTTGGCGATCAACTAAACAATCAATTGTGGCTACTTCATCTAATCATACTGAGATAATTGCTATTCATGAAGCAAGTCGAGAGTGTGTGTGGTTGAGGTCTATAATACATCTTATTCGAGACAAATGTGGTTTGAAATGTGACAAACTACCCACGATTTTGTATGAAGACAATGCAGCATGCATAGCCCAATTGAAGGGAGGATTCATAAAAGGAGATAGGACAAAGCACATTTCACCAAAGTTATTTTTCACACATGATCTTCAAAAGAACGGTGATATCAATGTGCAACAGATTCGTTCAAGTGATAATATGGTTGATTTGTTCACAAAATCTCTACCAACGTCAACCTTCAAAAAGCTAGTGTACAAGATCGGGATGCGATGACTCAAGGATGTGAATTAATGCTCTCATCAGGGGGAGTTAATGCGCGTTGCACTCTTTTTCCCTTACAAGGTTTTGTCCCACTGGGTTTTTCTTGAAAGATTTTTAACGAGGCAACCAAAAGGCATATTATTAGAGATGTGTACTCTTTTTCCTTTTCTAGAAATTTTTTTCTCATTGAGTTTTATTTTAGTTAAAGTTTTAACGAGGCACATTACTTATCGAGTAGACATTCAAGGGGGAGTGGTATAAATAGAATTTTATTTAGGTGAATGTCCATATTTAGAGAGATTCTAGAGTTTATTACTTGGTGGCTAAGTCAACCTCTCCCTATAAATAGAGGGTTCTATTCCATTGTAATTGATCCCAAAATTCAATAAAAATTTCCTCTCTCTCTTTCTCTGCAATATTGTTCTTCTATTTTTATTGTTTCATAACAATAATTAAGTAATTATTACGATATAGGCCAATATTGATAGTCGTATCTTACCATCAAAAATTATAGTGAGATAGATATAATTCTTTAACCCTTAATCAGATGTCTCGAGTTCGTGACCTAAAAATAAAAGAACTCTCAATAAGGAATGTTTTTCGTTTTAATAGGCCAATGACTACCAAACATCGAGTGATAATTGTATATTTAGAAGGTTGATAAATAAAAAAGATTTTTAGCCCATGCTGTGTATTTCTTCCCTAATATAAATTTAGTAGGTAGGGAGGTTAGATGTACTTTTGCAGCCATAGAACAGACTGCTATTTAATGAGGAGAAACAATAAACTAATACATTAATTTGAATATTTTTAAGTGAATCATTTCTATTAAATTCTGCTACCCAAAAAAGATATCGTATTCAATTCACTCACTTCTACTTAATGTACTATAAACGGCCGAACCACTGAAAAGAACTGCCCCTAATGACAGAATTTACTCTATTCTATTTTCAGCTGACCAGTAGTGAGTATTTAAATTACAGTGTTTGTAGCAGATGCAGCACTTATGTGAAAAGAAAAAAAAAAGCAATTATTCCATTTTGTTGTTATTGCTTTTATTTTTATTATTATATTCATTCACTTAAGCATATGTTCCTAGTGAAACAAAACTCAATTTGAATCTTAGTTTATATACATTATCTGTTACCGGTTTTAAAATAACATGATTGTATAATTTTTTTTTACATTATCGTTAAATTAAACTTACAATTCAACTCAAAAATAAAGGTTAATTCAAAAGAAAATGATAGGGTCTAAATGTAACTTCTACTAAAAATATAAAACAAAACATTTTCATTTAGTCAACATGCAAGTGAGAAAACAGACTTAATTGGTAAAATTCTACCTTCCCCTTATAGCTTAATTTCTACATATGAAAGAAGAAAAAAGAAACTGTCCATTAAAAAATAGAATACATGAAAAAGGAGGGGGAAAAAAAGGGTGAGCTAAGTAGACAAGTAGCAACTAGTAAAGATAGGACAAAATACGAAGTTGACCGGTCGATCAAAACTAATTGCATGCGCTAGCTAAAAATGTACCATATATATATATCTAGAAAATTATATATTTTATTGGCTACTTTTTTGGATCGGCTAAAATTAAATATTTCTCGCATAAGTTTTAACCAACAGAGGAAAAACCAGAAGACCCCACTTGGATTTTGTGAATTTTGGTCTTATTACCAAATAGCACAAGCCTACAAAACCTTACGCGGTTTGAGCCCATAAAACATTAAAACCTACTTTGTACAGGCCCAACATAAAAATTTACCTTCAAATTCCCACCATCAAAATCTCAAAATATAAAATAATTAATTAATGGTTCCTAACTAGGGCAGTTTTTGGTCCCCTCAGCAGCCTTAAAAAAGTGTCAGTCAGTTGTGTAACTGTAGCACAACTTAAAGGCCAAGCCCCTCAACTCTTAAAATCCCCTATTTATATCACTCCAAATCTCTCCCATTTTTCTACACCCAACTCAACTACCTTTTATTCACATTCTCTCTAGCTCTCTGTTTCTCAAGTCAAGGTTCACTCTCCAAAGTAATAGTCTTTCTTCTTTTCCTCTTTTCTTGACCAAATGCTAGCACTATTTTCAAGATTGTTAACATTTCTTGAATTTATGCTAAAAAAGTTGTAATCTTTATGCAGGAACATGGCTTATTTTGGGATTTGCTTTGTTGGTTTTCTTGCAATGGTGTCATCTGTTTACGGTTATGGTGGTGGAGGTTGGATTAATGCTCATGCTACCTTTTATGGTGGTGGTGATGCCTCTGGCACAATGGGTATGCCTCATTTTCTTTAAATATTCCAAAATTCAATTTTTTTTTTGTGTGTAATTTGAGGTTAATTATTTGTGCTGATTCTTGTCTTTTTGTTGCATGTGTTTTTAAAATAGGTGGGGCATGTGGATATGGAAATTTGTATAGCCAAGGGTATGGTACAAATACTGCAGCATTAAGTACAGCTATGTTCAACAATGGGTTGAGCTGTGGTTCTTGTTTTGAGATAAGGTGTGTGAATGATAGGAAAGGGTGTTTGCCTGGTTCAATTGTGGTCACAGCTACCAATTTTTGCCCACCAAATAATGCATTGCCTAACAATGCAGGGGGTTGGTGTAATCCTCCCCTTCACCATTTTGATCTCTCTCAGCCTATTTTCCAACACATTGCTCAATACAAAGCTGGAATTGTTCCTGTTGCTTACAGAAGGTATGTTTATTGTTTTATTAAAGTCTTCTTGGAACCCCACTTTATTACATACTATGGTATTTGCTATATGTTTGTTAATGTATGGTTGGTTACTTAATTCCTTAAAGAGGGTCAAGGAGAATTTTGTCTTTTCACAATATGAGTCAATTTACCCTTTAGGGAATGTGAATAAAGGAAAAAAAAATGCTAAGGCAAGAGTTTATTTTTTGTTTTCTATAACCTTATACATGTCTAAATTGCTTAGCCTTAAGGTGTAAAATTTCTCATTGGTGCTTTGAAAATGACATGAATTTACTTTACATGCAAAAAAGGTGAAACCACATGTGTGGTCCCCTTTAACAATAGTTTTAATTTTACTATTGTAACTTGGAAGTTTCCCATTTGGCTCTTTTCAATTGTATACTTTAGCCTTTACTTCTTGCTTGTGTTTGGTAAACTTGTAATAGTAGAATATACAAATATTGTCACCACTGGACAATTACTCCCTCCGTTTTAATTTACGTGAATTTATTTCCTTTTTAGTCCGTGCCAAAAAGAACGATCCTTTTCCTTATTTGGAAACAATTTACCTTTACACAAGATTTATAGCCACACATAATATATGTGCTTCATTTTAGATCACAAGATTAAAAGTCTTCTCTCTTTCATTAAACTCCGTGCGCAGTCAAATGAGTTCACATAGATTGAAACGGAGGGACTAGTATTTATATAGCCTATTCCAACTTGCTTACTATTAAGGCTTCACCATATAGACCCACATTAAGGTCAGTCTAGTGTACTAAGCTCCAGTTATGCGCGGGGTTTGGGTAAGGGTCGGATCACAATAGTCTATCTTACATAGTCTTACACTACATTTTTATAAGAGACTATTTTCACGGCTTGAAGCTGTGGCTTTTTTATCACATGGACTCACAATATGACACATTTTTTCTCTAAAAATACAGGGTACCCTGCAGAAGAAGGGGAGGTATAAGGTTCACAATCAATGGACACTCATACTTCAACCTTGTACTTGTAACAAATGTTGGTGGTGGTGGTGATGTTCATGCTGTTGCTGTAAAAGGATCAAGAACTGGTTGGCAACCAATGTCAAGAAACTGGGGACAAAACTGGCAAAACAACAATTATCTTAATGGCCAAACGCTCTCATTTAAGGTTACTACAGGTGATGGCCGCAGTTTGATTTCCTACAATGTTGCACCTGCTCATTGGTCTTTTGGACAGACTTATACTGGAGCTCAATTCCACTGAAAAAAATTTGGCTGCTCAAGAATTTAATATTTTAGCTAAATGGGGTTTTAAGTTTGGATAATTAGTAGTATACTAGTATTAATATTATGTATACTAATTTGGTCACTAGTATTAGTATTGTGACTGTTTTAGTATAGAATGGGTGTACTCAAATAGAGTATATAGGAGGACTGTCTATTTGGGAGGTTTTAGTGTGGCCTCTAGGGTAAAAAATGAAAAGGGCATATTTTAAAATTGTCCTTTTTTTCATTTTTAACCCCTACTTTTGGGACCCTAATTCTTGAGGCCACTCTTTTTAGGGGTTCTTTTGTTTTGGGGTTTATTTTGTAATTTTTCCTTCTGTGAGGGCAGAAGAGGAAAGCAGTGGTGGAGTTTTATCACCCGCAGTTGGTTTAGGGTTATCTTTTTAGTAAAGTTGGACAAATTTGGCAACTTTTTTTGTTCTTGCTTCAGCCTATAGCTGGAGATTGAAATGGTTTGTGTGAGACTAAAGTGTAAAAACACATTTAACTACTAGTAATGATTCAAGAAGATGATGCTTATGTATTGAACTTTTATTCCTTTGTCTCTTTTCTTTGTGTATTTTATCCTTTTATTTTCCTTAACTTTTGTGCTATATTCTTTTAAGATGTTGATGTTTATTTGATATAGGCCACAAACTACATAGGCTAATAAAGTATATATACTGAAGTAGCAGCCAAACTAAAAGCAACTGCCATCAGCCTAACTTTCTGAATGATTATGATAAACTATCTTTTGTGATATTTTTAACTGCCGTCAGCCTAACTGTTTAAGTTTGCGTTTGAATATAAAATTGGTTCAAACTTAAAAAAAAAAAAAAAAAAAAAGAAGAGTTTTTAATGATAAGATAAAAATAATTTTTTAATGTTGAAATCGTATTTGGACATGCATTTCATTTGAAAAAAATTTAAAATTTTGTGGGTGAAAAACTTTAAAAACTACTTTAGAAATGACCAAAAATTTATAAATAAACAGATATTTGAAATAGTTTCTAAATTTTTTTACCAAACGGGAGCTAAGTGTGCTTTTTTCCCAAGTAGTTTAAGGGGTCGTTTGGTAGGAAGTATTTGAAAACATAATGCAAGCATTAGCTCTATGCGTTACTAATATTTTGTTTGGTATATTTTTTTAACTTGTGTATAATTAATACTTGTACTAGTTATACATCATACTTGGTATTATCCTATGTATAAGTAATGCATAGAAAACCATGACATTTGTAATACTAAGGCTATTAATGCATGCATTAGTATGGTTAAAGACACAATTGTCCAAGTCCCTTAAAACTAGAGAATATGGAGGGCATTTTTGTAAACAACTATTTTTCTTAAAAATTATGCAATGCATAATAATTTTAATACACCACACCAAATAATAGATAAGAAATAATATCTGCATAACTAATACTTACATTACTAATACACCTTATTCCGCACTATTCTTCTACCAAACGACCCCTAAATTTTTTCGCCTTGCACTTAAATGATCAATCCCACTAATGACATCTTTGAATCTAACCCAATTGATCTGTTTTGCAAAAGAAAAAGGGGAAACAAAGCACTGAAAATTACACAAAGAAAAGGTGGATACTTTTGCTCAAAATGTTTCAACTTTTGTGGATGAGATTCTTGTCTGAGTCAATGGTTTTGTAATGAAGATTCTATGCTTCTGGAGGACATTATCCTTCCACAAATAAAAAGATCAGTTGAGCGTTATTTACCTGATTTAGAGTACTGTTTATAGCCTCTCTTATTTTTTAACAGATTTTTCATTTTGGGGTCAAGTATTGAGTTTTATATAAAGTCTCACCTAGTACCATAACTCTTAAGTAGAGGACATGGAAATTAGTGGGTGTTTGGACATAAAAACTGTGAAATTTCGGAAAAAGTGAATCTTCATTTTGAAGTTGAAAATGACATTTGAAAATTAAAGTTAGTATGTAACTTTTTAGAGTTTTTTGAAATTCAACTTCAAGTAAAATTTGAAATACCCATGGCCAAACGGGCCTTAAAAGTTTCTGGATTGTTGGTACTTTCCAGGAAATTTCACTCCTGTGAATTCTTCCTATTCTGATGAGAGAATGCTGAAAGAATTGCTGCTGTATTAATCACACAAGGAAACAATAAAGGGAAATTCCATAGCTCTTCTTGTTTATCAATCTAAACATAAGGTCCATATTTTGCTTTCTTAAGGTTACACATTTAACATTCTTAACTGAATCGAGACATAAGGTCCTTATTCTTCCGGCAACATACGACTTCCCAGCAGCTCAAAAGCAGGGGAGTAATCAAATTAGAGTTACTATGTGTAACCTATAGTTTACGGATCCAAGCATTCACTAATACTTGTATTAGGGTAAACTATCCGCATGTATCACATCTTTAAAGTACGACTCTTCCTCATATTTTGCTTGAATACGCTGCACCTTTTAAGGTGAGAGTTGTTCACCCTAGGATTGTTGGGATAAGTTTTTTCAGTAGAAAATTCATTGCAGTAAAAATTGAAAGTAGAAAATCAGAGGAATTTGTGTATTCAAAGAGACCAGGGCGGGAGAGCCCATGCCTGAAGCCCTGAAAAGCCTGACAGCGACTAGTCAAACCCCTTGCTTCCCGCCCCTTGGGCCTTATTCTTCTTCTTTTCTCTTCTCGTGCTTTGCGCCTCGTGACTCAACACCACATTAATGCGCTCTTCCTTCATTTGTCACTTTTTCTTTTCTTTTTCTCTTTTAAAGGCAAGTTTAGCCTTTTCTTTCCTTCTTAAGGACTAAATTCAAATGTTAAACATTTTTAAAAAGATAAAAATTGTGACTCGTCTAGAAACAACATAGAATCCTTTAAGGTATATTTTGACATAGATGTGGTCCAAACTTCAAAATTAAGTTTTTAAAATTGTGGTGAAAAAAAGTTTTTACAAGCTGAAATTGTGTTTAGCTATGCATTTTATTTGAAAAAAATTAAAATTTTGTGAGTGGAAGAAAAATTTTCACCAAAAAACTATCATAAACTGGTTTTAGGAACGTGAATTTGTTTTTTCAAAATATTTTCAAAAACTGATCATATTTGATAAATAAATAATATTTTTAACTTTTTTTTACGGAAAAAAATTGTCAGAGTTTATGTCCAAACGGGTCCTAAGCTTCACACCGATTATCGGAGGATAAAGTACGAGAGGCTTAAGCTTTATGTCTTGTAATGTCCATCTCACACGTTCCAACATGTTTTATACTTTGAATTGTCAATTCTGTAGCATCAGAATTCTTTTAATGATTTGATTTTAAATTAGAGGAGTATAACATAGTGTCGTTTTATAAGTAACAACTAAGTTATTTAGGATACTATCCATAATACTAAAATGAATCAATATCCTGAGTTCGAATTTTGAAAAAGAAATATTCTGAAAGAAAGTGTGTCGTCATAAATCGGAATGCCAAGAGTCCAAGACTAATCACTGGGTGAAAAAGAAAAAAAATACTACTAATTAATATAGGAGTACTGTTGGGCACATGCCCGTGAGTATATCCGATGAAGATTGGAATTCCGAGCACCAACAATTATGTAGATATATACGACAATGGGTTGAAGATAATGTTCTCAACCATATTGTGAACGAGATACATGCGAGATCATTGTGGGAAAAGCTAGAAATTCTTTATGCTTCAAAAATCGGGAACAACAAATTATTTCTGCTAAAGCAATTGATGACCTTTAAATACAAGGAAGACAACCCTATCCTTGATCACATAAATGATTTTCAGGGCGTCCTTGATCAGCTATCTGGAATGAGAGTTAATTTTGATGATGAGATACAAGGACTTTGGCTTCTTAATACTCTGTCAGACTCTTGGGAAACTCTTCGTGTTTCATTGTCAAATTCAGCTCCTGGAGGTAAGGTGACCATGGAATATGCCAAGAGTGGTGTGTTGAACGAGGAAGTAAGGAGAAAATCTCAGGGTTCGTCCTCACAAGCAGATAACTTGGTTACAGAAGACCGGGGGAGAGATAGAACAAGAGGCTCAAGGAATAGAGGTAAAAGTAGAAGGAAGTCAAGGTCCAAATACTATAATATTACACGCAACCACTGTGGCAAGAAAGGACACATCAAAAGGTTTTGCCGCAAGTTAATGCAAGACATTAGAGAAGGAAAGAAAGTTGAAAATAACGAGAACAATGTTGATGCTATTGTTCGAGATGACCTTCTTTTTGCTTATGATGAAAACGTCATCAATTTGGTATCCCATGAGACGAGCTAGATAGTAGATTCTGGAGCTACCTCACATGTCACACCAAGAAAAGATTTTTTCTCATCTTATACTCATGTTGATTCTGGAGTGTTAAAGATGGGCAATGCCAGTGAAGTTAAGGTATTTGGTGTTGGCACAGTTTGTTTGAAAACTAATAATGGTTCAACGTTAGTTCTTCAAGATGTCAAGCATGCTCCAGACTTCCCTTTCAATTTGATCTCCGCAGGAAGATTAGACGATGAGGGTTACCATAATGCCCTCTTTAATGGCCAATGGAAGCTCACCAAGGGCTCGTTAGTAGTAGCTCGAGGAGTAAAGTATGGTCAATTATATGTGACACAAGGCTCTATTCTTAATGACTCCATAAATCTGGTGGAAGGTGATACTTTATCAGAATTGTGGCACCGAAGACTGAGTCATATGAGCGAGAGGGGGATTACGTGTTTGGCTAAGAAAAGTTTGCTTTCTGGAGTGAAACAAGCAAAGCTGAAAAGGTGTATCCATTGTTTAGCTGGCAAACAGAAAAGGGTTTCCTTTCATAGCCATCCTTCCTCAAGAAAGCCCGATTTATTGGAGCTAGTACATTCTGATTTGTGTGGTCCCTTTAAAGTAAAGTCAAAAGGTGGTGCACTTTACTTTGTGACCTTCATTGATGATCATTCTCGTAAGCTCTTGGTGTATTCTTTGAAATCTAAAGATCAAGAACTTAGCGTGTTTAAGGAATTTCAGGCCTTAGCTGAGAGACAGACAGGGAAGAAATTAAAATGTATTCGTACAGATAATGGTGGTGAATATAGTGGTCCCTTTGACAACTATTGCAAGGAAAAATGAATTCGTCATCAGAAAACTCCGCCCAAGACACCTCAATTGAATGGTTTGGCAGAGAGGATGAATAGAACTCTAGTTGAGAGAGTTAGATGCTTACTTTCAGAGGCTAAACTTCCAAATTCATTTTGGGCGGAAACACTTAACACTGTTGCCTATGTTATCAATTTGTCTCCTGCAGTTGCTTTGGATTGTGATGTCCCAGACAGAGTTTGATTTGCCAAAGATGTTTCTTATAATCACCTGAGAGTTTTTGGGTGTAAAGCTTGTGTGCATGTTTCTAAAGATGAGAGATCGAAACTGGATGTCAAAACTAAGCAGTGCATCTTTATTGGTTATGGTCAAGATGAGTTTGGGTATCATTTTTATGATCCAGTTGACAATAAAATTATTAGAAGTTGTGATGCAATATTCTTTGAATACCAAACTATTGAAGATATTGACAAAGTCAAGAAGATAGATTCTCAGAGTAATGAGATCTTAGTTGATATTGATCTAGTTTCAATTGCTAAGGCACCTATTGCACATGAAGGAACCCAAGACAATGATGGAGATAGTGATCAAGATCAAAATGATCATCATGGTATAGATGTTATGGATGCTCCAGTTGATGAAGTTGTGGTTGATCAGCAACCAATTCCTGCACAGGTAACTAATTCGAATGCTCCTGAAACCTCTCTTAGAAGATCTACAAGGGAGAAGCAAAAATCCATGCGCTATCCTCCTGAAGAGTATGTACTTTTGACTGACATGGGAGAACCTGAGAATTATGATGAAGCCATGCAAAATACTCACAAAGATCAGTGGATCGAAGCGAAGGAAGATGAGATGAAGTCATTCCATGAGAATGGCACATATGAGTTAGTGAAATTGCCGAAAGGTAAGAGAGCTTTATCTAACAAATGGATATTCAGAATAAAGCAAGATAACCATACCTCTGCGCCTAGATACAAGGCGAGGTTAGTTGCTAAAGGTTTTGGCCAGAAGAAGGGAGTTGACTTTGATGAAATTTTCTCCCCTGTTGTGAAGATGTCTTCTATTCGTGTGGTTCTAGGCTTAGCTGCAAGTCTAGATTTAGAGGTTGAGCAGATGGATGACAAGACTGCTTTTCTCCATGGTGATTTAGATGAGGATATTTATATAGAGCAACCTGAGGGCTTTGTAACTAATGGAAAAGAAAATTATGTCTGCAAATTGAAAAAGAGCCTGTATGGATTGAAACAAGCTCCAACGCAATAGTATTTGTAGTTTGAATCTGTCATAGAAGAACAAGGGTACAAGAAAACTTCTTCAGACCACTGTGTATTCTTCTGGAAGTTCTCTGATGATGATCTTATTATTTTATTACTTTATGTGGACGACATGCTTATTGTTGGCAAAAATAAATCCAGAATTGCAGTCCTTAAGAAGCAGTTGAGTAAATCGTTTGCGATGAAGGACTTGGGGCCAGCAAAGAAAATCTTGGGCATTCAAATCCACAGAGATAGAAATGAGTTATTTCTGTCCCAAAAGCAATACATTGAGAAGGTACTCAAGAGGTTCAATATGACAAATGCAAAAGTGGTTAGTACCCCTCTTGCTAAACACTTCAAATTGAGTATTAGTCAGAGTCCATCTACTAATGAAGAGAAAAAGGAGATGTCTCGTATTCCTTACTCTTCTGCCGTTGGTAGCTTGATGTATGCTATGGTTTGCACTAGACCAGATATTGCACATGCCGTTGGTACTGTTAGTAGATTCCTTTCTAATCTTGGAAAAGAACATTGGGATGCAGTAAAATGGATATTAAGGTATTTGAAAGGTACTACAGATTTAAAGTTGTGCTTTGGCAATGGCAAGCCTGAACTTGTTTGTTACACAGACTATGATTTAGGAGGCAATCTTGATAATTCAAGATCCACTTCCGGTTATTTGTTCACTTTTGCAGGGGGAGCTGTTTCTTGGCAATCTAGACAACAGAAGTGCATAACTCTATCCACCACAGAAGCCGAATATATTGTTGTCACAGAAGGTGCCAAAGAACTATTATGGATGAAGGAGTTTATTAATGATCTTGGCTTTGAGCAGCCAATGTACATCTTATTTTGTGATAATCAGAGTGCTATCTGTCTCATCAAGCACTCCACTTTTCATTCTAAGACCAAACATATAAATAGAAAGTATCATTGGATAAGAATGGCCATGGAAGAGAAATTATTTGAGGTTGAGAAGATACACACTGATGAAAATTCTTTAGATATGCTGACAAAGGTGGTGGTTGCAAATAAACATGAATTTTGTAGAAAATTGGCAGGCATGAAGCCTGTCAATAGTTCCTCTACTTGAAGACACATTTATCCCCATTGGCTGGAGGGGGAGTTTGTTGGGCACATGCCCATGTTGTCCAGCCAAAGGCCCAATGACCTAATCATATTTTCTTTTGGTTTCCATTCCTATTTGGAATTGGATTCGGTTTATTCCTATTTTGAGTGAGTTTTGGCTTTAAGAGAAAGCACCACTCATGATCTATAAATAGGACAACCTTGGAGAATTATTCAATGCTCATTGATACAAGTCTTTGAAAGACTTAAGCACATAAGAGTGGTTTTTTGAGAGAGCTTTCGTCACGAGAGAAGAGAGAAGAAAAATATTTGTTTTGCTGCAAATTTTTATTCCGACCAGCCAACTTTAAATCACGTTTTCCGATTCGTTAACCGTTGGATCGGGCTGAAATTTTGACTAAGTGTTCGTAACATCTTGGATTTGAATGGTGGAGATCGGATTTGGAGGCTCGTAATATCTTATTTCGAGCCTCGAACAACAGTTTCGTTTTTGTGGATTATACTCTTTTTTCAATTGATTAGTTGTTGCTCTTGTTGCTCCGTGTTTAGCACTTGTTGTGTAGCCAATTTGGAGAACTTTTGTAACCCTCTTATTGTTATAGTGGAGCTTTTTGGATCTTTGTGATCCCGTGGTTTTTACCTTCGATTTGAAGGGTTTTCCACGTTAAAATTTGGTGTTCTTTATCTTCTTTATTTTCGGGTTTGCCTCTTCCTCGACATAACAAGTACTTGTGTATGAAAATGTGTGAGTAGTCTATGACCCAAAGGGTCAAACACACTGATTCCAGAAGCTTTATTGTGCGCCTCACACAATTTACATTAGTCGTGTGAAGCTCTTTGTTCTCTCACAAATTTGTGGACTCTCTGGGTCCATAAAATTCGGAGTTCACAAAACTGTGAGACAAAAAAATATCTCATACAAGTATTGTCAGTTGTATGAAACACAAAATAAAATTTTCCCATTGCTTCCAAGGTTATAAAGAGCACTGCCCTAAACGCTAGGGAAACTAACTATAGTAACTACCAAAGGGAAAGAGGTACTCCTTCCTGTCCACAATAAGTAATCAATTTTATTTTTTTTATTTTGGTCCAAAATAAGTGTCCATTTATATTACCAAGAAATAATTTAATTTATTTTTCCAAAATTACCCTCATGTACGTCTTCCAAAAAAGTCTTTTACTCCTCACATTAACTATGCTGCAATATTTAATTAAGGGTAATTTAGTCATACTAACTATTTTTGTATAGAATTTAATATTTCTTTAATGAAGATATCCAAAGCAATATTGATAACTTATTGTGAACGTGAGAAGTAATAAAGTAAGAAAAGATTTCCATTTTTGTGGGAGTCTAAGGTGTAAATGCAGACAAAAGAAGAGAGATACGGGATCTTCATTGATGTCATATTCTTTGGACATCTTCACATGTGATTTTTCGCCGCATTTATCGCTCTTCTTACTTGTCCTATTTCTCCTCTTCTTCTTTTTTCTATTTTATTTCTTAAAGAAACATTTTTTTTGAATTAGAAGGCAGTGATGTGAAAAGAGAGAAGAAATGATCTGGTAAAATTTTCTTTTTTTCAAAAACGAAAGGTTTAATTCCTTAAACTTATATATAGGATATTGAGATTGTAATCCTATTGTCGACAACAGAAAGAGGAAAAGACAAAGAGTCTCAAGTCATCAAGTATAAAAATTGGTAAAAGAAACAAGTCTCATGTATAATGACAACATGAGTATTTAAATGAACTCATTAACTTATGAAACGGGAGTATAAAGCCAGTGTAAATATTTATGAGATACTATATTCAAGTCTATTATAAAGTGAATTTGAACTTAATAGTTGTAAGACGCATTTGTATCAGCTGTGCCATAGCAGAACCAAACTTTTGCAACAAGAAGCCTATGTCCGGACTCATAAGCCACAAAAGAGGCCCAAAAAACACCACTTTAGAAGAATTAATCCAAATAGCCGCCTACCTAGTTTTTTAAATTAAAATTAGCCGGCGTATATAATATATGTATAACTATGTATAATCTATCTATATTGGCTAGAAAAAATAACATTAAATCTGACCGACTATTTGTAAGAATGGGCTCGTCTTATGTCTTCTTCTGTAAAAATTGCGTGAGGTAACCACTTTTTAAAGTGTTATTTACTTTTTATCCAGTTTTTTAGTGCTGAGCAAAAGTAAACACTAATTTATTAAAATTAATATGAAAAGACGGTGTTACCCTTTCTACTATCTCTTTTCCTTCCCAAAAGAGTAGTTCATATTCATGCAGCTCAAAATAGGAAGAGCTTCCGTCGTTACTGTCACACCCCTTTTTTACCCCTCCAAAAGATATGTACAAAATGTAACGTGTTATGCTACGAATTTGTGGGTTAAAGAGTTTTTCCAATTAAAGTGACAATTTTGAAATAGGAATTATTTTTGTTATTCAGAGTCGCCACTTGGAATTGATTTGTTGGTGTTCCAAGTCACCTTTTATTTGAATCCCTAGTCAAAAGAAGGTTTGACTCTTTTATTATTGGCCTGCGAAAACAAAGTCCGGATAAGGAATTCTGTTGACCGAGGAGAAGGTGTAAGGCATTCTCCGAGTCCCGTGGTTCTAGCACGGTCGCTTTATTGACTACATTTGGATAAACTGTGATTTATATTATTTTTCATATTTTTACCTATCCGCTTTTATCTCTTGATTATTAGAAAAATTAAATAATATTTTTTAATAAGAAGATGTCATAACCACACTACGCAAGCGAGTGCATGATCGACGAAATTTATTATTTAGTCATAACGGCGCTACGCAAGCGAATCCGCAGTCATGACAAACGATTGTTAGCATGTTATTTACGTCTGAAAAAATTACTACATTCGAAGAGATATGTTTTGAAAATAAAATAAAAAATCAACTATCGCGCTACGCAAGCGAATTCGCGATCTTAACAAAAAAAAATATACTAAATTAAGAATTAACTAAAATTAATGGGCATGGTATGAGATTATTAAATTAATTTATTGAATATTCAAACCTCACGCTACACAAGTGATTCCGTGAGTTAAAGCGCACCTACTAATTGCCTAGCGTTTAAAAAGGAAATGAGTTAATTAAAAATAGTAGAAAAATCTGATATTATTACTATTTTCTAGAATTATAGTTGGGAAAAATTAAGCAAATAAAAGTTGGACCAACTTAATCTATTTTAAAAGAAATGAGCCAACTTCTTGTTAAAAAAAAATGGGCCAGCTTGTAAAGAGCTCTTGGGTTGCTGGAATTTATTATTAAAATGGGCCAAGAAATGGATTTTAATTGGTCCAATGTTATATAGAAGAAAAAGGGGTAATTTTGTTGTTTAAAGGTAAATGAACCAGTTTTTATTTTTTGGTTCAAAAAAAGCCCAAAGTTGATACAATCTTGGTTCTTTACTTAGTTTGCATTTATGATCATTAACTACATAGTCACAATTGTATAAACGCATACTTTACAAAAATAGCCACTTTTGCAAATCTGGAAAAATGGCCAGATTAAAAAAAATTATCATAACATTCCTAGAAGCATATATTGGCAGTGAAATTTTAGCAACTAAAACGAACTCATGTTATGTGTTATACATCTAAAGTCATCATGGCATACTTAGATATCACATTCAAAAAACTTACAACTCAATATTCAAGTATTACGAAGGACTATATTCACATTATCACATGCTTGATACATAACAATAACATATAAGCTCTTTTGTTGTCAAATTATTCATCATATCAAACACATTTAAATAGTGCAGTATGTTCAAGTTGTTCCCATTGCTGAAAATACGTAAGTTACGAGTCTTAAAGGATTACCTGGATAACAAAAGAATAAACAGTAGTTCAGCAACTAAAGCAGCATAAAAACAGCAGCAAAACAGCAGCAAAACCAGCAGCAAATCCGTGTTAAAATAACCCGAAAACTTAGAGAGGAAACCCAGAAACGAACTCTAAAGAGGAATTATACTTTTCTAAAAGTTTGCACTCTAAGATTCACTCCCAAAGCTCACCATTTCAGCTCACTTTTCATGTGTTCAACTGCTGATTTTTTTTTATTTTTTTTTATGTTTTTGTGTGTTCAAAGCAATTATTCTCTCCCCCTGGAAGTGTGATTGAGTCCCTCTTATATATCAAAACAACCAGCTATTTCAAAAAATAAAAAATCAATCTTTTTGACAGATTTTCTACAAAATCTGCTCTTAAATTCAAAAGGCCAGACTTTCTGGTTCAAATCTTGTCAAATATTTCAAACAAAATCTGTTCTCCACTATTCAAAGACAGACTTTTATTCAAACACTGTCCAAAAGTCTATATTTTCTTACCAAACAATTTGGCTTTTGAGTATTATACTCAAAGAGTCTTGAAGTAGTAAATAAACAACCAAACAAGTACCATATACTCTTAAGTATTCTGCACTACCTCACTTTTATTAATACAAAACTATTTTACTACTTCAACAAGTGCAAAAACAGAAAATTGAACATTTCAAACTTCAAAAACTAATGCTAAAATAATTAATAATAGACCAAAATAAAATCTGAAAATTAAAAATAAAAATAAAAAATCAGCCATGAAAAAGAATAGGATTTTTACCATTTTACAATTCAAGTGGCCGAAAAAATGGTGGTATGCCAAAAGAGGATGTTCGGGGAGGTCGCCGGAATTTGGCAGGATTTTGGTCGCCGGATTTTCAGGGTGAAATTGGCATCAATAGCTAGGTCTTGAGGAGCTATATCCACTGATGTAAGTATTGTAGGGTGGTAGTGGTTGGAGCTTCAAGGATTTGGGCAAAAAAGTGACGGGAAAGTTTCCAAGATCTAAGATTCAAGGAGTTTCAGGGATTTTTGAAGGATTTGGTTTGGAGATATGGAAAGAGGAAGTTGTGGAGATTACATGGTGTGAATTTGGAGGTGGTCCGCCGGCGGCAGCGATTTCCGGCTGGCGGCGGTGGGCGGAGATGGGGCGGCGTAGAGAGAGTGAAGAGAGAGAGAAGAGAGAAGAAGGAGAGGGAAAGAAGAGAGAGGAAATAAGGGGGAAATGAGACAAATTTTTGGGGATTTTGGGCTTTAAATACCTAAGATGAAGATCGAACTAGGACCGTTGGATTAAATCAAGATGGGTGGATGAGATTGAATCTTGTTACTTAACCAAAACGACGTAGTTTCAAGACCAAACTACGTCGTTTTAAGCTCTTCTTGGCAGCCCCATTTTGGACCGGATTTGGGCTCTTTGGGCTCAAATTTTGGGCCAATTTTGGCACAAATTTAATTAAATACACTAGCCCAATCCCTACCCCATTTACCAAACAATTACTCAACTCTTAAAACCTATACATACACAAATAAGAACAAATACACACACACACACACACACACACATATATATATATATATATATATATATATATATATATATATATATAGATATATATATATATACAAGGCAAAAATTAGGCATTTACAGTTACGTTCTGAATTCGGTAGAGATGGATTGTTACGATTGGACAAGAAAGGGTCTAGCGAGTTTGTAGTCAACAAGCAATAATACTTTTTATTACTTGTCGAACCAGAACCCATCTCTAATTAAGAAATGATAAAAAAGGATACTACAAGCACTTATAAAATTAAGGACGGGTAGTCTTTAAATTATAGTTACAAGCATCGAAATTAAGGATATGTAGTCCTGAACTTAAAGTTACAAGTTCAAAAGTTAAGGATATGTAGTCCTAAACTTAGACTTACAAACTCATAAATTAAGGACAGCTAGTCCTGAACTTACAGTAACAAGCTCATAAGTTAAGGACGCTTGGTCCTGAACTTTATGAGTAGAAGGGTATTCTTGTCCGGACGGGTAAAAGTTTATTAAAGCAGTGGCTAAAGATTAAAGATATTTTAAATAGTAGTTTAAAATTAAATACATATCTTATTACTGACTAACTGTGCACTACCCCTCTTCTTCTCCGGCCGGATAAGGACTAGCCTTCTGGACTACTGAAGCCCATAGGAGGTAATCCATGGGCTAAATGCAATATACACAATTCGGAAGAAATTAAAAAATAGCTAAATTTACAACTGGTCGTTCAAAAATAGTCCAGTTTCAAAAGTAATTGAAATTTACCAGCTTTTCATGTAAAGATAAATCTGATCGAAAACACTGTTTAAAACTCGAAAAATACGCCAGTATATTATGTTGGAGTTCCAGCATAAGTATACTTGAAATCCAACATATTATACTGGAGTTCTAGGATAAGTATGCTGGAACTCCAGCATAATATGATGGAGTTCCAGCATAAATACACTAGAACTCTAGCATAATATACTGGAGTTCCAGCAAGTATACCGGTCCAACATAATATACTGGAGTTTGGAGCATCGGTGCTCCAGTCTCCAGTATATTATACTGGAGCAAGTAAAGTATACCGGTCCAACATAATATGCTGGAGTTCATACACAGGTATATCGAACTCCAGTATATTATGCTGGACCGGTCTCTGTTGCAACAAAATAATGGTTATTTTTCATTGACTTGGTAAACGCTGGCTATTTTTGAATGACCAGTTCGAAAACTGGCTATACCGTGCTATTTTTACACACAATTCTCATGATGTCACCCATTTAAATTTAAGAATGATTAATCTAAATAGCTATTTATTGAATTGTTTAAATTAAAAATAATATGCGAATATATAATGTATATATAATTTATATATTCTATGTATATAATCACATAGATACCGATAAAGAAAATTATAATAAATCTAACCGACTATTTATGTAACGATCCTTTTAGTCAATTCGTGTTTGCCCGTCTGGTGGACTATGTTGGCCCTACATGGTGCCTCGGGCTTGTTGGGTCCATGTGACTGCTTATTATTTGGGCCAGCTTCATCCCAAAGCTGGTCCCAACTTCAAACTGTTGTAACTTCGAATTGAGCTCTTTGCGAAAGAGTAAAGAATGAACAATTTGATTGTCAAACTTTGCAATAGACATAAAATGATAATTTGATGAGGATATGACAAAAATGATCCCTTATGTTATGGTAGGTTTAAAATAGTCCTTTTAATATAACCTTGACCAGTTTAATCCTTTTAAGTTTGTCAAAAGTTATCACAACTTTTGGTCTCTAAATTTTCATAACTTTAGTTATTAGATTCAGCGAAAACTAGGAGTTTAAGTTCATCTCTAGTCGGACAATAACATGTCCACTGCATATAATATACTCTATACACCAAATCAATCTCGATGGTGAAACCTCTAACGTGATAGACCATTTCTTTGAACAAAAAACTTCTAGATTCTTAACTTAGCTACTATTATTCTAAATTCAGGAGAATCTAGTAATTCCGTGCGTGTCTGAATATGGTGGATAAAGGAGAAGCCGAGAAGGTGTGATTTGGTGGTTATGAGATTGGCAAAATGATTGCGGTGAGGGACAAGAAGGGTAAGAGGTCACCTGCAAAATTAACGTTTGTAATTAACCTTTTCAAATAAGTTTATGGGACAATTTATGTGTATTCCAAAAACTAAAAACAACAAAAAAGGTCTAAATATACCTTTGAACTATGCAAAATTGAGTAGATTTGTCCGTTGTTATTACTTTGCGACAAGCATGCCTATGTTGTCCAATACTTGCTCTAAGTATATTCTTATTTTACATGACCTCATATAAAGGGCTTATTTGGTCCCATGGGTATGTGGCAATATTTTAATGC
Organism: Nicotiana tabacum; assembly: GCF_000715075.1. Classification (NCBI taxonomy): domain Eukaryota; kingdom Viridiplantae; phylum Streptophyta; class Magnoliopsida; order Solanales; family Solanaceae; genus Nicotiana; species Nicotiana tabacum. Next base: position 22,083,292 of record NC_134099.1, on the reverse strand, counting down.
CCTTTGGACAAGTGTTTTAGTCCTTCTAGAAGGTTATGATTAGTGGCAAAAGAAATCTAAAAAGTGGCAAATGTTCAGTCACGTTTTTGCCAAGTTTCATGCAATTATAACTATAAATAGGCTCTCACTTGACAAGGAAATGACCATCAACAAAAACATCATTCCTCTCCTTTCCTTTCACACCTCCCTTCTTTTATTGTCCAATATTAAACATTAGTTGTTTTCTTTCTTATTTACTTTTCCTACTTGCTAGTTGGGTTTGTAATATTTAATTTTGCCGATTCCTGTTGTGACGACCCGACCAGTCGTCTCATGAGTTATCACTCCGTTTCCCCCATTTCTGCTTCTTATTGCTTTGTCTATCGGTTCTATGGGTGATCGGGTTGGTTGGCTCGGGTTTGGAAAGGTTTGAGAAGGTTTGAGACACTTAGTCTCTTTTGAGGAGGCTTAAGTTGGAAAAGTCAACCGGATGTTAACTTATGTGTTAGAGAGCTCGGATGTGAGTTCCGATGGTTCGGATAGCTTCGTGAGGTGATTTGGGACTTAGGAGCGTGATCGGAAGGTGTTTTGGAGGTCCAGAGTAGATTTAGGCTTGAATTGGCGAAATTGGACTTTTGGCATATTCCGGTTGATATGTGAGACTTTGATATAAGGGTCGGAATAGAATTCCAAGAGTTGCAGTAGTTCGTTGTGTCATTTGAGATATGTGTGCAAAATTTTAGGTCATTCGGACGTAGTTTGGTTGGGTTTTTGATCAAAAGCGTAATTCAGAAGATTTTGGAAACTTAGGCTTGAATCCGATGTGTTTTGGTTGATTCGATGTTGTTTGAGGAGTTTTGAATATTGTTACAAGTTTGAATAAGGTTTTGGAATATGTTGGTGCTTTTGGTTGAGGTCCCGAGGGCCTCGGGGTGATTTCGGATGGTTGATAGAGAAGTTTGAAATTTGGTGAGCTGCAAATTTTTGCTACTTCTGAAATTTTCGCACCTGCGGATTGGGGACCGCAGATGCGTTCTCGCAGATGCGTGGAAGAGAGCCGCAGAAGCGGAATAGAGCTAGGGAGGCAGGAAACCGCAGAAGCTGTTAGTGGACCGCACCTGCGATGGCGCAGGTGCGGCTGGTGCATCGCAGATGCGGAACGGGGTAGAATAAGTGAAAACCACAGAAGCAGTTATTTGGCCACAAATGCGGTACCACAGAAGCGGGCATATGGCCTCAGATGCGAAAATGCTTGGGCCAGAAGGTATAAAATGTGTCCTTCGCGATTCTTGAGCTATTTCACCACTTCTAAGTCGGCTTTGGAGCTTTTTGGACGATTTTGAAAAAGGATTTCAAGGGAACTTCACTGGGGTAAGGATTTTGGACCTAAAACTCGGTTCTATTGTATTATTTCACGGATTAGGCTTGTAACTAATGAAATTTAAGGATCAAAGTTTGGGGAAAACTAGGGCTTGGAATCTTAGACCTTTGATTGAGGATTTGAAGGACCATTTGTGGTCGGATTTTGGTACTTTTAATATGTATGAACTCGTGGGGAGATAAGGAATCTATTAATGTAAAAATTATCGAATTCCGAGATGTGGGCCCGGGGGTCGGGATTTGGTAATTTCGGGATTTATGTTGTAAATTGATTATTTTCGCTTGGGTTTCATTCCCTTAGCATATTTTGACACTGTAATTCTGATTTTGGATAGATTCGACGCGAGTGGAGCTGATTCGAGGGGCAAATGCATCGCGGGCTAGATATTTGACCGGTTTGAGGTGAGTAATAATTGTAAATGATGTTCTGAGGGAATAAAATCCCAGATTGCACATCACTGTGCTATATTGAGGTGACACACACGCTAGATGACGAGTGTGGGGTTGTGCACTGTTGGGGATTGTGACTTAGTCCATCCCGAATGACTATTTTACCGCGTATTTGACTGAAATTTATTTGCTATCATCTTGTTTTGGGCTGAATGCCAACTATTTGAACCCTTATGAAATTTTTATTGATATTTCCTCACTGTTTTGACTTTATACTTGAACTCAGTCATGTTATATCCTAATGTTTTTCATAACTCAGCCATGTTTACTCTGCTTTAACACTTAAATGACATTTTAAATGATATTTTGGGCTGAGCACTATATTTTACTGTTGCCTGAGTGGATGTGAGATTCTGACTGAGTAAGGTTGAGGGCCTAGTTGTAAGGAAACACTGATTATAATTATGAGGCCGAGGGACTGAGATATGTATGCCACGAGGTGGCTTGTTGATATGAGACCGAGGGCCTAGTGATGATGCCACGAGATGGCTTGATATTGTGCTCGGACCGAAAGGGGCCCCTCCAGGAGTCTGCACACCCCTAATGAGCGCGGGTACCCATTGTGATGTGAGATATAGCCCAAGAGGCTAGTATTGTTGACATTGTGTCCGAGGGGCAATCCTTTATGTGCTTATCTGTCTTATTTGTCTGTCATTTACCTGTTTAATTATTGAATAGGCATTTCTTGAAGTTTAAACTGAACTTATACGATTTTACATATTTTTACTGGACCACTGTTCTTACCTGTTTTACTGCTTCATTATAGCCTATAATGTGCCTTACGTGATTTCATGCTTTCAGTATTTATTTATAATTATTAATCACTGAGTTGGAGTACTCACTTTACTCCTTGCACCCTGTGTGCAGATTCAGGCATATCTGGTCCCGCTCCCGAGTGTTGATCTTTCCAGCTCAGGCGGATCCGAAGATTCTCTAGGTAGTTGCCGGCATTCGCAACGTCCCAGAGCTTTTTCCCTATCTTATTTCTCCTTGTTTTAGTTTTGTATTAAACTCTGTAGATTTTTTCTGAGTATTCCGGATTTTTAGATGCTCATGACTAGTGACACCCCGGTATCGGCTGTGTTGGGTTGTTCTTCCGCATATTCATACTGTTGACTACTTAAATGTCGGATTATTTATCATATTTTAGACTTAAATTTGTATTGTTCGAATGCTTAAACTGAAATGGGAAGTGTCGACTGACCTTGTCTTCACGAGAGGCGTCATCACGACCGGGTTCGGGTTTAGGGTCGTAACACCTGTATCCTCTAAATAAAATAGAGGTAAGCTTGTTTAATCCTGGAAAAATATTTCACACTGCTGAAATAGTTTCTTAGGACAGTGCCCAGCACGACTCAAGCTAATTCGTGTATCTGCTTACAAAGAATATTGAAACAATGTTATTGAAATTTTTGCTCTCAATTACTACAATCTAAGAAACTATGGCAAATAACACCGATGCTGAAAATACTCCTGATATCGGCAATATTGGCGTTACGTCCGCTGCTCCAGCCCCAGTTGCACTGCCATATGCCAGGCCATTTCCAGATGTGTCAAATATTGAAATTTTTGCCAATAAAATTCCAAACGTTGGCAAGAACGTATTTTCTCACTGCTTGATGTCCATGGTGTTGCACATGCACTACTACATCCACAACATAGTGCAGACGCTGATAATAAAATAATGAAATCATGGCAATATGCCAACAAGGTATGCCGTCATACAATATTGCAAACTATTTCTAATGAACTGTTTGACGTGTATTGCAGTTATAAAGAAGCAAAAGCTATCTGGGAAGCTTTAATTAAAAAATTCACTACTGAAGATGCTACAAAACAAAAATTTGTAGCAGGAAAATTTTATCAGTGACAGATGAGAGATGATAAAGAGATGAACGTATAAATCAACGAATTTCAAAAATTGTTAGAAGACTTGAAGGCCGAGGGGATGTCTTTACCAGAGAAGTTTGCTGCTGGAGTAGCTGAAAGGAAAAATAGAACATTGAAAGAGATTATGAACTATATGCCAGTTAGTTCTAATGCTCATGATAACTTATGGGGTGAAGCTATTTTATCTGCATGTCACTTACAAAATAGAATACCACATAGAAGAACTGGCAAAACTCCGTATGAATTGTGGAGGGAAACCTAACTTGAAATATTTAAAAGTGTGGGGGTGCCTTGCTAAAGTTCTTTTGCCTGAACCTAAAAAGAGAAAAATAGGTTCTAAAACTGCCGATTGCATGCTTATTGGATATGCTAAACATAGTGTTGCATATAGATTTCTTATTTTAAAAAGTGATGTGCTTGATTGCAATACTATAATTGAGACAAAGAATGCAAAATTCTTTGAACATATTTTTCCACTATCTAATAAAAATTCTCATACACTTGTTGAAACAAATAGTGAAATTACCTCTAATGAGGAATTAAGAAGGAGTAAAAGGCCCAGCAAAAAATATTTTTCATATGGAAATGATTTTCAAACTTTTCTTGTCGATAATGAACCATCAAATTATTTTGAAGCTATATCTTCTTCAGATGCTAAATATTGGAAAAAGGCAATAAAAGTTGAAATTGATTCTATTAATAAAAATAATATATAGATTTTAACTGATTTACCTCCTGGTACAAAGCCCATTGGTTGTAAATGCATTTTCAAAAAGAAATTTAATACTGATGGATCTTTAGATAAATATAAAGCTCGGTTAGTAGCAAAAGGTTTTTCTCAAAAATAAAATATAGATTATTTTGATACATTTGCACCAGTGACTAGAATTTCTTCTATTCGAATTTTAATTGCCTTAGCTACAATCCGTAAGCTTTTTATCCGCCAAATGGATGTGAAAATTGCTTTTCCAAATGGTGATTTAGAAGAAGATATTTATATGGTTCAACCTGAAGGCTGTGTCATTCCTGGACAAGAAAATAAAGTTTGTAAATTAATTAAATCTCTTTATGGCCTTAAACAAGCTCCTAAGTAGTGGTATGAGAAATTTGAACAAGTCTTACTTAGAGACGATTTTTCTTCAGTTAAGGTAGATAAATGTGTTTATACTAAAGTGGTAGACAATGATTATGTAATAATATGTATGTATGTTGATGACATGCTTGTATTTGGTACAAATTTAAATATTGTGAAAAGTACAAAATTATTTCTGTCTGCTAATTTTGATATGAAAGGTCTGATTGAAGTAAATACGATATTGGGAGTTAAAGTTATAAGGAGTGATGATGGCATAATGTTATCACAACAATATTGTATTGAGAGACTTCTTAAGAAGTTTGAGTATTTTAATGTCACACCTATGAGCACTCATTTTGATGCTAACTCTCAGTTGAAAAAGAATAATAGTGACCCAGTTGCTCAGTCTAAATATGCTCAGATTATTGAAAGTCTAATGTATTTAATGAATTTTACAAGGCCTGATATAGCCTATGTTGTGTGTAGACTGAGTAGATATACTCATAATGCCAACAAAGATCATTAGTTTGCATTAGCTAGACTAATGAAATGTTTGAAGGAACCATGAATTATGGTATCCTATATAGTGGATTTCCTTCTACTTTAGAAGGGTATAGTGATGCAAACTAGATCTCTGATTCAGATGAGACAAAATCCACTAGTGGTTATGTATTCACCCTTGGTGGTGGTGCAATATTGTGGAAATCAGCTAAACAACCGATTATTGCTAGATCGACTATGGAATAAGAGTTTGTAGCTCTGAAGTTAGCTGGTTCTGAGGCCGAGTAGCTAAGAAACTTCTTAGCTAATATCCCTTTAATAAATGACGTATTGCCTCTTGTGACTATGCATTGTGATTGTCAAGCGGCAATAGCTATTGCAAAGAATAAATCTTATAATTGTAAAAGTAGACGCATGAAATTGAGACATGATGTCATAAAACAACTGTTGAGAGATGGAATAATTTTCATTGACTATGTGAAGTCAGAGATAAATTTGGCCGACCCTCTAACTAAACCCGTGAAAAGAAAATTAATTCTTCAAACCTCAAAAGAGATGGAGTTAAGGCCGACATGTTGTCAATAGAGATGGTAACCAACCTATGTGATTGGAGATCCCATGAAGTAGGTTCATATGGGTAATAACAAGTCGATATTTGCACTGAAGCACTAAAAGAGAGTGCTTGACTGCTACTAATTGAGAGGCTGAGTTATAACTCTTAATGGATTTCATAGTCCTTATGGATGGTGTATTTAAAAGCAGTATACACTTGATAAATTCACCTATATGAGAGTGGAGCAGGCCGCTCCTATGAGATTTTGGCCTAGTCTCTAGAGCTCTCATGAATAACCAAGCACGCGCATGACCTATTGGGCGCAAAATCACGTTGAATAGCAAAATTACCGGGGGCGAAATGTGATTGATAAAATCTCTGATTTACAATGAGAGTTATTGGTTCATAGAAATATTATGTTTCACCAGTAATTCTGTGAGTTAAATTTTTATTGATCTAAGTTTGGTTCATAGTCCAGAAGACACCAAACTTATTACATTTAGACCACACAAATCCAGCAAGTTTATTTCAAAAGGTCTTTAAAATAGTGGGGGATTGTGGCAATATTTTAATGCCATTTGGACAAGTGTTTTAGCCCTCCTAGAAGGTTATAATTAGTGGCAAAAGAAGTCTAAAAAGTGGCAAATGTTCATCCATGTTTTTGCCATGCAAAAGCCAAGTTTCATGCAACTATAACTATAAATAGGCTCTCACTTGACAAGAAAATGACCATCAACAAAAACATCATTCCTCTCCTTTCCTTTCACACCTCCCTTCTTCTTTTGTTGTCCAATATAAAACATTAGTTGTTTCCTTTCTTATTTACTTTTCCTACTTGCTAGCTGGGTTTGTGATATTTAATTTTGCTGATTCCTGTATCCTCTAAATAAAATAGAGGTAAGCTTGTTTAATCCTGAAGCAACATTTCACACTGTTGAAATAGTTTCTTAGGACAGTGCCCAGCACGACTCAAGCTAATTCGTGTATCTGCTTACAAAGAATATTGAAACAGTGTTATTGAAATTTTTGCTCTCAATTACTACCGGGTATACTTAGAGGGCATATTTGGATCATTAAAGTTCTTAAGCTTTTATGTTAGTGAGTTATATTGTTTGGTTCACAGTAATATAATGAAAGTTTGTAATGATAAAATCTCTCAAATACGATGGCCACTGTATACGTTTCTCTTCCAACAAATGATTTAGATTTTTGTACACTTTGCTTCTCTTTATTCCTGAACCATGCTTCTCTTTGTTCCTAAGCAAAGTGTATCATATTTTGCTTGTATGGAGCGAGTAAGTAATTTATTTTTTGCTATAGAGTTAAGATTCGACACATTTGATTGATACAAATGATTTGTTATTTCCTATGGCAGTTAAACTTCTCTATTGTTTAGTTTTTGGTGTTGTGATACCGAGAGTGGCTGGTGTTTTGAGGCATATAAGGTGGTGGAGACATTTATGATATATAGGTATTCCAACAATTGATTCAAGTTTTTCTCTTTGTTATAGAAGGAAAACATTCTAATTGAAAGAGGTTTTATCGTTACAAACTTCTATGATATTGCTATAAACCCAATAAGATAACTCAATAGCATAAAAGCTTAAAAATTTTAATGGTCCAAAATATGCCCTAAAAGTATACGCGTGAGATCAAATCCGCTCAATTTCGCAAACAAAGAATTGGGCAGCAATAGGGGATAAGGAGATTGGGCTATAGAAGCAGATACATAACAAAACACAAACTCAAAAAACTCTGAAGTTTCCTCCTTAGATAGATTTCCAATACAAAGCATGCCAATACAATCCTTTCCTTTCCCCTTCAACTTCACTTCTGCTCCCGGAGATGCTAACATGGCTACAAAACCCTCCCAAAACCCTACTTCCCCTTCCCTCCCTCACCCCAAACCCCTCCCCTCCATTCCCTATGTGCTCCATTTCTCCAAAACCCACAAAAACCTCTCTCAAATCCCTTCACATCCCCACCCACCCCACCCCAACTACAACTGACACTGGCCTTAAATTCCGTGAAAAAATACTTTATCTTCAAGCACTCAAGATCAACCCCACAAAAGTCCTTGAACTAAACCCTCATCTTCGATCAGCAACACTCGATACAATCAAAACCGTTGAAACTTGTCTTGCGTCTATGGGCATTGAGCGCTCGGCAATTGGTCGAATACTTGATATGCATCCTCAGCTTTTAACATCCGACCCTTATATAGACCTTTACCCGATTTTTGATTTCTTATTAAACGACGTCGTTATCCCCTTTAATGACATTCGTAAATCTATTATACGTTGTCCAAGAATCCTAGTTTGTAGTGTTGAGGATCAATTGAAACCCACATTTGAATTCCTGAAGGAATTCGGGTTCGTGGGTCCCAATCGGATCACTTCTCAAACCACTGTGTTACTTGTTTCGAGTGTCGAGCTTACTTTGAAACCTAAGGTTGATTACATGTTGACTTTAGGGTTTAAACGCAACGACGTGGTGAATATGGTTTTGAGGTCACCTGGGTTGTTGACATTTAGCATTGACAAGAATTTTAGGCCTAAAGTTGAGTACTTTTTGAAGGAAATGAATGGGGATTTAGGGGAATTGAAGAAGTTTCCGCAGTACTTTTCGTTTAGTCTTGAAGGGAAGATTAAGCCTCGGCACAGGCTTTTGGTAGAGCATGGGTTTTCGCTATCCTTATCTGAGATGTTGAAGGTTAGTGATGGGGAATTCAATGCGAGATTGATTGAAATGCGATTGCGCTTATTGGAGGATAAACAATTGTAGCAGTAAGTGAACTCTTTCTATCAATATATGGTCGATTTTTGTATATGTTGGAGAATCATTAGATTGCTAATACTAAATGTTTAGGTACATGTGTTATGGTTCGATGTGCATTTTGCGTTAAAGTAATGATTTTTATCCTTGATATGGTATTCTATGTTCATGACTTCTATTCTTTCATCTGGAAGGTGATTCGAAGTTTGATATGCTCTTGTTCTTGATAAAGAATATCATCTGCTGATGATATAGCATTTTTAAGTATTGGGTGAGAATATCCATCTGCTACCTGCTTCTCAAATATTGCATTTGTGATGTGTACTCTGTATACTGGCAAGCGAATTTAGTAATAACCACACCTATGGTAGAGGAATGTGAATTTCCTTGGTGTGATAGGAGATTTTACTACTACAATCAGGCACTGCCCTGTTTTATACTGATAATACTGGGACTTATTGCTCTGTCTTGACTATTGAAGTTAGTATTCATCTCTTTAGCTATCTGAGGCTCTTACCAAATACTCTACCCTTTTCATTTTATATGATGGTATTTGACTGGACGGATAAGATGTTAATTTGACTTCTATATTATATTAATAATAGTGGAATAAAACATTAAACTAGTGCTTAGAAAGTTAATAAAACGGAAAAGGGCTAGATGTGTCCCTCTACTATTAGAAATTAGTTATAGATTGCTCCCGTTATACTATTCGAAGGTTTTTGTCTCTGCCACTCATTTAAATATATCTACCCCTCCATCTAACGGACCCATTCTGATAGACACATGTCAGCATTATAAACACCTAAACTATGTTTCCTCTTAGACCCAAATCCACCCGATCCAGCCCCGAACCCGAACAGCACCCCAGAAACCCATCTCCTCTCCTTCCCCTCCTCCTTTCTCTCCTAGTGTTCTTCGTCCCCCAATTCCCCTCCTCTGTGTTCCCTTTTTCCTTTTCTTTCTTCGTTTCTTCTTACCTTCTCACCTTATTTTAATTTTTGTCAATTCTTAAAGCACCAATGGACCTAATAGCTGGAAAACCCACTCAATCATACAGAAAATTTATTTCAAAAGTTTACATAAATCAATGGAGATGGGTCTTGGAGTTTAAAATTCCAATGGCTTAGACCAATTTGATTTGATATATCCAAAGATTTGCACAGAAGTTCATTGAATGTTAAAGTCAGCGCCAATTGAAGAGCAAATAGAGGAGCCTTTGTCTTGGTGTTATTTTTTTCTTCACATGCAATGCTCCAATTGTTTCTCCTACTTATACTTCTTTGTGATTTGGTAATTTCTCTGCATTTTTACTGGAGTAGTAATTTTGAAATGGGGTTTGTTGAGTTCTTTATTGAATTTTTGTTGGGATTGTGAGTTGATAGCAGCTTGTGGTCAGTGAGATTGATGTTTCAGCTGCTACTCCTTTTCAAATTGTTAAATAGCTTATTTTATTTTGTACATTGCAAGCCTTGATAATAAGGTGATTATTTTTCTCAATTTTCCCCTTTTCTTTGGGTACTTTATTGAATCAAAAAGTTGGGATTATTTTGGAGATGGTCAGATGAAATAATTCATGACTCATTCTTGGATCAATGGGATATTTTCTTGAAATTTGGCTGTATCATTAGTGATTTTAATGGTATTTCTTTGTTGGAAATGGGAGAATACGTTTGTGGTGGGCAATGGAGAATTGTTGGTTGAATGGACGTGAAGATGGAGTATTTTGTGAGGGGGTCGTTGCCGCCTCTGTTTTTCTGGTGAATAGCCTTTTCCCGACGATAGTCCGGTGGCTCTTTGTCAGCGGTGATCATGGAGCTCAGATGGTTCTGGAGTCTTCAAAAGAATCTCAATATATTTCTACATAAAGAATTTTCTGTAGGGACATAATACGTTTTTGGATCCGGATAGATGTGTTGTATTTTAAAGTTATGGGTTGCTAGTGACCCGGATAAACAGATGGCTTCCACGTGTCATTTTATAAGTGGGTCCGAGCTGGCCGTTAGATTGAGGGGTGGATATATTTTTGAATGGGTAACGGCAGGGATAAAAACCTTCGAATAGTATAACGGAGGCTACTTATAACTAATTTCTGATAGTGGAGGGGCACATCTAGCCCTTTTAACATCACATCAAAGTTCAACATTTTTAATTGTTGATGACTTTTAAATTCTTAAAGTTGTGAAAGTTGTATGGAAATAGAATGATTTCAAGCATTTTGGATTGTCATATAAGTCGGAATATAAAAGGGTACTCCCTCCTGTCCACCATAAGTGACCATTTTATCTTTGGCACACCGTACACCCATTAAGGAAACACAAACTTCTAGAGAAAAAAAGATGTGTTCACTAAATTAACCTTAATTAATTGTTACCTTGACACATTAGAATATGTAAACAAGGCAAATTTTGGAAAAATAAAATTAATTTCTTCTTGATTATGTAAATGGACACTTATTTTAGACCAAAATAAAAAGGTAAAATGGTCACTTATTGTGGACCGGAGGGAGTACTATTTGAGCGTGCTTACAAGGTATAGTTCGTTCCCTTTGGTGAGTATTTTGATGACTAGATGACACCTAAGTTTACTGTATTTGGATGACAGTGATTTGTACTTTTACAGCCATCTTTATTTATTTGAATGCATTAAATATGATTATATGATGGCCCATTAATAAAACTCAATTACAATGGTGTCCAGAATCATCTGGGATCAAGGATCCTTCATTCCGTTGAAGTCTATTTGAAAGAATTTTCAATTTGCCTTAATTGACCATGCCATCTCAAATGCTGATGGTAAACTTACTAGCTCTAAAATCAGCCTGTTCCTCATTGTTGCTGCTTATATATTCAGTAGTCCTGCTTTTCTTATTTTCTGAATTTAGTTTTGACTACGGTCATCCTGAAAGCTTGTTGTAACATGGCTTGGTTGCATATTCTTAAATCATGGATGATGAGGGGGTGCAATTCGACACCTTAATAGGTTTACTATGACTGTCTATATTGCTTTAGGTTAAGGATTAATCTTAGTGATTTTTCACCCTTCTGAAGGATTGATCACTAGATGTTTTGAGTTATTTATAAAAGATTCAGGTTGATTTTTCTGTTCGTAAGATGATCATTTTTTTTAAACATGCACCAATTTGTTCATGCACCAGGAGTAGTAGACTTTTCTCAATTGGCTAAAAGTTAGATGACCATTTGTTTAATTATCCTGAAACCATCTTTGCATGTTGTGCATCTGAAAGCTAATCTTTAACTTAAAATCAAGTCCCCTATTATTGTGTTTGCATGTCCTCTAGAATATTACATGGTTTCACTGCTGAAAATTAGTTTCTTTTGCCTAATTATGATAATTTTATCTACTTAGAGTGGAAGAGAATTGGGGTGTCAAAGCAGCCTCAAAATCTATATATGCTGTCTCTTACCTTCATTGTGTTTCCTTTTAGAGGATGAATGATTCTTAAGACAGATTTATTCTGGAACAATAAACGTCTCTTAGAGCATGTTTATAAAGCCACTTAGAAATTGGATTTGTGTTTAATTGGGTGTAATTGTCGGGTCAAGTAATTTCTTGGTCAACATGGAATTTGGTGTAATTGAGGGGTTGTAATTACACTCTTCAATTCTCAAGAGGAGGTGAGAACTGAGGGTAATTACACCATATAATTACATTGTGACTTCTTCAAATTCTTTTTATTTTGACAAATATATTATATTTTGTACACTATCTCTTTCATTTTTTTCCTTCTCATTTTCCAACTTTCCAATTCCAGAGGTGTTGTGCTTCCAGGTTACTTTTGTTTATTTTTTGCTTTATATTTGTTTGTTTTCCTTAGTTGCGCTATTGATTATTTTGTGAGTTTTTTGATAAACTAACGCAGTTTTGCTTCTTGATTCGTTTACCTTTTGGGACGAAGAACAACATACCCTAAAGATCTAACTAAAATTTTCCTTTTCTTCATTAGCTTAATTTCTTCTTGTTATTTCGTTTAGTTTGACAAATTCATAGTAAAGCGTAGCAATGGCTTCCAAACAGATCCGTGGAGTTTGAATGCCTATCTTATACGATTGCACAATGTGAATGTGCCAGAAACTTCTTATGTGCTCAGGAGCATTTTCTTGCCTGCTCTTTTATCCTGTTGAAACAGATAGAATTTTAAATGTTTCTTTCTATAACGCCTCGTTTGAGATTGCTCAACTTTCTTCTGTCTGCAATTTTTTCCGACTTCTGATTTTGACCTTGTTTTCTCCCATGCCTATTTGTAGTGGTGCTATGTTCTTAATGTCAATCAATCCAATCTTTGAGTAGACCTTGTTCTACTGAAAGTTTGTTCTTGGAAGGTTTTTCTTTAAATATGCACCTTCAACAAGCGCCTCTCTACCTTCACAAGGTAGGGGTAAGGACTCGTACATACTACTCTACCCACACCCCACTTATGAGAATATACTGGGTATGTACTTTATGCACCTTCAACAAGCAGGGTTGGTTGGAACTACTGGTGGCACCCATATTATCCACTAAAAAATGGGTTGAATAATGAACTTTTTAAAAATGGGTCAAATATGGATAAGAACCATATTATTCATTTAGAAAATGGTTAACCAATGGATAATCAATGAGTTTAACTTTTACATTTGTAAAGCCTCAAATTGGAGGTTCCTCAAATTTGGGAGACTAGGAATTGTCCAAAAGTGATCATATTCAAGAAGTTATGGATAATATGGGTCCATATTATCCGCCGGTTAACCCTTTTTTATTCGTATTAAATGTGAGTCGGGTTGGATAATTTATCCGTTTTTTCATTACCCGTTTCGATCCGAACTATATCCGACCTGACCCGCTCGTTTGCCATTCCAAGTTGGAACCTGGAGTTCTCGAATTATTAGGGTGCAATTGCAATTGCTCCCAAAGAAACACGTTTTTTTTTTGGGGGAAAACTATACATTGTAGCCTCTCTAAAAATAATAGCCACCAAAATGTATAATTTTTTGTATATTAATGTATATACACAACAACAACAACAACAACAATAACAGTAGTCCAGCAAAAATAAAATAATTGCGACTCTGCTGGGATCGAACCCAAAATCTCTGATTCCATAGACCAGTGCCTTATCAATGTATTTTTTTTGTATATTAGCTAGTGGATGTAATTATTTTGGCCGGCTGACCAAATGTGTAACTCGCTTTTTTTTTTAATTATTATTATTATTATTATTTTATTTGATTTGAAGTTCAAGATATCTTTCCAAAGAATTTCTTAGAATAATGTTTCAAAGAACTTCCCTAAAGAGTTATCTAAACAGTCAATTGCTTCATAGTCTTGGTTCCAGAAAGGGGAGTTATACTCTAAAAACTTTCCTAAAATGTTATTTAAACAAGCCTAATTTCTTTTTCTTTTTCTTTTTTTGTGTAATCTACTCTCATGCGCACTGGTAGTATGAAGAAATTTAATTATTAGTATATTTTAATTGGTTATAACAATTTTTTATCATATTCTTTAAAAATATGTTGTTGACTTGTTGCAAAGAGAGATAGGTTGGACAACAACAACATGGGCAGAGTTACAAAATCAACGTTGATCAATTGAACATTTTTCACAAAAAAAGAATAATAGATCAAACAATATTTTGTTATACATATATATAGTATAAACTTGCACCCTTAAAGAAATTCTTGACTTGGTCACTGTCAACGATAGCACATAGTCGGATTGAGAAAATATAATCTTGAAAATAAAATAAGTTACGTGCTAACTATAATAGATAACAAATTTATATAATGACTATGCGTATAAATTAAACTCTAAGATAATACGTCAATTTCGGGTGAAGACTGTAATAGGGACATTAATTGTGCTAGTACGAAAAGGTATTTAAACTTTTGGCAATTTCGCAATATTTACCTAGCATTTCTTCAACATCTGTCCTCCATGTTCATATCCTCTTTCCTTTAGGCGAAATTCATCGGAAGTTTCAACATCAAACTTTCTCTAATAACCTCTTATAAACGTCATTAGAATATATAATTGAGTTTCTCATTATAATATGTGCTTCACACTACTGGCCGAGACGGAAATTTCATTTTATATATATATATATATTAAGAAAAATTTAACCTTATATAAAATGGTAGTTTTTCGACGAATAGAGTTAGACGCAATGGCGGAGGCAGGATCTCCACGAAGGGGATTCAAAAAATAATTTGTATCTAATGGGAATTGAACTCATGACCTTATGTAGATTTTGACCCCCCTTGACCACTAAACTACACTTTAAGATTGTGTTAAGGGGGTTCAAAACTTAATATATAGAGGTAAAAAACAGATTTTGCCTTATATAGACAGTGTATTTTTTCGGCGAAGGGGGTTCGTGAACCCCCTTGCGCCCCCTAAATCCGCCCCTGGTTAGACGAGCCCCTCTCCGCCTCTCTAGGTCAGCCACAGCTTCACTCTCATACAACTTATAAATGACTTAACTGGAAGTTCCATAAACAGTTGTCACTTTTGTTTAAACTTACAAGACAACCTAGTCTTCCTTCTTTTACGTTTCAATTTCCACCAAGACTAGACCAAGACTTGGTTAAGTCTAGTCTTTTAGTAATTCACTAAACAATACTAAAATGTTGTACCGATGTCCTATATAACTAGAAGCAAATTTCCCATTTTCTCAACCAGCCCTCAAAGCCTTAACCTTCCACAAACAATCTAGAAGAAGTTCAAAGAAGAAAACAAAATCCTAATGGAGACCAAACCAAGTACCAATGTAGTCCTTATACACTTCAAAATATTCAACTCAATCATCAAAATTCACAACATTTTATCTAATGCCTACACTTTTGCGAAAGCTTTTTCAAAGTCCATCTACAATAAATGGAATCTTATTTGGAGAAGCAAGAAGCTTCACAACTATCAACAACTTGATTCCAAAGAACAATATTTCCTCAACTCCAATTCCTATAACTCAGACTTGTTCTTGAATGAACAAAAGATTTGCATGAGTGAGCTAGACCTAAACGTGGTGATGGATAAGCTTGGCATTACATGGGAAGAAGAAGAAGAAAATATTGGTACGTATGGTTTATTAACATTGCTAGATGAGAACCCTAGTTTGGAGGAAGTAAAACAAGTTTTCGACATGTTTGATGAGGACAAAAATGGGTTTATTGATGCTTTTGAGCTGCAAAGAGTTCTATGCAGCTTAGGTATAAAAGAAGGTTGTGACTTGGAAAAATGTACAAGGATGGTCAACGCTTTTGATGATAATGGTGATGGAGTCATAGATTTTACTGAGTTTGCAAAGTTCATGGAGAAATCCTTTTTGTACAATCCTTCCTAATGTTAGTATTGCCACTACTATCTACATGAGTATGATGTTAATTACAATATGTTTAGAAGGAAATATTTTGTATTCAATTCGGGTTTATGTTGGCAACAATTGTTTTCAATAGTTTTCATCCCATATTTTTTTCACTAAGGATGTTTACTTGTGTTGTTCAATCTTGACACATGACACATTGTTATATCTATTCTAAGAGCAGGACTCGAGTTAACCGTAGATGAGTTTAAGTTTTATTAATTGATTGAATAAATAATTTGCAATTATGAAAACCACAAATAACTGTTTAGGCTGAGCATTGTCACGCTCCGATATTGGGGTGGGACGTGATAACACTCAACCTACCTTACACGTCGAGAAAGCCCTGTTCAATCTAACTGTAAGTGTTGCTAAGGTTATTAAAACAAACCAAATACGAATAACTCTTATGTTATATATATCCATTTAAAAATAGCTAATAAAGTTTAGCTGAAAATTCTGAACCCACCAATAATAAGTTATGAGCCTGAATTAAAACTGAAAATAAAATCTTCAGCACGGAATAACAGAAATAGTATCTGAATAACGGAAGGTCTAGAAGTAGTTAATTACCAGTGGAAAGAAATTAATAGAGCCTGCCTACTGGACTCAAAAAGTCCGGAAACTTTTTGACCCAGACGAGTTTTACATTCGGGAAGGTTGACCACTTCTCCCAAACACATAAATCTAGTGCTACCCGCAAGTGTGAGGATGGTTGTCCCATTCCGCTGCCCTAGTGGCTTTTACACGTGGGGAAATTAACCACGTTTTACCTTTCTAAATCTAAATCTGAACATGAAATACCTGCGACTTCGGGGTATATCTAGCCCCGGCAACCATAACACTCACACCCGTTAGGCCATCACCGATAGAGCAGCTAGACAGACTGACATACACTAGGCCCTCGTGAATAGAGTGTCCACTAGGCCATTTTTTCCACATGTGATCACATATATCAAATCTAAGTGGATTTGGAATAAATGCAAGCAATGGCACAACAACCATCAATCAAACGAGAGATTCAATTACTTCTAATATTATGTGCTGACTAAGTGTATCAATTAAATATGATTTGTAGTTTTAAAGATATGTGATTTATTCCAACATTAGTGAAGATACAAGTAATATTAGGTTTAAGTAAGAAGAATTAATGACCAAACCAGTGTTGTTAGAGCAATAGGGACCTTGAAGTGAGTTAAGAGCAATAAAGTATGAATAATAAAATAAAAACAATAAAGCCGAAGAATAATTGTGGAGCACAGTAAACGAGAAAAGCAGAGTAGAATGTTCTATTGCAGTGAATGAGATCATCTTTACAAATAATTGGGGTCCCCTTTATATAGGAGGGGAAAATCCTAATATGGTACATTTCCAATTATGGTAAAAAATTCTATTGGTACAGCTGTATAATAACCTAGTACAGACTCGTACTATTTCATACAAATCTTATCCCATAATTTATACCCTAATCCATGTGTCCTTGAGAAATTCTCGCTCTTTCTTGAGAGCCACCAAAATTGTACTGCCCTCGAGACAGATCATGACGGGCCTCCGATTTGCTTCTCGAGGTGCGCACATCCCGGCCAGGCTCGATTCTTACTTCGAGCTTCCCGAACTCGAGCTCGGGGTATGAGCAAGTCTTCAAAATCGAGCTCTCCGATTTTGACCACATACACTAAGTTATCAAGCAAGTAATTAATTTCTGTAATAAATTCTGTATCATGAACTAACAATAAATTATTACTCCTAGCATTTAAGCAAATCGATAAATTTCAAACAACAATTTGAACATTTATACTTAAGGACATTCAAGCATTTTCTTTTTGGAAAATAATTTTCTTATTAAGGACTTTCTTGTCGAGCCTTTGATTTAGGAAATTATAAACTCAACTTACCTCTAATGGAGTGCTAAAGTTTTTCTTTCAAAGAACTCGCAAATTTGGCTCCTAAAATCTACAGTTAATTAGTTACGATCTTTGTTCTATATTACTAACTTAACCCCATAGTTCCTCGGAGGCATATTGACCATTATTCGCTTTTCAAATCTTTTCACCCATAATTCTTTCATATTTCATAATATCTAATCATACTCCATCATAAGGCTATAAAGCTTCAGTACTACGAAATAACAAAACTTACCTTGAATAATGTCTCCACAAATCATAGGTTTTGAGTCTTGTAAAACTCTTTGATTCTTGAATGAAAACCTAGAATTTAAGAGTTAAAAGGTGTTAAATAATATTAACATCTTGTTTGAGCACATTCATGGTAAAAATCTCAGCTTAGGGAGTAGTGTAGAACCCTAGCTATCTTGTCCTCTTCTCAAAACCTCTTACAAAATAATAAGGAAAAGCGCCTTTCTTTCTTCTCGTTGCTCCTTCTATAGTTCACATTTTGGGCATCCAGGTCACCGTTTCATGGTGCTTTCAGCGCTCAAAACTGAAGCTTCTCTGATTTGGTCACTAAGGCCACCGCCCCACTATAACGACCCGAACGGTCGTTTTGAGCATTTGCATTTCGCTCGCCAGTTCTCGGGCATGACTTGCCCCGTATGATGTATTATGACTTATGTAAATCGTCGGTTGTGGATTTCGGGTTAATCGGAATAGATATGGAAGAATGGTTCTCAGCTTGAAGCTTTAAATTTGAAAGGTTTGACCCAGTCTTGACTTCTTAGTATTTGATATCGGATTTGGATTTTTTATGATTTGGTTAGCTCCATCTGGTGATTTTGGACTTATGAGCGGGTTCGGAATGTATTTTGGAGGTCCGTGGTAGATTTAGGCTTGAATTGTCGAAATTGGAAATTTGGCATTTTCCGGTCGGCAGTGAAAATCTTGATATCGGGGTCGGAATGGGATTCCGGAAATTGGAGTAGGTCTGTTATGTCATTTATGATGTGTGTGCGAAATTCTAAGTCATTCGGATGAGGTTTGATAGGTTTTTAGATAGGTTGCGGAATTTGGAAGTTTGGAAACCTTTAGGCTTGAATCCGATGGTGATTTGATATTTTGATGTTGTTTTGAGTGTCCCCAAGGTTGGAATAGGTTTGAATGATGTACGCGACTTGTTGGTGTGTTTGGTTGAGGCCCCTAAGGCCTCGGGATGGTTTTGAGTGGTTGACAGAAGGTTTAGAGTGGAATTGTTGCTGCAGATTTTTACACCTTCTGTTGTTTCCTCACCGGCGAATAGGGGACCGCAGGTGAGATGATCGCAGAAGCAGAGAGCAACCGCAGATATGGATTGTTGTCGCAGGAGCGGAGGGATTTACCGCACCTGCGAGCCCGCAGGTGCGATGCTTGGGGCGCATGTGCGGAAGCTGGTGACTTAAGTTAAAACCGCAGGTGTGGTCATTTTTAACGCAGAAGTGGCCGCAGATGGGTGATATGGGCCGCATGTGCGAAAGTGCTGGGCAAAATGTATAAAAAGACCCCTTCACGATTTTCAGTCATTTCTTTACCATTTTTGGTCGATTTTGGAGCTCCAAACAGTGATTTCAAGGGGAAATCAAGTGTTTTCCGTGAGGTAAGCTAGTTGGACCTTGTGTATTATGTTTATAGCAATTATTCCCTTGCTTAATTATGGTATTAGTGGGAAAATTTGAGAAAGAACTTGGGAAATTAGGTCTTGAAAGTGGAGAGTTTAAATTGGTGATTTGAGGAGCCATTTGAGATCCGATTTTGATGTTCTTGATATGTATAAACTCGTTAGAGGATAAGGATTCTAGTGTTGTAATTCTTATCGGATTCCAAGATGTGGGCCCGGTGTTCGGGTTTGACCAATTTCAGAATTTTGAGTCTAATTTGATAATTTTCGTGTGGGCTTTGTCCCTTTAGCTTGTATTGATGTTATGATTCTGATCTTAGATAGATTCGGGGCGATTTGAGGTCAAGTCGAGAGGCAAGGGCATCGCGGTATAGATTTCCATCCGGTTTGAGGTAAGTAATGATTGTAAATCTTGTCCTGAGGGTATGAAACCCCGGATTTCACTTCGTTTCACTATATTGAGGTGACGCACACGCTAGATGACGAGTGTTGGAGTGTGCACCGTTGGGGATTATGGCTTGGTCCATCCCGTAGCGACTCTTAAGTTGCGTATTTGAATGGAAACTATTTGATACACTTGTGTTTTGGAAAATATTACTATGTTTTGGGCTAAATACCATATTTGGGCCTCGTGCCAAGTTGTTTGGACTCTTAGTGACTCTTTTCTTATTATCTCCTCATTGTTTTGACTTAAGATTTTGTACTCAGTCATGTTATGTTTTTATTGATTTCATAATTCAGTATTTATTACTCCTGTGATGCATAAAAATGATATTTTGGGCCGAGCACCTTGTTTTACTGATAGCCCGAGTGGCTTGTGAGGTTGATGACTAAGAGAGGCCGAAGGCCTGATTGTGAGGTTGATGACTGAGAGAGGCCGAGGGCCTGATTGTGAGATTGATGACTGAGAGAGGCCGAGGGCCTTATTGTGAGGATTATATATTTATGGATCGGGCTGCACGCCGTAGCGATTATATATATATATATATATGTATGTATGTATGTATGTATGTATATATATCGGGCTACACGCCGCAGCGATATATGGATCAGGCTACACGTTGCAGCGATATGTATTGGATCGGGCTGCATGCCGCAATGATATAGCGCTTGGGCTGTAGGAGCCCCTCTGGAGTTTGACACCACCAGTGACTGCAGTCGACTATATATTTATGGATCGGGCTGCACAATGCAGCGGTTATTATAAAGTACCTATTGAGCGTGAGTGCTGACTGAGGAGATTTGAGTCATGAGTGACTGAGAGGCTTGCCCGATGGGCTATATATAAGAGTGATGCTTCTGCCCAAGGGTCTTGTTTTATGAAATTATTGTTTTCGCTCTCCTTTATATTGAGCCTCTGTTTGAAAAATGTTGAATAATTGCTTTAAAGGATTTTTATTGAAACTAGAGTTTTAAGAGATGTTCGGATTTTAGTTACCGATTTGGACTTGTTATCTCCATTGAGATCTTTATGTTATGAGATGTATATGAGTGACCGAGGGATCTACCTGAGGGGAGGTTTATGATTTATGTTTTGCACGAGGGGCTGTATACGAACTCTGTTTTGTCCGAGGGGCCGGTTATGATTTTCAGCACTTTTACTCACTGTTTTACACTTGTTCGAACACTATTGAAAGATGTTTTAAAAGGTTTTTATGGAGATCAAATTTTAAACGAAAGTATTTGACTCATATTCTGATTTGAAAGCATGTTATGCTTGTTGAGTGTATCATGATTTGGATTTCAGTTGTTTCCTACTGCTCGGTCTTTATTTTTTATTACTTACTGAGTTGGCATACTCACATTACTCCATGCACCTTGTGTATAGATTCAAGTATTTCTGAACCCGATGGCGGGTGTTGATTACTCAGTGGCAGGTTCGTCGGAGTTAGTAAGGTAGCTGCCTGGCGATCACATCCTTGCTTTTCTCCCTCCTTATTCTTCCTTAGTGTATTCAGTGATTTTCCCAGCCATGTTGGTCTTGGTGTTGTTTGACAATTGTAGCAGATGCTCATGACTAGTGACACCCCGATGTCTGGCTTCTTTTCCGCACTGTTGTTTTGTCTTAACAGTTTATGAAGGATTACTGCTAAATAACTTTGAATTTTATCTTAAGAATGAAAATATTGATTTGTTTTGGTAATGAGTCGGCTTTCCTAGTACCATGTTAGGCACCATCACGACCGGGTTGGTATTGGATCGTGACATGTTGGTATTAGAGCCTAGGTTACATAGGTCTCACGAGTCATGAACAGGTTTAGTAGAGTCTCGCGGATCGGTACAGAGATGTCTGTACTTATCTTCGAGAGGCTGCAATACCTTAAAGAAATCCCACATTCTTGAATTCTTATCGTGCATTATTGATTCAACTTGAAATGTAACTCTTGAAATTCCTTCCACGCACTCGTATGCACGCATGAGCGCTCGGTATCAGTTGTGCATTGATGGCTTGTGATTCCCTGATCGAGGGGCGAGATGTATTTCTGTGTATTGACGTTGGGCCAGTCTGGAGGACCTGAGGGCAGGCTATGCCTGCAGCTTGAGCGCTGAGCTGTTGATTGTGTGAGCACGTATTTTTGGATTTATATGTTCGATAGTGTCCCTAATAGGAGAAGTGATGACTGGATAGCTACATGGTGAGTATGACTACAAGATGGGTTCATATGATTTGAATGTGACGAGAAGGCTCTATTTGAGGGCAAAAAGAACTATCTGGTGCTTGATTTCCATCGTGATTTGATGCATAGCCATGAGTTGTGGGTGTGTTAAAGGACCTTTTCATGTTGTCTAGTTGGGAAGTGAAGTAGATTTTATGTTGTGATATGAGTTCAGACTCAGGAAGAATTAAGTGATTGTGTGATGTTTATGACGGTGTAAGAGTATAAAGAGATGTTAGTTTGAGCCGAAGTAGGTGGCTTATCTCATGCGAAGCGTTCTGAAGTTTGTGTGATCATTATGTTATTTGTTGGAAGACCTCTTTTTACCAATGAAATATATGTGTTGCAATTTGAATTTTGATAGCTTAAGAGAGTGGGCTTGATTGTTACGAGAGTGAATGCGAGATTGGCAGAAGATCTGAAGGACTAGATGGTCTGGGTTGCACGAGCTTATGAGGGTTTGAGTTTAATCTCACTATGGTATTATGACAGTAATAGAGTATAGGCATTATGAGTTATTGTGTATTTTGATCTATGACTTTGAGCCAAGTGGGGGAGTCTATTATTGATCAGTTGATTGCACAGTTATATGCTATGTTGGTTCCAATTTGAGGCATACTGGTGAATCAGTTATGGCTTACAGAGGTTGAGATCGAGGATGACCCGAATAAAGGAAATTTTGGATAGGGGTTGTGTTATGCTTTATAGGTGTATAAGAATTATGGAATGACTTGAGTTGTTATTGGGGAAGGATGTAATGGACATGGAGCAGGAATTTATTTGGTTTCATTAAGGTGGGGTTACGTTCTGGAGTGTTCGAGTTCTAATGGAGCACAAGTCGTCTGGTCCATTAATCAGTCTAATTGAGGTTTGAGTAGAGTGGATGACTCTCGGAATGGTTCTGATGGGTTCAAGATTTACATGTAATAATTGGAGATTTTCAGGGTGTGTATTTGGCAAGAAACTAAGGTTTACATTGGCGGATGACAGGACTTGTGGCATTATCATTATGGATTCTACATACCAGTATCAGGAAAACGAAGGTAATGACTTTAGATTTGCAGAAGGTCTCTTCAGAGTGGGTATCTCGGCTGTGATACTTTTGGGGGTGCTTCAGAAAAATATAATGGTTTATGAGATTTAGGACGGTGTAGTTTTATACTTGGGTCTCGTGTGGTGAGTCTGAGTTGAGGATTGCGGTATTATGGCGAGGAGAAGTATCAATTTGAAGGTAATCTAGAAGGAACTTGGATAAATAGGATAACTTAGTAGTAGGTCGGATTGGCGTGGTAAGAGATATGATTATTTCTTTGGGTGCTTATGAGGTAAAGGGTTTCTACAGGTGTTTCGTGGCAATGCTCTTGAGTTTTGGTGACCTGCGCAACTTGCTGTGTTAAAAGGATTCAATCCTGATGGTTCAGTTTTGTGCAAAGGGATTCGTAGAGTTCTTGATGATTTCTACCACGATTAGAGATGTATATTTTCTACTGGTGTGAGGAGCATGTGATGTATAGTGATTTTCTTTTAGAATGGGATCAAATGGAAAGTTCTTGGCTAGTTGAGTACGTAGTTGCTTATGGCTCGGAATGTATTATGAAGTCCTCATATTTGACATAGGATGGCATGGTATATGAGGTATGTTGTGTAGGGTTGAAATTGCATATGTAAGGTCACAGTTCAGTTCTGAAAGGAAGGTCATAAATTCTTAGGTAGCACGGGTAGTTTAAGATGATTAGGCAAATGATACTGCTAATTTGTGTGACTTAATGAGGGTATACATTTCAGAAAGGGCGATGTGTGTGAGTTATGGATACTTCATTGTATTGCGGCACTCTCTTGTTTGATCGACTGCTGATATTCAAGTTTGCTTGGTGGAGCAGGAGAATTATAGGAGTATCCCACATGGAATGATTGAGTATTAAAGGTGTGTTAGATATTCGGGCGGTGGAGTTGGGATCAGATATGGTGATTTGTGTGCTCTATGGACTGGGAGTTCTCATAAACAAGTTATTTTGTTGATGTGGACTGTAAGGATGTGGGCAAAGCTAGTCGGATTTTGTACATGCCATGATTCAGTCATTGTGAACTTTCGGGAGTTATTTATCTATTGTGGGTGACCGGAGTTGATTTGGGGTTCACTAATAGGCCAAACATAGATGTGTGTTCTACACCGGGTCAGATTTGTCGACTCCGAACTGCTATTATTGAGGGATGCACCATTCGATTATTGTTGAGCTTATTCGTGTTCTGGAGTGATCTATGATGTTACTCTTCTGTCATACGAGGAGTTGTGATTCGTTGGTTATATGCACATATGATGTGGTTCAATTTGAGCTTCATAGCGGAATTTGAGCGAGGTGAGTATCTAGGTATTGCACGATTGATTGCGCATTGGGTATGTTCTTTCGGGCTGGTGCATTATTGCGTCAATTGCTTCTTCTTGGTTATGCTGATTTGCTCTTGATTCTAGACATCAAATTGCGCGTGATTGCTGATTTTGAGCATGGTGACTTGAGGCATTCTGTGTGGATCAGTGTTGGGATAGGATCGCGCATTGTAGTGAAGTTATGTAGAGGTATAATCATTCGGGTTAGATTCGTGTGTTCTGGTCCTACGGTGTGTGATGAGTTCTTAGCATCGTGTTGTGGTGGTACTGGTAAGCTTTCAGTTCTGCTCTCTAATTTGATTCACTTTCCATGATTTGAGTACATTTGGACTGTGGCTTATAGGTGCACGGGTTGTGGTTTGAGATTTTATCAATGTGACACGTCACGAGAGTAGCCGTATTGTATGAGATGAGGTCATTGGGATCTCGAATGAATACTATAGGATTCAGTTCCAGCATGTTGGAAGGATAATAACGGGATTCAGTTTAGAAGTTTACTATAGTCCTTGCCAAAGGAGATGGAGCTTCATGAATAGTTGATCTGAGTAATGATTTTGCCTTTCTGCATGTTTCATCCATCATTGGCAGTATACGGAAGTGTTGGAATAAGGCTTTATGGGATGAGAGGTTCATTATCGATATTCGGTTGTTTTGAGCAACTGCTGTGATGAGAAGTTATTACTACGAGTGTTTGAGTTATGTGGTATATCATGTAATTACATCTAGGATTTCAGATATGGTTTGTTACAGCTTGTTCGGATTTATTCAAAGTATAGATGTGAGATTCTGATCTTATAAATAATTTCGGAATTGGAAATTTGGTTCTAAGGTTTATGGGCTTGGTTGGATTGCGGAATTTCAATATGTTGTGCTATCGGACCTATATGGGATGGGGCGAGGTGGGATCACCCCCAGGTATGTGCCTGGTAAGGTTATACATCAATTTGTTGGCTTTTGGAACAACTCTGGACACGTTTGAGGACGAACATATATTTAAGTGCAGGAAGATATAACGATCTGATCGGTCGTTTTGAGTATTTGCACTTCGCTCGCTAGTTCTCGGGCATGACTAGTCGCGTATGATGTATTATGACTTATGTAAATCATCGGTTGTGGATTTCAGGTTAATCGAAATAGATATGGAAGAATAGTTCTCAGCTTGAAGCCTTAAATTTGAAAGGTTTGACCCAATCTTAACTTCTTAGTATTTGATATCGGATTTGGATTTTTTATGATTTGGTTAGCTCCATCTGGTGATTTTGGACTTATGAGCGGGTTCGGAATGTATTTTGGAGGTCCATGGTAGATTTAGGCTTGAATTGTCGAAATTGAAAATTTGGCATTTTCCGATCGGCAGTGAAAATCTTGATATCGGGGTCGGAATGGGATTCCTGAAATTGGAGTAGGTTCGTTATATCATTTATGATGTGTGTGCGTAATTCTAAGTCATTCGAATGAGGTTTGATAGGTTTTTAGAACGGTTGCGGAATTTGGAAGTTTGGAAACCCTTAGGCTTGAATCCGATGGTGATTTGATATTTTGATGTTGTTTTGAGTGTCCCCAAGGTTGGAATAGGTTTGAATGATCTACGCGACTTGTTGGTGTGTTTGGTTGAGGCCCCGAAGGCCTCGGGATGGTTTTGAGTGGTTGACAGAAGGTTTAGAGTGGAATTGTTGCTGCAGGTTTTTACACCTTCTGTTGTTTCCTCACCGGCGGATAGGGGACCGCAGGTGCGATGATCGCAGAAGTGGAGAGCAACCGTAGATGCGAATTGTTGTCGCATGAGCGTAGGGATTTACCGCACCTGCTATCCCGTAGGTGCGATGCCTGGGGAGCAGGTGCGGAAGCTGGTAACTTAAGTTAAAATCGCAGGTGCGGTCATTTTTAATGCAGAAGCGGCCTGCAAGTGCGTGATATGGGCCGCAGGTGCGAAAGTGCTGGGAAGAATGTATAAAAAGGCCCCTTCGCGATTTTCAGTCATTTCTTCACCATTTTTGGTCGATTTTGGAGCTCCAAGCAGTAATTTCAAGGGGGAATCAAGTGTTTTCAGTGTGGTAAGCTACTTGGACCTTGTGTCTTATGTTTATAGCAATTATTCCCTTTCTTAATCATGGTATTAGTGGGAAAATTTGATAAAGAACTTGGGAAATTAGGGCTTGAAAGTGGAGAGTTTAAATTGGTGATTTGAGGGGCCATTTGAGGTCCGATTTTGATGTTCTTGGTATGTATATATAAACTCGTGAGAGGATAAGGAATCTAGTGTTGTAATTTTTATCAGATTTCGAGACGTGGGCTCGAGGTCGGGTTTGACCAATTTTAGAATTTTGAATCTAATTTGATAATTTTGGTGTGGGCTTTGTCCCTTTGTCTTGTATTGATGTTATGATTATGATCTTGGATAGATTCGGGTGATTTGAGGCCGAGTCGAGAGGTAAGGGCATCACGGTGTGGAGTTTCGTCTGGTTTGAGGTAAGTAATGATTATAAATCTTGTCCTAAGGGTATGAAATCCTGGGTTTCACTTCGTTTCACTATATTGAGGTGACGCACACGCTAGATAACGAGCGTGGGGGCGTGCACCGTTGGGGACTGTGACTTGGTCCGCCCCGTAGCGACTTTTAAGTTGCGTATTTGACTAGAAACTAGTTGATACACTTGTATTTTGAAAAATATTACTATGTTTTGGGCTCAATGCCATATTTGGGCCTCGTGCCAAGTTGTTTGGACCCTTAGGAGCTCTTCCTTATTATCTCCTCACTGTTTTGACTTAAGATTCTGTACTCAGTCATGTTATGTTTTTATTGATTTCATAACTCAGTATTTACTACTCCTTTGATGCATAAAAATGATATTTTGGGCCGCGCACCCTGTTTTACTGATAGCCCGAGTGGCTTGTGAGGTTGATGACTGAGAGAAGCCGAGGGCCTGATTGTGAGATTGATGACTGAGAGAGGCCAAGGGCCTGATTGTGAGGATTATATATTTATGGATCGGGCTGCGCGCCGCAGCGATATATATATATAGCGCTTTAGCTGTAGGAGTCCCTGGGAGTCTGACACCCCCAGTGAGTGCAGTCGACTATATATTTATGGATCGGGCTGCACGACGCAACAGTTATTATAAGGTACCTATTGAGCGTGACTAAGGAGAGTTGAGTCATGAGTGACTGAGAGGCTTGCCCGATGGGCTATATATACACGAATGATGCTTCTGCCCGAGGGGTTTGTTTTATGAAATTACTGTTTTCACTCCCCTTTATACTGAGCCTCTGTTGAAAAAATATTGAATAATTACTTTAAAGGATTTTCATTGAAACTAGAGTTTTACGAGATGTTCGGATTTAATTTACTGATTTGGCCTTGTTATCTTCACTGAGATCTTTATGTTATGAGATGTATATGAGCGACTGAGGGATCTGCCTGAGGGGTTGTTTATGATTTATGTTTTGCCCGAGGGGCTGTATACGAACTATGTTTTGTTCGGGGGGCGGTTATGATTTTCAGCACTTTTACTCACTATTTTACCACTTGTTCGAACACTATTGAAAGATGTTTTAAAAGTTTTTTACGGAGACCGGATTTATTTGAAAGTATGTTGTGCTTGCTGAGTGTATCATGATGTGGATTTCAGTTGTTTCCTACTGCTCAATCTTTATTTACTTTTATTACTTACTGAGTTGGCGTACTCACATTACTCCCTGCACCTTGTGTATAGATTCAGACATTTCTGAACCCGATGGCGGGTGTTAATTACTCAGTGGCAGGTTCATCGGAGTTAGCAAGGTCGTTGCCTGACGATCGTAGCCCTGCTTTTCTCCCACCTTAATCTTCCTTAGTGTATTCCGTGATTTTCCTGGCCATGTTGGTCTTGATGTTTTCTGACAATTGTTGTAGATGCTCATGACTAGTGACACCCCGATGTCGGGTTTCCTTTCCGCATTGTTGTTTTGTCTTAACACTTTATGAAGGATTACTGCTAAATAACTTTGAATTTTATCTTAAGAATGAAAATATTGATTGAGTTTGGTAATGAGTCGGCTTGCCTAGTACTACGTTAGGCGCCATTACGACTGGGTTGGTTTTGGGTCGTGACACCCACAATCTGCTGGGCGCTAAAATCCACAGTTTATTTTTCTACTAGAACAATCTTCAGTAAAATACTCATAACTTTGTGTAGGAATGGTAGAATGACAAATGGTTTAAAGTGCCAGAACTATACTCAAATATCTTTAATTTGATATATAGTTCATAGCATAATTAGGGATGGCAAACGGTGCGGGGCGGTGTTGTTGCGGGGCACACCGCGAAGACTCCAACCCGCCCTGCCCCGCAAAACAAAATTTACTATTTTTAACCGCCCCACCTCGCATATTTTTTTTAATTTTTTTTTAATTTGGTACCTTTTAATAATATTTTGTAATTTCTTAAATCCATATTAGTACTTTGGTAAAATACTAATATTTTGTAATTTCTTTAATTTGGCTACTGAGTCAAATCTAAAGACCACCAAAATGGTTCGTTTCTTTCTCCAGTTTATTCCTTGTTAAATTAGAAGATATTCTATTCTAGATCCACAACATATCCATTTACATTTGTTAGATAAAATTAGTGTTGCTTCTCATTAGAGTTTTGGTCGTTTTTCCTCATTATACTTGTTTTATCTAGTGTTATTGCTCCATTTATGGCTCGTTTGGTTTGCTGTATAAAGAAGGCATAATTTGCCTTACTAATATAAATTTTATATAACTAATACATCATTTGATTTCCACTATAAAACTCTGATTTACTAATAATACCACAACTTAACGCAGAAATATGTATGTTACTTTATGTTTCTCAAAATTTAGGTTTTTATAAACGCGCAACCCGCCACCCGCCCCACCCCGCGTTAATTTTTTTAAAAAAGATTTAGGACCTGCCCCGCCCCGCAAATGCTGAAAACCGGCCTGCCCCGCCCCGCACCGTCCCATTTGTCATCCCTAAGCATAATTAGTAATACTTTTAGAAATATAATTATTTAAAGCTAGGTCATGTGCGAGTATGTTATCTTTCTTCTCTTAAATATTTCTGATTTGTTCCAAACTGCTTGTCCTCCCTTATAGATATCCATATAACCTTCTATACATAAAATCTAGATATTATAAACCTTCATAACTTTTCGAACACCTGTGCGTCCAACTTAGATACTTAACGAGGATATAATAGGTAGCAGTTTTTTTACGGGGCATTAAATTCTCCCTCTTCCCCTGTATGACATTTGTCCTTGTCGAACATAGACCTTCTTTGAACTGAGAGTGAAGGTTTAGGACTTCTTCCAATTACTTATATCCTTTAAGTCCTAAAATTTGGCAAACTCTTCAAGTTTTTTAAAAGTTGCAGCGGAGTTTTCTTGATGACTAGAACAACATAAATAATTTTCACTTGCCCATATATCATAGTGAAACACCTCGTACATTTAGCTACTTGATTTCACAATATACAACATTATGAGGTATTAATATGCACATCATATCACCCTCTCTAAGAATAAATATTATTCATTTGTTAGTATGGCTAGTGTTATAAACGCACCATGACCCATTAGGTAGCCTCTTTTATTGTGTTTTTCTTGTTTAAAAAAACTTGTGCCATTATTTCTACTTTTATATTCCCGCATTAATATGTCCATCATGCAAGCCTTAGTTGTATCGTGTTCCTTGAACCTTTCCCTCGGGGTTCATTCTCACATGATCAACTCACGCACTTACCTTTAAACTTGGATCTTTGCTCTATACACCCTATACATCTTTCTCTATCACGGAAATAAATTTGTTCCGGTCTCTAAGTTATCCTTTACGCAATGGGTCTCATAGCTAATCTATGACTAGCTTCCTCACAAGTAGAGAATATATCATATCTGTATACATAACGAATTATTCTCTCATGGTTTTTTAACCTCAAGTTGACTTGAACTCTTGCTTATGTATATCTTATCCAAACCCAAAAAAATTCAAGCAATGGAAAGGAATTGTATCTTAAATTCTTATGCAGATAATGCTTCACCTTTTGTTTATGATGAGGTTGTGACATCCTACCCCACTAATGATATTTTTCGCTTTGGATCTAATTCTGTACTGTTTTAAAATACATTACTCAGGTCTAAGGCTTATTTATATATCCGATATTTCTCCTATGTTTTGTCAATGTAGAATTTTGCCTGGGGTGTCACATACACTTCCTTTACGGAAGGTTTGCCCCACTATCATTCAATATTACACGCGAAGTGACTCCGATATAATGAAGATCGGATATTAGCTCGATTGAAAAGAGAGAAGAGAAATGAACCAGAAGGTTCTAGAACAAAGACTTCATTGGAGAGCAAATGAGCTGAAAAAATATTCTCTCTAATTTTATTGAATACAATGACATCTGTCTAATATATATACACTATGACTAACAGCTACCTTAATCAATCTTACCACTTCTGCTAATTCAAAAACAACCAGTCCCATAATTAGTTATAACTAACTTCCTAACTAATTTTCCTAACTAACCTACTGACTCACGTGATAGTCACGTGCTACTGCTTCTTTTTTTAACACTTCCCCTCAAGCTAGGTGGTGCAAATAGATTGAGCACTCTTAGCTTGCTCATCAAGTGCTCGTGTTGTGATCTCCCCAGTGAATTTATGAACAGGTCTGCTTCTTGATCCTGAGACATCACATACTTGGTTCTGACTATCCCTTGTTGAATCCTTTCTGTGATGAAGTGTAAGTCTATCTCTATATGCTTTGTATGCTCATGAAATATGGGATTTGCAGTAATTTGAATTGTTGCTTTGCTATCACAGTGAAGCTCCACCGGCAATTCAACTTCTGCCCCCAACTCTTTACAAAGTCCTGTCAACCATAAGATTTCTGCAACTCTTGCTGCCATGCTCCTGTATTCTGCCTTTGCTGAGCTTCTCGAGATTGTGCCTTTGCCTTTGCTGAGTTTCTAATAGCCTTTTGGATTTATATGTTATTTCTTGGATATATCCTGTTACTAACCTTCTAGAAACTGGGCATGATGCCCAATCAGCATCACAAAAGGCTGTGGGCTTTATGGACTGTTTAGAGCTCATTAGCAACCCCAGTCCTGGAGCACCTTTAATATATCTAATGACTCTGACTGCAGCTTCTATGTGAGATTTCTTTGAACAATGCATGAACTGCATAACATATATCTGGTCTAGTCATGGTAAAATATAGTTACTTCCCAACTGACCTTTGATATGGTCCGGAGTCTGCCATCATCTCATCTTTTTTCTTGTCATATGCTGTCATACTCCATAGTGGTGAATCTCTAGTTGCATTCCATTGGTTTGGTCACTGGTTTTGACCCTGCTAATCCAAGTTCATCAATTAACTCCATTGCAAACTTTCTTTGATTCATCAGTATTCCTTCTTTAGACCTTGCTATCTCAATCCCAAGGAAGAACTTCAATTCCCCCAACTCTTTGATTTTGAAATTACCCTACATTATGGATTTTGCCTTAGAGATCAGTCCTTGATTATTCTCAGCTATGAGAAGATCATATACATACACTAAGATGATCACTAGTTTTGTCTCTTGATTCATTGTGAACAAAGAGTAATCAAAGTAACTCTGCACAAAACATGAACTGAGTGGTGCCTCAATTAGTTTTAGGTTCCATTATCTTGAAGTTTGCTTTAGACCATACATGGATTTATGCAGCCTGCAGACTTTCTCCCCCTGGCTGGGAAATCCTTGAGGTAAACACATATAGACCTCTTCAGTGAGGTCTCCTTGTAGAAATGCATTATAAACATCCATCTGATGTAGATTCCAGTTGTTTGCTGCTGCAAAAGCTATAACCACTCTTACTATCACCATCTTTACTACATGAAAGAACAGTGGAGCTTTCGATCAAGATCTTCTCGTCTCACCCGTTTGGGCTCTCGCTCGAATCGGAACCTTTATGTGTTGGTACGCTTTCGACTCAATCTAATAGCCTACCTATTGGGCGCCAATAAAAGAGAAAGTTTTCGCATGGGCTCATCATCTGATGCAGAACCGAAAGAATGTTTCCTGGTAATCTAGCCCTTCTATTTGATTGTATCCTTTGGCTACTAGCCGTGCCTTATGCTTTATCTTGAACACCCACTTACATCCAATATGAGTCTTTCCTGTTGGTAAGTCTACCAAGGTCCAAGTTCCATTTTCCTTGAGT
This sequence comes from Nicotiana tabacum, assembly GCF_000715075.1. Lineage (NCBI taxonomy): Eukaryota > Viridiplantae > Streptophyta > Magnoliopsida > Solanales > Solanaceae > Nicotiana > Nicotiana tabacum. The sequence goes on along the minus strand of NC_134099.1, from coordinate 22,050,533 downwards.
GCATTCAATTCTTGAGTCATAGCATCAATCTATTTGGGGTCTGATGCAGCTTCGTCATAATTCACAGGTTCCTTACCGCTGGTAATCTTGTACAAATAAGACTAGTATTTAGCTGATACTCTTTCATGGCTTAAAAAGCTTTGCATTGGATATTTGCAAAGCTGCTTGTTAGCTGATGTTGTTGATGAACCATTGCAGACATAATCCTGCATCCACACAGGCTCTTTAGCCGTCCTAGCTGATATTCTGAGTTGACTTTCTATAGGAGGAAATGTGCCTTGTTCTGAAGGAAGTGGTTACTGAGTTTGCATGTCTTCAAGGAGCAGGGAATGTGGTGATGAAGGTTATGTATCAGCAGCATGGTTATCTGCAACAGGTGGTGTTGCTGAGAAGGGTGTGTCATCATCTGGTGATCCTGCTCGTTTTGAGATATCTGCACTATGAGGTGGCATTGCATCAGTAGTGACTATAGAGTCTAGCGCACCATTAGGGAAGAGTTGTAGCTTTCCATCCTTAAACAACGGGAATGGGAAGATATGTTCCATAAACTTGACATCCCTGCTAACAAAGAAAGAGTTAGTTAAAATGTTATATAGCCTATAACCCTTCTCGGATGAAGAGTATCCCATCAACACAGCTCCAATTGATCTATCTGCAAACTTGTCTCCTTCTCATACTCTCTTAACAAAACACACACCCTATAGTTCTCATATTCTGCAGAGATGGTGTTATTGCATACAACACCTCAAAGGATGACTTTCATAATAGCACTAATAGATGCAGTCTGTTTATCACATAAACATCTGCTTGTACACATTCCCCCAAAACTTGAGGGGCAAAAAACCTTGCAATCTGATGGCTCTAGCCACTTTCAATATGTGCCTTTGATTTCTTTCTACTACCCCACTTTATTGTGGAGTGTGGACACAAGAACTTTGGTGAATCATTACATAAGACTGAAACAAACCATTTCATTCAGAATTAAAAAATTCAGATTCATTATCACTCCTCAAAATTTTCACAGTCACATCAAATTGAGTCTTTATTAAGGCTAGGAATTGTCTCAAACATAAACCGCATCACTCTTAAGTCTCAGCAAGTAAATTCAGGTCATTATAACCATCTACTATAGTAAGAAAAAATCTATATCCACTATGAGTTTGTACTCTATATGAACCCCATACATCTACATGAATCAACTGAAAAAGTTTCCTTGATCTCTTTATACTCTTAGGGAAAGGCAATCTGTGTTGTCTAGCTAAAGGACAGATTGTGGATTCCTTTATTCCATCAGTACTAGCTTTGAACTTCATGTTTTGAATCTGTTTCACCACTTTATATAGAGCATGCCCAAGCCTTTCATGCCATACTTTCAAATCCCCTCTTGCATAGAATGATCCTAAAGGTGTACAGCTGCAGCCCTAGCTTCAAGTTTCTGATGCTACAAGTTGTACAAACCCTCCAACTCCTTACCAATATCCTTCACCTTCCCACTGTTAAGGTCATGCATTATCCAAAAATTATGATAAAAGGATATAAAGCATCTTAAGTTCCTTGTAAGCTTGGACACAGATAGCAAATTATGTTTAAAGTTTGGAATCTATAGAACATTCTTAACAACACTGTTTTCACTAATTCTACTCTCTCATGTACATTCAACATCAAATGAATTTCCATCAGGTAAGTATAACTTTGGTGCATTGCCTAAAATACCGTGTTTATCTTGTCAAGCAACTCTCTAGTGTAAACTATATGATTAGTTGTACTAGAGTCTACTAAACCAATTCTCATTTTTAACTGTTTCATTTGTGACAAAAGTCTTTGTTGTACCTGCAAAGGCTTTTGTGTTTTCACCTGTGTCCTTATTGATCAACTTCAAAATCTGGTCGTATTGCTCCTGAGTGAACATGATTGGCATTCCTTGTGCTAGATTGACAGTAAGTGTGTTCATCATCTGTTGTCCTTCTTGTGAAGCTATATTGGCCATCTGCTTTGTCATTGACTGTTGTCCCTCTTGTATAGTTGCATTAGCAATAGGTCTTTGAGGAAAACCTGTTGCTTTCATCCTCATTTTGAAGTCAGTTGGATATCCATGTAATTTGAATCAAGTGTCTCTTGTGTGCCCTATATAGTTATAGCAGTCACAGAACAGATTCCCTCTCCTGGGCTTATAGTTATTTTCTGAGTTCATTCCTTTGTTGGTGAACATGTTGTTCCATCTGCTATGTCTACAGTCCGGGAAAACTTTCCTAAAGCTCTTTGGCTTTCTTCAGAGACTATCATAGAATAAGCTTTGTTGACTGTGGGCACGAGACTCATCATCAAAATCTAGTTTCTAGGTTGGCTATACATCTCATTTAGCCCCATTAGGAACTGCAACAACCTTTGGTACTCAAAATATTCGAAATAGTTCTTAGATTCTGGGCAATCACACCCAGGGCAAGGCATCAAGGCATCATATTCCTCCCAAAGGTCTGTTAACTTAGAGAAATATGCAACCACTGAGGAAATTCCCTATGACGAAGTAGCAGTTTCTTTGTACAAGAAGAAGATACGAGATCCATCGACTTTATCATACTTATCCTTCAAATCTGTCCAAACTTTATGAGCACTAGGTTTATATACAATTCCACTAAGTAACTTCTTACTTACAGCATTCATAATCCATGACTAAACTATCGCATTACATTTCTCCCAAAGTTCAAGCAAGGGTCGATCAAATTTGTCCTTAGTACATCGGCCATCAACAAAATCTAGCTTACTCTTACCAATTAGTCATATTTTCATAGATCTACTCCACAATGCATAATTTTCAGTCCCAGTCAGTTGAATAGTAATCAAGGGAAAATATGGAGTGTTGCAAGGCTGTAGATACAAAGGATGATGATGATCTACAGTCATTTTTTGTGCTCGTTCCAGTTGAAGTTTCTTCTCCAATTTCCATAGCTGATATATTCAGTTGAATGAACTCTTCTCTTCAATGAATTACAGACTCGCTAATAGCAAATCAAAAAAAATAAAACCTAGGTTAATCGATCGAGAAAAGCTCGAACAATCAGCAACAAAACAACTCTGCAAAGAAACAGAGGATATCAATCACATCGAGCATGTATCTAGCTCCCGTGCTCTGATACTATGATGAAAATCGAATATTAGCTCGATTGAAAAGAGTGAAGAGAAATGAACCAGAAGGTTCTAGAACAAAGGCTCCAATGGAGAGCAAATGAGCTAAAAATTATTCTCTCTAATCTGATTGAATGCAATGACATCTGTCTAATATATATACACTATGACTAACAATTAGCCTAATCAATCTTATCACTTCTGTTAATTCATTAACAACCAATCCCATAATTAGTTATAACTAACTTCCTAACTAATTTTCCTAACTAACCCACTGACTCACGTGATAGTCACGTGCTACTGCTTCTTTCATCAATACACGATATCATATATAACATCTCAGCTCACTGATGATATTTGTTCGTTTCGGTTCTAGGCATGTACGACTTTAGAATGCGCCACTAAGGTCTAAAACTTATTTACTTGTATACCCAATATCTTTCATGTATTTTATCGATGAGGGATTTGCCTAGAGTATCACACTTGTGTTAGAGAACTTGAGACCAAATTACGTAGAGCGGGTAAAAAGTCACACACTAGATAAAACTAAAATTTATAGCGATAACAAGTTAAGTACCCACTCTAAGATAAATTTTTACTAACACATTCTTTGAACGATCTGATTTAAAAGAACTAAAATAAAGAAACGAAAGTAAATGAGCTAGATTTATATAATCACTTTTCAATTGCTTGTTATTGATTACTAATATTATTCTAGTAATGTCCTAATAAGACGAAGGGGCAAGTGCGCAAATAGTCATTTTCAGGGATGCTATCTAGAGATTAGCCAATACTTGTTTTGTCCGATAATTTTAAACTAAAATTCTTAATTTCAGAATAATTCGGGACACTTTTATACCGAAAAGTTGAACTAAAATATGAAAAATTCAGAACATATTGACTAATTCCTAAACAGCAGTCCTTTAGAGTGGCTATCTTTTGTAATTTCTACTAAGACAGAATCCGAAATCCAGTTCGTTAAGTGGCACAGATAGCCCAACTTTGTACATGCATTTACTGATTGCAAGCCCAGGACACTGGTTTTATGGGCTGGCCTTTTAGTTATCATGATAACACAAATTTCTAAGAAGAGATTAATATTTTATTAATGAAAAATTAAACAGAGAATTACATCAATAGTTGCATTCCCTCTAATATATACTATTGAAAGAGAAAAAGGGCTTAAGCATGTTTAGTTGCATCTCCAAATGAAATGCTAGAGGTTGGAGTCTCTAAATTAAGTCCTAATTGGTAAGTCCCTAGGTCCTATGTTCTTTCTTTCAATCCAATTCGACAAAATAGCTAGCAATATTTGATTAGAGTATTATTATTTTTAGCTCGCATAAAAAATTATTTATATTCGATAGTCGGAAAAATGTATAAAATTTATATAAATTTTGTACGTGACATACAATATATATATATATATATATATATATATATATATATATATATATATATATATATATATATATATATATAATATTTTTTAAAATATTATTTCGAGAGCGACTATACAGTATGATTGTCCCTATTTTTTTTAAACATAAGGCTAAGATAGAAGTCCATTGCGGATAGAAATGGTAATCTTTTCTACTTACGGGAAGAGAAGAATCTTTCAACCTTGAATCTAACCAATTATGAATCTAATTAACCACAAAATTTATTGGGCACCCTTAAATCTTTATCTGAATTGCTTCTTATGTCGTCAAAGTGTCTATGTGGTACCGGTTCATAAATAAGAGTGCGGATTGGATTGTCCACTTGTATATCCCAATTATTCTTTGTTTACTTCAAATATTTGAATTAATGTTTTTCTAGTATAACTTTAACTAATTTAACATATATTGTTATATAACAAAGTACATATGTTTGTGTGTGTGCATACATATTATGTGTGGGTACATATATGTATTATATTTCTTAAGCTCTTTTTTTTTCAAGAAATTAAATAAAAATTCGCCGAACTATGTTTTCTTGAGTTATTTCTACTAAAAATGTTAACTTTTTGTTAGATTTCCAAATTTAGTTTTTTCAATCTTTTAAAAACACAAAAATAGTATACTGTATTTGAAAGTTTTGAATTTTTGAAAAATTTATAAAAACTTAACTTGGAAATATTAGAAAAGGGGTTTCTTTCAGAAACAACTTAAACAATTACTTTTTACAAAAAACAACCAAAAACTGAGTTTGCAAACTCAATTTTCGCAAAATTTCAAACTAGTGCCACCTTAATTTCTGCCTTTAAAAAGATTAAAAAGATAGTTTCTTGGAACAATTTTGGTGGGCACTTGGACATAAGACTGATGAAATTTTGAAAAAAGTAAAAAACAATTCAAGTGAAAATGTGCCACGACCCAAAACTCAACCCGTCGTGATGGCGTCTATCGGGAACTAGGCCAGCCTCAACTCAACATAATCCAAAACCACAACACTAAAATTGGAACCATTTGCGGAAAACTTTTATCGTTTAGAAATAACTGTTTAAAACATAAAATAAAATTCATAATACGATACAACCAGCCCAAAACCAAGGTTGATTACTATGTACATGAGCGTCTAGAGAAATAGCATAGTCTATTACAATGTTTACTGAATACAACTGAAACACAACTAGAATAGAGAAGGAGGGTCAAAACCTGCGATCGACATGCAGAATACCTCAACAATCTCCAAAGCCTGCAACCTCGATCAATAACTGCCACTGGAACCGAAAGTACCTGGATCTGCACACATGGTGCAGGGGGTAACGTGAGTACACCAACTTAGTAAGTAACAAGTCCAAATTTTGGACTGAAGGGTAGTAACGAACTCAACCTCATCAGAGATAACAGAAATAACGTACTGAAATGTAGGCATGCTTTCAATTAACTAAGTAACTCGAAATAGTAAAAACAAAACAGGTGAGAACATGGTAAAGAAATATAACTCTGCTACATCTACATGCCAATGCACATGTTGTATGTAATGCACTGTGCTGAGTGCATCATGTGCCCCCAATCTCATATGCTCGTCCACTCAGTAGTGTATATGGCCCATACGGCCCAAGAAAGATCCATCCCGGAATATATACATCTTTGACAGCAGTCACTCAGTACTGAGGAAGGGGTAATCCAGCCCTATGAAGAAGACCCATCTCCAAATAATGACAATAACCTCACAACCACTCGGTATTGTATATGGCTCACACGGCCCAGGGAAGATCCATCCCGGAATATATATATGACTGACTATCAGTCTCCAGCACCGAGGAAAACAGGTCAGTCCAGCCTCTTGGAGAAGATCCATCCCTAAATATAATCAACCGCGCTCACTCGGGGTGTGTGACAGACTCCGGAAGGGCTCCTTCAGCCCAAGCGCTATCTTAATCATCAACATAACCGTTGTGCCGTGCAGTCCGACCCAATAACTATCACTCATAATTAGGCTCTCGGTCTCACTCTGTCATCACTCTCCAGGCTTTCCCACGGGCTCACAATGCCATGAAAATTAGCCTGGAATAATGATAATGTATCAATAAATAACAACTGAGACTGAGATATGATATGAAATGCATGAATATAACCGAGTACGAAATATCAATGAAATCAGTGAGATGACAACAAGAAATGACCACTAGGGGTCTCAACACTATTGGCATAAAGCCCTAGCATGATAACTAGCATGATTTCCAGTCCATTTACTTCATCACATGAAGAAACACATATATCAATAAGAGAAAATCACTATTCGGTGTCATGGGATGAACGAGGTCACAATTCTCGCGGTGCACGCCCGCATGCCCGCATGCCCATCACTTGGCATGTGCATTACCTCAATGTTAATCACATATCACATAGTTCAGGGTTTCGAACCCTCAAAACCAAGTTTGAAAGCATTACTTACCTCAACCAAGCCAAAATCCTACTACGCGATGCCTTTGCCCCTCAAATCAACCTCTAGATGCTCCGAATCTAGCCATAAACAATTCGATACAATCAACACGAGCTAAAGAAATTAATCCCATAAGAAAATACTAAGCTTTAGGCCAAAAGTCAAAGGTCAACTCAAAAGTTGGGCCCCGGGTCCATGTCTCGAAATCCGATCAAAGTCACAAAATCCGATAACTCATTCGATTACGAGACTAATCATCTTAGTTTCACTCAATTTCGACTTTAAAACGGCTTCTAAATCCCAACAATTCATTTTATGGAATTTCACAAATTTTCTCCCAAATTCCATCCCAAATTATAAATCAAATGATGAAATCAATGATAAATTCATGATTATTAGCCAAAATCGAGTTAGAATTACTTACCCCAATGATTTCCTTGAAAAACTCCCGAAAATTCGCCTCAAACCGAGCTCCTAAAGTCTAAGATGTGAAATAAAACCCTAAACCTCACTTATATAGTGCCATTTCAGCTAAACCCTAAGCCCTAAGCCTTATGGTCCGCATAAAATCCACCGCGGACACATACCTGACCCCTTTCCTTTCCACGGTCCGTGAACTTCCCCCCGCTGCCGCACTTCTTCTACCGCGGTCGCACCTCCAAGATCCGAGACCTGCAACTTTCCAACACCAGATATCAGATATTTCCAACTTTCAAATCCAAATAGTGATCCGATAACCACCCGAAACTCATTCGAGGCCCTCGGGACCTCGACCAAACATACCAACACATCCCATAACATCATTCGAACTTCGTTGAACCTAAACAATATCAAAACATCAAGTTACTCTCAGATTCAAGCCTAAGAACTTCTAAGTTTTCAAATTCCACAAACGATGCCGAGCTTATCAAATCACATACGAATGACCTCAAATTTTATCCGCAAGTTAGAAATGACACTACAAACCTAATCTAACTTTCGAAATTCTATTTCGCCCCTGATATCAATTTTTTTCAATACCTGCCGAAATCGCCGAATTTTCAACTTTCGCCAATTCATGCCTAATTCTACCAAAGACCTCCAAATCACATTCCGGACGCTCTCCTAAGTCCAAAATCACCAAAGGAGCTAACAGAACCATCAAAATTCAAATGGCTGAGGCCATTTACTCATCAGTGAACATCCCGTCAACTTTTCCAACTTAAGCCTTCTCAAAAGAGACTAAGTGTCTCAATTCTCTCCAAAACCACTCCGAACCCGAACCAACTAACGTGATACGATAAAATACAGCTGAAGAACACAAAAGAAAACAGAAATGGGGAAAACGAGGTTATAACTCATGAAACGATCGGTTGGGTCGTTACAAAAGGGTATTTGAAATTAGAGTTCTGACAATTTGGAATTATTTTTGAATTTTTGTGAGTAATTTGAATTTAAAATTTTGTATAATAGCATTTTGAAGTTTTTCAAATTTTAGAAAATTCTGAAATTTCAATTGAAATTTAAATATTTTATAGCCAAACGCTGATTTCGAAAAAAAGTAAAAATATTTTATGGCCAAACGGGGCCGTATATGATGTTCCTTTATTTTTATTATTTTATTTAGTGTTCTGTTCCCTCTATTCCTTGTGTTTAAATTGATGTTGTAGTACCACAACACAGTTGCTTTTGGGTAAACACAAGAGCTCCCGTGTGTATGTAAGAAAGATGATTAGGTCAGCCAAAGCATGTGTGTCAACTATCATTTGTAACAGAAAGTTGAGACATGCACATATTGCAATCGGGTATTTGATGAGGCCATCTCTCTGTCACTGGTCCACCAAATTTTATGCGTATAACAGGGAAACTAGTTCTCTACATGTCCCCTCCTTTTCACTTTTTCACTTTTCATTTATTTTTTTGGAAAGGAGTTGGTTGTAGTATTAATTTTTGTATAACCATTCGGTATCCGGTAGTCAAGGAAAGTGGTCATTTGAACACCATTCGTCAAAAAATTATATTGTATATATAGGTTAAATATAGTACTTTCTATATCTATAAAATTAAATCTTAAATATTCATAGCAAAATTTCTAACTTTGTCATTGCTGATATTCGAGACACACTGATTCAACTAACTTTTTGGAGGGCAGTTGGCTGTAGTATAATTTTTTTTTATAATCTTCGGTATCCGGTAGTTCAAGAAAAATGATCAATTGAACACCCTTTGTCAAAAAACTATATTGTATAAGGCAATCCACTACACTAAGTTGTCGATATGCGTGGAGGTCCAGGTAAGGGTTGGACTACAAGAATCTATTGTATGCAGTCTTATTCTGTATTTCTAAAAGAGGCGATTTCTACGGCGACCTCATGATTACATGACATCAACTTTACCAGTTATGGCAAGGGGAGCCCTTGCCACTGTAGATATTCAATACACACTGATTCGACTAATACAATTTCGTATTGCGTGGTACTTTAGTCTATGATGAGAAGGGGGTGTAGGAAGAGGGAATTGTCTTGTAATGAACTGTTGGAACAGTTCCAAATAAGCATTCTCATGTTTGGTGACATGAAGATTCTGCTGAGGCCAAAGGATGTAAAACAGTTACCATAATTGAATGCATAAAATAGCAAGTTAAAAAGTTTGGTATTTCAAGACCTGAATTTTCTGCCTGTTTTTTGCAGGCTCATGAGAAAAGGATGTCTTCCTTTTTCCCAATTCTTTTGCTTTGTCCTTTTTTTGCCCCTCCCACACACGAAGTTTGTTTGCTTTTCCTACTGCCTTTGCCAAAAATTATGAACTTCACTGTTGTCACACAGTTTAACACTATTTCATCATATGATGGAATTAAAATTAAAGTAAGAAATGACAACACCTTTTGTTAACAGATTCGCACAAAAAAAAAAGCCGTTCGGTACACTAAACTCCTACTATGAACGAGATCCAAAAATAGGTTGGACCACAAACAGCGGCGAAACTAGAAATTTCATTTAGGCGTTCAAACTTGAAATAATTTAAAAAAAAATTCCCAATAAAGAGTATATAATATATATTATTTATCATTAAAATTTAATATTTTACCTATTTATACGATATAATTTCCAACAAAGAATGATCAAATGACCACCCTTAAGGTTATGGTACCTTCACCCCTGATCACAAGGGTCTATTGTACACAGCTTTAGGATGCAATAATATTTCCACAATTCGAACATGTAACCACTGACATCAAATTTACCGATCATACAAAGCTCACATCTAATAACAGTTGTGCAGGCTGGAGTTTTATAGACAATAGAGACTTCCTTAGGACTTTTTATCCTTTTTGATATTTCAGTGTCACATTGACATAATATAACTGAAAGAAACCTCCCAATACAACTACTACTGGTTACATGCTAATACTGTTACCATTTCATAGGACTCAAATGGGGGACCTTTTTTTTTGGTGTTTTTTCAACAACCATTTTCAGCTTTCTTAAAACAAAACATTATTTCAAGTGGCTCCTACTCCAAGAAAGTCTATAAATGGAGGGGGTGGTGCAATTGTTTCACACTGATCACACTGGCTATTATTATCACTGCTACTGTTGCTGCTTGTTCGTCTGTCCTCTTTTACTATTACTTGTGATGGAATTTGTGCTCTTGCTGTTGTGACATTTGAGAAGTTGGAATAAGGAAACTGCAAGTATTGTGATTGTTGCATACTATTCATCATCATCAATGAATTAGATGGAGTAAGAGAGTGGTGGTGATGACTAATTATGTTGTGTGATATATTTGATGCTTCCCTTTGCCTTTCCCAAGATCTGCCTTGCTGGTTTAGAATATTCATCTCCTCATTTCCACATTGACCTTCACAAAACAAGAAATCAAGAATCATACTAACCATTTAAAAGTAATTCTCTTTTGTTAGTAGACACACATATTATATGAACATAATGAAACATTATTAGTAAATCAATGTTTGTTTTACAAGTGGTATAATGCCAAGAATTTCACACAACTAACTCTTTTTCCTTAAAATTTATGTCTAAACACATTTTCAAACATTTTTGCTTTCATTCTTTCAATTCTAACCAAAAATATTGTCCAAATGGAAAAAGTGGTAGTAGGCACACATATTATTTGAAAATAATGAAACATTATTAGTAAATCAATGTTTGTTTTACAAGTGGTATAATGTCAAGAATTTCACACAACTAACTCTTTTTCGGTAAAATTCATGTCTAAACACATTTTCAAACATTTTTGCTTTCATTCTTTCAATTCTAACCAAAAATATTGTCCAAATGGAAAAAGTGGTGAAGAAAAGGAGACATAAGAGAGATTTAAGTTATGAAACAATGGCTAAAAGTGAAAGAAACATACCAGGTAAAGTGTCAAAGGGAGCACAAAATGGTGAGTAAGAAGAAAGGAGAGGGACATTGGTTTTAGTGCTAGGAATTGCTTCTCCAACAGAAGCAGCCCAGTGGGGTGAACCATTTGGTCCATAAACAAACCAACCATTTGGACCATCATTATTAATTTTCAAACTGCCAAAAGGGTTTGCAGAATTTTGGCCAACACTGATAATTGGTGTTTGTGTTTCTCCTTTCATGGCTACTTCTGCAACTTCTTTACTACTACTGACAAATAAGCTTGAATTTGAATCTTCTTCTAGTGTTGTTCTTCTGTAAACAAATTGGCCCATTTTTCTCCTTCTGTGAGCACTTGATTGTTCTCTATATTTTCTAGCCATTATTACATGCCAATGGTTTTTCACTGCATTATCTGTTCTTCCTGGAAATAACCTTGCAATCATAGCCCATTTATTACCGTACAATCTATGTGCTGCCATTAGTCTTTCCTCTTCCTCTTCTGTAAATGCTCTTCTGTTGATTCTTGGATCCAACTGATTAAACCATCTTAATCTACAGCTTTTCCCTTCACATTCACAACAAACTAAACATTAAAAAACAAAGGACAACAACCGCAACAATAAATACAGTGAAATTTCATAAGTAAGGTCTACGGACGATTATGCGTACGCAGACCTAGAGAGCCTCGGCTCAATAACTGTGAAAAAAATTAAAACATAAAAAGGCAAAGAAAGAATCTTGAATTTTTTCTAAAAGATGGAGAATTTTTTACCTGATCTTCCTTCTAGTTTTTCTGCTATAAGATTCCAATTCTGAGGGCCATAAATAGCAACAAGTTCTTTGAGTTTTGCATCTTCAGCAGGTCTCCAATGACCTCTAGCACAAAGTTTTGACTGTCCACTCTCTGTAATTTCCTTGCCAATATTACTACTACTGTTAAAAATAGTACTACTATGCATGGTAATTTGTTTCTCTTCATTGAAACAAGAAGCATTTAGATCAATGGTTTCATTATTTTCTTCACTAGTTTCTGCTTCATCTAAACTCTGAGAAAAAGCTTCTTTATTCAAGAACTGAAAATCCCAAGAACCCCTTGTTTTACTACTCTCATTATCATGACTTGTTATACTATAATTTTTGGGAGTAATGGAAAGTGAATTCATATCAGCAAAAAACATCCCCATTGAAGTAGAACTCATAGGAGAACAAGAAGAAGTAGAAGAAGAAGTAGATGATGATAATGACATGAGATTTTGTGCTAAAGCTTTGATCTTGACAACATTTTTTTTGAAGAATAAAACTGTTAGTAGCAAGAAAAGAGAAACAGCAAAAGTGTTTTTTTTTCTAACAGAAAATCCTCAATCCCAACTCATATCACACGCCCACTTAGTGTGTGTGTGTGTGTTTTGACAAGAGAAACACATAACAAACCTGATGCTAACTGATCCCAAAAAGTTACCCTACTCTTTATATAAACTCATCAAAGGCTTTACTTGAAGAAATAGTACGTTTTTTTTAATGCCTAAAGCATTATTACTGCAGCATGTCTAAAATAAGTAAAATTAAAACGTTTGATTTGTCTATTTTATTCATAAGTGGACATTATAGATTAATTAGTTTTAGCTAGATTTTTAATCTCTCTGTTCCAATTTATGTGAATCTATTTGATTGGGCACGGAGTTTAAGAAAAAATAAGATTTTTGGAATTTGTGGTTCTAAACAAGTTAAAAAAGAGTCCAGAGTATTTGTGTGATTATAAAAGCTTCTCATTAAGGGTAGAATTGTAAGTTTAAGATAAATTATTTTCAAATTTAAAAAGGGGTCATTCTTTTTGGAGCGAACCAAAAAGGAAATAGGTTCACATAAACTGAAACGGAGTGAGTATATGGAAACGGCCTAAAGAATGTTTTATTAAAAATATAATATACTTTGAATAATAGCTTAAATTGTTAGATAATAGCTTAATATGTTTAAAAAAGATATGGTCACACAACTCAATAGTATCAGAATATATACAGATCCTAGGTTTTCATAGAGAAGATATAATTGAGTGAACAAAAGTATTTTTTATTTAATAGTTTAAATTTTTAAATAAAGACACATAGCAAATGCTCAGCAATTATTGGCACAAATCTCGTAACTTTACAAGAGAAATTTTGTTTTTATTAAAAAGGAAATGGAAAGTCAAAAACATGTCACCTGCACGTGTGAAAGTGAGTCAGAATTTTCTAAATATTTTTCTTGGGATTTTACCCTTAATTTTTACTATCAATCTTGTCATACCGGGACGGGGGGGGGGGGGTGCATAGGTGGAGGTAGGGTTTTAGGCTGTCTCACTCAACGCTGACAGGAAAGAAGCATATGGGGTTGATAGCTGCTAACCTGGTTTTGGTACAGGGGTCTAAGACACATCAATGGTGAAAATGAAGCTTTGTCACCTCCCCCACCCACTCCACCCCGACCCCTCTTCTCTCCAGCTATACTCCAACTCAAACTAGTCAAACTTCCAGCTCGGTCTATATATACTATAGTCTTTGCTTAACTTTGTAAAACTTTTATTACTATTAAGGGTTTGATGTTGTTATTCCCTTATTTGGTATGAGTGTAGAATATAATATGATGAACTAAATTAAAACTAAAGGGGATCCTTGGCGCAACTGGTAAAGTTGCTGTCATGTGACCAGGAGGTTACGGGTTCGAGCTGTGGAAATAACCTCTTGCAGAAATGCAGGGCAAGACTGCGTACAATAGACCCTTATGATCTGACCCTTCCTAAACCTCCCGCATAGCGAGAGCTTAGTGTATCGGACTATTTTTTTAATACATGTATTAACTGTGGTATTATTACTCCTTTGTTTAGTTGTATTTTTCAACTTATGTATAACTACTACATTATGTATAACTAATACATATTAGTTATACACCATATTCAATACTATTCTTATATATAACAAACAGAGGCGGAGACATGATTTCAAACTTATGGGTTCGAGATCGTAACTCTTTTAAGTTATTGAGTTCTAAGTTAATAATTTTTTTCATATTTAATAAAAATTACAAGAGAAATTCATGATTTGAACCAAAGCTATTGGGTTCGGGCCGAAGCCGTAACCGACACTGTAGCTCTGCCTCTGATAACAAACTATAGCATTAGCAATACCACAATTTTTAATAAATGGATAAGTATGTATAAAGACAGAACTATCCTTTCAAAGCCTTTTCCAAATTCTTTCAAACGTTTTTAGAGGGTATATTTGTAAGCAAATAAATTTTTGAAAAATAATTATGCAACGCATATTTTTTTAATACATCAAACCAATCGATAAGAAATAATTCTAGCATAATTAATTACAAAATTACTAATTCCAATATTATTAATACACTTTATTTAGTGATATTCCTATACACCCTGCCAAATGACCTCATAAGGGATTTAGTGAATAGATGGGATTTTTCTGCCATTATTCAAAGATTCAGGCTCAAGTCATGAGAATTAAAGTTTTTTCTGGCAGTAAACGTTTACCCATTAAATGGACCTTAGCGATGCAGCGATGCGAAATCTACATTAATCGAGTAGCTGATTATAATATAAGGATACTTTTAAAATATATCCGGTTCATAAAAGTTATTTAAAATTTAGCCAAACTAGATAAATTTCAGATCATAATTGCTGCTACAACTTTATCTTCCTCCTCTTCTTGAAAATTTTCTTCTTCTATTTAAATTCATCAAATCTGTATTTAGGAATGCTTAGTGAGTTTGTATTATTAGGTCTTTGGTTAAATAGATGTTTAATATTTCTGGAATGCATGTTCAATGCTTATAAAAGAAAAAAAAAAATTAAACCAAGAAATTGGTGAAAAATTGAGGACAAAGCCTAACTTTAGACCTTTAGTTTGAGGTTTGAACTTGTTGGATTTTTTTATGTATTTAATTAATATATTAAATACTTAAAAGAGGGAGAATGGGAAATGGAAGGAAATGAAATTTTTGAGTGAAATTTTAAGTTTCCCCTCTTGGTAAATGGATATTGTCGCATATTGGAAGAGGAAGAGGTTTTTTATGGGTATATAAGCAATTGCTCTTCTTCTAGCTCTTAAAGAGTTGAGAAGAAGGCAAGCCTCGCGCAGTCATCGCCGCTCGCTCGGCTTCAGCTTCGGCTTCGGATTTGGTCAAACGATTGATTGATTAACTTTTTGGACCAAATTAATTTGTTAATAGTAAAATATTAACAGAAATGTTATTAAATATTTGTTTTAATAACAGAATATTAATATTAAATCTAATCCGTTTTTCTATTTTGGTAATAGAAAATTAACTACCCTCTTCAATTTTCTCTCTTTATTTTTCCTGTAAATAGTCATTTATGTTGTGGCCGTTTTGCAGAAACAGCCATTCTGAAGAGCTGCCACTTCAGATTTCAACCCAATTTTAGCTATAAATACAACACTATTCTGCTCAGAATTTCACTACTCGTTGAAATACTGGGGTTTGAAGTACCACTACACCAGTGTGTAATTCGTTCTATCCTGGGAGAAAATAATCCATAACCTTGGGTACTAGTAGGGGATTAAATTCCTTAAGGAAACACTGTGAATTCAGTAGACTCGAATTGGTTTTCTGTTATTTTGTTGTGCACTTCTGTTTATGTTCATTTATATTTCCAGAATTAATTTACAAATACAGTTTACTAACAAGCTTAAGGAATTTAACTATTTTCTGTATTTGTACTCACTATTTCTGGAGAGTAAAACTTTGTGATTTTGTACTCTATTGGAGATTAAAATCTACGTGATTTTAACGTTTGTGTCATTCTTTTACAGAAATGACTAATGATAACGGTAACCAAGCTGTTTCGATGGTGATTGCCAATGCCTCAACGAGCCGAACAACACCGGCAGCATTGGCACCGGCAGAGAAACCCGAAAAATTTTCCGGGATTGATTTCAAGCGCTGGCAGCAAAAGATGTTCTTCTATTTGACTACTCTAAGTCTCCAGAAGTTCATCAAGGAAGATGTTCATGTGTTGTCCGATGAAACTCCAGAAACTGAACGCTTTCTCGTGATTGAGGCGTGGAAGCATTCAGATTTTTTATGCAAGAATTATATTCTAAGCGGGCTAGAGGATGCTTTGTATAACGTATATAGTGGCGTGGAAACGTCAAAAGAACTGTAGATTGCGCTTGAAAAGAAATACAAAACCGAAGATGTCGGGTTGAAAAAGTTTGTTGCTGCAAAGTTTTTGGACTACAAAATGGTAGATAGGAAGTCTGTTATTACCCAAGTCCAAAAATTGCAAGTGATTATTCACGATCTCCTTGCTGAAGGTATAAATCAAATTAATATTGATGTTGAAAGTAGTAATCTTAGTATTTTTACTAATAGAAATTTCATTGAAGGTCTTGTCATCAATAAAGGATTCTAAGCAGCAGCGATGATTGAGAAGTTGTCTCCTTTGTGGAAGGACTTCAAAAACTACTTGAAACACAAATGCAATGAGATGTCCCTTGAAAATCTCATTGTTCGGTTGCGAATCGAAGAGGACAACAAAGCTGCTGAAAAGAGAGGCCGTGGAAACTCAACAATAATGGGAGCAAATATTATTGAAGAGAACAAAAGGAGGAGGAAGGCTTCTGGATCGAAATACAACCCAAGCAAGAAGCGGTTCAGTGAAAACTGCTACAATTGTGAAAAAACCGGACACAAATCTACGGAGTGTCGTGCTCCGAAAAAAGACAAAAAGAAGGGTAAAGCAGACATGGTTGAAAAGTATGATGATGTTGATGACTTATGTGTCATGCTTTCCGAATGCAACTTGGTGGGCAATCCTAAAGAGTGGTGGATTGATTCTGGAGCCACTCGCCATGTTTGAGCTGTTAAAGAAGCTTTTGCTACTTATGCTCCTGTTGGACCCTATGAGACGATTTCTATGGAAAATAATACAAAGGCCAAGATTGAAGGATGTGAGAAGATATTTCTCAAAACGACTTCTGTCAAAGTGGTGACTTTGAACAACGTCCTTCATGTTCCCGAGATTATGAAGAATTTATCTCTACTGGACTTTTTGATAAGAATGATTTTAAATGTGTTTTTGTTTCCGATAAGGTTGTAATAAGTAAGAATGAAATGTTTGTAGGAAAAAGTTACCTCACTGAGGGTCTTTTCAAGCTGAATGTAATGGTTGTTGAAAATAATAATAAAATTTCAGCTTCGTCTTACTTACTTGAGTTAAATGAATTATGGCATAACATTTGGGTCATGTTAATTATAAAACCTTGCAAAAAATGATTAATTTGGAAGTATTACCTAAGTTTGAATGTGACAAATCAAAATGTCAAGTATGTGTGGAATCTAAGTATGTTAAGCATCCTTATAAGTTAGTTGAAAGGAATTCAAATCCTTTAGACTTAATTCACACAAATATTTTTGACATGAAGTCAATACCATCTCGCGGTGGAAAGAAGTATTTCATAACTTTTATTGACGATAGTACTCGATATTGCTATATTTACTTACTTAATAGTAAAGATGAAGTAATAGACGCATTCAAGCAATACAAAAATGAAGTTGA
This sequence comes from Nicotiana tabacum, assembly GCF_000715075.1. Taxonomy (NCBI): domain Eukaryota; kingdom Viridiplantae; phylum Streptophyta; class Magnoliopsida; order Solanales; family Solanaceae; genus Nicotiana; species Nicotiana tabacum. Next base: position 22,032,620 of record NC_134099.1, on the reverse strand, counting down.
AACGCAACTTAACAAGAAATCAAAATGATAAGAAGTGATAGGGGTGGTGAATATGAATCTCCTTTTGAACAAATATGTTTAGAATATGGAATTATTCATCAAACAATAGCCCCTTACACGCCCCAATCCAATGGGATTGCGGAAAGAAAGAATCGTTCATTAAAGGAGATGATGAACGCATTATTGATAAGTTCTGGTTTGCCACAGAACTTGTGGGGGGAAGAAGCCGTTCTTACGGCTAGCCGAATACTAAATCGAGTACCTCATAGCAAAATACAATCCATTCCATATGAAAAATGGAAAGGAAGGAAGCTCAACTTGAATTATTTTAGAGTGTGGGGTATTTGGCAAAAGTGTAAGTTCTTAAACCCAAAAGGATAAAATAGAACCGAAAACCGTTGATTGTGTTTTCATAGGATATGCGACTAATAGTAAAGCATATCGATTTCTGGTTCATAAATCAGAAAATCCCGACATTCATAATAATACGGTTATAGAATCAGATAATGCTGAGTTCTTTGAAAATATATATCCGTATAAAAAGGAATGCGAGTCGATTGGTGAAGGATCTAAATGACCTCGGGAAGAAACAAAAGAAAGTACATTTAACTAGGAGGATCCAAGACGTATTAAACGTTAAAGAACGTCTACTTCATTTGGACCAGATTTTGTGACTTTCTTATTGAAAAATGAGCCTCAAACATTTAAAGAAGTTATGTCTTCTTCGGAATCATTGTTATGAAAAGAGGCAGTCAATAGTGAAATAGAATTCATATTGAACAACCATACATGGGAATTGGTTGATCTTCCTCCTGGAAATAAACCGTTAGGTTCTAAATGGATCTTAAGAGGAAAATGAAAGATGATGGCACTATTGACAAATATAAGGCAAGACTTATGGTCAAAGGGTATAGACAACGAAAAGGTCTTGACTATTTTGATACATACTTTCCAGTTACAAGAATTACGTCCATACGAACGTTAGTAGCGTTAGCTGCAGTTTATGGTCTTGAAATTCATCAAATGGATGTGAAGACGGCCTTGTTAAATGGAGAGTTGGAGGAAGAAATCTACATGGAACAACCTGAAGGGTTTGTGGTTCCAGGTAAAGAAAAGAAGGTCTGTAGACTTGTTAAGTCCCTTTACGGATTAAAACAAGCACCCAAACAATGGTATGCAAAATTTGACCAAACAATATTATCAAATGGATTTAAGATAAATGAATGTGATAAATGTGTGTACATTAAAAATGTTCCAAATCACATAGTTATTGTTTGCTTATATGTGGATGATATGCTCATAATGAGTGATGACATTGCCAACATAAATGCTACTAAGCGTATGCTAACTAGCAAGTTTGATATGAAAGACTTGAGAGTTGCTAATTTAATTATGGGAATTAAGATCCATAAGACTTCTCAAGGTCTGGCATTGTCACAATCTCATTATATTACTGTCACACCTCCTTTTTCCGCACCCTACGGGCGCGAGGGAGTTTTTTTTCCAATTAAAGGACAATCGAAACGGGATTGGTTTAATTATTTCAGAGTCGCCACTTGGGAGATTTAGGGTGTCCCAAGTCACCAATTTTAGTCCCGAATCGAGGAAAATAATGACTCCATATTATAGTTTGCGTACCAGAAATCCGGATAAGGAATTCTGTTAACCCGGGAGAAGGTGTTAGGCATTCCCGAGTTCCATGGTTCTAGCACGGTCGCTCAATTGTTATATTCGGCTTGATTATCTGATTTTATACAAGTATGAACTTATGTGCAAATTTTAACTTTTAACCGCTTTATTATTATTGTTTTTACAAGAATGTGAACATCGCTTAAAACACGTCTTTGGACTGCGTCACATGAAATGCACCCACAATCCGGAACGCATTTTATTTGATGTTTTGAGATTTGGCTTTGGGTCGCATGAAATGCACACCCGAGCTTAAGAAAGTAAATTATTAAACACGCGCCTAAAGAGACTATCGCGTTATTATTTTGCGGAGGCCGTGAAATTCGCTAAACGACCCTCCTGAATTCTAAGTAATTTTAGACAAGTATTTACTGAGGGCCCCGCAATTCGTGTTGTTATTCGGCGAGGCTCATCTCATTCTTATTTTTTAAAAGGAATTTGCAACGTCATGGAAATGCATCTCATACCACGTCACAGTAAATGTACCCGTGATTAAAGACACATTTCGATTTCGTTGGGATTTGGATTTGGGTCACATAAATGTGCACCCGAGTTTAGGGAGTTAACATTATTAAAGGCACGCCTAAAGCAACTAGCGCATTATTATTTTTTGGTAGGGCCGCGAAATTTGCTAAACGGCCCGTCCCAGAATCTAAGTATTTAATACACATATTTTGTGAAGGCTCCGCACTCTGTACATTTTTATATATTTTTTTTTGGCGAAGCTAGTCTCGTTTTTTTTATTTATTTATTTATTTTAGAAAGAAAAAAACAAGGCTAAAATAACTACATTTTTTTTTGCTACTTTGCGAGGTCATGAGTTGTAGATTAAACTTATTTGATGAAACGAATATTTTTCAGTGGGATTAAAATTACTCCTATGATTTTAACATTACTACTATACGTACAAACAACTCTTAAGACAAGCATGTAGATAACAATAATCTTAATATGAAGAAACAAATTGCGGAATAGCTACTTAAAATAACGAAATAAAGGAAGAGACATTCAACAAATCCGATACACAAACAGTGCATAGGAAATCCATATCATTTCATTCCATTTAAGCAAATATAACAAGTTTGGAAATGTATATGCACCTGTTTGAAGCAAGAACAACAACCAAACTGTCTCGACAGCTATCGGAAACCTCTCCAATGACGGAACCTCGATGTCGAACTCAACAATATCAGACCGGAAGCCACGAGCACAACCCGACGACGACCTCAGACGGTCTGCGCGACGATAACGAAGAAACGGCGGCAGCTGGGCATACTAACGCTAATGGCGTTACTGCTGGTTCGCGACTGGGGTGAGGAGGAGGCCTGGGGTTCGACTGGATGGGTTGTTGTCGTTGGTCGTGGTGTTGGGTTGCGACGGGGTGGTGTTTGGTCGTTGGTTATGGTGGTTATGGGTGGAGGTGACGGGGTGGTGTTTGGTCGTTGGTTATGGTGGTTATGGGTGGAGGTGACGGGGTGGTGTTTGGTCGTTGGTTATGGTGGTTATGGGTGGAGGTGACGGGGTGGTGTTTGGTCGTTGGTTATGGTGGTTATGGGTGGAGGTGACGGGGTGGTGTTTGGTCGTTGGTTATGGTGGTTATGGGTGGAGGTGACGGGGAGGGGTCAGCTGGGTGGTTTACCGGTAGAGGATGGTGTCGAAGAGGGCGCGACTGGTTTCAGTAGGTGTTGCTTGGGCGTGAGGCTGGTGAAGACGATGGTATGGCGGTTGACGGAGGTGGAGCTGGAGGTGGAGGGGGCTGTTAGCGGCGACAATGGTGGTGGCGGGTGCGTGGGGGGTGCGACTGGTTTCCTAGGGCTTTCTCTTCTTCTTCTTTGTGAAGAAGAAGATGAACAGTGAGCAAAAACCAATTTTCCGTTTTTTGTCCTTTTTTTCCAAAAAAAAGTCCCCCTCTTTCAAAGTTTGTCCGTGTATTTGTACAGTCCTTGCCCAGAAAAATGAGCCCCACGCGTGGTGGGGTTCAAGGCTTATGTTCCCCACGCGCGGTGGGGTTCCCCATGTGTCCTGGACACGGTTTATTATGGGCTAGGTCCGAAATTAGGCCTAAAACCGGGTAGTTTGAACCCGAATATTATTCTTTTGCCCGGACCCGAGAAATAGGAAAACGTTGCTTAACTAGTCCTATGTAAGCAAAATAACTACCAAAAATACGACTAGTATTCACACAAAACTATATATTTTTTAAATATTTTTCAAGATTTAAAATAGCTACAAAATATTAATAAAACTATTTTTGTAATTTTCGTTTTTTTAAATATTAAGATAAAATATGAAATAATGTTTTTTTTTGTATTTTTCAAAGTTAAAATGACTATAGAATATTAATAAAACTATATTTTTTGTAATTTTCGTTCTTTAATAAAGACAAAAATATGAAGTAATATTTTTGTATTTTTCGAAATTATAATGACTGCAAATATTTAGTAGAACCATATTTTTTTTGTAATTTTCGAATTTATATAAAGTACCAAAATAAAGTACAATTTTTGTATTTTTTCAAAATTATAATGACTGCAAACATTAATAGAACTATATTTTTTAGTAATTTTTGAATTTATATAAGGTACCAAAATAAAGTACAATTTTTTTGTATTTTTTCCACGTTTATGAGAAATGCATAAACTAAAATTTATATATGTATTTTTTGTGATTTTTTCTTTTTGCAACGAAATAAAGTAAAAATAGTTAAAATGGCTATATTAGACCCAATTTCACATATTCACGCTAAAAATGTGAAAAATCTCGGGGAGGGTCAAAAATCACGTGCTTACAGCTGCCCCTCTTTGACTGGAAACACGAAGAGTTTTCCGACAAAGAACGACTAGACGTGTTTTTGACCCGACCATTACTTGGACGGACTACACTTAAGGAAAGGGAGGGAATGTGACCGAGCCCTGGTATCTGAGCTGCCTACATATCCTTGGTTATACAGGAATCAGGCCACGTGTAGTTCGAAATGAGAGAGATAGTGAAGTGTACCGAGGTGAAGAGCCGATCGAGGTGCCGTTCCGTTGAGGTTCCGGTCTGCGGTCCTGTCGTTACAACAAAAACGAAGACTGAAAAAAGACTAACTAAGCCTATCAGCTACTAGTTACAGGGATTCCTATCTGTAAGTCTTCTGAAACTTGGTCTTGAGTCTTGAATGGTGCTTCATACAGACTTCAGGTTTGAACCTTGATACAGCTAGTTGTAGGTGCTAGTTCTTTGAGCGGACCACATCTGTTCTCTACTTCCGTACCTTGGGTTCTTTTCCCCTCTTGTTTTCTTGTTGTCTTTTCTTGACCAGCCTTTTGTGAATGTTGTGGATTTTATTGCTTCCTGCTGGAGATTCCTGTTGTATTCCTCTGCTTCATCGATTCTAAGTGTGCTCCTTTCTCATATGAGCGGGCTTTTGACTTCAATACTTTAATTGTATTCCCTTATTCTCCAGGTGGGTGCCTGATTTCTATTTTCTTTGTCCTTGTTCTCCAGGTGGACGCCTGATTTCTTCCTTCCTTTGTCCTTATTCTCCAGGTGGACGCCTGATTACTTCTTTTCTTTGTCCTTGTTCTCCAGGTGGACGCCTGATTTCTTCCTTCTTTGTCCTTGTTCTCCAGGTGGACGCCTGATTTCTATTTTTCTTTGTCCTTGTTCTCCAGGTGGACGCCCGATTTCTTCTTTTCTTCGACATATAACAAACTCCGTTCTACAGGCGGGTCTCCTATTGGTAAGATTAAACCCAGGAAGTGCGTCTCCTATGGTGAAACTAAACTGAGGAAGTGCGTCTCCTATTGGTAATGACATGCCTGCATTTATACTTGTGGGCGACCTAGAATATGGAGTGAATAGACAAAATGTATTCCCGCATTATACTGGTGGGCGACCTAGAACTTAAACGTATTCCCGCATTTTACTGGTGGGCGACCTAGAACTTAAACGTATTCCCGCATTTTACTGGTGGGCGACCTAGAACTTAAATGTATTCCCGCATTTTACTGGTGGGCGACCTAGAACTTAAATGTATTCCCGCATTTTACTGGTGGGCGACCTAGAACTTAAATGTATTCCCGCATTATACTGGTGGGCGACCTAGAACTTAAATGTATTCCCGCATTATACTGGTGGGCGACCTAGAACTTAAAAGTATTCCCGCATTTTACTGGTGGGCGACCTAGAACTTAAAAGTATTCCCGCATTTTACTGGTGGGCGACCTAGAACTTAAATGTATTCCCGCATTATACTGGTGGGCGACCTAGAACTTAAATGTATTCCCGCATTATACTGGTGGGCGACCTAGAACTTAAATGTATTCCCGCATTATACTGGTGGGCGACCTAGAACTTAAATGTATTCCCGCATTTTACTGGTGGGCGACCTAGAACTTAAATGTATTCCCGCATTTTACTGGTGGGCGACCTAGAACTTAAATGTATTCCCGCATTTTACTGGTGGGCGACCTAGAACTTAAATGTATTCCCGCATTTTATTGGTGGGCGACCTAGAACTTAAATGTATTCCCGCATTATACTGGTGGGCGACCTAGAACTTAAATGTATTCCCGCATTTTACTGGTGGGCGACCTAGAACTTAAATGTATTCCCGCATTATACTGGTGGGCGACCTAGAACTTAAATGTATTCCCGCATTATACTGGTGGGCGACCTAGAACTTAAATGTATTCCCGCATTATACTGGTGGACGACCTAGAACTTAAATGTATTCCCGCATTATACTGGTGGGCGACCTAGAACTTAAATGTATTCCCGCATTATACTGGTGGGCGACCTAGAACTTAAATGTATTCCCGCATTATACTGGTGGGCGACCTAGAACTTAAATGTATTCCCGCATTATACTGGTGGGCGACCTAGAACTTAAATGTATTCCCGCATTATACTGGTGGGCGACCTAGAACTTAAATGTATTCCCGCATTTTACTGGTGGGCGACCTAGAACTTAAATGTATTCCCGCATTTTACTGGTGGGCGACCTAGAACTTAAATGTATTCCCGCATTATACTGGTGGGCGACCTAGAACTTAAATGTATTCCCGCATTATACTGGTGGGCGACCTAGAACTTAAATGTATTCCCGCATTATACTGGTGGGCGACCTAGAACTTAAATGTATTCCCGCATTTTACTGGTGGGCGACCTAGAACTTAAATGTATTCCCGCATTTTACTGGTGGGCGACCTAGAACTTAAATGTATTCCCGCATTATACTGGTGGGCGACCTAGAACTTAAATGTATTCCCGCATTTTACTGGTGGGCGACCTAGAACTTAAATGTATTCCCGCATTATACTGGTGGGCGACCTAGAACTTAAATGTATTCCCGCATTATACTGGTGGGCGACCTAGAACTTAAATGTATTCCCGCATTATACTGGTGGGCGACCTAGAACTTAAATGTATTCCCGCATTATACTGGTGGGCGACCTAGAACTTAAATGTATTCCCGCATTATACTGGTGGGCGACCTAGAACTTAAATGTATTCCCGCATTATACTGGTGGGCGACCTAGAACTTAAATGTATTCCCGCATTATACTGGTGGGCGACCTAGAACTTAAATGTATTCCCGCATTATACTGGTGGGCGACCTAGAACTTAAAAGTATTCCCGCATTTTACTGGTGGGCGACCTAGAACTTAAATGTATTCCCGCATTATACTGGTGGGCGACCTAGAACTTATATGTATTCCCGCATTATACTGGTGGGCGACCTAGAACTTAAATGTATTCCCGCATTATACTGGTGGGCGACCTAGAACTTAAATGTATTCCCGCATTATACTGGTGGGCGACCTAGAACTTAAATGTATTCCCGCATTATACTGGTGGGCGACCTAGAACTTAAATGTATTCCTGCATTATACTGGTGGGCGACCTAGAACTTAAAAGTATTCCCGCATTTTACTGGTGGGCGACCTAGAACTTAAATGTATTCCCGCATTATACTGGTGGGCGACCTAGAACTTAAATGTATTCCCGCATTATACTGGTGGGCGACCTAGAACTTAAATGTATTCCCGCATTATACTGGTGGGCGACCTAGAACTTAAATGTATTCCCGCATTATACTAGTGGGCGACCTAGAACTTAAATGTATTCCCGCATTATACTGGTGGGCGACCTAGAACTTAAATGTATTCCCGCATTTTACTGGTGGGCGACCTAAAACTTAAATGTATTTGAAGTTGTTTCCCCGTTCTTCCGAGAAAATTTTGACAGTCGGTAGAAAATTTTCTGCCCCGGTTTTGGTGACTTCCCTGGCGTTGCATCTTGCTGCCATCATCAATCCTTTGTTTTCCTGCAGCAGACAAAAGGATTTAATTAGTTTTCATCGTGGTGGTAGAGGGTGCCTTTCCGGCGGATGATTTTTCCTCTCTTCCCCTTTTCTTGCTCTATGTCCCTATAATTGGTTAGTGGACAAAATTGCCTGCTGGGGGTCTCTGGCCTGCTGGGGATTGGCTTTCAATTAATCCCCTTTTCTGCTTTCTCTTTACGCACATGCTGTGGGAGTCTGTTTTTAATTCCCGAAACCACTCCCTTTATGAGCTTACTTCCTCCAAAATTGCCGGGCACGATCACTGCATTGCCTGGGATCGGCCTTTAAGACTGTTTGTATTATCCTGCATTGGATGAATTCCCCTCCGGTTTCTGGTGGTAAGCTTTGAAAAATCCTTTCAAGGCACATTTTAGGAAAAGAAATAAAAGATAGAAAAAGGAGAAAATCTTTCTGAACCAATATTTTGGTGGGAGAAGAAACTCAAAAGAACTTATCTGGAGGACATGACTGGTCCCTGTGATCATGACGCGCACCACCGATTCCCGACCCAGTCTATTTGTATCAATAGATTTGCCCGATGGTTTGATTTGCTGGGGCTGATAAAGGAGTGCCCATTTCGAATGTTGTAGCTTTTGTTGATCTGTCTTGTCGCCTCATAGTGCCCTTCGAGGGGTTTTCACTAATGAGACTCTCTCTTTTCTCTCATCTCCCGGCGCCTTATGGTGCCTGTGAAGGTTTTCACCAATAAGACTCTCTCATTTCATATCCCTCATCTTACATCGCCTCTCGGTGCCTGTGAAGGTTTTCACCAATAAGACTCTCTCATTTTATTTCTTTCGAGGAATCGGGGCGTTGTAGATACGACCCTCTCTTCTGGGGATTCTTTTGACCATCAATTCATTCCCAGTCTTACGATCCTCTTCTTTGCTGGGGATCGGTGTATTATTCTCGGCCTCATTTGCCTGACTCGACATCTCTTGAACATTGATCGGGAGGTCTTTTGGACGTCGATGTTGGTTTTGGTGTGGGGTTAAAGAAAGGCTATAAAAATGAAAATAATTTGATGGGTGATGTGCTACAACTTTTGGAATCAAACCTTTGTTGGAACTTAAAACATAACCTCTGCCCCAGTTTTCTTGCTTGGGGAATTTATTTTTTTACACTTATGTTGCGCTATGTGCGTTACGCACACTGTGCCTATTATGCACACTATGTACATTATGCATCCTATATTTGCTATGATGCATACTATAACCGAGCCGTGAGGCGCCTACGTATCCTCTTCGAGGAATCAGGTCAAACGTAGTTCCCACGATTTTGTATTTCTTGTGATTTTATCTTCTTCTTCTTTTTCTTTTCCTTCTTTTCATTTTATTTCTCTTTTCTTTTTCTCTCTTTTTTTTTCTCTTTTTTTTTTCCATGTCTTTTCCATTAGTGATTCCAAAAGAGGGGTATGAAAGAATTACTTAAGGCTCAAAGGGGGAAGCAAGGGTTAAAAGTGTTTGGATAGAAGAAAGAATTGCCTCCGTCATCTCATTATCCAACAAATGCCAAATACAAACAAATAAACCAAAAATTGCCATAATTAAAGAAATTACGCATAATATCTATTGACTGCATCTGAATTGATAGCCATGTCGACACATCTACCCTCGACATCTGTCAAACACAAAGCACCGTTGGACAATACTCTGGTCACGATATAAGGCCCTTGCCAATTTGGGGCGAATTTGCCTTTTGCCTCGACCTGTTGTGGGAGGATCTTCTTCAATACCTGCTGCCCTACTTCAAACTTCCTGGAGCGCACCTTCTTATTATATGTTCTTGCCATTCTCTTCTGGTACAACTGACCATGACACACTGCTGCCAACCTTTTCTCATCTATCAGGCTCAACTGTTCCAATCGAGCTTTGACCCATTCATCATCATTAATCCCGGCTTCAATGACAATTCGGAGGGACGAAATTTCGACCTCCGCTGGTATTACGGCCTCAGTTCCATACACCAACAAATAAGGAGTTGTGCCTATAGAAGTTCGGACGGTAGTGCGGTAACCCAACAAAGCAAAGGGTAATCTCTCGTGCCATTGTCTGGACCCTTCCACCATTTTTCGCAGTATCTTCTTGATATTCTTATTGGCTGCTTCGACTGCTCCATTCGCCTTGGGACGATATGGGGTGGAATTGCGGTGTGTAATCTTGAATTGTTGGCATACCTCTCTCATCAGGCTGCTATTAAGATTCGCACCGTTATCCGTGATGATCACTTTTGGGATCCCAAATCTACAGATGATATGGGAGTGAACAAAGTCCACCACTGCCTTCTTGGTTACTGATTTGAAGGTTTTAGCCTCAACCCATTTGGTGAAGTAATCAATGGTCACTAGGATGAACCTATGACCGTTGGATGCTGCCGGCTCGATGGGCCCAATGACATCCATGCCCCATGCCACAAACGGCCAGGGTGTTGACATCGTATGTAACTCTGTTGGCGGAGAATGAATCAAATCTCCATGTATCTGGCACTGATGGCATTTCCTCACAAAAGTGATACAGTCGTGTTCCATGGTGAGCCAATAACACCCTGTTCGAAGGATCTTTCTTGCCAATATATATCCGCTCATGTGTGGCCCACAAACTCCAGCATGTACCTCTGCCATAACCGTCGTTGCTTGACTGGCATCTATGCATCTCAACAATCCCAAATCCGGGGTTCTTTTGTACAATACTCCTCCACTGAGGAGAAACCATTCGACAAACGCCGAAGGGCTCTTTTTTGGTCTCTAGAGGCATGTTCTGGATATATCCCCATTCTGAGGTATTCCTTGATATCATGAAACCAGGGTTCGCCATCTGCTTCTTCTTCTATGGCATTGCAGTAAGCGTGCTGATCACGGACCTGGATGTGTAGAGGATCAACATACATTTTGTCAGGGTGGTGCAACATTGATGCTAAGGTGGCCAAGGCATCCGCAACCTCATTGTGAACTCTCGGGATGTGTTTGAACTTCACCGATCGAAATTGCTTGCTCAGATCATGCAAGCATTGTCGGTATGGTATGAGATTTAGATCCCGTGTTTCCCATTCACCCTGAATTTGATGTACCAAGAGGTCCGAGTCTCCCAAGACCAAGATGTCTTGGACATCCATGTCAGCAGCCAAGCGTAGACCCAGAATGCAAGCCTCATACTCGGCCATATTGTTGGTGCAATAGAAGCGTAGTTGAGCCGTAACAGGATAATGCCGTCCTGTTACAGAAATGAGTACTGCTCCTATTCCAACCCCTTTCGCGTTTGCAGCTCCATCGAAGAAAAGCTTCCAACCTAGTTCCTCAGGCAATTCCAACTCATTTGTATGCATTACCTCTTCGTCAGGAAAATACGTTCTTAAGGGCTCGTATTTTTCATCAACGGGATTCTCTGCCAAATGGTCTGCCAGCGCCTGGGCTTTCATGGTCGTCCTCGTTACATAGACGATATCAAACTCTGTGAGCAGAATTTGCCATTTTGCCAACCTTCCCGTGGGCATAGGTTTCTGAAAGATATACTTCAATGGGTCCAAACGGGACATGAGATACGTAGTATACGAAGACAGGTAGTGTTTCAACTTCTGAGCTACCCAAGTTAGGGCACAACATGTTTTCTCGAGTTGAGTGTACTTGACCTCATGTACTGTGAATTTCTTGCTAAGATAGTAGATGGCTTGCTCCTTCCTTCCTGTGTCATCATGTTGCCCCAATACACAACCAAATGAATTTTCCAAGACCGTCAGGTAAAGAATTAGGGGCTTCCCGGGCTTAGGCGGGACCAATACGGGTGGATTAGACAGATACCCTTTGATTTGGTCGAAAGCCTCCTGACACTCTGCCGTCCAACCTACTGCAGCATCCTTTCTCAGCAGCTGAAATATGGGCTCACAAGTTGCTGTGAGTTGAGCGATGAACCTGCTGATGTAATTGAGTCTACCCAGCAAACTCATTACCTCTGTTTTGTTCCTTGGCGGTGGCAAATCTCGGATGGATTCAATTTTGGATGGGTCTAACTCAATCCCCCGTCGACTGACGATGAATCCTATCAACTTTCCTGATGGAACCCCGAATGCGCATTTGGCCGGGTTAAGCTTGATGTCATACCTTCGGAGTCTTTGGAAAAATCTCCTTAGGTCTGCCACATGGTCCTCCTGACGCCAAGATTTGATGATCACATCATCGACGTACACCTCGATTTCTTTGTGTATCATGTCATGAAACACGGCAGTCATTGCTCGCATGTACGTTGCCCCGGCATTCTTTAACCCGAACGGCATTACCCGATAGCAGTAGGTTCCCCATGGCGTAATAAACGCTGTCTTCTCAGCATCCTCCTCGTCCATTAGGATCTGATGATAACCCGCATAGCAATCCACAAAGGATCCGATCTCGCGCCCAGCGCAATTATCGATCAGGATATGAATGTTGGGTAACGGAAAATTGTCCTTGGGACTTGCTTTGTTGAGGTTGTGGTAGTCGACGCACACCCTGATTTTTCCATCCTTCTTTGGGACTGGTACCACATTGGCCAACCACTCGGGATATCGAGTGACCCGAATGACCTTTGCCTGCAACTGCTTAATCACCTCTTCTTTGATTTTTACACTCATTTCTGTTTTAAATTTCCTTAGTTTTTGCTTGACCGGAGGGTATGCCGGGTCAGTGGGCAATTTGTGAACCACTAAATTGGTGCTTAATCCAGGCATATCGTCATATGACCATGCAAAAACATCTTTGAATTCCATGAGGGTTTTGATCAATTCTTCTCTGACATTCGGCTCAATGTGGATACTAATTTTGGTCTCTTGGACGTTATCAGCGTCTCCTAGATTCACAGCCTCGGTGTCATTTAGGTTAGGCTTGGGTTTCTCTTCAAATTGGCACAGTTCTCGGTTTATCTCTTCGAAGGCTTCCCCTTCGTCACATTCAGATTCATCGTCACAAACGACCTCTTGCATCATTGAGTCGGTTTCAGATTGATTTATTAGACTAGGTCGAAGATCCGCTGTGCATGCCATGTCATTAAAACCAGTAAAAAGAGAACTGTTCAGAAAGAAAAAGAACAAAACAAAATTAAAATGGGACAAAAGAAAAGAACTTCATTAAACTTGCGGGATAAAAGGGTTCACACTTTTACAAAAACGAAAGTAAAATTTGGATTACACCCTTGAATAATCCGGACAAAACAAAACACACAAAACATAAATCAAAGCCTACTACCAAGACTCCCCTCGGACAGGAAGAGGAGTAACTGTCCAATTGTTGGTCTTGGCCTCAGGCCCCACAAACTGTATCTCTGCTCTGCTAGAACCTTCTCCAGCTTCCACCATACTGACATCCGCGAATAGCCTCTCAAAACTCTGATTCAGGTCTTCATTTATACCGATCAAAGGTCCTCGAATCTTTGGGACCGGCGACCCCTTGGCATTTGCTTTGACAAAAGACCTTGAGAGACGTGGCACTGGTTTAGGCAGAAACCAAACCCTCTTCTTCATTTTTCGCGCTTGCTTCCTATCTGCTGCGGTTGGTTTGAACCCCAATCCGAAAGTTTCCAGATTTTTAGGAAGGGAGACAGGTTGGACAATCCCATGAAGCTCGGCTCCCAGGCCTTTTCCCGGCACAAATCCGTTACCCAGCATTTCTGAGACCATCATGACTGTTGCGGCAGCTACCCTAGGGTGCGGGATGATTTCTCCTTCAGAAATTTTGTTGGCCGACCCTGTATCGAAAATCTGGTAGACCCAAGGACCTTTGTCATCAGCGGTCTCTATGAAAGGTACAATGGTTCCGCCCATGGTGCACGTTGTATCCTCGCCGTGTAACACGACCTCTTGTCTTTCCCACTCGAACTTCACCATCTGATGTAGGGTGGAAGGCACCGCTTTGGCTGCATGAATCCAGGGTCGTCCTAACAGCAGGTTATAAGAAACTGTGGCATCTAACACCTGGAATTCCATGGTAAACAGGACTGGACCAATGGTCATTTCCAGTACAACATCCCCTACAGTGGCTGTTCCGTTTCCGTCAAACCCTCGGACACAGATGCTATTCTTGCGGATTCTTCCGCGGTCGATCTTTAACTGGTCCAGAGTGGATAATGGACAAATGTTGGCGCTTGAGCCGTTATCCACCAATACTCGAGTTACCACCGAGTCTTCACATTTGACGGCTAGGTATAGAGCTTTATTGTGCTCCGTACCTTCCACCAGCAGGTCATCATTTGAGAATGTTACCCTGTTTACCTCGAAAATCTTGCTGGCAATGGTTTCCAGGTGGTTTACAGAAATCTCACTGGGTACATGAGCTTCGTTCAATATCTTTAGCAGGGCCCGACGATGCTCCTCAGAATGGATCAGTAACGACAACAGTGAGATCTGGGCCGGTGTTTTTCTCAGCTGTTCGACCACAGAATAGTCCTGTACTTTCATCTTCCTCAGGAACTCTTCAGCCTCTTCTTCGGACGCAGGTTTCTTGGTTGCAACTGGGTTGGTTCTTCTTAGCTCCACCGGAGCAAAACATCGACCTGATCGAGTCAGCCCTTGCGCTTCACAACTGACTTCTTCCACCTGTTTTCCTTTGTACATCACCACCGCCTTTTCATATTTCCAAGGCACAGCCCTGCTGTCAATCATCGGCAGTTGGACCACAGGCTTTATGGTCACCCGTTCTCTACATACTCCTTTCAACACGACTGCCTGTGTGGGCGGGATCCCTGGTATTACCAACTTGCTTGGCTCGGGTTTGCTTGTTATGGCGGATGGACTCTTTCCCAATATCACTACCGGCTTGACGCCTCCTCCCTGCGACTGTACACTCGTTCCTCCACTGGTTAAGACTTCTTTCGGGGCGGCTTGGATCATCATCACTGTTTGTGAGGGTTTTCTTAATTCTCCTCCCTCACACACCAACTCAATCATGTGAGTTTTGTGGTGCGCTGGCAGTGGGTTTTGGTTGATGTTAGGAGCCTCCGGTGTCTGGACCTCGATCTTATTGGTGTCAATAAGATCCTGTATGGCATGCCTTAATTTCCAGCACTTCTCGGTATCATGCCCGAGCATCCCTGAACAGTATTCACAACTGATTGATCGATCCAAGTTCTGAGGTGGGGGATTTGGTTCTCGAGTCTGGACAGGACTAACCAAACCCAATTGCCTCAGCTTGTGGAACAAAGCGGTGTAGGTTTCTCCCAACTCCGTGAAAGTTCTCTGCTTCCGCTACCTGTCATTCCTAGCATCTGGATTTCCTCGGAAGCCTGCCCCTGAAGGGTTTCTATACGCCCTCGGTGGAGGATAGGTGTTTTGTGGTGGTGCATATATGTTCTGGGGAGTCGGCGCGCGCCATTGTGGGCGAACCGGAGGCTGAGTGTATGCTTGGGCCTGGTGTATGGAACAATGTGGTTCTCGAGGCGGATAGAAATTTTGTGGTGGGTTGTATGGGTAGTTTGACCTGTGAGGTCTGGGTTGGTTGTAGTGCGGCCTGCCAGCCCTGGACCAACTGCCTGCCTCGATCGTGGCAACCTCTTCTTTCTTTCTTCTCAGCGCACCTCCCGTGCCGCTTTGAATAGCCTGGGTTGTGGCTTTGAGTGCCGAATAGTTCAAGATTTTGTCAGACCTCAGACCCTCTTCTATCATGACCCCTATCTTGACCACCTCGTTGAAAGATTTTCCAACTGTTGTCACCAAGTGACCAAAATAGGTTGGATCCAGTGTCTGCAAGAAATAGTCCACCATCTCTCCCTCTCTCATGGGAGGATCGACTCTAGCTGCTTGTTCTCTCCAGCAGAACCCGAACTCGCGAAAACTTTCCCCGGGTTTCTTCCCAGTTCTCAATAATGTGAGACGGTCAGGGACTATCTCGAGATTGTACTGGAAATGACCTGCAAAAGCCTGCGCCAGATCATCCCACGTGTACCACCTGCTGGAATCCTGCCTGGTATACCATTCTAGTGCAGATCCGCTCAAACTTTGGCCGAAATAAGCTATCAGCAGCTCATCCTTGCCGCCTGCCCCCCTCATTTTGCTACAGAATCCCCGCAAATGTGCCATGGGATCACCGTGCCCTTCATATAAATCAAACTTAGGCATCTTGAACCCAGCCGGGAGTTGGACGTCTGGGAAAGGGCACAGATCTTTGTATGCTACGCTGACTTGATTGCTCAGCCCGTGCAAGTTCCTGAAGGACTGCTCCAGGCTTTTGAACTTTCTCAATACTTCATCCTGTTCAGGGGCCTTAGCCGGCTTCTCAATCTCTGCCGGCACTTCCAAATGTGGATTGTAAGCCTGTAGTTCGGGGGCGTGAAACGTAGGCTCGGGGGGGTAGTATTGTGTATCGTGAGCCTGAAACAATGGCTCACTGGTCGTTCTTTGCAAAGGGGCTGATGTTGGTCCCACAAAAATGGGAATATTGGGTGTTGAGAGAGGTTGATGGGGTGGTGGAGCTTGGGAATCATGAGGGCTTCTTTCTTGATGATAAAGGGGATTTGGGCGGCTTGTGGAAGGGCCAGAGTGAGGGTATTCCGGCATGTGCCCCAGTGTTTCAGGGCTCTTTTGTGTTTTGGCTATGACTAGCTGCATTGCATTCATCTCTAGTCCCATCCTTTCAATCTTTTCCATCGCTTCTTTTAGCAACTGGCTCATCGGCCTCTCTTCCTCATTACTATTCTCTGAAGTAGTCATGCTGGTTGCTATCGGTCCTTTGGATCTGGTTTGATAGGAGAGTGCTGCCAGAGTTCCTTAACAACTTCTTTGTTTGATTCAGACAACAACAAACTTTGTTAGAGTTAGAGTTTAACAGATTTGATCATAACACATAGAGGATGCAATGCACCTAGGCAGTTAATCATTTCTACATGCTTTGCTTCAAACAACATGCGTCATCCCGGTTCGCTCATTCGTCCCCTTTTAAAGTACTTTGGGAAACCCTGTGTTTTATTTTATTTTGTATTTTCTTTTCTTTCTTTATTAAAAGCGGTCGAATCTTATGGGGATTGCCTACGTATCACGTCCCCGCGTGAATCAGACCAGGCGTAGTTCTGCCTTAAAGTAAAGAAACACAAAATTCTTGTGAAATCGTTAAATTCATTCTCAAAATTTTGCTATTACAAATCACTTCAAGCAAGGAATAGCAATAGTACAGACTCCACAGTTCTTAACCCGTTTTGACTAAAAGAAAAGAAAACAACATATGGAAAAACAACAAAGCCAAATAAACAAGACTCAACCAAAGATTAATTTTCCAACTTAGGGGCCCGCGAGGCATTATTCGGCCTTTCCGCGGCCCTTGGTGTGAGGTCCCTCTGCAGGCTTTTCAACGCATTCATGATTCCGTGGACGCAACCCATGATGGAAACAAGGAGGGTCTTCCGAGGCATTTGCTCGCATGCCAGGCATCTCATGTAGATGTAATGCCCAATCTCGTCGATCCTTCCTCGAATGTTGTCCCTTTCTGCGAACAAATGCCTTATCTGTCGGTTCTTCAACCCCAGTGTTTGCGCATTGTTGGCAAGCTGATCCTGGAATATCTCCATTTGTCTTTCCATTCTGGTCATTGCATCGTAACATCGCCTTCTGTCGGCTTGGGCATCTCGTGCTTGTTTGACGATCCGATCATGTAGAGTGGAGTTCGTCTCCCTCAATATTCCGACGCTCATCTCATAATCCCTTATGACCTGTTGCAAACGCTGCTTCCGGGCCATTGTGTGCCTTGCCCATCTGACCTTCATCCTTGCTATGCATGCTTCTGATTGTTCTAATTCTTCTTGGCTCTGGATGACCTGACTTCTCAAACTTGCTATCAATCTTTCGTCAGAGCGACGCTTCTGTCGGTCAACGTTACTCTTACTGTCTTGGCGAAGGCGTGCCTTCAAGGTTTGGTTTTCTTGGGCTAGCTTGTTTCTTTCAGCCTGCTCCGAGGCGGCTAGCACATTGTTCTCAAATACAAGCCTTTCGACTTGTTGCTTTAGCTTCCCGATTTCAACCAGGTAACCTTCCTCCCTTTTTAACCATCCCCATTGCTCTTGTGAATCATCTGTGAAGTGTTGGACGTGGGCCCTTTTAGCAGGTCTTTGCCGAATCTGAAATCTTCTCTCGAACCAAGCGTTGTACTTTGGGTCTACCTCACCTTTAGCTAGTTCTCGCACCATGGTCTTGGGCTCCAAGAATCTACATTCATGCCATATTTTTCTAATTTTCCCCTCGGGGAATATGACTCTCGGGCTTAATTCCATGGCATGCTTGCTCAGATCTTCATCAGTAGGGACTACTTGAAACCTGCCCAGTTGTCGTAATACCCGATGAGGGGCATATGGCTAGATGCTGCGAAGCCCCATTAAGAGAACATGACATTCTTCAGCCGACATGTAGATCACCTCAGTATTAGTCAACCAACCGAATGCCCATTCAATTTGGTCAGCTGTTGTTGACCTTAACCGTGTAAACCATGCTTCGACACCTTCAGGAAATCTGGCGCCTGTCATGCGCTTCTTGAATCCGCTGATACAATTCCTCTCGGTCAACCCGTGGTTCATGTATCCTACTCGGTGATGGAGATGTTCCTGCATCCATAGCTGAAGTAACAGGTTGCAACCTTGGAAGAACTTGCCTCCTTCTCGGCATATAGTCAGAGCCCGGTAGATTTCGGACAAAATCAAAGGAACCACAGTACTATTGGTTCTTTTGACTGCAACGTCGGCCATACCTACCAGACCTATCTCTATCTTTTTATCCTTCCTTGGACAGACCATGACTCCCAAGAATGCTGTGATAAAAGCCAAAGTACGTCTTGCTTCCCATTTGTTTCTGTTCCCTCCGTGAGTTAACCCAAGGTTCGGTTCCTCGAAACCCTGCGGGGTTCCGTACCGCTGATACAAGAAATGGAGATCACAATATCCTCTCGATAAATTGTCATGTTGTACCTTCCGACTAATGCTTAGTAGATCCAGAAACGCATGCGGAGACACTGGCCTTGGCGAAAGCAAATATTGCCCTCTTAACCTCTCATTCAATCCCGCATATCCGGCGACTTCCTCAAGTGTTGGTGAAAGTTCAAAGTCAACAAAACGGAATACATTGCGGGTTGGGTCCCAAAATGGTATTAGAGCTTCAAGAATATCTGTCCTTGGCCTAACGCCCAACAAATTTACAAAACCTCCCAATATTCTTCCTACTACCTCTTTGCTATTGGCTTCCAAATCATTCCACCACATGTGGAGTTGTAGGGGGACCTCGCTGAGGGCCGAGAATGGTTCATTTTGCTCTGTGCTCATCCTGCACATTTATTAAGGTGACCTTTTAGGCGAAAACAGAAACCTTTATTTTGACTCTAAACAAAAATCTTGGAAAACAAAACAAACAGTATATGTATTTATATACATGTGTGTACATATATGCTTTATGGTATATCATTATTGGTAAAATGAAAAGGGGAGTTGGACCCGATTAGGGTTGCCTACGTATCTCACATCCGGTGAGAATCAAACCGGCGTAGTTCGGGTTATAAACTAACTAGCTTATTATTTTATTTTATTTATTTTTTCTTTTTCTCTTTTTTTTGAAAATAGAGTAAAATAAAATAAAAACTCATTCCTCATTCCTAGCTTGCCATTTGTTTTTCTCTTTTCCTTTTTTCCTTTCTTTTTTTTTCTTTTTTTTTCATTTTTTTTCATTCTCTTTTTCGTTTCTTTTTTTTTTTTCTCTTTGTTGTGGTCGAATCTTATGGAGATTGCCTACGTATCATGACTCCGCATGAATCAGACCTTGCGTAGTTCGGACCAATAAAAGATAAACAATACTAATCATTTTTTCAATTTATATATTAAAATAAACTGAAAAACAATCAAAGAAACCACATATTCTAATTAAAGATTTATAAACTCAAAAACAAAAGGCTAGCTCCCTTTCTCTGTTCGACAAATGCAACCAAATGGTTATTTTTGCAAATGTGACCCCTTCCAAATTTCACATGAATTTTGAGGTCGGGGAGGATTATTTATGACACTTTACAAACTTGTCCGTTCTCTTACGAAAATAGCCTTTCGACAACTGAAAGATACTCTAAGGCTATTTCGGCAAGAACGGTTTAAGACGCGGCCGAAGCTGGCTCGGCTTATTTTATTTTTTCATTTTTTTTACTAAACATCCAAATGGCATTCACCTGACCGTTTACTCTTTGTTTCTTTTTTCAAATTACGATAAAACCCTTGTGTTGCAAACATGGCCTTTCGACGTCTCGGGGACGAAGCTTTTTAAGGCTGTGTGGGTCAACTGGACCAAACTCCTAGACATGACCCAAAAGGTGGCTGTTTACGCAAAGTCAGCCTTCCGGCGTCCCTTTCGGGAACATTCGGCTATTTATGACAAACAACATCTCCTGACTTAGTTATGACTCTTTTATCGTTTTTTAAAAATAGGAAACTCAATATTGCAAACACGGTCTGTCAACGTCTCGGGGACGAAGATTTTTAAGGCTGTGTGGGTCAACTGGACGAAATCTTAAAATGACCCAAAGGTGGCTGTTTATGCAAAGTCAGCCTTCCGGCGTCCCTTTCGGGAACATTCGGCTATGTCTTGATAAAACAGCGTCACCCGACTTCTTTATGACAAAAACTAAAATTTGACATATATATATATATATTTTTGTTATTATTATTATTATTTGTTTTTTTTGGCTTTTTAGCAAAAGGTGGGGTTGGACCCGATGAGGGTTGCCTACGTATCTCACATCCGGTGAGAATCAAACCCGCGTAGTTCGGGTAAAAGAACTACTTTAAAAGAAGAAATGAAGTATTTTTTGGATTTTTGATTGATCTTTTTTTTTGAAAGAAATACTTCTAAGATATATTTTTGAATTTCATTTGCTTTTTTCTTTTATTCTAAAGAAGAAAAATATATTTTTTGGAATTTTACCTTTAATAAAAGAAACGCTCTAAAATGTTTTTTTTTTTTTGAATTCCCTTTCAATTTTGAAAGAAGAATCAAAATATTCTCGGATTTTTTATTTTATATTTTTTTTATTTTGTTTATTTAGTTTTTTTTTTTAAAAAACAATTGAAAAGACTTTCTAAAGAAGTCAATAATGGAAAATATTTTTGGATTATTTGTTTTGAGAATTGGGATTCTAAAAACTTTTGGCAAGACAATTGTTCTTGCAACAGATAAAGATATATATAAATTTTTTGGAAAATAAGAAAAACTTTTTGGATTTTTTATATATATATATATACTTGCGACAGATAATGAAAGACTCCTTTTATTTTTTCTTTTATATGTTTTTTTTTGCATTTTCATAAGCAAATAAAAAAACCATTTATTTATTTTTTTAAAATAAGACTCTTTTTTCATTTTCTTTTTAATGGCAAGACAAACTATATATCTTTTCTCCTTTTTTTTAAAAACAAAACAGAGCGACGACCTTTTTTTTCCTTTGCTTTTAATAAAGCAAACTAACACATTTTTTTTATTTTCTCAAAATTTCGG
Organism: Nicotiana tabacum; assembly: GCF_000715075.1. Classification (NCBI taxonomy): domain Eukaryota; kingdom Viridiplantae; phylum Streptophyta; class Magnoliopsida; order Solanales; family Solanaceae; genus Nicotiana; species Nicotiana tabacum. The sequence goes on along the minus strand of NC_134099.1, from coordinate 22,011,139 downwards.
CAGAGTTTCGACACTACTTGGACATTTGTTTTTTTTTTCTAACAATAAGTAGTTATATCTCTACACTGTTATTTTCTCCTCTTTTCCACTATTTTCTAATTTGTGGATGATGATGAAAACATACACAATCTTTTTTTTTTCGAATTTTCAATGTTTTTTTTATTATATATATACATATATATTTTATTTTTTATATCTATTATATTTTCAAAAATGTGGCATGGGGGACATAGGGAATTTCAAGACTTCTTGGATTCCGCAAATGTTCCCCATGTGCTTTTCCCAAAAATGAAGCGTGGGGGGACATAGAGAATTCCAAGACTTCTTGGATTCCACAAATGTTCCCCATGCTTTGATTAAAATAACAACATGCTGGTAATGACCAAATGACTCATTCACCCTTGACTAAATACAACATGTAGCACATAGGATGCCAAAAGCTGGTCTATTATTTTCAGGCTGCTTGTCCTAGACGGACCCAACCTCTGTGTTGAGTCCCCTAAGTCAAATGCACATGATGCAAATAAACGTTCCTACTAGGGATCCGGCATGTGGCTTTGTTATACTAGGTTCAGAACCTGGGCGTTTGTTCTAGACCTGGCTTACCCGTGCGGACAGCTCGAGCCGAGGGGGGGCAGCGTACCGAGAATACAGAAGCTTCACCTGCTTAGCAACTTATCCGAACCTCGTTCTAAATTGAGATTTGACACTATACAGAAAAGAAGTCATACGAAGTACGCCCTTCTTCATGATTTAGAAGACTCAGAAAGTATAGGGGTTTCGGCACAGTTTATATACAGTTCACGTAATATCAAAGCAGTAAAAGCAGCATTTAGCACATTAGGCTCAAACATGTAAAAATCAGATGATGAATAAAGCCAAATAATAACAATTATTTTAAGCTCGAATTCTTAACCCTGAACCAGTGGTTCTGGTTTTAGCCAATCCCCAGCAGAGTCGCCAGAGCTGTCACACCTCCTTTTTCCGCACCCTACGGGCGCGAGGGAGTTTTTTTTCCAATTAAAGGACAATCGAAACGGGATTGGTTTAATTATTTCAGAGTCGCCACTTGGGAGATTTAGGGTGTCCCAAGTCACCAATTTTAGTCCCGAATCGAGGAAAATAATGACTCCATATTATAGTTTGCGTACCAGAAATCCGGATAAGGAATTCTGTTAACCCGGGAGAAGGTGTTAGGCATTCCCGAGTTCCGTGGTTCTAGCACGGTCGCTCAATTGTTATATTCGGCTTGATTGTCTGATTTTATACAAGTATGAACTTATGTGCAAATTTTAACTTTTAACCGCTTTATTATTATTGTTTTTACAAGAATGTGAACATCGCTTAAAACACGTCTTTGGACTGCGTCACATGAAATGCACCCACAATCCGGAACGCATTTTATTTGATGTTTTGAGATTTGGCTTTGGGTCGCATGAAATGCACACCCGAGCTTAAGAAAGTAAATTATTAAACACGCGCCTAAAGAGACTATCGCGTTATTATTTTGCGGAGGCCGTGAAATTCGCTAAACGACCCTCCTGAATTCTAAGTAATTTTAAACAAGTATTTACTGAGGGCCCCGCAATTCGTGTTGTTATTCGGCGAGGCTCATCTCATTCTTATTTTTTAAAAGGAATTTGCAACGTCATGGAAATGCATCTCATACCACGTCACAGTCAATGTACCCGTGATTAAAGACACATTTCGATTTCGTTGGGATTTGGATTTGGGTCACATAAATGTGCACCCGAGTTTAGGGAGTTAACATTATTAAAGGCGCGCCTAAAGCAACTAGCGCATTATTATTTTTTGGTAGGGCCGCGAAATTTGCTAAACGGCCCGTCCCAGAATCTAAGTATTTAATACACATATTTTGTGAAGGCTCCGCACTCTGTACATTTTTATATATTTTTTTTTGGCGAAGCTAGTCTCGTTTTTTTTTATTTATTTATTTATTTTAGAAAGAAAAAAACAAGGCTAAAATAACTACATTTTTTTTTTGCTATTTTGCGAGGTCATGAGTTGTAGATTAAATTTATTTGATGAAACGAATATTTTTCAGTGGGATTAAAATTACTCCTATGATTTTAACATTACTACTATACGTACAAACAACTCTTAAGACAAGCATGTAGATAACAATAATCTTAGTATGAAGAAACAAAATGCGGAATAGCTACTTAAAATAATGAAACAAAGGAAGAGACATTCAACAAATCCGATACACAAACAGTGCATAGGAAATCCATATCATTTCATTCCATTTAAGCAAATATAACAAGTTTGGAAATGTATATGCACCTGTTTGAAGCAAGAACAACAACCAAACTGTCTCGACAGCTATCGGAAACCTCTCCAATGACGGAACCTCGATGTCGAACTCAACAATATCAGACCGGAAGCCACGAGCACAACCCGACGACGACCTCAGACGGTCTGCGCGACGATAACGAAGAAACGGCGGCAGCTGGGCATACTAACGCTAATGGCGTTACTGCTGGTTCGCGACTGGGGTGAGGAGGAGGCCTGGGGTTCGACTGGATGGGTTGTTGTCGTTGGTCGTGGTGTTGGGTTGCGACGGGGTGGTGTTTGGTCGTTGGTTATGGTGGTTATGGGTGGAGGTGACGGGGTGGTGTTTGGTCGTTGGTTATGGTGGTTATGGGTGGAGGTGACGGGGTGGTGTTTGGTCGTTGGTTATGGTGGTTATGGGTGGAGGTGACGGGGTGGTGTTTGGTCGTTGGTTATGGTGGTTATGGGTGGAGGTGACGGGGTGGTGTTTGGTCGTTAGTTATGGTGGTTATGGGTGGAGGTGACGGGGAGGGGTCAGCTGGGTGGTTTACCGGTAGAGGATGGTGTCGAAGGGGGCGCGACTGGTTTCAGTAGGTGTTGCTTGGGCGTGAGGCTGGTGAAGACGATGGTATGGCGGTTGACGGAGGTGGAGCTGGAGGTGGAGGGGGCTGTTAGCGGCGACAATGGTGGTGGCGGGTGCGTGGGGGTGCGACTGGTTTCCTAGGGCTTTCTCTTCTTCTTCTTTGTGAAGAAGAAGATGAACAGTGAGCAAAAACCAATTTTCCGTTTTTTGTCCTTTTTTTCCAAAAAAAAGTCCCCCTCTTTCAAAGTTTGTCCGTGTATTTGTATAGTCCTTGCCCAGAAAAATGAGCCCCACGCGTGGTGGGGTTCAAGGCTTATGTTCCCCACGCGCGGTGGGGTTCCCCATGTGTCCTGGACACGGTTTATTATGGCTTAGGTCCGAAATTAGGCCTAAAACCGGGTAGTTTGAACCCGAATATTATTCTTTTGCCCGGACCCGAGAAATAGGAAAACGTTGCTTAACTAGTCCTATGTAAGCAAAATAACTACCAAAAATACGACTAGTATTCACACAAAACTATATATTTTTTAAATATTTTTCAAGATTTAAAATAGCTACAAAATATTAATAAAACTATTTTTGTAATTTTCGTTTTTTTTAAATATTAAGATAAAATATGAAATAATGTTTTTTTTTGTATTTTTCAAAGTTAAAATGACTATAGAATATTAATAAAACTATATTTTTTGTAATTTTCATTCTTTAATAAAGACAAAAATATGAAGTAATATTTTTGTATTTTTCGAAATTATAATGACTGCAAATATTTAGTAGAACCATATTTTTTTTGTAATTTTCGAATTTATATAAAGTACCAAAATAAAGTACAATTTTTGTATTTTTTCAAAATTATAATGACTGCAAACATTAATAGAACTATATTTTTTAGTAATTTTTGAATTTATATAAGGTACCAAAATAAAGTACAATTTTTTTGTATTTTTTCCACGTTTATGAGAAATGCATAAACTAAAATTTATATATGTATTTTTTGTGATTTTTTCTTTTTGCAACGAAATAAAGTAAAAATAGTTAAAATGGCTATATTAGACCCAATTTCACATATTCACGCTAAAAATGTGAAAATTCTCGGGGAGGGTCAAAAATCACGTGCTTACAATTACGACAATACTTGAAAAATTCAAGCACTTGGGCTTTAAAGTTGCAAAGACTCCAATTGACGTGAATCTTGCATTAGCAAAGAACAAAGCCAAAGCATATCACAATTGGATTATGCTCGTGTGTTGGGTTGCTTAATGTACATCATGAATTGTACACGGCCAGATATAGCTTGTGCTATAAGTAAATTGAGTCGATATACGAGCAATCCAGGCCAATCTCATTAGATGGCAATGTAACGAGTTTTGGGATATTTAGAACATACTCAGGGCTTTGCTTTGCACTACAGTAAATATTCTGCAGTAATAGAGGGATATTGTGATGCAAATTGGATCATCGGTTCAACCGATTCTAAGTCCACAAGTGGATATGTATTCACTATTAGTGGAGGAGCGATATCTTGGAAGTCATCCAAACAAACTTGTATTTCCCGCTCTATAATGGATGCCGAAGCTGAATGACTTCGGAATTTCTTGAAAGATATTTCATTTTGGCCCAAACCGTTGACACCAATATGCATACATTGCGATAGTCAAGCGGCAATTGGAAGGACTGGGAGCGTTATGTATAACGGTAAATCTCGTCATATACGACGAAGACATAAAACCGTTAGACAATTACTCTCTAGAGGAATTATCACGATTGACTATGTAAAGTCAAGTGATAATATGTCAGATGCACTTACAAAAGGTCTAATTAAAGAGGTAGTTGAGAAGTCATCAAGGGGAATGAGACTGTGGCCGAGAACAAGTCATAGTGGCGGTAACTCTACCTAGAAGACTGGAGATCCCAAGATCTAGGTTCAAGGAAATCAAACAAAGTCATTAATGACGGTTCAACACTGTCAACTAAACTTTTGGTCCATTTTCGTGATGAGACAATGTTCAGTTCCAAGGATAAAATATTAAGTCTTTTTAATGATTTCTAATTTTGATACGGGGTATATCAAATAGTGTATCTACGGGATGATACATTTAGGAATCACCTATGTAAGTGTGAAGTGTTAGTCGCTTCAAGGAGAACTTTGTAAGGCCAGTTCTCTACGCATTTATGAAAACATGCGGTGTTCATGGCTGAAACGAACACAACAATGAGAATCAAAGACGGTTAAGGGTTGGTTGTGTGACTTGTGGTTGTCTAAGAATACACCAAAGTTCGATGGTTCAAAGATATCAAATCTACCGATTGGTAGAGTATATCCGACATAAGTTCACTACGGAAAGTTCAAAGGAAAACCTAGTTATCCAAATTCAATTAATCCTTACTTGAGAATCACACAGTTTTTCATGCATACTTCCGTGATATAGTCATTCCCCATTCATGTGGGGGATTGTTGGATTTTTTATGTATTTAATTAATATATTAAATACTTAAAAGATGGTGAATGAGAAATGGAGGGAAATGAAATTTTTGAGTGAAATTTTAAGTTTTCCCCCTTGGTAAATGGACATTGTCCCATATTGGAAGAGGAAGAGGTTTTTTATGGCTATATAAGCAATTGCTCTTCTTCTAGCTCTTAAAGAGTTGAGAAGAAGGCAAGCCGCGCGCCGTCTCCGTCGTCATCGTCGTCGCTCGCTCGGTTCGGCTTCAGATTCAGATTCGAATTTGGATTTGGATTTGGTCAAATGATCGATTGATTGATTAACTTTTTGAACCAAATTTATTTGTTAATAATAAAATTTTAACATAAATTTTATTAAATATTTGTTTTAATAACAGAATATTAATATTAAATCCAATCCGTTTTTCTGTTTTGGTAACAGAAAATTAACTACCCTCTTCAATTTTCCCTATTTATTGTTGAGTAAATAGCCATTTATGTAATGGCATTTATGCTCTGGCCGTTTGCAAAAACAGTCATTCTGAAGAGTTGCACCTCTTTAGATTTCAGCCCAACTTTGGTTATAAATACAACACTATTCTGCTCAGAATTTCACTACGAATTTCTGAGTTTCTCCTCCTCCTTCTGCATACTTTTAACATCAAACAAAACAATAGTAAGTGTGATTTGCTACCGAACTTTGTGTTCGCTGAAACATTGGGGTCTGAAGTACCACTACACCAGTGTGTAATTCGTTCTATCCTGAGAGAAAATAATTCATAACCTTGGGTACTAGAAGGGGATTAAATTCCTTAAGAAAACAATGTGAATTCAGTGAGCTCGAATTAGTTTTCTGTTATTTCGTTGTTCACTTCTGTTTTGTTCATTTCTGTTTATGTTCATTTATATTTCCAGAATTATTTTACAAATACAGTTTACTAACAGAACTGTCATTCAAACTTCACACCCAACGTCTGATATTTGATTTTGAGGCGGCTAAATTTTAAATATTTTATACACTTCGATTAAGTTTTCCTAAAATGGGTATTATGCACTTCATTCAGGTAAGTGAGTTCGAATATCGAAAGATTATAAATCATAGAAGATCACTTAAAAGAAAATTACATATAATCAATTATATTATTTGAAATTACTATTTTGATAAATAAGGCAAGTTATCTGATTGGTTAAACACACACTCATTGTATAAGAGATTAGCTAGTAGTAATTAGTACTTGGTTGTTTTAGACTTTTAGCTAATGTTTGAACATATATTTGGTTGACACTTGAAAAAAAATTTAAAATAAGTTGTGTTTATAGATGCATTTAACTTGAAAAAAAATTGAAATTTTATGGGTCGAAAAAAAAATTCACCCAAAAACTAGTCCCAATTAGTTTTTGAAAACTTAAAAAAATTTCTTTAAATTTTTTCAAAAAATAATCAAATTCCATGAGAGTCAATATTTTCGAATTTCCTTTGGAAACAAGTAAAAAAAAAAAAAAAAAAAAACTATGTCCAAATGGGAGTTTGTACAGTTGAGTGCTTTCCATATTAACGAATTAAGTAAAATTGGAAAGAGATTAACCTGATGTACATAGCTAGAGCAAGCTAAAAGCCTGTTTGCCAAAACTTTTTAAAAGTCAAAAGTATTTTTTTTAAAATTCTTTTTTAAAAAAAAAAAAAGTGTTTTTTGGTTTAAAAGTTGAAGTGTTCAATCAAGTTTTTAGAAGGAAAAAAAATATTTTTAAGTTGAAGCAAAAAAAGTAGATTCACTTCAAGAGCACTTTTTAAAATGTACTTTTGAGAAAAATATACTTAGAATTAGTTTCAAAAAAACTTGTCAAACACTAATTGTTGTTAAAAAGTGCTTTTCAAGCCAAACTCAAACTACGTTTTGCCAGAAGTACTTTTGAGAAAAACACTTTTGAAAAAAAATAAATCAAGAAAACTGATTTTTGCAGCTTGGCCAAACAGACTATCAATTACAATTTTTTTTTGTTTTTTTGCATAATCATGAATAGTATACATATTACTTTGCTTTCACTATCTATGGATCTAAACCCTACATGCAACTGCCCTAATTAAATGATTGAAAGCAAATTCAGATAGGGGTGGATATATGCTGGACATTCTGGTAATCATATTCTAATGCAACACAAATTGATAGTAGAAGAATAGTATCTTGAAATAATTAAGTTGCCAAATAAGGCAAACCAAATTGATTTTATGGGATATTACATAAAGTTACTACAATCATTTTTATTCATATTGCTATCCTAGGAGTATTTAATAGTATCTTCTTTTATATGGGAACTTGGATCAAGATGTGGAGTTTTAGCCGATGGAAACATGCAAATGAAAGCATTTCATTATACTCCCTTACTTAACCTTTAATCGTCTGCTTTTGACTTTACACCCCTTGTAAAATAATAAATGAAATATATGTTTTATAATTTTACTTACAATTATGATAGCATTTTCAAAAGTCTTGACAAATGATTTGAGGAATGAGTAGTTAATGATAAGGGTAAAACATAAAAAAAAAAATTGTCTTTCTCTTAATTTAGTATAGTGGACAAGTAAAAGTGAAAATATATTTTTATTATAGTGGACAAGTAAAAGTGAAAATAGATCGAGTATTTAATACAACATTTTTGGTAAAACAACAGTGTTACAAAATAGGAGTTGATGATAATTCATAATTCATAAAATGGTGGTATGTACTTGTTTCTCCTGTACTAGCTCGATTCTAGTAATCTAGTAGCCCATAAATCATGATGAAATGTCACAATAAAGCAACCTAATTCATTTGTCTTTTGTTTCCTGTTGATTAATGTAGTATCCAATGTCTATTTATTTGTTCAGGACATCAATCTTTTGACGAAAAAGGTCCCTCAAACTTCTTGCTTAACTATAAATGGTGGGCGTTTATACGTAAAAATAGTGAAATTTTGAAATAATAATAATTTATTTTCAAGTTGAAAATAAAATTTAAAAATTGGAGTTTAGTTTGGGCATGAATACAAATTAGAGTGATGATCACGCCCAACTATGATATTATAAAAAGGACAAGCGGTCGTTACAAATATAATCCGGTTTATAAATCCGGAGTCGAATATCACAGAGAACTAAGACTTAGCTACATTTGTTCACTATCACCAAGAACATAAGCTTGAACAATTCCTAACTTGTAGATATTAAGATTCTTGTGTTTAACTAACTAACTAACAAATTAAAATAATAAATTAACTCTAAAGATACTACAGGTTGAAGAAAAGAGTAAGGAGGTCTAGAATGATTTCTCAATTGTCGAAATCCTTCCGCTATGTCTTCAATAATTTCGCCTAAGTATTCTCTACCGATCATGAGCGCTCTGCGTGTTGTAATTCTCTCCCGAGTAATTATGACAATTTACTAGACATACTCTTCCGAGTTACGCTAGCTGACTTTAATTACAGCTCACTTAGATCGCACCCAAGGTTTCGTTATCCCTAATCCCACCTTTAAACTCTTGGTTATTGATTCCTCACATACGTCGGGAGTGATGTTGTTCAACAGCTACCTAAATATGCACTCTCTCCCGAGTAATACATACTAAATAGGCACAGCTAATTGAGGGCCCTTCAATCAACCACAAGAATAATATAGTTGAACAAATAGAGAAAATACTACGGCTCAATTATATAAAAACATAACAAGAATTTATCCTACAAAAGGTTCCATCAAAACCCTAGATAACAAATTAGCTATTCATAATAGTATGTAAAACTACAATACTAAAAGTCATAACCAACAATGAAAAATAGGAAGAGGAAGGAAAAACTCGTAGAAGAATTCTCCGCCTTGCTCCTATTTTGTCTTTGCCGCCTTAGATCGAATCTGTGTCAAAAATTGGTCTTCTCTCCTCAAAATACCGTTTTCCATGAATACATACCAAGTAGGGTCGGGCCCAAATAATTATACCTTCTCCTACGCGAAAAAGGATAAGTTTCCAGGCCTGGACGTCCGCTGCCACGATCCGGGCGCGGCATGGACGCGGTATTTGGCAAATCTACTGTTTCAGTCCGCATCAAGTCCGCGTTTGCATTTTCGACCATGTTTTGCACCCTGTTCCGTTTGGAATTTGGAATAATGTAAAATATATGAGTTGTAGCCTTTATGAGTTAGCTTTCCAACCATATATTGGCCAGCTTAAATGGAGTTCTGAGCGAAAGGTTAAGTGCATTTTACTAGACAGTGCGCAACATGCCTACTCGATTCTTCGTTTGTTCTAACTATCATCCGTTGATCCCCGAATACGATTCCGACTTAATTCTTTCGGTTATTACTCAGACTTCAAAGTTCCAAATCACTTGAATTCATTTCATAACTTCTACATAGCTCAGAATCACACCTATAAGGCACAAAAGCACACAATTAGTGCAAGACAATAGCGATTAAAGTTCAAACTCAATTAAAGTGCAGTAAATTTGAGTGTAATAAGCGACTAAAATACGCAATTATAGCCTATCATCAACACCCCACACTTAAACCATTGCTCGTCCTCGAGCAATCAAACTACACTTTTTTATAGACACAACCCTTTTAAACAATTCTCCTAACTCATCACACCAAGAGAATTTAAAATAGACTAAGCACAAAAGCGTAACATCTTCACCTCAAGATTTGACTCACATGTACCACGCATTATTCACAACTCACCCATTTACTCTAATATAGAGGTCATTGACATTACCTTTCCTTCATGAATCAAGTGCCCTCATACAGCAAAAAAGAGTAGTTCCACACAATAAAATTTAAGAACACTTAAGAACTCAAGATAGAAATAAATTCACTCACTCTCAGAAATAACATTCATATGCCACAAAAGATGCACCATAAGTTTTCCCGTAGTGTACTAATTCACTTATCGAGCTCATTCAATCTAGGATCAATTAGGACTTTATTTGGTCATAATGTAGGCTACAGGACGGGTAGGATACATTTAGATATAAGACTGACTACACCTCCTTAAGCACTTTAATACATATACTTTAACATTCAAACCACATACTTATGTCAAACCAAACTCCACCTTCATATCAATGTATATTACACCATTCTTCTTTAAGCACAATTACATCACAAGTCACCACTTATTAAGGAATTTTTTTTTCACAACAATACAATTTTTTTCCAATTCAAGTGGCTCTTACTTGTTCAAAATAGTGCACCCTTCTCCTGATTTCATTAGTTCCCCTCAAAAGCCAAACCAACTATCCCACACTTTAACTTTTACATAAATCATCAAAATTCAAGTGTGCATGAGAGGTTAGAAGGTTCAAATAGATAGTTAATTCAAACAAATGGGTAAGGCTTGTAATGTGGTTGCCAAAGAAACAAGATTACAGGCTCAAAGGGGTTAACTACGATACATAACAATTAGGTGGATAAAATATACATATCTGGCTCAACAAAGAAACGCATATATCACTTCCAAAACTGAACAAAACTATTATTTCGTTTTGCAAACACACAGGGCAAGTTTTAGGCACCAAATGCAATGTACAAAATATAACAAATCTTTATATACACATGGTACATAACTCACTCAGGATTGGTTTTATCAAGACACTCTAGTCAAAGCAGTTAAGCAAAGTTAAGATCATAAAATTTAAGGTACTTATACAAGAGTCAAAAACTGAGGCTAAGTGTCCCAACCAAAGTATTCACTATTCTCAAGGTATAACAAAGTCAAGATATATTGCTTCAATTAAAAACACAACACAATGGCTCCTACTCCAAAAAAAAACTAGCTATACCCGGTTCAAATAAAATCCTTGAAAAAGAACTGCGGCATAAAGAAAAATCAAGGGGGAATTATTACACTACCTGTAAAGAAAGTCTTTTTTTCTTTAGACTTAAATCCCTCAAGAAAATTATCTAGGATATCCATCGTCGGGAAAAGTCCAATCTTTTTTTTTTGTTTTTCTAAAAAATTAAAAAATTATTCAATTAAACTAACACAACTAAAATAGCATAGAAAGTCACCCAGACAATCTCCTTACCCCACACTTAAAATTGTGCATTGTCCCAAATGTACATCATATTAATAAGAGGGTAAAAGAAACTCCCTGATAGGCCAAAGGCCGAAACACTAGTAGCTCATGGAGTACTCAGACTTCTTCCGGTTTTGGTCTTTCGTGCGGGTACCTCACACTTAGTTCCAACCATCTGCTTCACTGTTGCATCCTTCCAATAGCTTTGCTTTCCATGCTCCTATAAAATAAAAAATTGGCACTACAAAAATAATACAATAAAAAAATTATCAAATAAAATAAAATAAAATAAAGCAGTAAAGTTGGGTTGCCTCCCAACAAGCGCTTGATTTAACGTCGCGGCACGACGCGAATCACTTTTTGCCTCCACTTCGAACTTATAAATTGGACCCCAAGTTTTGAGTCTGCTTTATGATCATGCTCCTGGGGTGGTGGAACGAATATGACTGTCACACCTCCTTTTTGAGCGCCCGCCCCGAAGGGTTAAATGCGCGAGGGGAGTTTTTTCAATTTAAGGACAATCGAAACGGGATTGGTTTAATTATTTCAGAGTCGCCACTTGGGAAAAGGTTTGGCTTTTGGTGTCCCAAGTCACCGGTTTATCTTGAATCCCAAATCGAGGAGATTTTTGTCTTTTCCAAATGAAGTCTGCGAACCAGAGATTCTAAGTAAGGAATTCTGTTGACCCGAGGGAAGGTGTTAGGCACCCTCGAATCCCGTGGTTCTAGCACGGCCGCTTAAATTGTTACAATGGCTAAATATCTGATTTAAATACATGTTGTGACTTATGTGCTTTTATTGAGTTTTAACCGCTTTTATTATTATCATTTTTATTTTTATAGAATTGCAACGTCGTGAAAATGTATCTCGAACCACGTCGCAATCAATGCACCCGTAGTTGTTAACACATTTCGACTCCGTTGAGATTTGAATTTGGGTCACATAAATGCGCACCCGAATTTAAGAATGTAATTTGATTAAGTCGCGCCTAGAGAATCTAACGCGTTACTGTCTTCGGGGAGGGCAGTGGAATTCACTAAACAGCCCGTCCCAAATTCTAAGTATTTATTATGACCAATTATTGAGGGCCCCGCAATTTGCCTTTTTATTCGGCGAGGCTCGTCTCATTATTTTAGAAGGGTACCCTACAATGACTACATTTTTACTACATTTTATCTTTAAAGAGAAGGATGATGCCGAATTTTGCTGGTTTAGACAAATACGGACTGAATCCTTATTATGTTTGCCGAACCTAAACTTGTTTGATTACCTGATTGATTATTCATGAGGTGAGGGCTACCGCATGCTTTGTCTTCAACAAGTGAATATGCTTATTAATTCGCTAAGTGAGATTGCAAACAAACTAACAACATATATTGAGTTATGTTTAACGACCTCCAAGTTCTATTCTTAACACTCTAACCTATTTGAAATTGATAAAAGAAATCGGTTGTTTTATTAGGAAAATTACTACTAATTGAACTCAAAAATGATTGTTAGTTTTTCTCAACAATCATTACATCATTTCGAAATAAAGAATCTGTACCGAAACCCAGTATCGAACCTGCATTGGGACGAATAAACTGACAGGAGAACTGGCATTCATAGCCATACTCTTAATGTGACTGTATGGGAGTTTGTTTGGGATACATTTATCCCGGACCCAGTACCACAGTTTTGTCAATTCAGTTGTCTAGGCAAAATACATACAAGTGTTTACCATGACTCTATGTTATACAGTCATACTAAATCAAACAAGTGTTATACTGAACTGAATGTATACTAAATCAAAACATGCTGTCTATGTCATACTGTCATTACTGTTGAGCCATGCTATCTAACAGTTCATCTTTAAACAGAAATGTATGCTAGTTTATACAGAATATTTGCAGTTCGCAGTAAAAATACAGGCCCAACCAACATTCGAACTATCTTTTTACACCAATACTATAACATAAACTGGTGTTCATTTCTTTATTTCTGCTTCAACTTCAAACTTTCAACAATACAAGGTTCGAAGGTTGTGTACCTGGGAATATTTGCAATTGAAGACAAAGGAGCAATCAGTAGAGTAACAATGAACCAATGCAGCAGCAGTAACAGCACTGTCAGTAGCAACAGGGCAGAATAGCAGCAGGCAAAACAATACAGCAAGAAACAGGCTCGAGTGCAGAGATGCAACTATGGCCAATAGAAAGCAATAGCCAAATAGCAGCAACACCCAGTGGGATAGAATCAGAAATCTAGACAGGCCAAACCAGTAGTAAACCAATGAAAACACTCGACTAATAGACACAACTGGAATTTCAAAGAATCAGAATTGATTTGAACAGGTTGAACAACTGAAACCCAGTAATAATAGGAGGAAAAAGCTTCTGATTGTTGGTTGTATCCCTTCTATCCCTTAAACTCTCTCTATCTATGTGTATCTATTTGTATGTATTTCAAGCTCTCCTGTCTAAACTCCTCACAGTGTGTTTTTCTTTTTTACAACCTTCAGAAATCCGTCCCCCCTTTTTTTATCTCCTCCCCTCTCTTATAGGCCTCAACACTATCCCTTTTAAACAGCCTGTTCAGACTATCACCATACCCCTCCCATGTGCCTTTAAACTTTTTTCAGTTCCACTTTAGTTAATTAGGTATAAAAACCCCATCATTCCCTGGCAGATTTAGCTTTTCCATTTTATTTAACTAAAAGCAAGTATGGGCAGTAGGATATGTTGACAGCATATGCTGTCAAACCATTTTAAAATTAAACAAGGACCTTTATGCAGGCCACAGGTTGTGCACAAAGCACATGAGGTGTACCAATGCACATGAGGTGCACCAATGCAAATGCTGTGCAAGAGTGCACATGCCCTCCAATTCAGCATTTAAATCAAACATCCCTTTTACATTACTGATCCAAATCAACAGCTATAAGTAAACAAAATTGGTTCTTAATTGATTCAACAAATGTTCGACAGAAGCAAATCGATTTACTATGCTCAGACAGTTGAAACTAGTTGACGACTCATGTCGACTCGACTATATTAGCATTAACGTACACAATCGTAGCCAAAAATCAGACATTCAGAAGTATGGGACACATGACTCGACTTATACTGATTAAAATAGAATGGTACTTTGAGGAATCAGTTAGTCAGTACAAATTTGGAATACAACCAATACGCATGCCGTATCAGAATAGGAGGAGAGGGATTCAGACAAACACAGATGTTCAAACAAAGTGGACAAACAAAAGTTGATAAATATTAAAACAAATATGAACAGTCTTTTAAAACAAATCATACGGACTAAAAACAAATAAAGGAAAAGAAAGCAGACTTACCTTAAAACTTGAAAAGTTTAACAGTTTGAACTTGGATTTGGACAAACTTTCTTAAGGCTGAATGGACTTTAATCGAAGTGTTTCTCAGATTGATTGAAGTCCATTAGACCTTAATCTCTTCGGTTGAACCGGTATGAACCAGTGACGAAGGACACAAAACCTTCAAACTTAGATCTGGGATTCAGGCTTCCCTGATCAGATTCGGACCAAACCAAGTATGGTTTGGTCACGAGGGGGGTCTGGGGAGTATCTGGTGTGAAGCTAGGGTTGAACCGTGTAGATCGAGTTTCGACTCGAACCTTCAAATTAAGATTCAAGAAGGTGGGGAGGGATTCGAACTACAGGGTTAATGGATTCATGCTCAGGATGGCAAGGGGGTTCTAGGGTGTTAAGGGGAAGGTCACCGGCGTCCATGCCGCCGGTTTTCATGGTGGAGGATACATGGGCGGCTCTAGGGTTTGATGGGGATGAGGTTGAAGACGGGAGCTGGGGTATCTGATGGGGGGGGGCAGGGTAAGGTTATAGGCTTATATATGGAATAGGCGGCTGATCTCAGCCATCGGATTAACTGGAATCAATGGCTTGGATCTAAAGGCCTCGGGGAAACGATGTCGTTTCAACTAAAGGGGGTTTGGGTTGGTCCGGGTGGAAACGGGTCGGGTTCTGTTCGTGGGTATAGGAAATGTGATCTTGGCCGTTGATCAATCTGAGATCAACGGCCCAGATCAAACTGTATCCATACGACGTCGTTTGGACTCTCTCTGGGCATCATCTGGACTGGACCGGGCAGGCCTGGGTCTTGGGCTGTTTGTTTGGGCCAATTTTGTTAAAATTGGCCCAAATCCGGAAGAATAAAGGGACCCTTTCTTTTTTTCTTTTTTTTTATTTATTTCCTTTTTTTATTTTAAAACAAAACTAAGCCAAAAATCAAATTAAAATTAAATACACACTCAATACAATTATTCGCACACTAAAATATTTCAAACAAGTAAAGTTAAACAAAATAAAATCACGGACGAAGATGCCTACTCATGATTTTCTATTTAACGACTGGATTACGGTTTGAATTATGCAGGACACATATATTTTTTTGAATTTTATTTTTAATAAAGTAAATAAATAAAAATGGGCCGAAGTCACAAATAAATCAACAAGGTGCCGCACAGAAATTCAAAATTGTACAGCAGGGCCAATTATTATTTCTTATTTCTTTTTGGAGCGATTGTCGTGCGAAAAACAAAAATCACGTGCTCACAGCTGCCCCTCTTTGTTCGGAAACACGAAGAGTTTTCGTGCAAAGATAAAGTGAGCGTGTATGAGCGATTTTTGCCTATGGACTACTCCGTATGAAGCATGTTTTTTGAAAGATCTGACCGAATCTTGCTTCAAAGATTTCCTACATATCCTGGGCTAAACAGGAATCAGGTCAATGTAGTTCGGGAAGTTTTGGTAGCTGGGACTACCATGGGATTGCAATGCTTGCTGCTACTGCTGCTGCTGTTGTCACTGCTACGTCACTGACCGCCTTATTACAACCAAACGAAAATTAGAAAACTGAACTAACTACTTATATGTATGTCAACTGCTAGTTACAAGATTCCTATCTATGATTCTTTTACGACTTGATCTTGGGTCTTAGCTGATTCTGCTTGTAGACTCTGATCTGAATCTTGATGCTTGCGAGTTGCGGCGACTTGTGTAACCTCTGGGATACTGAGTGAGACGCGATTGGCAAGGTTCAAGCCTTTAATTAAACATTGGAGTCAATCCGCTTTCCATTCACTCTGATATCTCGGAATGTCTTCTTTTGTCTTTTTCTTCTTTGATTCTGAGTTGAGACTCATCTCGTAGGTCATTTCGATCCGTGTGGCTAGAGGTTAGACCTGCGGGAAAAAAACAAACAAACGAACGAAATTTCTGCCCCAGTTTCACTAGGAAAATTTCGTTAATTATTCACCAGGAAATTCATAAAATTGATGAAAGAGGATATGCATGCTCAGTTTAGGGTTGGAGCCCTAACACCGGCTAGCTGGGGAGAGGTTCGGTTTGGGGTTTAAAACCCTAATGCCGAACAAAGGAAGAATTCAGTTTAGGGTTCAAAACCCTAATGTTGGCTGGAAGAAAAAGTTCAGTTTAGGGTTTAAAACCCTAATGCTGACTAAAAGGAAAATTCAGTTTAGGGTTTAAAACCCTAACGCTGACTAAAAGGAAAATTCAGTTTAGGGTTTAAAACCCTAACGCTGACTAAAAGGAAAATTCAGTTTAGGGTTTAAAACCCTAATGCTGACTAAAAGGAAAATTCAGTTTAAGGTTTAAAACCCTAATGCTGATTGCATGGAAAAAGCTCAGTTTAGAGTTTAAAACTCTAATGCTGGCTGAAAGGAAAATTCAGTTTAGGGTTTAAAACCCTAATGCTGATTGCATGGAAAAGCTCAGTTTAAAGTTTAAAACTCTAATGCTGGCTGAAAGGAAAATTCAGTTTAGGGTTTAAAACCCTAATGTTGATTGCATGGAAAAGCTCAATTTAGAGTTTAAAACCCTAATGCTGGCTGGAAGAAAAAGTTCAGTTTAGGGTTTAAAACCCTAATGCTGACTAAAAGGAAAATTCAGTTTAGGGTTTAAAACCCTAACGCTGACTAAAAGGAAAATTCAGTTTAGGGTTTAAAACCCTAACGCTGACTAAAAGGAAAATTCAGTTTAGGGTTTAAAACCCTAATGCTGACTAAAAGGAAAATTCAGTTTAGGGTTTAAAACCCTAACGCTGACTAAAAGGAAAATTCAGTTTAGGGTTTAAAACCCTAATGCTGACTAAAAGGAAAATTCAGTTTAAGGTTTAAAACCCTAATGCTGATTGCATGGAAAAAGCTCAGTTTAGAGTTTAAAACTCTAATGCTGGCTGAAAGGAAAATTCAGTTTAGGGTTTAAAACCCTAATGCTGATTGCATGGAAAAGCTCAGTTTAAAGTTTAAAACTCTAATGCTGGCTGAAAGGAAAATTCAGTTTAGGGTTTAAAACCCTAATGCTGATTGCATGGAAAAGCTCAGTTTAGAGTTTAAAACTCTAATGCTGGCTGAAAGGAAAATTCAGTTTAGGGTTTAAAACCCTAATGCTGATTGCATGGAAAAGCTCAGTTTAGAGTTTAAAACTCTAATGCTGGCTGAAAGGAAAATTCAGTTTAGGGTTTAAAACCCTAATGCTGATTGCATGGAAAAGCTCAGTTTAAAGTTTAAAACTCTAATGCTGGCTGAAAGGAAAATTCAGTTTAGGGTTTAAAACCCTAATGCTGATTGCATGGAAAAGCTCAGTTTAGAGTTTAAAACTCTAATGCTGGCTGAAAAGAAAATTCAGTTTAGGGTTTAAAACCCTAATGCTGATTGCATGAAAAAGCTCAGTTTAGAGTTTAAAACTCTAATGCTGGCTGAAAGGAAAATTCAGTTTAGGGTTTAAAACCCTAATGCTGATTGCATGGAAAAGCTCAGTTTAGAGTTTAAAAATCTAATGCTGGCTGAAAGGAAAATTCAGTTTAGGGTTTAAAACCCTAATGCGGATTACATGGAAAAGCTCACTTTAGAGTTTAAAACTCTAATGCTGGCTGAAAGGAAAATTCAGTTTAGGGTTTAAAACCCTAATGCTGATTGCATGGAAAAGCTCAGTTTAGAGTTTAAAACTCTAATGCTGGCTGAAAGGAAAATTCAGTTTAGGGTTTAAAACCCTAATGCTGATTGCATGGAAAAGCTCAGTTTAAAGTTTAAAACTCTAATGCTGGCTGAAAGGAAAATTCAGTTTAGGGTTTAAAACCCTAATGCTGATTGCATGGAAAATCTCAGTTTAGAGTTTAAAACTCTAATGCTGGCTGAAAAGAAAATTCATTTTAGGGTTTAAAACCCTAATGTTGATTGCATGGAAAAGCTCAGTTTAGAGTTTAAAACTCTAATGCTGGCTGAAAGGAAAATTCAGTTTAGGGTTTAAAACCCTAATGCTGATTGCATGGAAAAGCTCAGTTTAGAGTTTAAAACTCTAATGCTGGCTGAAAAGAAAATTCAGTTTAGGGTTTAAAACCCTAATGCTGATTGCATGGAAAAGCTCAGTTTAGAGTTTAAAACTCTAATGCTGGCTGAAAGGAAAATTCAGTTTAGGGTTTAAAACCCTAATGCTGATTGCATGGAAAAGCTCAGTTTAGAGTTTAAAACTCTAATGCTGGCTGAAAGGAAAATTCAGTTTAGGGTTTAAAACCCTAATGCTGATTGCATGGAAAAGCTCAGTTTAGAGTTTAAAACTCTAATGCTGGCTGAAAGGAAAATTCAGTTTAGGGTTTAAAACCCTAATGCTGATTGCATGGAAAAGCTCAGTTTAGAGTTTAAAACTCTAATGCTGGTTGAAAGGAAAATTCAGCTTAGGGTTTAAAACCCTAATGCTGATTGCATGGAAAAGCTCAGTTTAAAGTTTAAAACTCTAATGCTGGCTGAAAAGAAAATTCAGTTTAGGGTTTAAAACCCTAATGTTGATTGCATGGAAAAGCTCAGTTTAGAGTTTAAAACTCTAATGCTGGCTGAAAGGAAAATTCAGTTTAGGGTTTAAAACCCTAATGCTGATTGCATGGAAAAGCTCAGTTTAAAGTTTAAAACTCTAATGCTGGCTGAAAGGAAAATTCAGTTTAGGGTTTAAAACCCTAATGCTGATTGCATGGAAAAGCTCAGTTTAAAGTTTAAAACTCTAATGCTGGCTGAAAGGAAAATTCAGTTTAGGGTTTAAAACCCTAATGCTGATTGCATGGAAAAGCTCAGTTTAGAGTTTAAAACTCTAATGCTGGCTGAAAGGAAAATTCAGTTTAGGGTTTAAAACCCTAATGCTGATTGCATGGAAAAGCTCAGTTTAGAGTTTAAAACTCTAATGCTGGCTGAAAAGAAAATTCAGTTTAGGGTTTAAAACCCTAATGCTGATTGCATGGAAAAGCTCAGTTTAGATCTATTTTTTTTTCCTGTTTTAATAGAAGATAAAAGGGAGTTTCGTGGAAGCTTACCTTTCGAGTGAATTCATCATTGCCGAAGTACTTCCTGTACCCGTGCACCTTCTTCTTTGGGCGACACCTGCTTCTTGCACGGTTATCTTGGATCGGACCTGTTTCAAACTTTCAAACAAAGAATCATTTGTTAGTTTGGAAATGACGGTCGGTTTGGTGACCTTGATCGTTCCCAATTGCTTTCTTGCGTCTTTATTTCTGTTGCGAAATTCCGCCATTGATTTGATTCGAATGGCGAAATCTTTAGACTACTCAGGCTTGTATTTCCAGATTCTGTGATGACTTGCCTCGTAAGGCCTCCTTTTTTCTTTTTGTCCCGTTTTGATTGGAGGTTCTCAACGGGGATTTTATTGGGGGTGTTTTGTGGGAATTTGTACAAAAAGGAGGCTCTGTGGGGAATATTTACAAAGTGGATTCTTTGTGTGGATTTTGTACAATGGGGCATGCTGGGGATTTATTTCAAAGCGGGATTTCTAGGATTTGTTGGGGTAAGCTTGTTGGGGAATATTTACAAAAGAACTCGCTGGGGCGTGCTGGGGAGATTCCATTTTTTTTTATTGGGGAAGCTCTGTGGGAGTTTGTATAAAAGGAAAGACTCTGTGGGGATTTGTACAGGGGGAGATTCTGTGGGGATTTGTCCGAAGGCGGACTTGCTGGGGAAGATTTCAAGATTTCTCTCTTTCCTCTTTACTCTGAAACACCATCAAACGTCATGATTCATCATGCCTGGGCAATCATACCGTGCAAACAAACCATGCCACCTGAGACGGGATTCCGTGCAAACAAACCATGCCACCTGTCCTTTTCGGTGTGTCCTGAACTCGGGGTTAAAATGCAAAAGGGATTCGAAAAGAAACAAAGGAAGGGGAAAACAAATTAGAAAAGGAATACCCTTTTCGGGACGAGAAAGACTTATCTGAGGAAGATAACGCTGGCTTTAAATGACATGACATGCTTTTTGGACTGGACGTCTGATCTTCTAAGAGCTTGCGTTTTCCTGAACCAGAACGGATCTGTGATTCCAAACTGGTGGCACTCTGCCAAAACTTTCTTGGGGTGGCGTCAATCTTTTTCGGCCAACAGCGCCCTTTGCGGGTTTTCGCTGGCTGACCTCTCTCATTTCTCTTCCTGTCATCGCTTGATAGCACTCTTTGCGAGTTTTTACTAAGCAAGCTCTCTCATTTTGGTTTCTCTACTCCCGTCGCCTCGTGGTGCCTGAAGGTTTTCACCGCCGAGACTCTCTCATTTTATCTCTCTCGATTCAGAGTGTGCTGGTCTCCATTTGTGACGTTTATTGGTTCCCCATCATATTTGGTAATTGATTTGAAGGCTTGTGCTTGGTAAAGAGAGGTAGATGATACTAACTCCTAAACTGCTCGACGTGCCCCAGTTTCAATTTCAGGGTGAATGGGATTTTATTGTTGGTGTGACTGAACCTCAAGGAGAGGCTGCCTACGTATCCTTTCGGAATCAAGTCAAACGTAGTTCAGGCCTCAATCAAATTTTGTTTTGTTTTTTTTCTTTTTTTTTCTTTTTTTTTGTAGAGAGGATTGGGTAGTTTTTGGGAGTAGTGGGGGATAAAACCTTCGCCATTCTCAAATGTGTCAGGACTGCTTGGAGTATGATCTAGACGTAGTATCTCTTGACTGCATCTGCATTCACCGCTGTGACAGGGTCATTTCCTTCGATATCACCTAAATACAATGCTCCTCTTGGCAATATTTTCCTTACGATGTATGGGCCTTTCCAATTTGGGGCAAACTTTCCTTTTGCTTCTTCATGATGCGGCAGAATACGCCTCAGTACCAATTGTCCTACTTCGAAATTCCGAGGTCGGACTCTCTTGTTGTAAGCACGGGCCATCCTTCGTTGGTATAACTGTCCGTGACAAACTGCAGCCATCCGCTTTTCATCAATTAACGTCAATTGCTCCAGTCGAGTCTTAACCCACTCGCTGTCCTCAATTTCTGCTTCGACAATGATTCGAAGTGAAGGAATCTCTACCTCTGCCGGTATTACGGCCTCGGTCCCATAAACCAAAAGATAAGGAGTCGCTCCTACCGATGTGCGTACCGTAGTGCGGTACCCCAATAATGCAAAAGGTAACTGCTCATGCCACTGTCGGGAACTTTGTATTGTTTTCCTCAAAATCTTCTTGATGTTTTTATTTGCAGCTTCCACAGCACCATTGGCTTTTGGCCGATAAGGAGTGGAATTCCTGTATGTTATCTTGAATTGCTCGCACACATCTCCCATCAAGTGACTGTTCAAGTTCGCTGCATTATCTGTAATGATAGTCGCAGGAATACCGAAGCGACAGATAAGATTTGAGTGTACAAAATCCACCACAGCTTTCTTGGTGACCAACTTGAGAGTGACAGCCTCTACCCATTTCGTAAAGTAGTCTATGGCCACTAGTATAAACCTGTGTCCGTTCGAGGCCTTTGGTTCAATTGGTCCAATGACGTCCATGCCCCAGGCGACAAATGGCCATGGTGCGGACATGGGATGCAGTTCCGTGGGAGGTGCATGAATCAAATCACCGTGCACCTGACACTGATGACACTTCCGAACGAAACTAAAGCAATCCTTTTCCATGGTCATCCAGTAATAACCTGCTCGAAGGATTTTCTTCGCCAAGACATACCCGTTCATGTGAGGTCCACACACACCTGCGTGTATTTCGTGCATGATCCTTTTTGCCTCCTCGATATCGACGCATCGTAAGAGATTGAGGTCTGGGGTCCTCTTATATAACAATTCACCGCTTAGAAAGAAACCACTTGCATGTCGCCTAATGGTCCTCTTCTGATCTCCAGTAGCATGCTCTGGGTATTCTTGCGTCTTCAGGAACCTCTTGATGTCATGGTACCAAGGCTGCGTATTTGATCCCGCCTCAATCACACTGCAGTAACCGTGTCTTTCCTTGATTTGGATTTCCAAAGGATCGACGTGGGCGTTGCCCGGGTAGGGTAGCATAGAATCCAGAGTAGCAAGTGCATCTGCCAGTTCATTGTGACACCTCGGAATATACCTGAACTCTATTGAGGTAAAGCGCTTGCTGAGGTCCTCCACATGTTGTCGGTATGGGGTAAGTTTGACATCCCGAGTTTCCCACTCGCCTTGAATTTGCCGGATGATCAGGTCAGAATCTCCCATAATTAGTAAGTCTTTGACATCCTGATCGATTGCCATATGCATGCCCATAATGCAGGCTTCATATTCAGCTGTATTGTTTGTGCAAAAGAAACGCAGTCTAGCTGTGGCGGGATAATGCTGACCGGAAGGCGAGATCAAAATTGCCCCAATCCCTATACCCTTGGCGTTCACGGCTCCGTCAAAGAACATCTTCCAAATATGAGCTTCCTCCGAGATCACTTCTACGGTGTTTACCTCTTCATCTGGAAAGTAGGTATCCAATGGCTGGTATTCCTCATCGACCGGGTTTTCGGCCAAATGATCTGCTAACGCCTGGGCTTTCATTGTCGTGCGAGTGACATAAACTATGTCGAATTCCGTAAGCAAGATTTGCCATTTAGCCAGTCTCCCAGTAGGCATTGGTTTCTGAAATATATATTTCAAGGGATCCAACCTGCTTATGAGGAATGTAGTGTGGGTTTGGAGATAATGCCTCAGCTTTTGAGCAACCCATGTGAGAGCGCATCATGTCTTTTCCAACAGAGTGTATTTGGCCTCGTAGCTGGTGAATTTCTTACTCAGGTAGTAGATTGCTTGCTCCTTCTTTCCGGTTACGTCGTGTTGCCCGAGGACGCAGCCGAAAGAGTTCTCCAAGACTGTCAGATACAAGAAAAGTGGCCTTCCCGGTTCTGGAGGTACCAAGACTGGGGGATTCGAAAGGTATTCTTTGACTTTATCAAAGGCTTCTTGACATTCAGTTGTCCATTTGATCGCTGCATCTTTCCTTAACAGCTTGAATATGGGTTCACACGTGCTTGTCAGCTGGGCAATAAACCGACTGATGTAGTTCAACCTGCCCAACAGACTCATTACGTCTTTCTTTGTTCTTGGAGGAGGCAAATCTCTGATGGATTTTATCTTAGTTGGATCTAGCTCGATACCTCTCCTGCTTACGATGAAACCCAAAAGTTTGCCCGACGGAACTCCGAAAGCGCATTTGGCTGGATTTAGCTTCAAGTCATACTTCCTTAGCCTCTCAAAGAATTTCCTCAAGTCTCGGATGTGATTATCCTGTGTCCTGGACTTGACTATTACATCGTCCACGTACACCTCTATTTCCTGATGCATCATGTCATGGAAAATGGCGGTCATGGCCCTCATGTAAGTAGCCCCAGCATTCTTTAGACCAAATGGCATGACCCGATAACAGTAGGTGCCCCAAGGCGTGGTGAAAGCGGTTTTCTCGGCGTCCTCTTCATCCATCAGCACCTGATGATATCCAGCGTAACAATCTACGAAGGACTGTATCTCGTGTTTGGCGCAATTATCAACGAGGATGTGGATGTTAGGCAGCGGGAAATTATCTTTAGGACTTGCTCTGTTCAGATCTCGGTAATCTACACATACCCGAGTTTTCCCGTCCTTTTTCGGTACTGGAACCACATTCGCCAACCACGTTGTGTATTGGACTACCCGGATCACTCCTGTTTTCAGTTTCTTGGTGATCTCCTCTTTAATTTTGTCACTGACCTCGGTTTTGAACTTTCGTTGCTTTTGTTGAACCGGAGGACAATCAGGATGAATCGGCAATTTGTGAACCACTAGATCGACACCTAGTCCCGGCATGTCATCATATGACCAAGCAAACACGTCTTTGAATTCGAAAAGAAGTTGAATTATCGCCTCTCTCGTTTTCTTGTCCGTGTGAATGCTTATCTTGGTCTCCCGGATTTCTTCCGGGGTTCCTAAATTTACCGGTTCAGTGTCATTTAGATTCGGCTTAGGTTTATTCTCAAAATATTCCAACTCTCGGTTTATCTCCCTAAAAGCCTCTTCCGCATCATATTATGGTTCTGGGTTCATTAATTCGCAGTTAAATAGCTCATTGTGATCTGGGCGTGAAGTCCGCAAGCATGTCATATTTAAAGCCGCATTATTAGGACTGAAAAGGAAGATGAAAGGAAAACTAATAAAAATCAGAATAAAGAAAGAATAGGAAAGCAATGATGATTTTTTTTGTATATTTTCTTTGGAAAATTGGAAGACAACAACGTTTACAACTAGGAATTCAAAACAACAATTGAAAAGAAGAAAACGTTCAAGTTATGTCCCGGAGATAACTTGTGATACAGGAAAGGTGGCAGGACAGGTCTACCCGGACTTCCGTCTAGTTGGGAATGGCGTGATCTCCCAGTTTTGGAGTTTGGCGTTTGGCCCCATGTACATCATCTCAGCAGTGCTCGTGCCTTCGCCTGGTTGAACCATGTGGACCTCGTAGAGCATTTCCCTCATTGCCCCACATATTTCCTCGATTTCCTCAGTTGTGAAGACCTCATCATCTTCTTCTTCAGCGTACCTTGGCCTGACGAAAGTCGCATGTAAATCCGGCAGTGGTTGAGGCAACTTCCAGCCCTCATTTCTCCTTTTCTTTGCCCATTTTTCGTCTGCTGGAGTAGGTTTGAAACCTAGTCCAAAAGGTTTCTTGATGACTGGCAAAGTAACAGGTTCTGTTATTCCCTGAAGGGTTCGTCCAAGTCCCTTCCCTGGCCTAAATCCGTGCCTGATCATCTCTTTGGCCACCATGACCGAAGCGTTAGACAAGAAAGGCTGGGGGCAAGGTACTCCCTCTTCGTGCTGCTCTGCCAGTACCACCTCGAAAGCTTGATAGACCGTATGTTCGCTCCCTTCTCTCGGTTCAAGATACGGGATGGATGGGTCCCGGTAAATGGCATGTTCGTCTTCCCCATGGACCACGATTTCTTGGTCTTCGTACTCGAATTTCACCATCTGGTGAAGAGTGGAAGGCACGGCTCCTACCGCATGGATCCAAGGTCTGCCAAGGAGGAAATTGTAGGATGTGTCCATGTCGATCACCTGGAAGGTTACTCGAAATTCGACTGGTCCTATGACCAACAACAGGTCTATTTCTCCCATGGTATCTCTCTTGATGCCGTCGAAAGCTCTCACGCAGACGTTGTTGGGTCGGATTCTTCCTGCCCCAATTTCCATTCTTTGTAGCGTGGAGAGCGGGCAAATGTCAACACCTGATCCCCCATCCAGCATTACCCGCTTGACATAGTAGTCCTCGCATTTCACTGTTAAGTGCAAGGCCTTGTTGTGTGCTGCTCCTTCCGGGGGTAAATCGTTCTTGTTGAAAGAGATTTGGTTGACGGCGAAGAATCTTTCTGTCATCCGCTCTAGTTGCTCCACCGAGGTTTCGACCGGTACATATGCTTCATTCAAGGTTTTCAGCAGGATCTTTTGATGCTCGGTTGACCTCATTAATAACGACATCATGGATACTTGCTCAGGGTGCTTGCGCAGCTGATCTATCACTTCGTAATCCGGCATCTTCATTTGTTGGAAGAACACTTCCGCTTCTTCAACACTCACGGGCTTCTTTGGAGGGAAGCGCCTTTGCGTGGCGTTGTTCAGTTCTTGGGTATTTGAGTACCCTCTAACGAAAGTATTTTCTGTAAGTTCTTCCATGACCTCCTTACCTTTGTACATTACCAAAGTCTTTTGATAATTCCACGGCACTGTGGACGGGTTGGTCATTGGCTTTTGTGGCACGCGTCCGATAACCACTGGCTCATTCAGCCGAGGTGGTTGAATCGTCCCCCGGACCACATAGGCTCCTTTTGGCACGTACATAGGTTTTGTCTTTTTGATCCCGAAGTTCTGCGTCTTCTTGGCTTGAACTCGCGGTATGTAAAGAATTCCACCCTTTGCTGGTACCGCTTTCTTCTCCACCTTCTTTTCAGGCTTGCTCTCTGCAACCTTGGCCTCCTCCCCCTTTTCTGATTTCTGGTCTATTTCAGGCCTCTTCCCTGTGTCGACAATGGCAATTATGGCTTTCAAAGTAGGGTCGAACTTTTTGTCTTCACAAATCATGCCGATCAGCGGCCCATTATTGTGAGCGGGCAATGGATTGTTAGTCACATTCGGGATCTCTTCGTCCCTTAGCACTATTTTCCCCTGCTCTATCAAATTTTTGACCACTCTTTTCAATGACCAGCAGTCGTTTGTATCATGCCCCTCGGCCCCTGAATGATAGGCGCATCTGACTCCGGCTTTGTAAGAAGGAGATGTCGGGTTTTGCCTCGTTTGGGGAATTGGTTGCAAGAAACCCAACTGGACTAGCTTAGGGAACAATGTAGAGTATTGTTCACCGATGGGCGTGAAAGTCCGCCGTCGAGGTGGCTCCTGGGGGCGGTAGTTATTCTGCGGGGGTTGTGGGTTATAGTGGTTGCGGTAAGGAGGCTGATTTCTGGGAGGTGGAGCTGGGCCTCGGTTGGCTTGTTGTGGTGGATGGTTATAAGGTTGGGCATGCATGACCATATAAGGTTGATGAGCATATGCCGAATTTGAATGGGGGTAATAGTGTTGTGGGGCTCTTTCCGGAAAATGGGGCCTGGGATGACGATACTCCCTTGCTTCAGAGGCTGCCATAGTCGTTTCTTCTTTCTTCTTCCCCCTTGTTGTTCCTCCAGACCCGCTTTGGACGGCCTGGGAGGTTGCCCTTATGGCTGCTTGACTCAAAATCCTTCCCGTTTTCAAACCATTTTCCACCATCTCTCCAATCTTGATCGCTTCCGCGAATGGCTTACCCATGGCCGACATCATGTTCTGGAAATAGTCAGACTCTTGAGCCTGGAGAAATGTAGTGACCATTTCCACTTCATCCATAGGAGGCTTCACTCTCGACGCCTGTTCACGCCACTTAATAGCATACTCTCTAAAGCTTTCCGAAGGCTTCTTCTTCAAATTTGAAAGAGAGTTTCGGTCTGGCGCAATGTCGATGTTATACTGGAATTGTTTTACAAAATCTCTGGCGAGATCATCCCATATATGCCATCGGGACATTTCCTGATCCATATACCATTCCGAAGCTATCCCTACTAATCTTTCACCAAAGTATGCCATTAGCAGTTCTTCTTTTCCGCCTGCTCCCCGCAATTGGTTGCAGTATTTCTTAAAATGTGCAATGGGGTCACCGTGCCCATCGTACTTCTCAAACTTGGGGGTCTTGAAACCCGTTGGCAGGTGTACGTGCGGAAACATGCATAGGCCGGCGTAAGAGACGCTCTTTTGCCCGCTCAATCCTTGCATATTCTTCAGACTTTGCTCAAGGCTTCTCATCCTTTTGGCCATCTCATTTTGTTCTACAATTCTGGGGTTCTGATCCTGCCCTGGTACAAGCTCGCACTGAGGCGGTAGAGGATTAGTACTGGTAGCGAACCTAGTTGGTTCCATTGAGAACGACGGTGCTTGGAATGTAAAAGAGGATGAGTCAAGGCTTGGCTTGTACGTGGCAGGCTGTGCCGTAGCTGGGCAAGGCGATGCAGTAAAGATGTTCATGCTTGCATCATTGGCCGACATTCGGGGATGAGGCTCAGAAGGTGATCCTGCAGAGAAGGCGGAGGTGGCTGGGTACCCAAATGGGGTAGCAGGGTAATTTATGGGAATATTAGAAGTCCCACTTGACCTGGAGAATAGTTCAGGGAATCCGGGGACGACACTTGGCGGCTCTTTCCCATTGTTCCAGTCATCTAGCATTTCTAACATGCGGAGCCGTAGGATCCTATTTTCCTCCGCAGTTGCGGACTCAGGTGTGAGGACGGCTGAGATTGAGCTCTCCTCAGAGACGGGGACTGTTTGCAATGGAATTTCCGAAGACATTTCCACACTTCCTTTTGACCTGGTGAAGTAAGCGTGAGTACTGCTTCTGGTCCTAACAACAGGTAGTTGAACACCTCTCTTTGACCTCGTGAAGTATGAGTGCGAGGCCAGACTTTCACCAAACCAACCGTCTTTTCAAAAACCCTGGGAATAATGCTCAATGACAAACGCACGGTTAATTCTGCAGCAAATAATAGATAGTTAATCTCACGTTGGGCATGATGCACCTATACAGTTAAGTGGATTACTATATGTTTGCTACGAGAGCATGCGTCATTCCGGCATTTTTTCTCTTATTAGTTTTTCTTTTCTTTTCTTTTCTCTTTTGTTTTCCTTTTATTTTATTTATTATATATATATATATATATATATATTATTATTTTTTTATTATTATTTTTTTTATTTTTTTTTGTAGTAATGCGACCGGATCCGATGAGGATTGCCTACGTATCACGATGCCTACGTGAATCAGATCATTACGTAGTTCGAAAAACACAAATGGACGTAAAAGAAACAACCTCTTCATTGTTGAAATGTTCTATTACAAGCTACATTCTGCAAAAGAAAAAGCAAACTTGGAAAATGAACCTAGACTCAAAATAGACTGAAAATCACCTTGATGAAAAAAACAGGCAGAAGATGCTAAAAATACAGATTTGACCTATGAATGCATTATGGTTTTAAAAATTGGTTTCCGCGGGGCATCGTTCGGCCTCGCCGCGGTCCTAGGCGTGAGATCCCTCTCAAGTTGCTCCAGCTCGTGCATAGTCTGCTTGACATAACCCATTACTGCCGAGAGGACGGTAGCGCTGGACATGTTCTCACATCGTAGACATCGTCTGGTGATGGCATGAGCAATGGCCTTGATCCTATCTCTGGTTTGCTTCTTCTCTATGAGTAGGTGCCTTATCTGATCACTGCTCGTCTTGAATACCTGTGAGTCCTGTATGTGCTGATCCCTCAACTGCCGCACTTCTTCCTTCATTTGGGCCAACAAGTCGTAACAGTATCTACTCTCCATTTGGAAATCCCTGGCCTGCTTAACTGCTTTAAACTCAAGTGTAGCCATCTCCCTTTTTATTTTGGAAACAGCCTTCTCGTGATCACGTTTCAATTGGTTCAAACATCGGCGATGCTTATCTACTCTTGTTTCCCACCGTGCCTTGAATTCTGTCATGACCTTTTCGGATTCTTCTAACCTGTCTCGCCATTCCGTGATCTCTCTTTTCAAACCCTTTATCAACCGCTGGTCTGATTGACTTCTGGGTTGCTCATCAAGAGACAATCTCAATTTTTGGACTTGGGCCTTAAGTTCTTCATTCTCTTGGATCAACCTATTCTTTTCGCTTCGATCCGCTGCGATTTGTACGCTGTTATCGAATTTCAAACTCTCTATTTGTAGCTTCAAATCGCCAATCTCTGCTCGATAACCCTTCTCTTTTGCTAACCAGTTCCATTGCCCTTGGGATGATTCTACGAAATCTTTGAGATGCGGCCTCTTAGTCGGTCTTTCGTAAGACAGGCTACCTCTAAACCAAGCGTGATATCCTGGGGCGACTTCCCCTTTTGCCGTATCGATCACACAAGTGTTTGCTGTCAGATATTGGCATTCACTCCAGATTTGGCGAACTTCTTCTTCAGGGAACTGACCGTGCAGACTGATTTCAATCACTTGGGTACTCAAATCTTCATCTTTCGGTATCACTTAGTACCTCCCAAGTTGCCTCAAAACCCGATACGGTGCATAGGGTTGGATACTTTTCAGTCCCATCAACAGAAAGTGAGGCCGGGTTGCCGGCATGTATATGATTTCCTCGATAGGTGACCATCCGAGCGTCCATTGGATTTGGCTGGCAGTGAGAGTTCGGAGAAATGAGGTCCATGATGTGACTCCCTCAGGTAAATTGAGCCCTTTGATTCTCGTGTAGAATTATCCAATACAAGTTTTCTCTGGCGAACCATAACCCACAAATGAGGAGCGATGACATAAATGATCGGTCATCCATACTTGCAACAGTAGGTTACATCCTTCGAAGAAGTCACCCCTGGCTCGACAAACAGTGAGAGCCTGGAAAATGTCAGCCATAATCATAGGCGCCAGAGTACTTTTATCTTGGGTAAGCAAAGTACTGACAACCCCAGTTATTCTTAGATCGATGTTGCCGTCCTTCCTTGGGAACACTATAAGACCTAAGAAAGCCGTCATGAAAGCCAATTGGCTGTGTTCGTCCCATTTTTGCCGGTTGCCTTTACTACATAGTTTGAAATCCGGCTTATTGAACCCACCCTCATGACCGTATCTAGCATACATGAGATGGAGACTACAGAAGCCTTTGGCAAGATCTGGATGGTGAAATGTTCGGGGTATTTTCAGAAAGTCCAAAAATCGGTGTACCGTGACGGCTCTAGGTGCAATCAAGTACTTGAACCTTAACGGAGCTTCATCACCCCCAATGTATCCCGCTATTTCCTCCAGCGTCGGGGTGAGTTCGAAGTTTGAAAAATGGAATACATTGTGCGTCGAGTCCCAGTAAGTGACCAATGATCTGATAATATCACCCCGAGGCTGAATGTCTAGTAAATCCGGGAGATTTTTCAGATATTTCCTCACTTTGCCTTGCCCTTCTTTGCCTAAGTCGTTCCACCATAATCGCAACTCAAAAGGGATCTTGGTCATTATTGAAAACGATTCATTTTGTATCGTGCTCATCCTGCACATTTATTTAAGGCGATAAACTTTATTAGACTCAAAAAATTAAAATTATCTAGATTTTTTTTTTGAAAACGGGAGGTTGGACCCGCCGAGGGTTGCCTACGTATCTCACCCCGTGCGAGAATCAAACCGGCGTAGTTCGGTCATATCGCGAATAGAGAAAATCAAATAAACCTAGTAATCAAGAATAAGCATTTTTATTGTTTTTGGAGAAAGATAAATACTAAAAATATTTTTTTCTTGTTTTTTTTTTTGCAATATTTGGACTATTAGTCCGAATTTATAAAAGGGTATTATAAAAGAAACAACACATTTTTTTGAATTATGAGTTTTCCAGATTTTTTATTATACTTTTTTTTTATTATTTGTTTTTTAATTTTTTTTTCAAAATAAATACCCTTTCTTAAAAAGAACAGAACAATTTTATATTTTTTTTTAATGAATCAAACTAAAAGACAACTTTTGGTTTTATATTATTTTTTAGAAAAATTCCGACGAGGTTTCGACACTACTTGGACATTGGTTTTATTTTTCCAAAATAAGTAATTATCTCCCTACGCTGCTATTTTCTTTTTTTTAGAAACCGATCAACATGCGGAACCGAAGCAAATAAATGCGCAAAACAAATAAGATGCAGCAGGGTGGCCTTTTCATTTCTGGTTGCTTGTCCTAGACGGACCCAACCCCTGTGTTGAGCCCCCTAAGTCAAATGCAACATGATGCAAATAAGCGTTCCTACTAGGGATCCGGCATGAAGTCGAGTTATACTAGGTTTAAACCTTGGTATTTGTTCTAGACTGTGTACTCGAGCGGACAACTCAAGTCGAGGAGGGGCAACTTACCGGGAACCAAAAGGCCGTCCGGCTTCGTAACTTATCCGTCCTCTTTCTTATTTCGGGTATTGACACTAACAGAATAGGGAGTCTCGACCAGCGAGCTTCTCCCCGGAGGTGAAGAGAGAAGGGTTTCGGCACAGTTTATATACAGTTCAGATAATATCAAAGCGGTAAAAGACAATATTTAGCACGTTATGCAAAAATATGTAATAAAGATCAGATAATAAAGCCAAATATAACAGTTATTCTAAGCTCGAATTCTTGAACCCTGAACTAGTGGTTCTGGGTTTCATCCCCAGCAGAGTCGCCAGAGCTGTCACACCTCCTTTTTGCGCGCCCGCCCCGAAGGGTTAAATGCGCGAGGGGAGTTTTTCCAATTTAAGGACAATCGAAACGGGATTGGTTTAATTATTTCAGAGTCGCCACTTGGGAAAAGGTTTGGCTTTTGGTGTCCCAAGTCACCGGTTTATCTTGAATCCCAAATCGAGGAGATTTTCGTCTTTTCCAAATGAAGTCTGCGAACCAGAGATTCTAAGTAAGGAATTCTGTTGACCCGAGGGAAGGTGTTAGGCACCCTCGAATCCCGTGGTTCTAGCACGGTCGCTTAAATTGTTACAATGGCTAAATATCTGATTTAAATACATGTTGTGACTTATGTGCTTTTATTGAGTTTTAACCGCTTTTATTATTATCATTTTTATTTTTATAGAATTGCAACGTCGTGAAAATGTATCTCGAACCACGTCGCAATCAATGCACCCGTAGTTGTTAACACATTTCGACTCCGTTGAGATTTGAATTTGGGTCACATAAATGCGCACCCGAATTTAAGAATGTAATTTGATTAAGTCGCGCCTAGAGAATCTAACGCGTTACTGTCTTCGGGGAGGGCAGTGGAATTCACTAAACAGCCCGTCCCAAATTCTAAGTATTTATTATGACCAATTATTGAGGGCCCCGCAATTTGCCTTTTTATTCGGCGAGGCTCGTCTCATTATTTTAGAAGGGTACCCTACAATGACTACATTTTTACTACATTTTATCTTTAAAGAGAAGGATGATGCCGAATTTTGCTGGTTTAGACAAATACGGACTGAATCCTTATTATGTTTGCCGAACCTAAACTTGTTTGATTACCTGATTGATTGTTCATGAGGTGAGGGCTACCGCATGCTTTGTCTTCAACAAGTGAATATGCTTATTAATTCGCTAAGTGAGATTGCAAACAAACTAACAACATATATTGAGTTATGTTTAACGACCTCCAAGTTCTATTCTTAACACTCTAACCTATTTGAAATTGATAAAAGAAATCGGCTGTTTTATTAGGAAAATTACTACTAATTGAACTCAAAAATGATTGTTAGTTTTTCTCAACAATCATTACATCATTTCGAAATAAAGAATCTGTACCGAAACCCAGTATCGAACCTGCATTGGGACGAATAAACTGACAGGAGAACTGGCATTCATAGCCATACTCTTAATGTGACTGTATGGGAGTTTGTTTGGGATACATTTATCCCGGACCCAGTACCACAGTTTTGTCAATTCAGTGGTCTAGGCAAAATACATACAAGTGCTTACCATGACTCTATGTTATACAGTCATACTAAATCAAACAAGTGTTATACTGAACTGAATGTATACTAAATCAAAACATGCTGTCTATGTCATACTGTCATTACTGTTGAGCCATGCTATCTAACAGTTCATCTTTAAACAGAAATGTATGCTAGTTTATACAGAATATTTGCAGTTCGCAGTAAAAATACAGGCCCAACCAACATTCGAACTATCTTTTTACACCAATACTATAACATAAACTGGTGTTCATTTCTTTATTTCTGCTTCAACTTCAAACTTTCAACAATACAAGGTTCGAAGGTTGTGTACCTGGGAATATTTGCAATTGAAGACAAAGGAGCAATCAGTAGAGTAACAATGAACCAATGCAGCAGCAGTAACAGCACTGTCAGTAGCAACAGGGCAGAATAGCAGCAGGCAAAACAATACAGCAAGAAACAGGCTCGAGTGCAGAGATGCAACTATGGCCAATAGAAAGCAATAGCCAAATAGCAGCAACACCCAGTGGGATAGAATCAGAAATCTAGACAGGCCAAACCAGTAGTAAACCAATGAAAACACTCGACTAATAGACACAACTGGAATTTCAAAGAATCAGAATTGATTTGAACAGGTTGAACAACTGAAACCCAGTAATAATAGGAGGAAAAAGCTTCTGATTGTTGGTTGTATCCCTTCTATCCCTTAAACTCTCTCTATCTATGTGTATCTATTTGTATGTATTTCAAGCTCTCCTGTCTAAACTCCTCACAGTGTGTTTTTCTTTTTTACCAACCTTCAGAAATCCGTCCCCCCTTTTTTTATCTCCTCCCCTCTCTTATAGGCCTCAACACTATCCCTTTTAAACAGCCTGTTCAGACTATCACCATACCCCTCCCATGTGCCTTTAAACTTTTTTCAGTTCTACTTTAGTTAATTAGGTATAAAAACCCCATCATTCCCTGGCAGATTTAGCTTTTCCATTTTATTTAACTAAAAGCAAGTATGGGCAGTAGGATATGTTGACAGCATATGCTGTCAAACCATTTTAAAATTAAACAAGGACCTTTATGCAGGCCACAGGTTGTGCACAAAGCACATGAGGTGTACCAATGCACATGAGGTGCACCAATGCAAATGCTGTGCAAGAGTGCACATGCCCTCCAATTCAGCATTTAAATCAAACATCCCTTTTACATTACTGATCCAAATCAACAGCTATAAGTAAACAAAATTGGTTCTTAATTGATTCAACAAATGTTCGACAGAAGCAAATCGATTTACTATGCTCAGACAGTT
Source organism: Nicotiana tabacum (assembly GCF_000715075.1). Classification (NCBI taxonomy): domain Eukaryota; kingdom Viridiplantae; phylum Streptophyta; class Magnoliopsida; order Solanales; family Solanaceae; genus Nicotiana; species Nicotiana tabacum. Next base: position 21,976,200 of record NC_134099.1, on the reverse strand, counting down.
GAAACTAATTGACGACTCATGTCGACTCGACTATATTAGCATTAACGTACACAATCGTAGCCAAAAATCAGACATTCAGAAGTATGGGACACATGACTCGACTTATACTGATTAAAATAGAATGGTACTTTGAGGAATCAGTTAGTCAGTACAAATTTGGAATACAACCAATACGCATGCCGTATCAGAATAGGAGGAGAGGGATTCAGACAAACACAGATGTTCAAACAAAGTGGACAAACAAAAGTTGATAAAAATTAAAACAAATATGAACAGTCTTTTAAAACAAATCATACGGACTAAAAACAAATAAAGGAAAAGAAAGCAGACTTACCTTAAAACTTGAAAAGTTTAACAGTTTGAACTTGGATTTGGACAAACTTTCTTAAGGCTGAATGGACTTTAATCGAAGTGTTTCTCAGATGAGAAACACTTTGATTGAAGTCCATTAGACCTTAATCTCTTCGGTTGAACCGGTATGAACCAGTGACGAAGGACACAAAACCTTCAAACTTAGATCTGGGATTCAGGCTTCCCTGATCAGATTCGGACCAAACCAAGTATGGTTTGGTCACGAGGGGGGTCTGGGGAGTATCTGGTGTGAAGCTAGGGTTGAACCGTGTAGATCGAGTTTCGACTCGAACCTTCAAATGAAGATTCGAGAAGGTGGGGAGGGATTCGAACTACAGGGTTAATGGATTCATGCTCAGGATGGCAAGGGGGTTCTAGGGTGTTAAGGGGAAGGTCACCGGCGTCCATGCCGCCGGTTTTCATGGTGGAGGATACAGGGGCGGCTCTAGGGTTTGATGGGGATGAGGTTGAAGACGGGAGCTGGGGTATCTGATGGGGGGGGCAGGGTAAGGTTATAGGCTTATATATGGAATAGGCGGCTGATCTCAGCCATCGGATTAACTGGAATCAATGGCTTGGATCTAAAGGCCTCGGGGAAACGATGTCGTTTCAACTAAAGGGGGTTTGGGTTGGTCCGGGTGGAAACGGGTCGGGTTCTGTTCGTGGGTATAGGAAATGTGATCTTGGCCGTTGATCAATCTGAGATCAACGGCCCAGATCAAACTGTATCCATACGACGTCGTTTGGACTCTCTCTGGGCATCATCTGGACTGGACCGGGCAGGCCTGGGTCTTGGGCTGTTTGTTTGGGCCAATTTTGTTAAAATTGGCCCAAATCCGGAAGAATAAAGGGACCCTTTCTTTTTTCTTTTTTTTTATTTATTTCCTTTTTTTATTTTAAAACAAAACTAAGCCAAAAATCAAATTAAAATTAAATACACACTCAATACAATTATTCGCACACTAAAATATTTCAAACAAGTAAAGTTAAACAAAATAAAATCACAGACGAAGATGCCTACTCATAATTTTCTATTTAACGACTGGATTACGGTTTGAATTATGCAGGACACATATATTTTTTTGAATTTTATTTTTAATAAAGTAAATAAATAAAAATGGGCCGAAGTCACAAATAAATCAACAAGGTGCCGCACAGAAATTCAAAATTGTACAGCAGGGCCAATTATTATTTCTTATTTCTTTTTGGAGCGATTGTCGTGCGAAAAACAAAAATCACGTGCTCACAGCTGCCCCTCTTTGTTCGGAACTTCTTGACCTTTAGATGAGGTGTGTAATCCCGGCTTTCTAGCAAGAAGAATTCTAGAATGTAGGCATCTTGTTCCTTACTTCTTGACTCCTCAAATGGCTTGGACGACTCTATTTCCATATCCAAACACAATGTGAAAAAATGCTTGGAGTGTGGACCAATGCGCTCAACTACATGAACATTGGGACTGTCTACATTCTCAACACTAATGACAATAGAGTCAACTAAATATGTATCCTCAATATCCTTGGTTGACTCTAGTATCTTTTCTACGACATCGACATCCTCAAAATCTAGTTCGATTGATTGTTAGTGTTCTACTCTAGCCTTCTCGTCTAACTCATCCTCGTATTTTTTTAAATCCTTCAGTATAATAGCAATTTCTGCAGCCAATTCATGCTCATATTGGCTACTATCCACAATATCAACTTGTTGATCTTTACAAGGTTCAATTAATTTATTCGCTTGAGCCTCCAAGTTGTGAATTGTTTCCCTTTGACTTTGTACCCGCAGTTGTATCTCATCATATTGTTCCATAAGGCACTTTAACATATCCTCAATCTCTTTCAGGTCCTCATACCTGGGTTCTTTGTTCCTATTAACTTCACAAGAAAAAGAAGAACCATCAAAGTAAGGGGTTGGGGGAAGATAAGAAATATAAGCACAACTATGAAAGTGACCATCTTGACCACCATACATATCACATACATTCCACACATAAGATTGAGTTAGTGCACATAACTCGCTCTCGAGAATATTTTGATAATTTTGCCCTGGGTGGTTTCCTCCACAATGTGCATGAGGATCAAAAGTACAATTACCAACATCAAAACTCTCATCATTCCAAGATGCCATGTTCTTTTTTTTTAAATTAACAATCAAATAAAAAATAAATACAAGAAAGCAAAAATAAAAGTTCAAACTTGCAACCTAGCAATATATACACCTATAGCTAAATCGTTAGTTCCCCGACAACGGCGCCAAAATTTGATCACGCCCAACTATGCCTTATAAAAAGGACAAGCGGTCTTTGCAAATATAATCCGATTTACAAGTCCAGAGTCGAATCCCACAGAGAACTAAGGCTTAGCTACAGATGTTTACTATCACCAAGAACACAAGCTTGAACAATTCCTAACTTATAAATATTAAAATTCTTGTGTTTAACTAACTAACTAATAAATTAAAATAATAAATTAACACTAAAGATCCTACAGGTTGTAGAAAAGATAAAGGAGGTCTAGAGTTATGATTTCCCCAATTGTCTGAATCCTTCCCGCTATGTCTTCTATAATTTCGCCTAAGTATTCTCTACCGATCATGAGCCCTATGCGTGTTGTAATTCTCCCTCGAGCAATTATAACAATTTACTAGACATACTCTCCCGAGTTACGCTAGCTGGTTTTAATTACAACTCACTTATAGATCGCACCCAAGGTTTCGTTATCCCTAATCCCACCTTTAAACCCTTGGTTATTGATTCCTCACATACGTCGGGAGTGATGTTATTCAACAACTACCTAAATATGCACTCTCTCCCGAGTAATACATATTAAATAGGCATAGCTAATTGAAGGCCCTTCAATAAACCACAAGAATAAGATAGTTGAACAAATAGAGAAAATACTACGGCTCAATTATATAAAAACATAACAAGAATTTATCCTACAAAAGATTCCATTAAAACCCTAGATAACAAATTAGCTATTCATAATAGTATGTAAAACTACAATACTAAAAGTCATAACCAACAATGAAAATTAGGAAGTGGAAGGAAAAACTCGTAGAAGAATTCTCCGCTTGATCCTATTATGTCTCAGCCTCCTTAGGTCGACTCTGTGTCAAAAATTGGTCTCCTCTTCTTAAAATACCATTTTTCCATGTATATATACCAAGTAGGGTCAGGCCCAAATAATTATACCTTCTCCTATGCGAAAAAGGACAAGTTTCCAGGCCTGGGTCCGCTGCCGCGGTCCGGGCGCGACACTAACGCGGTATTTGGCAAGTCTACTGTTTTAGTCCGCATCAGGTCCGCGTTCGTGATTTCAACTGCATTTTTCACCCTATTACATTTGGAATTTGGAATAATGTAAAATATAAATTGTAGCCCTTTGAATTAGCTTTCCAATCATATATTGTGGAGCTCAAATGGAGTTCTGAGCGAAAAGTTATGTGCATTTTACTAGACAGTGCGCAATATGCCTACTCGATTCTTCGTTTGTTCTAACTATCATCCGTTAATCACCGAATACAATCTCGGCTTAATTCCTTGGGCTTTTACTCAGACTTCAAAACTCCAAATTACTTGAATTCATTCCATAACTTCTACATAGCTCGGAATCACACCTACAAGGCATAAAACATACAATTAGTGCAAGACACTAGCGATTAAAGTTCAAACTCAATTAAAGTGCATTAAATTTGAGTGTAATAAGCGACTAAAATACGTAATTATAGCCTATCATCAACACCCTACACTTAAACAATTGCTCGTCCTCGAGCAATCAAACTACACTTTTTTATAGACACGACCTTTTTAAACAATTCTCCTAACTCATCACACCAAGAGAATTTAAAATAGACTAAGCACAAAAGCGTAACATCTTCACCTCAAGATTTGACTCACATATACCACGCATTATTCACAACTCACCCCCTTACTCTAATATAGAGGTCATTGACATTACCTTTCCTTCATGAATCAAGTGCTCTCACACAACAAAAAAGAGTAGTTCCACACAATAAAATTTAAGAACACTTAAGAACTCAAGATAGAAATAAATTCACTCACTCTCAGAAATAACATTCATATGCCACAAAAGATGCACCATAAGCTTTCTCGTAGTGTACTACTTCACTTATCGAGCTCATTCAATCTAGGATCAATTAGGACTTTATTTGGTCATAATGTAGGCTACAGGACGGGTAGGATACATTTAGATATAAGACTGACTACACCTCCCTAAGCACTTTAATACATATACTTTAACAACATACTTATGTCAAACCAAACTCCACCTTCACATCAATGTATATTACACCATTCTTCTTTAAGCACAATTACATCACGAGTCACCACTTATTAAGGATTTTTTTTTCACAACAATACAATTTTTTTTTCCAATTCAAGTGGCTCTTACTTGTTCAAAACAGTGCACCTTTCTCCTGATTTCATTAGTTCCACTCATAAGCCAAACCAACTATCCCACACTTTAACTTTTACATAAATCATCACAATTCAAGTGTGCATGAGAGGTTAGAAGGTTCAAATAGATAGTTAATTCAAACAAATGGGTAAGGCTTGTAATGTGGTTGCCAAAGAAACAAGATTACAGGCTCAAAGGGGTTAACTACGATACATAACAATTAGGTGGATAAAACATACATATCTGGCTCAACACAGAAACGCCTATATAACTTCCAAGACTGAACAAAACTACTATTTCGCTTTGCAAACACACAGGGCAAGTTCTAGGCATCAAATGCAATGCACAGAATATAACAAATCCTTATACACACATGGCACATAACTCACTCAAGATTGGTTTCATCAAGACACTCTAGTCAAAGCAGTTAAGCAAAATTAAGATCATAAAATTTAAGGTACTTATACAAGAGTCAAAAACTGAGGCTAAACATCCCAACCAAAGTACTCACTATTCTCAAGGCATAACAAAGTCAAGAGATATTGATTCAATTTAAAACACAACACAATGACTCCTACTCCAAAAAAAAATTAACTACACCCGGTTCAAATAAAACTCTTGGAAAAGAATCGCGGCTTATAGAAAAAAAACCAAGGGGGAATTATTACACTACCTACAAAGAAAATCTTTTTTTCTTTAGACTTAAATCCCTCAAGAAAATTGTCTAGGATATCCATCATCGGGAAAAGTTCAATTTTTTTTCGTTTTTCTAAAAAATAAAAAAATATTCAATTAAACTTGCACAACTAAAATAGCATAGAAAGTCACCCAGACAATCTCCTCACCCCACACTTAAAAATTGTGCATTGTCTTCAATGCACACCATACTAATAAAAGGGTAAAAGAAACTCTCTGGTAGGCCAAAGGACGAAGCACAAGCAGCTCATGGGGTACTTAGACTTCTCTCGGGCTTGGTCCTTCGTGCGGGTACCTCACACTTAGTTCCAACCATCTGCTTCACTGTTGCATCCTTCCAATAACTTTGCTTTCCATCCTCCTAGAAAATCAAAAATTGACACTACAAAAATAATACAATAAAAATAATTATCAAAAAGTGGTCATAGCAGATTATCAACTATTCTATATTTATTTTTCCGAAGTTATTTACTCTATAGTCTTTATCCATGTGACTAGATTAGACAAGACTATAAACAACATTTACAAATTAGCCTTATAAAGAACCCAAAAAGTGTTTATACATTCCCTAAAAGGTGATATGTGTTATATTATTTTAGGATAGATTAAATCAATACAAAATGTTGATGAAGATAACTCAATAAAATGCAAAAAAATAAATAAAAATAATAAAATAGCAGTAAATTGAGAAGATTTGACCCACTTACTTTACCAAACCTAATGGCAAACGTTTTGGTATCATTTAAGAAGGGGAGGCAGTGTAACAGGAATGTACAACATTTTCAGTGAAGACAGACGTTTCTTGGTCAAATACTTTGAAAAACCTCATCACTTCATATGGGAAAACTACCCCCAACTGAAAATATCACAAGATTAAAAGATCACTTCCTATTTTCAGTGACTTCCAACTTCAATTACTCATCTCAGAATATTAGTTATGGTCCCATGTTTTTTAGGCATGACGGAGTTAGAGTATTACTTACGGATTTGAGGAATATAATAATTTTTGTTAATATTATGTATTTTTATTTGAATTTTTTTAAAATTTAGATAAATATTTAATTATAAATTTAGTAACTAAGACTAAGAGCCCATTTGGATGTGCTTGTTTTAAGTGACTTTTAAGCCAAAAGCTATAAGTTAGGAATTCTAATTTTTGGCTTATTTTTGTCATTTTAACTTAAAAACAAGTGCTTAAAATACTTTTTCGCTTTATCCAAACACTATAAAAGACTTTAAAACGATTTTGGCTTAAAAGCACTTAAAATAAGCCAATCCAAACGGGCTCAAACTATGAGTTCGTTTTAATTTATATGTCTCATTTTACTTTTTAGTTTTTTTTTTTAAAATTCAAAAGAATATCATCTTTCTATATATACTATGTTTTAAATTCTAATATTTTCATTTATACCCTTAAAGCTTGTTTGGATGGTTGTTACTAACATCGTATCATATTGTTACTTTAATTACAATATTTTATTTTGATTGTTACTTAAATTTTATTGTGTCGTATCGTTAAATCCATGGTCAGCCAGATGAGGAGGCTACTGGGGAGACTGAGCGGGAGATGCGGAGAAGGTATCCACGGCTATTTGAGACTCCAGTTACGTTTCTAGATACGTTTGAGGACAAACGTTTATTTAAGAGGGGGAAGATGTAACGATCGGGCCGGTCGTTTTGAGAGTTATATCCTCGTTCCCTCATTTACTGCTCATTTTGTACTTTATAACGGTTATGTGACTTACTAGGGTAGTTGGTTCGGGTCCGGTGAGGTTTCAAAAAAAATTTAGACACTTAGTCTAAAAGTTGGAAGCTTATATTGAAAAGGTAGACTGGATGTTGACTTATGTGTAAATGACTCTGGAATGGAGTTTGATGGTTCTGTTAGCTCCATTGGGTGATTTTGGACTTACGAGCGTGCCCGGATTGTGATTTGGAGGTCCGTGGTAGAATTTGACTTGAAATGGTAAAATTTGGATTTTTGGAAAGTTTGACCGGGAGTGGACTTTTTGATATCGAAGTCGGATTGGAGTTCCGGAGGTTAAAGTTGGTCAGTGGTGTCATTTTTGACATGTGTGTAAAATTTGATGTCAATCGGACGTGATTTGATAGGTTTCGGCATCGTTTGTAGAAATTAGAAGTTCAAAGTTCATTAGGCTTGAATCTATAAGCGATTCGTGTTTTTGATGTTGTTTGAGGTGAATTGAAAGCTCGATTAAGTTTGTACAATGTTTTGAGACTTTATTGGTATGTTTGGTTGAGGTCCCGGGTGCTTCGGGTGAATTTCGGATGGTTAATGGATCAATGTTGGACTTAGTGTTATAGCTGAAGTTTTCTGATGTCTCTGATTTGGTTTCCTCTTAAGCGATCGGGTGGGAAGGTCCGTGATCGCATAGGTTAAGCTGGGCATTGAAGGATATTTGTTCTACGCGTTCGCGACCAGGAGGATGCGAACGTTTAGTTGTGGAATGTTGTGATTCACGAACGCATGGCTAAGGCCGCGTTTGCGTAGGGTATTGGAGGCAGAAGCTGGGGCCGCACATTTGTTCTTTGGGGTCGCATGGTGAAGGTCACGATCGCATAGCTATGAGGAGTCAGTTGTATGCGATCGCGATTGTAGTTATGTGCTCACGTAGGGTAAGTTTGAGGGGCAGATTGGCTTATGCTATGCGAACGCGGAAAGATGGTCGTGTTCGCGATGAAGGATAACTAGGCAGCAGATTTAAAAGTTCAAAATGAGGGTTTGAGTTCATAACATAAAAATTAATTTGGGAGCTCGGTATAAGGCGATTTTTGGATAGATTTTCATGTGGGTGTTTAGGGTAAGTTATTCCTACTTAGTTTTGGTTAATTCCCATGATTATGCCTTTGATTTCATCATTAAATTTGTGATTTGGAATGGGAATTAGGAAAAATGAAGAAAAGTTCTTAGGCTAGATTTTTGAGGTTCTGAATGGAATTTTAATATCAGATTTGAGTAATTTTGGTATGGGTGAATCGTGGTTGAATGGGTGTTCGAATTTTATAACTTTTACCCGATTTTGAGACATGGGCCCGGGTGCCTACTTTTGAGTTAAATTTTTTGCCTTTTGAATTAAAGCTTGGTATTTTCTTATGGAATTGATTCCTTTAGCTCGTGTTGATTGTATCAAATTGTTTGTGGCTAGATTCGAGGCATTCAGAGGCCGTTTAGCGAGACAAATGTGTATTGGAGTAGAGATTTGCTCGGTTTGAGGTAAGTAACCATTCAAAATCTAGTTATGAGCGTATGAAACCCTGTACTATGTGTCTTGTGATTGGTTTGGAGGTGATCCACATGCTAGGTGATGGGCGTGTGGGCATGAACCATAGGAATTGTGACTTGGTCCATTCCCTGGAACTGTGGAGTGCAATAACCTGTTGTTGTTATTGTTAACTATATGCTATCCATGTGTTATAAACATTTGACTGCAAATCATGTTAGAAATCATGTTTAGGTTGTGTGTTGGTACTGTAGAGACCCACAAATGCCATGTTACCTGTTGAATTATTTGCTAAATTGCTTATTGTACTCAGTCACAGTTTTATTTGCATATCATATCTCAGTTTCTATTGTTCCTTGTTGATAAATTATATCATTTATGTTTCGGGCTAATTTTTATGATTTCCGAGAGCCCGAGAAACTGGAGAGTTTGATGACTAAGTAAGGCCAAGAGCCTAATTATGAGGAGATCGATACTATAGCACGTGAGTTGACCATGCAGATCCAGATATTGATAGCACGTGAGTTGTCCATACGGATTATAGTGCTTGGGCTGAAGCAGCCCCTCCGAAGTTTGTACATACCCCCAGTGAGCGCATGTACCTATTGAGTACGAGTGTCAAATGTTGAGTGTTGAGCTATTGAGAAAGACTGAGTGACTGTTGCTTTGAGATGATGCTTTTGATTTAATTATTATTGCACTTAGCTACCATATATCACCGTCTTGAATTTTTCTGAAAGATATTATATTATGTTTTACTTGAACTTGACATGAGGTAACTGATTTGACCTAAAATTATCGAACTTGAAAGCATGCCTACTTTCCTATGTTGAAATTACTGAAAATTTAACGATAATTTCATAGCCCGTCACTACTTTTAGTTCTTTATTTGGTCTTGTTACTTACTGAGTTGGTTGTATTCACACTACACGATGCACTTCGGACACGGTGCAAATCCAGGTATTTCTAGACACGGTGGGCATTGATTTCATCGCACAATTGATCGTCTGGGAGATTCCAAGGTAGTTGTCGGCGCTTCGTAGACCTTGTTTCTCCTTCCTTGTCTTTTTCGCTTATTGTATTTAGTTTCGGACTATGTTAGACTGTATTTTTTGGACTTGTGGTATTTAGATTCTCATGTACTTAGTGACACCCCAATGTTTGGGAGTTTCCGCGTTGTGCTTTGGATTTTCTATCTTGTTTATCAGAAATTCTACTATTTAAACTGACTTAAATCCGTTTTTGTTCAAAGTGTTACAGTAAATTCATAAACGTCGGCTTGCCTAGTACCACGTTAGGCTCCATTATGATTGGCTAGTTTTGGGTCGTGCCAAGTTGGTATCAGAGCCTATGTTACATAGGTCTCACGAGTGATGCGTATGTTTAGTCGAGTCTTGTGGATCGGTACAAAGACGTTTGTACTTATCTCGGGAGGTTGCCAAACCCTTATGAAACTTTACATTCTTGTATTCTTGTCATTCGGATTTGTTGATTCCGGCAACTAAATATATGTATTCTATTTTCTCATAGATGGTACGGACACGTGCTATCGGATAGGACGAACAACCACCAGTACCCCTAACTAGGGCCGTGAGAGGCCGAGGTTGTGGTAGGGGCAGAGGTGTAACTCGTACAACAGCTAGGGCAGCACCTACAAATCTACTAGTTGCCCCAGTTCAGGAGCAGGTTCTAGTTGTGGATGAGCGAGTAGGACCAGCTCAGGCACCAGTTGTGCTCATAGTGATTCCAGGCCTTTATGAGGCCTTGGCTCAGATCCTGACCGTTTGCACTAGTCTTGCTCAGGCAGTTTTAGTTCCGGCTGTAGTATCCATTTCTCAGGCCGATGGAGGTACCCACACTCTCTCAGCCCGTGCACTAGAGCAGGTGATGCGGGGACTTCAGACACCAGGGGCACTACCAGCCCAGCCGATTGCAGCGGCTCAGGCCCAGGTGGTTTCTGTTATGACTAATGATGAGCAGAGGAGGCTCGATAGATTTAGGAGGCTTTAGCTGCCATCATTTAGCGGGGCTGAGTCGGAGGATGCCCAGGGCTTCTTGGCTAAGTGCCAGTAGATTCTACGTACAATAGGTATTCTGGAGACCAGTAGGGTATCGTTCACTACTTTTTGTTTTTTGGGGCTGCTTTCAGATGGTGGACGGCTTAAGAGAGGTGCAGGCCGGTCGGTGCAGCACCGATTACATGGAAGGTGTTCTCCGTTCTCTTCTTGGAGAAGTTCGTATCGTAGTCCCGCAAGAAGGAGCTACGCAGATAGTTTGAGTAGCTTCGTCAGGATGGCATGTCTATGACCCAGAACAAGATGAGGTTTTCTGAGTTGGCTCGTTACACAATTTGGCTAGTTCCGACTGATGGGGAGAGGATCAAGAGGTTTATTGATGGCCTCACATATCAGTTGCGCTTGCTTATGAGTAGGGAGAGGTTATGTGGTGCTGCTTTTGATGAGGTGGTCGATATTGCTCGGCAGATAGAGATGGTCCGCGGTCAGGAGTGTGGTGAGAGAGAGGCCAAAAAGCCTCGAGGTTCGGGTAGTTTTAGTGGTGTACCTTCTAGGGGGCAGTCCTACCCCGACAGGGGTCGTCCTTATATGCACGCTCGACGGCTCTTCCGGCTCATCATGGTGAATTATCTAGCCACGGTTCTTATAGTGCCCGATCAGGCTAGTCTTCATTTAATGCACTACCAACGCAGAGTTCTCACCATGTCTTATCTGCTCAGGTTTGTACAGGTAGTTCCACGGGTTATCAGGATTTGCAGTTCCATCAGAGGAGGTGTTGTTTTGATTGCGAAGACTTTGGTCATATCAAGAGAGATTGCCCTAGGTTGTTGAGTGGGGATTCACAACAGAGTTCTCAGCGGATGGCACCAGCACCAGCAGTTACACCACCCACTCAACCAGCTGGGGGTAGGGGGTAGGTAGCTAGAGGTCGCCCTAGATGGGGAGGCCAATCAGGTGGCGGATAGGCCCGATTCTATGTTATTCCTGCTAGGCCGGACGTTGTTGCTTCAGATGTAGTGATAACATGTATTGTCTCAGTATGCCACAAGGATGCTTCTGTACTATTTGACCCTGGTTCCACTTATTTATATGTATTATCGTATTTTGTTCATTATTTGGATATGCCCCGTGAGTCCTTAGGTTCATCTGTTCATGTGTCTACGCCAGTGGGCGATACTATTTTTATGGACCATGTATATCGATCGTGTGTAGTGACTATTGAGGGATTGGAGACTAAAGTTGATCTTTTGCTGCTTAGTATGGTTGATTTCGACGTGATCTTGGATATGGATTGGTTATCTCTATGTCATGCTATTCTGGATTGTCACACTAAGACCGTGATGTTGGTGATATCGGGGTTGCCAAGGATTGAGTGGAGATGTTCTCTAGACTATGTCCCCAGCAGAGTGATTCCATACTTGAAGGCCTAGCAGATGGTTGGGAAGTGTTGTTTATCTTATTTGGCCTTTGTGAGGGATATTGGTGTTGATACTCCCACTACTGATTCTGTTCTGGTGGTGCACGATTTTTTGAATGTGTTTCCTGTAGACCTTTCGGGTAAGCCGCCTGATAGGGTTATTGATTTTGGTTGCCAAGGATTGAGTGGAGATGTTCTCTAGACTATGTTCCCAGCAGCGTGATTTCATACTTGAAGGCCTATCGGATGCTTGGGAAGTGTTGTTTATCTTATTTGGCCTTTGTGAGGGATGTTGGTAGGGCTGTGCACGGATCAGATCGGATCGGATTTAACATATTTCAGATTCGAATTTTGGATTTCGGATTCTAAAAAATGCAATCCGAATCCGATCCGAATTATATCGGATTGGATCGGATTTTAAAGTTTGGATCGGATCGGATTTCAGATCATATTATTATGCCTCAAAGTTAAACTAATATGTATATTTTCTTTGTAAAAGAGGCAATACATTAAAAAAATTCATGTTTATGCAATTATGAGAGTACTATAGTGCCAATATAGCTAAATCTAGCAATTGTAAAGGTAATAACTTGGAGGTTGATGTAAATGAAGTACTGACTATCCGAAATTAAAGTGTAGTATTTATATATGCCCTAATAATTTTGAATTTTGGATCGGATCGGATTAAAATATACCAATCCGAATCCGATCCGAAATTTTAATAAACACAATCCGAAATCCGATCCAATCCGAAATCCAAAATCCGAAATTGAATGGATCGGTTCGGATTTCGGATATCCGATCCGAATGAACAACCGTAGATGTTGGTGCTGATACTCCCACTATTGATTCTGTTCTGGTGGTGCGAGATTTTTTGAATGTGTTTCCTGTAGACCTTTCGGGTATGCCGCCTGATAGGGTTATTGATTTTGGTATTGACTTGGTGCCGGAAACTCAGCCCATTACTATTCCACCATACCGTATGGCACCAGCTAAGTTGAAGGAATTGAAGGAGCAACTTCAGGAACTCATTGATAAGGGGTTTATCAGGCCCAGTGTGTCACCTTGGGGTGCACCGGTTCTGTTAGTGAAGAAGAAGTATGGTACTATGAGAATATGCATTGAATATAGGCAGTTGAACAAAGTCACAATCAAGAACAAGTATCATTTGCCGCATATTGATGATCTGTTTGACCAGCTTCAGGGAGCGAGGGTGTTCTCTAAGATTGAATTCAGGTTCGGGTAGCACCGATTGAAGATTCGGGACTCTAATATTCTAAAGACATCTTTCAGGACCCATTATGGTAATTATGAGTTCCTCGTGATGTCTTTTGGGCTGACCAACGCCCCAACAGCATTCATGCATCTCATGAAAAGTGTATTTCAGCCTTGTCTTGACTCGTTTGTCATAGTATTCATTGATGATATCCTGGTGTACTCTCGTAGCTAGGAGGAGCATGTTCAACATTTGAGGATTGTGTTGCAGCGGATGAGGGAGGAGAAACTTTATGCCAAGTTCTCCAAGTGTGAGTTTTGGCTTAGTTCGGTGGCGTTCTTGGGGTATGTGGTGCTAGTTAGGGGTGGACATTCGGTACTTCGATTCGGTATTTAAGAATTTTGGTTCGGTATTTCGGTATTCGGATTATCAATTGTGTATACCAAATACCGTACCAAAATATTTCGGTACGGTTCGATATTTTTTATTTTGGTTCGGTATGATTTCGGTTTAAACCATTTTCTTTTTCATGGACCGCAACAAAGGCTTGCTTATCTACAGAAGAGTAGTTAACTTTTAATTAGATTTTCATAGGAAAAAAAGGAACTAATCTATTGATTTAGTAAAACATAAAACATATTGATGCCTGGGGAAAGAAAAAATCACGTACCTTGGTCAGTATAAGCAATTGAAACTTTTAAGGTTATGAAAATGAACAACAGAACAAGCATAAAAGAAGTTAAACTTAAGGACACCATTTTGATTCTTTCTTTTAGTTAAGGGTATATTTATAGAAAGGAAAGTGGGAGATTTATAGAAAGCTCAAATTCCAAACCCAAGTCAAAGCTAGGGTTAGAACAACTAACTTTTTATCATTGCTTAAAAAAATGATATACTAGGCAGTACCTGGGAAAACTCAAAAGACTTTACTAATAGAAAAAGGAGCAGTGAACAAAATAAAACAATTAAGAAGTGGAAGATGGTCTTTTCTTCGTAAACTATTTCGGTATACTAAAATATCAAAAATTCAATACCGTATATCGTACCGAATTACCAAAAAACCAAATTTTCTGTACCGAAATAAACCGAAATATCGAAAAAATCGAAATCGAAATACCAAAATAATTTTGTTCGGTTCGGAATTTGGTTTTTTGGATTTTATGCCCACCCCTAGTGCCAGTGAGGGGATTTAGGTGGATCCGAAGAAGATAGAGGCGGTTCAGAGTTGGCCCAGACCATTCTTAGCTACGAAGATTCAGAGCTTTCTCAGCTTGGACGGTTATTACCGTCGCTTCGTGCAGGCTCTTGACCAAATTAATCCAAAAGGGTGTTCCTTTCAGGTGGTCAAATGAGTGTCACTACTACAAAAATTACTAATTGCGGCTATTATTTAGTGGCAATAAGTGATTTGCCGCTAATTGATTCCCGTCACTCAAATATTACTGGCAATAAATTAATTGCTAGGAATAGATACATTTATAGTGGCAATTGAAAGAAATAGCCATTAAAAGTTTAATAAAAAGCCAACTTTTAGTATTTTATATTCCCTCCAACTTTTTTCTTCTAAATTTTCACTCCCGCTCACACATTCCCTCCCTGTAAATCACAAAAAATACCCACTAAATTCAATTCTAATTCAGCCACCATCCAGATACTCATTTTTCTTCTTTTTTTATTTACCCCAATTTCCCTTGCTGACTATCATCCGACCATCCGACCAGGTTATCCAATAAATATCTCTCTCTCATATATATATATATATATATATAATTTTTATTTGCTTCGGTGTATAGGCTTTATTTTTATATTTGTATCAGGAACCTCATCTCTTGTTAGCCTCCACTAATTTTCAGAAATTTTTCAAACTCTGAGCCCTAGGTTTGGCTTTTATCCTTTATCTTTCTATTTTTGTTCTCTGTATTTTGACTAATTTTTTATTTTAGTATTTTATTTGTGCCCTAGTTGTTAACTTATATATGCTCAATTTTCGCTACAAATTTCTCATAATATATGTACCAAGCTAGCTATCGTATACTTAGGTATTTGTTGTGTGGTGGTGATGGATTATTAGACACTATCAAAGTTCCTCTGTTTAATTTAGTAAATTGAGTGTCGGAATAGTGATATTTACCCAAAGATTTGAGGATGCTATACTTTATAATTCTGATAATTTTTTTGCTTTATTTGAACAATTGAAGCGATGATAATTGAATGTTGTCTCTGATGATTAGTAGGCCTTCTTGGGATGATATTGGTAGACTAGGTTATACGAGCTTATAGTACACAATAATTGTATATGAAACTAAGAACTCCGAGTAGAGAAGGGCAATAATAAAAAAAAATTATAACTTGAATTGTGTTGAGTAGAAATCTGAAATGAGAGTTATAAGTTGCAAAATTCTTGTGACAAATGCTTTTGACTTGCTACTATTTTCCGATATGCTTTCTTTTTTCTGTTAAGATTTGAGTGCCTTGTTCGGGAAATTATGCTCCATTTGTTTATGAGTACTTTGTCAGAGGTAAAATATATGCCCCGAAAGATTTATATTTGACAGCTCAAAGGGCAGGTAATTTCTTGTTACTGATGTTCTTCTCGTTTTTGTAGTTAAGTAATTCTTATTTAAAATGAAATACTTTGTTGCAATATTATGTTTCATGCCTCGGTAGTATAACTCTATGGACTCTGTCTCTAATATAATATATTCTAGGCCTTAATATTTTATTGTCTCTGTAAATTCAATTTTTCTCTACTAAAAAAATCAGCTGTTCTTATCGAAATAGCAGCCTCCATATAATGTAGCAACTTTGTTGCCTTATAGTGCTAATTAATTTCTCGATGTTATTTACGGATTGTAAGGTATTACATAATTGAAGAAAAATAGTGTTCTTTTATTTTCACTTCTCTCATATCGTAGGAGCTCTTGTTTTATCATACCGTAGGAGCTCTTGTTTTATCATACCTGCATTTATCAAGTGAAATGCTCATTTCTTCTTTGTTCTTTTGCTTGATGAGTGTCTTTACTGATTAAGTGATATATGGTGACCTCCAATCCAAACAAATAGTACATAATATATTCTTTTGTCATCCCATTTAATTTTATGAAAATGTATATCTTCATAGGTTTATATTCTTCAGTTGATAATGTTTAAGGATATGCCAGACAATATTTATTAGCAATATGTGAAGTAGCTTGTTAGTAGAGGAGCTGTGAAAATGCTTTGAATTTCGACATTTTATTATGTGTATATATCTTACACAGATGAATTTATGAACTATATTTGACATTTATTTTGTTGTCTTTCTAGGTCATATTGTCACGTCCTTAGTTGTTAACTAAGTACACGTGCGGCACTTGACAACTCGCTCACGATCTTGCACAACTTGCTCACGTTCTTGCTATGCCAAGTCAGCCTTACTACCTTTAAGATCGCTAAGAGAATGGAAGAAAGAACACAAGAGAATTGTTCAAGGAAGTTTTGTATTAGAGAAAACTTGAATTGTTTACTTGATGAATTACAAATGAATGACCACATTTATATACTAGTTTTCTAGGGGCTAGTGTGTAAATATTAATTATTACACAAGTCCTTGATATTTACAAGATAAGGGCTTTTTTTAGAATTTTTTTACAAGCCTAGAAGATTCCAAGGACTTTCTTAGCAAATCAATAAAGATTTATGTTCTTCCTAAGGAAATATCCATACCTCTTTAGAATCCTCTCACAAATGCTAGCATTCTTCTTATGTAAACTTCCACATGGCATTAATATATGCCAAATGACGCCTATGTGGCATGATGACATGGCGGGTCATCACACTCTCCCCCACCCAATATTGCGATGACCGCGGCGCAATGCTGCTGCATAAACTCTCGGATCTTATCTTTGAATTGCCACAAGTCTTCATATCGTTCCCACGTGGCCTCCTCCGGTGATTGACTTTCCAATGGATGAGGAACATAGTGGTGGCTTTTTGCCTTTGTTTTCGCCTAGCCTGGTAATCTATGATAGCCTCAATCTCCCGATCATGCGAGGCGGTGATAGTCATTGACGCTCGACTTGATTGGCCCCTACTCTGATCATCCTTATCTTCATGATATGGCTTAAGCATGCTGGCATGGAAGACAGGGTAGATCTTAAGATACGATGGCATGTCAAGCTTGTATGAGATCTTGCCTACCTTGTCGACGATCTTAAATGGCCCCTCATACTTGCGAATCAGATTCTGATGCATGCCCCGTAGTGCTTTGAACTGTCTTGGGTTAAACTTTACCATGACCATGTCCCCAACTCTATAGTCCGTGCGCCGCCGCTTACGGTCCGCAAACTTCTTCATCTTCTTAGCTGCCTTATCCAAGTACGACTTAGTAGTGTCAAGCTGTTCCTCCCATCCTTTGGCCATATGATAAGCCCCCAAACTCTTTCCCTCGAACGCGGCTGGTAATGAATGTGGAGTTTGTGGTTGTTGGCCTGTGGCTAGCTCAAATGGTGTCCGCCCCGTGGACTCATTCCGCTGCAAGTTATAAGAGAATTGGGCAATGTCTAGGAGCCTTGCCCAATCTTTCTGATGCGCGCTTACATAATGCCTCAAGTAACATTCTAGTAAGGCATTGACCCGTTCCGTTTGTCCACCCATCTGTGGGTGGAAACTAGTAGAAAAGTGCAGTTCCGTGCCAAGTATGTCGAACAACTCTCTCCAAAAGTTCCCAGTGAAGCGGGGGTCTCGATCACTGATGATATGCCTTAGTAAGCCCTAATACTTTACCACGTTTTTAAAGAATGGCTTGGCGACTTCCTTAGTTGTGCAACCCAGTGAGGCGGGCATGAAGGTGGCATATTTGGAAAATCTATCTACGACCACCATAATAGTACCATAACTATCAGACTTGGGTAGGCAAGTGATAAAGTCCATAGTCACGCTCTCCCATGGACACTCTGCAACTGGTAGTGGCTCCAAAAGTCCTCCGGGTTGTTGTTCAACCTTGTCCTGTTGACAGACAAGACAAGTCTGCACATAGCACTCTATATCATCTCGCATGCGTGGCCAATAGTAGACTGACTCAACCAAGGCCCTAGTGCGATGTTGACCTGGATGACCAACCCACATTGTGTCATGACTTCCCCTTATGATCCGTCGTCTAATGTCTCCAAACTTAGGAACGTAGACCCGCCGACCTGTGGTAAGTAGTAGGCCGTCTTCTATCCAAAACCGTCTCGTCTTGCCTTTGTTAGCTAACTCGATAAGCTGTCTGGCTGCTGGATCATGCTGCATGCCTTATTTTATAGCCTCTCGAATGTCCCATCTCACTGAAGTGATTGCAGCAAGCTCGGCTTTCCGGCTTAAGGCATCGGCTACAACATTACCTTTTCCCGGCTTATACTCCAGCGCATAATCAAACTCGGCTAAGAAATCCTTCCACTTAGCCTGCTTTGGTGTGAGCTTCTTCTGTGTTTAAAAGTAGCTAGTAGCTACATTATCAGTCTTGACCACGAACCTCGACCTGAGCAGATAATGTCTCCATGTACGAAGGCAATGCACAATGGCAGTCATTTCCTTCTCTTGTACCATGTAACGCCGCTCCATCTCATTTAACTTGCGGCTCTCAAATGCTATGGGATGCTTATCCTGCATCAGGACACCCCCAATGGCAAAGTCTGAGGCATCTGTGTGCACCTCAAAAGTCTTAGCAAAGTCAGGTAACGCCAAGACTGGCTCCTCTGTTACAGCTGTCTTAAGGCCTTCAAACGCCTTTTGACAATGCTTCATCCAAACCCATGGCTTGTTCTTATTTAGCAACTTAGTCAATGGTGCGGCCTTTGCTGAGTATCCACTGATGAACCGACGATAGTAGTTAACAAGGCCAAGGAAGGATCTCAACTCAGTTACCTTGACATAGTTACCTCCCACTCCTGGATAACACGTACCTTATCATCGTCCATGCGTAGCTCGCCATTGCTAATGACATGGCCCAAGAAGTGCACCTTTGATTGCGTGAACTCACATTTCTCCCTCTTAATGTACAGCTCGTTCTCTTGCAAGACTTGGAAAACCTTCTTTAAGTGCTCCATGTGCTCCTCCAAGGTGTTGTTGTAGATGACTATGTCGTCTAGGTAGAATACCACGAACTGATCAAGGTAGGGATGAAAGATCTTGTTCATAAGGGTGCAAAATGTGGCCGGTGCGTTGGTTAAGTCGAAAGGCATCACTAACCACTCAAAGGCTCCATATCTCGTCACACATGCTGTCTTTGGTTCATCCCCTTTCGCAATGCAAACCTGGTAGTAGCCCTTTCGAAGATCCACCTTGGTAAAGTACTTGGCTTGCCCAAGTCTATCGAACAAGTCAGCAATGAGCGGGATTGGGTACTTATTCTTCACGGTGACCTTATTAAGAGCTCGGTAGTCTATGCACAAACGCACCGATCCATCTTTCTTCTTCTGGAACAATACTGGTGCGCCGAAAGGTGCCTTTGATGGGCGAATGTGACCAGCATCCAACAACTCTTTCAATTGTTTCTTGAGCTCCTCTAGCTCGGGCGGTGCAATACGATATGGGGCAAATGCGGGTGGTTTAGCCCCTGGCTCCAACTCAATCTTGTGATCCACCTCTCGCCTAGGCGGCAAGTGCTTAGGCAACTCCTCGGGCATGACATCTTTGTTCTCCTCAAGCAATTTCTCTATGCAAGGCGACACTGTCTCTTGAAAATTCGTGTCTTCCTCTAGACTTGCAATGGTTGCCACGAATGTGGGCTCCCGTTTCTTGATCCCCTTGACAACCTGCATAGCTGAGAGTTGTGCTTGGATCTGTCCGTATGGTATAGTCACTTTAGGTACCATGCAAGCTCCTTCTCGCTCCATAACCAAGAGACGTTGGAGGTAGGGGTCGATTAAAATATAACAATGTCTAAAGAACTCTTGCCCCAGTATGATGTCAAAGATATCCATAGCGGTTACGGTAAAGTTTATCATACCTTTCCAAGTTCCCAATTTGACACCAACTCCATTAGCTACCCCACGAGCATTCTGTATCTCGACATTCACGGTCTTGACGCGAGAGTTGGTTGGAGCAAGCTTCAATTCCAGTCTCTTTGCGGCAGCCTCAGTCACGAAATTATGAGTTGCTCCAGTGTCCACCATTGCACGAGCGGGCTTGTTCTTGATGGTGAGATCCACGTACTGATTTCCATTCCTGGTAGGTTGGATAGCTTGCTTCGTGACAGCACCATATAATCCGATCATACCCAACTGTACGGTTCCCAGACTCTCTCCTTGTGGCTGCTCCTTCCGCTCACGTACCATGGTACTAAGGCTCTTGAGGTCAGGATAATTTCTGAAGCCATGTGGCCTTCCGCATATATAGCATCCCTTCTTCTCGACCTGTGCCTTCTTCTCGGCGTAGCCCTGGCGACCACTCGACCTTTTGAAATCTTGAGTCTTGGAGTATTGTTGTTGTATCTTCTTGCCTTTGCCACGGTCTCCCCCACCTTTGACATTTTTAACCTTTGACTCCTTGCCATTGCCTTTGTCGTGCTTGTCATGCCTGAAGTCCATCAATGATTCGGCCTCCACTATGGCTTGGTCTATATCAGTGACTTGTCGGCGTTACAACTCCTGCTTAGCCCAATCTTGCAACCCGTCCATGAAGTGGAACAACAAGTCATCATTGGCATGGTTGGGGATTTGAAGCATAAGGGTAGTGAACTCCTTGACATAGTTACGTATGCTCCCTTTTTGCTTCAATTCCCTAAGCTTGCCCCTTGCCTCGTACAAGACATTGTTTGGAAAGAATTGTCGCTTGAACTCCGCTTTGAACTAATCCCATGTGCTAATAGTACCTAGACTTTTATCCACATTGGCCATCTTCCTTCTCCACCATAGCATGGCGGTATCTGAGAGGTACAATACCATAGTATTGATCTTGGCCTCGTCGTCCCTCACTTTGTCGTGCCTGAAGTAGTTCTCCAAGTGCCAAACGAAGTTTTCCACTTTTTGTGCATCACAAACACCTTTGAACACCGGGGGTTTAGGAGCCTCGATCTTGGCCTCCCTCGTCACCACAACATTGCTGGCTACCTCGGTCATGCCACCATTGACATGCTCATCGAGTGACTCTATCTTTGCCTTCATAGCATCGATAGTACTCAAAGCCTCCATGAGTCTGCACTCTAAGGGAGTGATGGTTTGCCTTAGTTCTATCTCAGTCTGTGTACGTCCCTCTAAGTCATTTCGGATACTCCCAATCTCTTCAAGAGTGTGCCCCTCAAGAACATTAAGGGTGCCTTCCACCTTCCCCAAGCGTTGGCCAAATATCTCCACGGCATCCATCCCCGCGTTCATCTTCATCACCCACTCTTTACCGAGCGAGACGTCCTCTAGAAGGACCTTTAATTCATCCTCGCTCGCCTCAATGGCAGATGGTTCTTGGGATGTAAGCCCTTCATTTGACACAACCTCAGGTGGTACCTCCTGGCTCTTGTTGGTGGCATTCCTCTTTTTGCTACGGCCGCTCTTGCCAACAACATCCTGGATGATGTTGTCTTGGGTGTTGGCAACGTTAATTTCTCCACCATTCGCCATTCCCTTAGTTGAAACCTTCGCTCTAATACCAGTTGTCACGTCCTTAGTTGTTAACTAAGTACACGTGCGATACTTGACAACTCGCTCACGATCTTGCACAACTTGCTCACATTCTTGCTATGCCAAGTCAGCCTTACTACCTTTAAGATCGCTAAGAGAATGGAAGAAAGAACACAAGAGAATTGTTCAAGGAAACTTTGTATTAGAGAGAACTTGAATTGTTTGCTTGATGAATTACAAATGAATGGCCCCCTTTATATACTAGTTTTCTAAGGGCTAGTGTGTAAATATTAATTATTACACAAGTCCTTGATATTTATAAGATAAAGGCTTTTTCTAGAATTCTCTACAAGCCTAGAAGATTCCAAATACTATAAGGATCTAGGTTCTTCCTAAGGAAATGTCCATACCTCTCTAGAATCTTCTCACAAATACTAGCATTCTTCTTATGTAAGCTTCCACATGGCATTAATATATGCCAAATGACGCCTATGTGGCATCATGACATGGCGGGTCATCACAATATGCTGTGATGTTTAGAGATTTTTCTTGTGGAAGATTTCAAAAATTAGAGAAATATTAACGCACTAACTACTGTCATGTAATATATATTTTTTATGACAATTGTTATTAAACTCAAAATGACACTAGCTTTTGGATTCAAATGGTGTACTTTTTCTTTTATGCTATTTACACTCTAAAATTATGGATTAATTTGATTATTGTGATTGTAATTCAATATATTATGCTTTCTAGAATGAAAATTAGCATATTTATTAGTATACGGAAAGAGAATATAGATGTTGCAGTCACACTGAATGCCAAATAGGCATATATTAGCATTTACCAATTTGTGCATAATTAACGAAAATGAAAAGGTGTTAAATGCGAAGATAAAAAGCAAATATAGGCATAGTTTTAGTTGCCATTATAATGGCCATTACAACGTCTATTTATAGATAGTAAACAGAATATTTACCGGCCATTACAATAGCCATTAAAACTATGTAAAAGGGTTAGGTGGAGGGTAGGTTTAGTGGCTATGTTAATTGCCAGTAAATGATTGCCGCAAAAAGTCAGATGTTTAGCGGCAATAATTGAGACCTTTACCAGCACTCTCTATAATTGCCGCTAAAGCCTTTAGGGATGCTGGATGTAGTGGCAAATAGTTAATTGCCGGTAAAGGTATTAGTGGCAATTTTTATTACTGCTAAAAGCCTTTTTTTGTTGTAGTGTGTGAGGAGAGTTTTTAGAAGCTTAAGATTGCCTTGACCACAACTCCAGTTCTAGTTTTGCCTTTAGCTTCAGCCTCTTATATTGTATATTATGACGCTTCTCCAATCGGGATTAGTATCTTGATGTAGGAGGGTGGAGTGCTAGCTTATTTCGCAACAGTTAAAGCCTCATGAAAAGAACTACCTTGTTCATGATTTAGAGTTGGATGTCATTGTTCATGCATGAAGATTTGGAGGCACTATCTCTATGCTGTTTCTTGAGAGGTATTTACAGATCATCAGAGCCTCTAACACTTGTTCAAATAGAAGGATCTAAATTTGAGGTAGCGGGGATGGTTGGAGCTGCTAAAGAACTATGATATTACTATTCTATATCATCCGGGGAAGGCCAATGTGGTAGACGATGCCTTGAGTAGGAAAACAGTGAGTATGTGTAGTCTTGCATTCATTCATGTTGGTAAGAGACCTCTTGCAGTTGATGTTTAGGCCTTTGCCAACCAGTTCGTGAGATTAGATGTTTTAGAGCCCAGTCGGGTTCTAGCTTGTGTGATTTTCCGGTCTTCCTTATCTAATCGCATCAGAGAGTGCCAGTATGATAATTCTCATTTACTTGTCTTCAAGGAAAAGGTTCAGCACAGTGATGCCAGAGATGTTACTATTGGAGATGATGGGGTATTGAGGATGCAGGGTTGGATTTGTAAGCCTAATATGGATGAGCTACGTGAGTTGATTCTTGATAAGGACCACAGTTTGGGATATTCCATTCATCCGGGTGCCAAAAAGATGTACCAGGACTTGAGGCAACACTATTGGTGGAGGAGGATGAAGAAGGATATAGTGGGGTTTGAAGCTCGGTGCCTTAACTGTCAGCAGCTGAAGTATGAGCATTAGAGACCGGGCAGATTACTTCAGAGGATAGAGATTGCAGAGTGGAAATGGGAGCGGATCACCATGAATTTTATAATTGGGCTTCTACGGACCTCGAAAAAGTTTGATGCTATTTGGGTGATTGTGGATCGGTTAACCAAGTTCGTGCACTTCATTCCAGTTGGGACTACTTATTCTTAGAAGCGGTTGGCTGAGATTTACATCTGAGAGATTGTTCGCCTTCACGGTGTGCCAGTATCTATCATTTCAGATTGGGGCATGCAGTTTACATCATAGTTTTGGAGGACAATACAATGAGAGCAGGGCACTCAGTTGAGTTGAATACATCATTTCACCCTCAAACGGACGGATATGCCGAGCACACTATTCAAATATTGGAGGACATGCTACACACTTGTGTCATTGATTTCGGGGGTTCATAGGACCAGTTTCTACCACTTGCGGAATTTGCCTACATAAACAATTATCAGTCGAGCATTCAGATTGCTCTGTTTGAGGCTTTGTATGGGAGACAGTGTCGATCTCCGGTGAGTTGGTTTGAGCCAGGTAAGGCTAGGCTACTGGTTACTGCCTTGGTTTAGGATGCTTTGGACAAGGTTAAATTGAATCAAGAGCAGCTTCGCATGATGCAGTCTAGATAAAAGAGTTATGCCGACAGGAAGGTCAGTGATGTTGCTTACATGTAGTCATGTTCCCTCATTTACTACTCATTTTGTACTTTATAGCTGTTATTTGATTTGTTGGCTTACTCGGTTTGGGTCCGAAGAGATTTCAGAATGAATTGAGACACTTAGTCTCAAGGTTGAAAGCCTTTGAAATGATTGACTGAATGTTGACCTATATGTAAATGATTCCCGAATAGAGTTTTGATAGTTCCGTTAGCTCTGTTGGGTGATTTTGGACTTACGAGCGTGTCCGGATTATGATTTAGAGGTCCGTGGTAGAATTAGGCTTGAAATGGCTAAAGTTGAATTTTGAAAAGTTTGACCGAGAGTGAACTTTTTGATATCGGTGTTAGATTGGAGTTATGGATGTTAGAGTAGATCCGTGGTGTCATTTGTGACTTGTGTACAAAATTTGAGGACAATCGGACGTGATTTGATAAGTTTCGGCGTCATTTGTAGAAATTGGAAGTTCAATAGGCTTGAATCGATGGGTGATTCGTGTTTTTATGTTGTTTGAGGCTATTTGTGGGCTCGACTAAGTTTGTATGATGTTCTGGGACTTTTTTGTATGTTTGGTTGTGGTCCTAGGGGCCTCGGGTGAGTTTCGGAAGGTAAACAGATCAATGTTGGACTTAGTATTATAATTGAAGTTTTGTGGTGT
The DNA here is from genome assembly GCF_000715075.1 of Nicotiana tabacum. Taxonomy (NCBI): domain Eukaryota; kingdom Viridiplantae; phylum Streptophyta; class Magnoliopsida; order Solanales; family Solanaceae; genus Nicotiana; species Nicotiana tabacum. The sequence continues at coordinate 21,950,823 of NC_134099.1, read as the reverse complement.
CTCTAATAAGGTCTCCTCTTATGCGATCGCGTAGGAAGGTCCGCGATCGCGTAGGCTAAGCTGGATAGTGAAGGATTTTTGTTCTATGCATTAGCGAGCAGGAGGATGTGACTGCGTTGTGGAACGTTGTGATTTGCGAACGTGTGGCTAAGGCCGCGTTCGAGTAGGGTATTGGAGGCAGAAGCTGGGGTCGCGCATTTGTTCTTTGTGGTCGCATGGTGAAGGACACGATCGCACAACTATGAGGAGTCAGCTTTACACGATCGCGATTGCAGTTATGTGTTCTCGTAGAGTAAATTTCAGCGGCAGACTGGCTTGTGCTATGCGAACGCGAAAAGATGGCCACGTTCGCGATGAAGGATAACTGGGCAGCTGATTTAAAAGTTCAAAATGAGGGTTTGAGTTCATAACATAAAAATTAATTTGGGAGCTCGGTAGAAGACAATTTTTGGAGAGATTTTCACGTGGGTGTTTGGGGTAAGTGATTCCTACCTAGTTTTGGTTAATTTCGATGGTTATTCTTTTGATTTCACTATTAAATTTGTGATTTGGGATGGAAAATTGAGAAAAATGAAGATAAGTTCTTAGGCTAGATTTTTGAGGTTTTGATTGGGATTTTGGTATGTGATTTGAGTAATCTTGGTATGGGTGAACTCGTGGTTGCATGGGTTTTGATTGGGATTTTGGCATTAGATTTGAGTAATCTTGGTATGGGTGAAGTCGTGGTTGCATGGGTGTTCGGATGTTGTGACCCACAGAGGCCGTGTTACCTGTTGAATTATCTGCTAAATTGCTGCTGGTACTCAGTCACAATTTTATTTGCATATCATATCTCTGTCTCTATTGTTTTTTGTTGATATATTATATCATTTCTATTTCAGGCTATTTTTATGATTTCTGAGAGCCCGAGAGACTGCAGAGGTTGATGACTGAGTGAGGCCGAGAACCTGATTGTGAGGAGATCGATACTATTATACGTGAATTGTCCGTGCAACACATGAGTTGTCCGTGCAGATCTAGATATTGATATTATAGCACATGAGTTGTCCATGTAGACTGTCCATATCGTTGGGGCTGAAAGAGCCCCTCCGGAGTCTGTACATCCCCAGGGAGCACAGGTACCTACTGAGTACGAGTGCCTAGCTATTGAGAAAGTCTAAGTGATTATTGCTCTAAGAGGATGATTTTGATTTCATTATTGTTGCACTTAGCTGCCATATATCACAGTTTTGAATTTTTCTGAAAGATATTATATTCTGTTTTACTTGAACTTGAAATGAGGTAACTGATTTGACCTAAAATTATCGAATTTGAAAGCATGCCTACTTTCCTATGTTGAAATTACTGAAAATCGAACTATAATTGCAAAGCTCGTCACTACTTTCAGTTCTTTATTTAGTCTTGTTACTTAATGAGTTATTTGTACTAACGCTACACCCTGCACTTCGTGTACAGATTCAGGTATTTTCGAACACGGTGGGTGTTGATTTAATTGCACAGTTGATCGTCTAGGAGATTCCAAGGTAGTTGCCCGGCGCCCTTCCCTATGTTTTTGGCTTATTATATTTAGTTTCAGACAATGTTAGGCAGTATTTTTCTGACTTGTGGTATTTAGATGCTCATGTATTAAGTGATACCGCGATTTGGAAGTTTTCGCGTTTTGTTTTGGATTTTCTGTCTTGTTTATGAGAAATTCTACTACTTAAACTGCTTTAAATCCGTTTTTGTTCAAAGTCTTGGAGTAAATTCGTAAATGTCGGCTTGTCTAGTACCACGTTAGGCGCCATCACCACTGGCTAGTTTTGGGTCGTTACATTGCATGACATCATAAAACGATGACAAACAGTATAATATATCCAAATATTGTATACATCAGAACGATACAGTACAATACAATACATTATAATACGCTACGATAGATGACAACCATCCAAACAGACTGTTAATTAGTGACGTTCCCTAATATAAATGGCATGTCATTTTTAAAATCGCAAGATTTAAAGAATATTTTTAATATTATGCACACCTTTATTTAAGATAACGAGATCAAAGATCTTCTTTACGTTCTTAGCTTAGCGATAATCAAAACTAAAAACCCATAAAATAATTTTAGAAAGCATCAATAGTCTATTAATCATGAGTTGGACATGAATACTTTCCTGCTATACCTTGATGACATGATAATCAAGGTCCAAGGAACATTGGAAACCTGCAAATATAAAATGCTCTTTTTTATCATATGGTTTAAAATATTTGGTTTCTTGCTTTTATTTCCCTTCTTAATGTCTTATATACCCAGAAAAGACTTATTCAAGAAATGCAAGGTAGTTGAATTACCAAAAGAGGAACATATATTAATATCAGTTATACTTCTGTTTCATTGGTAATAGATTTTTCTTTACAGAGGGGAAACAGTAGGGAAAGAAAAATGCCCTTCAACTTTCTTGTTTTCCACAGAATGTTTTCAAAGTGAAAATGCTTTACGAATTTCAAGAATGTCAGTCCCACAAAAAGGGAAAAAAGGAACATAAATTTAGATATAGACAGAACAATGTTTAGTAAATGTATACCGATGCACAACTTCACCATTCAATGCACTGTCATTAAAACATAAAATAACATGTTAATTCTCAATTACTTCTTAATTACTTACTTCATACCATGTTTTTTATATAATCATATGGTATTCGACACTTACAGGCCCAAATATTCAGATTTATATCGCGTAAAACCTATTAGAAGTACTTCTTGCAGGGATTCCTTCATTTTTAGGAACCAAAATCGAGATCTCTAATTAACAACGAAGGATTCTATTAATCTCAGCACACCCTTTGATAATCTTGATTAAAGGAGTATTTTCTGCCGGGTTTCTAAGACTCAAAATTGAAGCATGTTACTATTAACAACAGAGGGATCTTATTAATTCTAACATATCCTTTTTCATAACAAGAAGATTAAGAAATGGGCAAATAGATTAATAGCCTGTATGACCAAACTTCATTTTGAAAAGTGTTTTTCTCAAAATTACTTTTCAAAATAGTACTTTTGGTGATAGCAGTTTGTGTTTGACTAGTTAATTTAAGAAGCACTTTTGAGCAGTAATTAGAGTTTGATCAAAGTTTTAAAAACTGATTCTAATTGTATTTTTATCAAAAATACTTTTAAAGAGAAGCTACTTTTTTCTGATCCTCAAAAACTGCTCCTGCTTATCTTCAAAAATCCTTTTTTTTTCCATTCTAAAAGCTTTCCCAAATACCTCAATTTTTAAGAGAAAAAAAAAAATTTAGCCCAAAAAAAACTTGGCCAAACATACATATGAAAAAGATACTAGTATTGTGAGGTAAAAAGGTAAAAGAAGTGCCAAAAGATGATGAAATAGATTAGTTATAAGTGAAGACAAAGTTTGATGTAAGGAAGCAAAGGAAAAGAAGAGAGGCCCATGCGTGTATGTTTTTTGTTGGAATGTGATTTTGATGGAAAGGACAAGCTGCTGCTATCTGGTCTTCTAACTTTTTCCCAAGACTATATCCCAAATATATTCAGTAATGAAACGTGTGGGAGCCCTTTTTGACAGCTTATTATTATTATTATTATTATTATTATTATTATTATTATTATTATTATTATTATTATTATTATTATTATAAAGATTTATATATTAAAAGTGGTTTTCAGTTTCAGATAGCTAGCAGTCCACTCATTATATTTCAAATGTTACCCCAGCTTTAGACTCTCATACTTGTTTATATTTGCTACTCATCAGTAGTTGGAGGGACATGAATGCTTTACCTTTGTTCTTTTGTTATGTTCTCTTTCTTTGCATTCAATCCGTGCTTTCTTGTTTTCTTCCTCTATTTCCTCTACCTGCTTTCTATCATCCTTACAATACACTCGTGTACATGTTCTTTGACCTCATACATATTGGCTACAGTGGCTGTATTCGTAAGCGGTGTTAATATTTAAGAAATTTATAAATAGATTTACTATAATGACAAGTATAGTGTCTTTTTATATTTTTATTATATTTAGTATAAAAGATCGACGAAACAATGTAACACAACACCACTTACTTGGTGTATTGGGAAAAATTACATTTATATAAGGATGACGTGTCGAGACACGTGGACTGGTCAAATAGTCAAAGAATTACAATTAATCAAGAGACACGAGCAGCAATAGAAACAAGCAAGGACAAAGGAAGATGCACGGGTGGCCGTACCGGTTTAAGTCATTTATATCCAAGAATCAAAAGGAATGGATCTGACCATAGTAAAGAGCGCAGATACAGAATTTGACAGACATTAAATACTGGATACGTTAAGGAATTTGTATTGATTATAATGATTATGTAATGTAGCATTCAATGTCTTTAATTATTCATAATAGCCTCATTATGATTTGGGAAAAACGCATATCTTTAAGATACCTATAAAAGGGAGGTATCTGATCAATTGTAGGGACAAGGGATATCATCGGAATATACTTTGATTTACTTGTTTTTCTCTTGATTATATTCTAATTACATCAAATTACTTTCCTTTGCATATTCTTTTGATTATCAGTAACTCGTGTTCTTCTAAATTCTAGCTTTGACTGAAATTCTATTTTTTGGTTAAACAAATAGGTTCCGTTACCAGAAATCTGATAATCTATTTTCTTTTCACTTGACCTTGCTTGTTGCATCAATTATGTCGAATAACAATGACAACACCCCAGAAAACCAAGAGAACCAACAAAGTCAGGGAGGTCCACAAAATCTTAACATTCAAGTTCCTACTCCGCAAAACTCTCAACGGCAATCTCGTGAGGGTACTCCTGATGGGTCTCAAATAAACGAGTATGCTCAATTTGAAAATGCTGAAGCTGGTGATGAAGCTCTGCAAAAATTAATTGCCGCTCAGGTCAACAAAGCTGTTGAGGCACTTGTTAACTAGTTACCTGTTGCAACACCCACACCTACTCCAAATAATAACACTGTGGACAACCCTCGTTCTGGACTTGTTAATTCAGGTAGCAGTGGAACTCCCAGTAAGTCACAGGAGAGAGAACCAGGTAATGTCATTAATTCTGATTTGTAAAATTTAGTACTAACCTTGCAGAAACAGCTCAAGGAGCAAAGTGAACGCATATAACAGATACCCGGGGTGCCGCCCATAATCAAAAGGGTCGATATGGATAGATATTCGCAACAACCCTTGAAGCCAAGTGCTGCTCCATTCCCAATACCAAAAAAGTGCAAAATGCCTGATATTTCAAAGTATGATGGAACAACAGACCCACAAGATCACGTGACTGCGTTCACAACGGGTGTAAAAGGCAACGATTTGACTAAGCAGGAGATTGAATCAGTCTTAGTAAAAAAATTTGGTGAAACACTCACCAAAGGAGAGTTAATATGGTATTCTCTTTTACACGAAAATTCTATAAATGCTTTTGCTGAGCTTGCAGATTCTTTCATCAAAGCACACTCGTGAGCTCAAAAAGTAGAGAAAAGAATGGAGGATATTTTTAAAATCAAGCAGGGGGACTCTGAACTGCTTAGAGAATTCGTGGACAGATTTCAACGTGAAGGAATGACATTGCCACGTGTACCTGACAACTGGGTAGCGATAGCTTTCACAAGTAATTTGAATGAAAAGAGTTTGGAAGCTACGAGGAGACGTAAGGAAAGCCTTCGAGAATTCCCAGCTACAATGTGGAATGATGTTTATAACAGGTATAGCACAAAGTTGAGGATTGAGGAAGATACTGTTCCGCAATTCCAAAAAGATGAAAAGATAAGTTCGATACGGGCGGAGACCGAAAAAAGGTCCGGTAAAAACAGGTACAAGCCTTATATGGGACCTACGGAAAAAGACTCACGGTCAAAGCAGGATAGTCAAAGGTACGATCATAGATCAAGAAACAGAGAATTAGGTTCTTCATCAAAATTCAGGAACGAGCGAAACAACAGAGAGTCACGGGCACAAAATAACAGATTGCAGATTCTTACAAAGTGAAGTTGATCATTTATTAAAACAAGGATATCTTACTGAGTTGTTTAGTGAGAAAGGCAAGCAGGCTTACATGAAGAACAAGCAGGAGCCTCCAAAACCACCTTCTCCCAAAAGAACTGTTAACGTTATAAGTGGGGGTGAAGACGTCAATGGTATATCATATACTGCAGCTAACAAAACTTCCAAAGTAACAATTACCCAAGGGAAATGGGTGCGGCATGTTTTAGAGGAAGACAATATAACATTCAATGATGTAGATACAGATGGCGTATCAACCCCTCATAACGATGCACTGGTAATTTCTTTAATTGTACATGATACTAATGTGAAACGAGTTTTGATTGATCCAGGTAGCTACGTCAACATTATTTTGCTAAGAGTACTACATGAGATGCAAGCTGAAGATAGAGTAATACCAAAGGTGCATACTCTATCTGGATTTGATAATTCCAGTGTTGTCACGAAAGGGGAGGTAATACTTACCACATTTACTGAAGGGGTCATCAAAGATACAAAGTTCCAGGTAGTAGACATGGAGATGGCTTACAACGTGATTCTTGGAAGACCTTGGATCCACGAAATGGATGTTATTCCTTCGACCTTGCATCAAGTTATTAAATTTCCATCGCCATGGAGAATCTGTCAAATTCGTGGAGATCAACATATTTCCAGGGCTATCAACTCCGTTGCAAATACAAGCATGAGAATTGAAGGTAAATAGCAATCACAGAAGGCAGTTGAGGACTTCGTAGCACAAGCCTCGACTGAACAAGGGAAAACAGACGTAGACTCAAATCCTGATACCATTCAAGAACCAGAAGAGAATGAAAATATCAAAATAACGGTAGAGCAATTAGATCCTGTCGTGTTATTTGCTCAATGGCCTGATAAAAAAGTCTATGTAGGAGCCAATCTTGACCAAAGGATGGAAGGTAAGTTAATTGAATTTTTGAAAACTAACATGGATTGCTTTTCTTGGTCCCACTCTGACATGACAGGAACACCACTAGAAGTGATGACTCATAAACTAAATGAAGATCCATCATACCCCCCTGTGAAGCAAAAGAAAAGAAAGCAAGGGACTTTCAAGAATCAGGTGATTCAAGAAGTAGTCCGAAAATTGCTAAAAATTGGTTCCACTCGAGAGGTAAAGTATCCTAACTGGTTAGCTAACACTCTTGTGGTCCCGAAGAAGAACGGTAAGTGGCGGGTTTGTGTAGATTACACAGATCTTAACAAAGCATGCCCTAAAGATTCTTTTCCACTACCGCATATAGATCATTTGATTGATGCAACTGCAGGTCACGAGCTGTTAAGTTTTTTAGATGCATATTCAGGTTATAATCAGATTAAAATGGATCCAGGAGATGAATAAAAAACTTCATTCATAACAAAAAGGGGGACTTACTGTTATAAGGTAATGCCCTTTGGCCTAAAGAATGCAGGTGCAACGTATCAGAGGTTAGTTACCAAAATATTTCAAGAGCATTTAGGAAAGACCATGGAGGTATATATAGATGATATGCTTGTAAAAACTCAGTACTCAAAAGATCACATATCACACTTATCTGACACATTTTCGATTTTACGCAAATTTAATATGAAACTAAATCCCAAAAAATGTGCATTTGGCATTGCTTCAGGTAAGTTTTTGGGTTTTCTTGTTTCTAACCATGGTATTGAAGTGAATCCTACACAGATTAAAGCCATTGAGGAAATTCCTGACATACTTTCAAACAAGAAAGAAGTTCAAAGATTAACAGGAAGAATTGCAGCCTTGGGAAGATTCATTTCTAGATCGTTAGAAAAGTGTTTCAAATTCTTCTCAGTCCGTAAGAAGCAGGATCATTTTGAATGGAATGAGGAATGTCAACAGGCACTTAGGAATTTGAAAACGTACTTATCAAATCCACCTTTGCTGGCAAAACCAAAGGCTGGGGAAAAACTACTCACCTACCTTGCTGTTTCGGAAGTGGCGGTAAGCGCTGTTTTGGTCCGAGAAGAACAAGGTAAACAATCCCCTATCTATTACATAAGTAAATATTTGTTAGGTGCGGAGACGAGGTATCCTCAGTTAGAAAAACTTGCACTTGCGTTAATCATGGCATCTAGAAAGTTAAGACCTTACTTTCAGTGTCATCCTATCGTTGTAGTAACTGCCTTCCCTTTACGTAACATATTACATAAGCATGAGTTATCAGGTAGGTTAGCTAAGTTGGCAATAGAGTTAAGTGAATACAAAATTGCATACCAACCTAGAACAGCTATAAAATCACAAGTATTAGCTGATTTCGTGGCTGATTTTAGCCAGGAAATGCAGTTAGAAGCAGAAAAAGAATTGCAGGTATTCAATGGAGCTAACCCAGGGACTTGGACTTTATTCACTGACGGCTCATCTAACGTAAAAGGAGCAGGTTTAGGGGTCGTATTGGTACCACCTATGGGTGAAACCATTCGGCAAGCTATCAAATGTCATTCCATAACTAACAATGAAGCAGAATATGAGGCTATGATTGCAGGTTTAGAACTGGCACGAGAACTTGGCATAAATCAGATTATAATCAAGAGTGATTCACAACTCGTAGTCAATCAGATGTTGGGGACTTATACAGCCAGGGAAGCAAGGATGCAACAGTACTTGGAAAAAGTACGGGAATTGATAAAACAATTTCAAAATTGAAAAGTTAGACAAATACCTAGGGATGAAAATCTTGAAGCAGACGCCCTACCTAATCTCGCATCTGCAGCCGACGTGGCAAATGATGCAAATGCCTCAGTGATACATTTATTTCATTCAGTTCTTGATCCTGATGTGAGTGAGGTAAATTTTAATAACTTAACATGGGATTGGAGGAACGAGATTGTTGCTTTTTTGTATTATGGAACCGTCCATGATGACAAGAAAAAGGCTTATGCGCTACGAAGAAAGACTGCTCGGTATTGTTTAAAACAAGGCAATCTATATCGTAAAATGTTGGGTGGTCCCTTGGCAAGATGCCTTGGACCTTCGCAAACAGAGTATGTAATGAGAGAAATACATGAGGGACATTGCGGGAATCACGCAGGTGGAAGATCACTGGTAAGAACCTTAATTAGGGCAGGTTATTACTGGCCTAAAATGGAAGAAGAAACGGAAAGTTTCGTAGCCAAATGTGATAAATGCCAAAGGTACGGTAACAATATGCATAGACCTGTGGAACTATTATACCCCGTCATTGCGCCATGTCCATTTATGAAATGGGGAATGGATATCGTGGGTCCATTACCATAAGCAAAAGGACAAGTAAAGTTTTTGCTTGTTCTCACTGATTATTTTACTAAATGGGTGGAGGCAGATGCATTCAAACAGGTGCGAGAAAAGGAAGTCCGAGATTTTATTTGGCGGAATATCATATGTCGATTCGGCGTACCAAAGGAGATTGTATGTGATAATGGCCCTCAATTTATAGGAGCTCAGATCACAGAATTCCTTCAAAGTTGGCAACTTAAAAGAATAACGTCTACGCCTTATCATCCAGTGGGTAATGGGCAAGCAGAATCAACAAATAAAGTTATTATCAACAATTTGAAGAAACGATTAGAAGAGTCAAAAGGGAATTGGCCAGAAGTGCTACCTGGTGTTTTATGGGCATATCGTACAATGGCGAAAACTAGTACGGGAGAAACACCGTTTTCATTGGTTTATGGAACTGAAGCTTTGATTCCAGTCGAGATAGGAGAACCGAGTACCCGATTTATACAGGCGACACAAGAATCTAATGACGAGGAGATGCGGGTCAACCTAGATTTACTCGAAGCAAGGAGAAAAGCTGCATTAATAAGAATGGCAGCACAAAAGTAGGTCATAGAATGATACTACAATAGAAAAGCACGCCTCTAGTTCTTCAAAATTGGGGGCTTCGTGCTTAAAAAGGTTTTTCAATCTACAAAAGCAGCAAACGCAGGAAAATTAAGTCCAACATGGGAAGGACCTACAAAGTTCGTGATGTTGCAGGAAAAGGAGCGTATGAACTAGAAACAATGGATGGCAAAGTACTACCTTCACATTGGAATGCTGTTCATTTGAAGAGATACTATTTCTAAGGGAAACCCACGGTTAGGTATAACCATTTTATAGTTAATTTTTGAATTGTTAAAATTTTAGTAACGATTTTAGATGATAGACAAAAAGCTATCCCGTACTAAATGATGAGTCACGACCTGTAAGGCACACAGAGTAACCCAAAATTCCTGGCCAAGGGTTACAACTATTCTGATAGAAATAAATATGGGGTATGTAGTCTTCATCTATAATCGCCCCTCCGAGTCCCGTGTGTTTTTACCTTTTCAGGAAAAGGACCAAATGAGAGGAACTATCAAGTGCTCGAGGCTTCATACTTCAACACTCAAACACTTAGGGGACTACATAACATATATAGACATGTATATAAAGAAGGCAAAGAAGATTGAGGGAAAATCAAGCCTAAAAGAGTCAAGTGCAGAGTAAAAGTTACGAGATGGAGCCACGAGCTGAGGCTAAAGAGAAACAAAAATCTCATTATAGTTAGGGTATTAGGGTAAAGGCCATATACTAAAATGGGTTATAAGGAAAAACCCCGTACCTATTACTCTTCTTTTGTAAAAATCTGTTACAAGAAAAACAGTTATGAGAAAGTTATAGATGTACTTCAAATACATGTAAAGAATTATAAGTTCCAATAACAACTTGTCAAAGTTATTTCAAAGAAACATGTGTGTTCCTATTTCTTTTATCATATGTTAACACCATTATGAAGTTGATACGTCTACTTCATTAAGTGTCGAAATATAAAAGGGCCCTCTTTTATAAAACTCATGTTCAAATTAATTAGTCATGAGGATAACAGAAGCATTTTTGAAGAATAAAAATGCAAATTATTCTGTAAGTCCTTAAAAATTAAGGCAAGAATAAAGGAAATAGAAGTTTATAATAATAACACGAAGAACTTCTTAATATGTGAAAATCTAAGACTAAGGACAAACTTTGTCATAAAATTACGAGACTATCTTTATAGATTTCCCCATAAAAGACTTGGGGACTTACGACTTCAAAATCAACCCTCAAATAAAGTTAAGGGTCTGATTACAGTTTTCCAAAACAAAAGCAAAGTCACTAGAATGTTCAAAACCGGTCAGTGAGAACTTTGAGGAACCGAAGTAGGAGCATCAACAGTAGTGAGTTCAATTTGTGCAGCTACATCAACAGATGCGGTTTCAATTTGGCTTGTAGCAACAGATTCGATTGGGCTTGAAAGAATTGGGATACCCATATCAGCCTCAACATTCACGGGAGCTTCAGCTACGGGAGAAGGGAAGTCCTGAGTTTGTTGAGCCTTTTCAATATTTTCATTGATCTTAGCTAACTCCAACTCTAGGTTGAAGTTTTCTTGACCAGCTTCAAGTAGGGTATCACGACGAGAATTCAAAAATGCCCAAGTTGTCTCAACAACAGATTTTTCTTCAAGGATCTCATAATCCCTTTCCCAAGCAGTGATCTCATTCTTTAGATCTTCATTTTCAACCAAGGAGGAGTTGTGGAAAACTTGAAGAGAGGCATGGGAGCATTCTAAAATACGCACTTTATCAGCAGAGATTCTAAGATCCTCTTGTACTTGAGTCAAGTTTTGCACGAGCTCCCCAGTGTAAACTTTCTTTTGGTCCAAAAGAGCTTTTAACTCTTTGATTTCTTCACTAGTTTTAGATAGTTGCTCTGAGAAGGAGGACTCGAGACATTCTTTGTCTTTTTCTGCTTAGTTTATAGAAGCTTTTGCAACAGCCAATTCTGAAGTTAAAATCCGCACTCGCTGCTCTAAGGTACTCTTGTTCTCTTGTAAGTTTTCTATATCAATCTGTGCACTCTCAAATTGCTCTTTCCAATTGATTGCTTCCGAATGAGAATCACGTGCTATCTTCTCCAAGGGGGCAATTCTTTTCATCATTTCTGTGCCAATAAGGTTGGCCTGAAAAGGGGAAAAAGAAGTAAGAATTCTCAAAGATAGTCGGATTATAAAGCAAAAAAAAGGGAAGAGAAGGAAAGCTCCTTCAAAGTAGCGTGTACGATATCATTCATTAAATCAGGGAACTATGACTCTCCAACTTGGCTTTTTCAATTGGGCCGATTAAAGGCTCCAACCATGCATCTGCCTGACCTGACTTTCTTAAAAGGCTGCTCTCGGCAGGAACTTCAATAGTTACCCGCCTCATAGCGGCACTTCTACTTGAAAAGCCCGCTTCTATATGATGAACGATAGGAGGGGGAATAGTCAAAAGAGGAGCCGGAGAAGAGGTGAAAGCAGTAGAAGAAGGAACGAAAATAGCTGGGGCAGGTAAGGAAGGAACCACAATCACGAGAGTTGGAAAAGAAGATAAGGGTACTTCGTCTAAAACAGGTCCTACATCTTCACGGCCAAATCCGCTAATGAAAAGTTGGTCAATAGACTCACGAGTATCGTGGGGAGTGACGTCATCGTCAGGAATTACTATTGGAGTTTAAACAAGTTCGGTAAGAGAAACCGACATTTCAGCTTTGTCATCAGGTATGATACGTCTTCTAACTCGAGGCCTTGTCACCAGGGAGCCCTCATCTCCCTCTTCTTCAAAGTCTTCCTCTTCTGCAGCTTTCCTTTTTGCAGAAGAAGAACCCAAAACTATTTCCCGGGCTCTTTCTAGAGAGATATGGGTTCCTGAAGGAGTATGGGTTCCTGAGGAAACATGAAAAGCCGCAACTGCTTCAGCAGTAACTCCTCGAATACCAAATCCTGACGGAAAAAAACATTGAAATTAGAGCAATAAAAGAGAATATAGACACGAAAGGCGCAAAATATAAATTCTTACCATGAGTCTTTACCTTCCAACTAAAATGGTTAGAAAGTATTTTCCAAGACCTACCGTCCATCGATGCGATCTTCAGCAATTTATCTACCCAACCACGGAAGTTGGGAACATCCCCCACAACTCCCATGATAGCTAAAAAAAAAACAACAAAGGCAAAATTAGAGAAGTTGGCAAACTTGAAGGAAAAAGGTACGAGAAGGTTAAAAGACTTACGTGCAAAATTTCACTTCTTAGGGAAGGGAACATTATCCTCACCCACTAAACCAACAGTGGGTGCAGCAACAAATCGGGCATACCAGCCGCGGTCTTTGTCATCTTCGGGGCTCACCAAAACCCTCTTACTCCTGGCTACTAGTGTAAAAACACCATTGCGAAAAAGCCTATGTGAGTAAAGATGAATCAAGTGGGGAAAAGTAAAAGGAACTTCGGCTTTAGTGGCTAAATGGCTTAAACAGGCAATAGCCCTCCATACAATCGGACCAATTTGGCCCAAACAGACGTTGAAGAAACGGCAAAATTCGAGAATGACTGGGTCAATCGCTGGTCTGAACCCTAAAGTAAAAGGGTATGTGTAAATAAAAGAAAACCCAGTTAAATAAGAAGTTATCCTCTGATTCGGAGTAGGGATAATAATGGGAAAATCGTTACTCCAATGACAGTCCTTACGAACCACATGAGTCAAAACTTCAGTAATTTGAGTGGGGTAAGTATTGACACGATCTAAAGCGGCAGTCTGGTTTTTAAGAGATTCTCTATCGTGGTAAAAAGATAATTCTGTAGGGACTATCTCTTCTACTAAAGGTTCGCGTAATGGTTCAGATGGTTATTTACTCCTAGAAGAAGATTTGTGAGAAAGGGAACCTCTGGTTCTAGAAGAGGGACCAAAACTAGAAGAAGGCATAGACGAACCACCTCGAGTAGATCCTAAGCTACGAAGCCTACCTTCCCTTCTATGCCTAACATGGGCATTGGGGAAAGAATCAACAATGGAGACTTCTCGAAGGTGAGGGTTTGGTGAAGACATAGCGAAGAGGAATGATGTAAAGAAGAAGTAAACAGAGAATGGGGAAATTAAGTGTTCAGTAAAACTTTATGAGGTATAAGACAAGGGAAGAAGTTATACTTATATTGATAATCGACCGCCAAAGGTAAAAATGAAGAGAAGGAAGGATCACAATTATGATAATTGGCACTTCGTAAATAGTGGAACTGTAAAAACCTTGAAAGAGGCTGCAAAAACTGCAGGACCAATGAAAAATTGATACGTGTACGGAGTATTAAATGGAAGTGACAATTGAAGCGTCAATTTTGTCATAACATTAATGGTGACAAAAATTCTCGTTTTAATCAAATCCACTTCCCAAATATTCAACTGATGAATAAATGAAAAGTGGGGGGACTATCTGTATTGAGAAAAATTACATTTATATAAGGATGACGTATCGAGACACGTGAACTGGTCAAATAGTCAAAGAATTACAATTAATCAAGAGGCACAAGCAGCAATAGAAACGAGCAAGGACAAAGAAAGAGGCACGAGTGGCCGTACCAGTTTAAGTCATTTATATCCAAGAATCAAAAGGAATGGATCTGACCATAGTAAAAAGCGCAGATACAGAATTTGACAGGTATTAAATACTAGATACGTTAAGGAATTTGTATTGATTATAATGATTATGTAACGTAGCATTTAATGTCTTTAATTATTCATAATAGCCTCATTATGATTTGGGAAAAACACATATCTTTAAGATACCTATAAAAGGGAGGTATCTGATCAATTGTAGGGACAAGGGATATCATCGGAATATACTTTGATTTACTTGTTTTTCTCTTGATTACATTCTAATTACTTCAAATTACTTTCCTTTGCATATTCTTTTGATTATCAGTAACCCGTGTTCTTCTAAATTCTAGCTTTGACTGAAATTCTATTTTTTGGTTAATAGAACGTGGAATGATGTTTATAACAGGTATAGCACGAAGTTGAGGATTGAGGAAGATACTGTTCCGCAATTCCAAAAAGATGAAAAGATAAGTTCAAGACGGGCGGAGACCGAAAAAAGGTGTTCGTGTGTTTACTTTTTAATATTTTGAAGAGGTATTTTCACAAACACTAGTACAATTTAGAGTCTAATCACCATATGCAACTATAGTTTGCCTGTGTCAACTATATTCGTGTATCGATTGTACGTATTCGTACCAACGCGAAATATAAAAATACAGAAAAATAGAATGCTCTCTTTGAGAGTCAAATTCAAAATCTCTGCTTACTAAGCGAGTGGATGATTTGATTTTGCTACCATAAAACATTGTTCAAGCTTTGAGAATGAAGAATCTTTCAGTTCGAAAAAGCTCTATTCTGTTAGTGAGTTATATTCGCCCCGAATCTTAATTAGTTTGGCTAGTAGGTTATGAATAGTATGCGTTTACAAATATAGATTGATTAACAACAAACTGTATTAGTAAAAATTAGACTCGTCATGTGGGTCTATTAAATGGCGAAACATGTCAATAAAGTTTGAAGAAAAGTGAAGAATGACATGTAAAGATGATATGTGAAACACCCCCGGGACCGAACATACTTATACCGTGCCTATTAGCCCCGAAACTAATCATCATAAAATAGCCCATATCAAGCGCGGGAGAATATCTCATAATTACAAATGAGGAAGGAATAAATTAATCCCGGATTATATGGGATTTACTATCATTACACCATCAGTTACAAATCAATTATTAATAAATACAATAAATGATTGTAACTGTCAGAATAAGGCAATCAATTACGAGATTGACTCAACAGGCACGCGATTAACTCAACAGACACGAGATTGACTCAACAGGCACGGGATTGATTCAACAGGCACGAGATTGACTCATTAATTACGGAATTAACTCATCAGTTATGAAATTAACTCATCAGTTACGGAATTTCAGCATTTACACAGCTGTTACAAGTCTTCCAAAAGTAATAGATGGATTGAGTAAATGCTCATAATGGACCCAAAATTCAAGGAGACTAGTTACTTAGATTTAGCCCTATAAATAGACATACTTTTACCACCATTAGGAAAATCTAATTTTCTTCTCTACAATTCTATACATTGTAATTCATAGCATCTTACTCTCAAGTTAGCCATAGTTCGGCCCTTCAAGCTCAGTTCGGCTCATTATCCTATCAAGGATCATTCAATAAGAATTCTTTCTTCTCTACTTTATTTTTATTATATTATCTGTCATTGAATTTATTTCTCACTTCTATATCACGTTGTATTAACAATTTTATATCTTTCGGATTGAATCGGTTGCTTGTGGCCCGTCATATAAAATTATTGTTTTGACCTTGAAAACTATTTTTGGGTTAAACAGTTTGGTTCCGTTACCGAGAACTCAAGCAAATTTGCTATTCATCCAAAGATAGTAATAATTTTGTTAATATTCGCTTGTTTTCAGTTTAAACCTTCATCATGGCCGAAATTTACCAATCAACACAGTTGAGGACAACCAAGTTGGAGATGGCGTACCATGCAAACTAAAAAGGGAAGAATAGCCATGATAATGATATGTAAGTAACAAGCAAAGAAAAATAGAGAATGTACATCGATATATTGGTACTGCAACTATCTGTACCAGAACTGATTATAACGGATCTGTATGAAACAGTTCCGGAACACGAGGTTGAGATACACCAGGTAATTTTAATTTGCAAAATTTAGTTCTAACCTTACAGAAATAGATCAAGGAACAGAACGAGCAGAGAGAACACCTCCAGGAATTCCTATCTATCCTGCGAGAATGATATGCATAACCGTTGCAGCACCGGAATTTAAACAGAAGAAGACACGGTAAGTCGAATTGACAGTTATAAGTGTCCAAAAATAGGTTCGAAAACCAAACCGAGGTGATTCCGGATATGATTGAAGGAGTCAGAAGAATAATGTCGGACCTTCCCGGAACTGAGGAGTAAAATTTACATTCGATATAATACAAAGCTTCGAATAGAGGAAGACACGTTCATTCAATTGAAAGTCAAAACAGGTCCGGAGATCAAGTGAATGTGATTCTTGGGTGATTCGAATCTAAATGCAAAAATCTAAAAAAACAGGTCCGAGCAAAGAGATACGAGATTTTCTTCACGGGCTGGAAAAGATTCGGCTCTACCCGAACAGGCAAGGAATTACCTTGCTAAATTGTAAAATTTCACAGGAGAAGAATGAAGATTAGGAAGAACATGGGTGAAACACCCACGAGATTGCTCACAAAGATACCACACCTAACAACTGAAAAAGAAGAGATAGCTGCGGGATGGAATAGACCATGAGAAAGGAAGGTTCATTAATAACCTTGGACAATTATACAAATATTTTCGGAAGTAATCATTGAACCGAAGGCATCAGAAGCCACGAGGTCAAATGCTGAAAAACTAGAAATTATCATTGACTTCCCAAATATGAAGGTTTACATTGGTCGAGACTCGACATCGAATTTAAAGGTAAGGTGATTAAACTTTTACATGCTAACAAAAATTACTTTGCTTGCATCCATGCTAACATAGCAGGTGTACCACCGGAGGAAAAGTTTTATATGCTCAATATTGACCCGCGGTATAATCCGGTCAAGCAAAAGAAGAAACTAGAGTCAAATAATAAAAGATAAAGTTACAAAACTTCGAAAGATTGGTTTAGTCTAAAAAGTCGAATCATTCGAACGTGCTATCTAAATGAGGAGAAAGATGATTGCCGGTACACCAAATTGTCTTGGATGTCTCGGTAAATGCAATTTTAATTCAAGAAGATAAAGGTACACATTTTCCTATCTATTATAAAATGCTCTTAGATACGGAAACTACATATCTACATTTTGATAAGTTGGCATTAATTCTAGTTGCCCTAAATCTAAGGCTTTATTTTCAATGTCATTCAATTACCGTAGTCACTATATTTTCATTACACAATATTTTGCATAAACATGAACTGTCAGGAAGGCTAACTAAATGAGTAGTCGAACTAAGTGAATATGATATTGTTTATCAGCCACGTACGACTATAAAATCACAAATTTAGCAAATTTCATGATTAATCTTAGCTCGAACATATTACCCGAACATGTTATTTTTGAGATAATTCTCGGGATCTGGACCTTGTACACAATTAGGTCCACAAGTACTAAATTTTCCGAGTTAGGGACAATGCTTAATGCCTATCAGGGAAAGTAGTTAGATAATTCATAAAAGTTATTTTATTATTAACAACAAAGCCGAGTATGAAGCATATGCTACAGGGCTTAAATTAGCTTGGGGACTCAGAGCAAAAATATTGATTTGACGATTGATCAAATCCAAGAAAACTATGCAGCCCAAGAAAATCGAGCTAAATATCTAAGCCTTTTTTAACGGCTAATTGTATTATGACTCGGATCGATTATCCCGTAAATCTCAAATATTATTTAGGACATGTGTCCCTCTCTACTTGGAAGTATGTTCATATACTCCAATTTAGATTCAAAATCCAATCAGATTAAATGTCTCTTCAGGACAAATCTACTAAGATATATATTTATTTGGGATCAATACTCCCTCAAACTCAATGTCTTACCGGGGTCAATCCTCCCATAAATTTTAATGGGGTCAATACTCTTGTAAATCCTATCGGGATTAATATTCCCTCAGACTAAAAGTCTACTCGGATCAATCGATCCTATTTTACGCCTGAATGAAAAGGAGACGTCCTCTTCATAGCGTTTAAAGTATATAAAAGAGCCCTCTTTTATATAAAAGTTAGACACCCAAATGTGAAACATTAAGACATCCCACATGTAACGATGCATCCAAATATATATTTTAAGTCTAAAAGACTAAGTATGAGCACTCAAATAATTTTCTAAAGTGCCAAAAAAAATTAGTACTCGGATAAATTCTCTAAAATACCAAATGATGATATTAGATCCGAAAGACACGAGGAACATTGTATTAATCCCGGTCTAGGTTACAACCCTTTTGGTAAAAAAAAGGGGGTTAAACAGTCATCATCTAAATATATACCTCCAAGTCCTGTATGTTTTTCCTTTTCAGGAAATGAACCACGTGGAAGGAATAATCAAATGCTCGAGATTTCATACTTCAAAGCTCTAACACTTGGGGACTATATATATGGATGGCAAAGAAGACTTGAAAGTTCAAAATTCAAGTAAGCCTAAGGTCTACCCAACAAATCGAAAGTTAAGAGCAAAGTCACGAGCCAAAAACATAAGTCTGACTCGAAAACCTTTGAAAACATATTCGAAAATATAAACGAATGTTTCAAAAAAAGGTTAAAGATAGAATATTAGTTACGGGTAAAAATGCACATCTTTGTACTCACTCAAAAACTGTTGTAACTGAAAACAGTTACAGATGAAAAAGCATTACCCTTGTATTCATTTAAAAATTGTTATCAATAAAAATAGTTATGAGTAAAAATTCATACCCTTATATTTAAAACTGTTGTAAACAAAAATAGTTATCTCCTTGTACTAATTCAAAAAAAACTGTTGCAAAAGAAAAACAGTTACGAGTGCAAGCTTATATCGAATCTATTAAAAAAAAACAGTTGCAAAATGAGTTGTAGACGATACACAAACACATGTGAAATGTTATGAAAGTTAATGTAAAAACTTTCTTCAAAACATTGTTAAAGAAAAACATGTGAAAATTCCTATCTCTCTTTTGTATATTTACAGCATTATGAAGTTGAGACGTCTTCTTCATTAAGTGTCGTTCATAAAAGGGCTCTCTTTTATAATTTGTGCTTACTCAAAAAAGTCACGGAGCATTGAAGCATTTTTAATGCAAAGTTAAAGGGTGAAACAAAAACCCAAACATTAAAATATGCAGAAAATAAAGCCGAAATATATATATCAAACTTTACAAACATAAGGCAAAGATTTATCTTCAAACCCCGAAACAAGACAGGGGTAAACCAACCGATTATTGACGAAAGGAACATAAGCGACGAGGTTATCATCTGAATATCTAAGTTCTGCACTCTATTTTCCTTCGTCCAATTTTTGTCCCTATTGGATTTTTCTGGCAAGGTTTATAATGAGGCAGAGGCAAGGATGAAAAGAATAAAATCTTTCACTTCCCAGTCATATCATAGTGAGTAACCGGAAAGTGGGGGGATTATCTGTATTAGTAAAAATTAGACTCGTCATGTGGGTCTATTAAATGGCAACACGTATCAGTAAAATTTGAAGAAAAGTGAAGAATGACATGTAAAGATGATATGTGAAACACCCCCGGGACCGAACATACTCATACCGTGCCTGTTAGCCCCGAAACTGATCATCATGAAATAGCCTAGATCAGGCGCGGGAGAATATCTCATAATTACAAATGAGGAAGGAATAAATTAATCCCGGATTATAGGATTTACCATCATTACACCATCAGTTACAAATCAATTACTAATAAATGCAATAAATGATTGTAACGGTCAGAATAAAGCAATTAATTACGAGATTGACTCAACATGCACGGGATTGACTCAACAGGCACAAGATTGACTCAATATGTATGTGATTGACTCAACAAGCACGAGATTGACTCAACATACAGGGGATTCAACAGGCACGGGATTGACTCATTAATTATGGAATTAACTCATCAGTTATGGAATTAACTCATCAGTTACGGAATTTCAGCATTTACACAACTGTTACAAGTCTTCCAAAAGTAATAGATGGATTGAGTAAATGCTCATAATGGACCCAAAATTCAAGGAGACTAGTTACTTAGATTTAGCCCTATAAATAGACATACTTTTACCACCATCACGAAAATCTAATTTTCTTCTCTACAATTCTATACATTGTAATTCATAGCATCTTGCTCTCAAGTTAGCCATAGTTCGGCCCTTCAAGCTCTGTTCGACTCATTATCCTATTAAGGATCATTCAATAAGAATTCTTTCTTCTCTGCTTTATTTTTATTATATTATCTGTCATTGAATTTATTTCCCACTTCTCTATTACGTTGTATTAACGAAATTTTATATTTTTCGGAATGAATCGGTTGCTTGTAGCCCGTCATATAAAATTATTGTTTTGACCTTGAAAACTATTTTTTTGGTTAAACAGAAACATGAAAGAAATGTCACATAGCAGATAGAGCAGCCCCACCATATAATAGTGTAAGACTACTTCATGGGATTCAGCTGGGATTGTTCCCTTGGAATTACATGATATTAAGATGGAAGGGTCATGATGTTATCCTCATTTTGAATTTAAGGGAGTAGCCAAAAGAGCTCTCACAAAATAAAAGACAAATGTCCCAGCCTGTAACATGGGATTGTCAAGAAATGGCTCAAAGGATGTCTAGCGAATTGCAGCGTTAGAGTAGAGACAGATTCATGATTTAAGTCCTATGAATTTAATATTTAAATTTATTGAAATTAAATCCATTGTATTTATAACATTATAAGTTTACACCTACTATTTTATTATAATTTTACTTTTTATGTATAAAATTATGCGTTGCACAAAAAATATAGAATTCAGATGAACCTGATAACAAAAAATTACATCTGTTACTGGTTGGGGGTGAGGGGAGACTGAAAGGGACAAAGCATGGTAGTGTAGTTGGGGATATATTAGCATGGAAATCAGTTATATTTGTCCTGAAGGCACTAGACCAAAGTGAAACCACAGCTAGTCCTTTTGCTAACAACATGCAAGTGTATGCACTAAGCTTGTAAAAACTTTACTCACAAAAAGTATATATATATATCCATTAAAGGGAAAAAGCAAATATAGAAACCAAAATCAATCAATTAAAGGGGCTAAAATAATTGCAGCTGTGAAAATGGTAGATAGCGCAATAATTTAAGTTCCTTCCTCCAATGTATATATATATGGGAGACCATTAATTTTTTTATTTTGTTTAAGGCAGGGAGAGAGCATTGTTCATTAATGTATCATAATGAATTAATATATTTTATTATTTTACCCTTATTTATGTCTTAGAATATAATCTCTCTTCATTGAATATTTATCGCATAATTGAGGAATAATCTTTAAGAACAATTACTACTGTTAAAGATAAAATATAAAAAAATAATTAATTTTGCCTAGAACTTATAAAACAATAAATAATTTGAGACATTTATTTTTTTAAAAATATGACAAATAATTTGAGACGTAGTGAGTAGTTTAGATCTCTCGATGCTATCTTCATGTTAGAAAGAACACATATAACGGAAAGTAATTATGTTTGACTTGAGTTTATTCTTCTATAAAAAAGATATATCAATTAACTCTTTCTTCTACTAAGAAAACTTAATTAGATAAAAAAAGACTGAGCCAAACTGGGGATTTAACAAGTCGTAGCTATTCTCCTAGGACACAAAATTGGCGTCGTCATGAACAATGAAAACATTATTACTAATACTAGCACTAAAATTATCAAAAATTAAGATAAAAGAAAGAAGTACTATTACAATGCAAAAACAGTGAACTGCAGAAAGCCGTTAGGAAGAAGCAGCAAAAGAGTAAAAGAACACTAGCACTTGTATTGAGTAGTAGTATAGTAAATTGCGGAGTCCGGAACCCAATTGTGGTTCTTTTGGACTCAAAATACATAAATAGATGGAAAAAAAGTGACATTTTTATGTATAGTGCTACAAAACTTGGCGTTATACAGTAACGTTAACTATGACGTTACTGTATAGCGCCAAGTATTGTGGCGCTATACTGAAAAAGCTGACACGCCCAATTCCTGACCCCACCAACAATTCCTGACTTCAATAATTCAAAAGCGTATAGTGCCAACTTTTTGGGCGCTATATATATAAATTTTCCGGCTAGCCATTTCATATATAAAGAGGTTAGGATTGTATAGAAATTCATTCAATTTTCTTTTTAACTCTTGTTGAAATGTTTATTGTTGTTAAATTCTCCAACATTTTTTCATTATGTCTGAAGAGCGTAGAATAAGAGTTTCATTATATTGGGGGGGTGAGGTTGTGAGGGAGAATAACTCTGTGGGCTACAGTTTACCTGCTCAGTGTCATGTTAAATTGCCACTTACAATAGAGTACGATAAATTGATATCGTTGTTATGCAAAAAAATGAGTGTGAGGAAACGTTCAGTGATACTTAAAGTAACCGGAAGATATCCGTATTCCGTCACTCCGCAAGGGGTTGCTTTTTACTCGGAGTTTAACATCGACGATGATGAAACTTTGAGTGATTTTCTGAGGACTCCGGACGAATGCCGGGAATTTCTTGTAATCACAATGTTGGAGATGTACGTGAAGGTCGAAGACGTTCCAAAAAACGAGGTTGTACGTAGTAGAGATAACCCCAGTCATCGGATGATTATTCTGGAGCAGTTTTTGCCGTTAATGCATAACTTTTTTTTATCACATATTTGTGTATTTTGAGTCCAAAAGAACCACATTTTGGTTCCGGACTCGTAAATTGCGAGTAGCTAGTTGTAGTAGCCAATAGCTGATAGAGTGCTTGTAATAGCAATAGTACAACTGTTGAAGCGTTTCGTACCCCTCATCAATGTTTTTTTTTTCTTTTTCTTTTACTTTTTTTTTTCATCCAGTGTTCGTTCCGCATAAGGGCTTGATTAATCCAAAATTTGGGATAGTGTAACTCTATATTCAAAATTCGAACCCAAAACTTCTAATTAAAAATATATACTTCCTCCGTTTCATATTAAATGAGAAACTTTTTTTTTTAGTTTGTTTCAAAATAAATAACACATTTCTAAATTTGAAAATAATTCAACTTTAAACTCTTTCATTTTACCAATTTACCCTTAATGAGAAGCTTTTATAGCCACACAAATGTCATGGCCCCATAAACTTTTTATCCTTTAAGCTTTTATGACCACCAATTCCTAAAATCTTCTTCTTTTTTCTTAAACTCCGTACCGAGTCAAATTACTTCATTTAATATGAAACGGAGGGAGTACTAATTATCACTCTACCATAATCGTTATTGGTCTCGTCAATGAATATTTGCTTTTAGAGTGGGGTTAGTGTGTTCCTCAACGAAAACCCTAAAGGCACCTTTTCTAGGGACATGAAATCCATGTGTTTTTTTTTCCAATTTCTATCTACCACTTTGTAACACACGGCAAAGAGTAATGAGATTTTGCCTCCCTAAAGACAAGTCTCATCAATCCTCGTGAAAACTTTGACAAGACTTCCTTTAATTTGTGCATGCATGCCAATTTGCCATGCATCATGCATCCATCTTGGTATGATCATGTCATTGTCATCAACCATCATAGCCTAAGACTAATAATTCAGTGCCAATGTAACCAGGTCATGGCAACTAGTATGCAAGTCGTAGTACAATTATTCTTTTACTTTGACCACATTGAATATCTTTTATATTACTATATATTTTATTAGAGTAGTTATATACTATAGTCGAATCTTTATATAATAATTTTATTTGTTTTGATATTTTTTAACTATTATAATGAAATGTTGTTATAGAAAACAAATATTATAACATAAAAATCTTGATTGTTATAATAAAGCACTGTTATAAAGGATAACTGTTATAAAGATGTTTGACTGCAATACTCGTACAATATCTTTTTATCGTCGGAAAGAAATTATGAGATTGAAGCATGGGGATTTGCTTTTTTCCTTTTTTTTTCTTTTACTTTTGAGAACTTATGCACTTACCTTAATTTCAATTAAACTTATTTTTATTAAGTTCCCGCACAATTATGGACTATGGTCTTTCAGTAATTGCGACTTTTCCATTGGTCATTCAAACCATTAATTTGAACATATGAAAATCTCTTCATTCTAAAACCTCGTAAGCATCCTCTACATTTATAATCCAAACTAGCTTAAAATATTCAAATAGCATAAAAAGTTTACTAGTTGAGAGCAAGAATGATTTTGACAACTCCTTCCAAATTGAATATGAAATGAATATATTAAAAATTGTAGTTGGAAGAAATGAAAATGTAATATAGTAACTAAGAAAAACCTAGAAAATGAACGGTGTAAATCTGAACATGGAATAAAATTTACTCCCGCTACTTCAATTTAGATGACACACTTTCCTTATTATTTCGTTCAAAAAAGAATGACACATTTTTACAATTGAAATTAATTCAAGTTTAAACTCTTCATTTCACACATTTTACCCTTAATGAGAAGATTTTATAACCACACAAATATTATGGCCTCGTAAAATTTTTATTCCTTAACTTCCGTATCGAGTCAAACTATCTTATCTAAATATAAACGAAAGAGTAGGTGATTTTTTTTTTATCTGTTTAAAAATACGATCATTTGGATGAAAACAGTTAATAAAAATGTGAGATGACAATCTGTTGTGGGGTTCAATTCAACAGAAGTTGGACTACACAGTGAGTCTAGGAAGACCTAAGACTAGCTAAAGAAAGTGATCAGAATTTTAGGTCACACACAACAAGTAAAGGAGGAAAGACTGATAGCTACCAAGAAAATTGTACACTGACTTCTGTGAATTATCCAAAGAAGGAGTTAGATTTACAACCCAACAATACTACATATAGCTATAAAAGGGTTAGCAATTAATAAAGGAACTCTGGCCATACTCTTTATAAGCTAGAGAAAAGAAATCAGAAATTTAAGTACCATTTTGCAGTGCTTAAAATAAAACATGATCTCATTCTCAATTTAATACACAAATGGTAAAAAGTGTAGGCTGGTTATTTCCCATTTCCTTACCTTTTCATGATTTGGTGGATGTTAACAACTCATAGTCAAAAAGTTTTTTGGATATATAGGGTTGAAAGGTTTAAGATAGGTAATTTTAGTAAGAATTTTCCATAACCTTTCCACTCTAGGATTTAAGTTATAATATTTTTTTGAAAAAGAAAAAATTCATTATATATGGAGATTTCTCTGGAAGCAGAAATGAATAGTGGGAATCGAACACTCACCTATTATATATGTCAGAAACTTTCACGGATGATAGATATAACTGTAGTATGATTTAATTTGTAATAGTAGATTAGTTATTATTTGTATTGATTTATAATAAATATTTATTAATAATTATTTTATAAATAATTTAACTTTGTAAAAAAAATTGAATAATGTGAGTGCATGAACTTCAACTTTTCTAACATCTTCATGTACAGAAATGAGAAGACCTATAAATAAACCTAGTCTAAAACCTAGCTAGCTAACTAAACCTTAGGTAGAACCCCTGGTGTTTTTTCATCAATCTATCTATCTACTGTCTACTTGTGATATCTGACCTTAAACAGTAATCCCATTGTACCAAATAAACTGAGACACTGTTCAAGTAAAAGGGTTAAAGGGGTATTCTTGGAATATTAAACAAAGATAGTACAAAGAGGTGTAACTATATATACTGGTGCAAGAAATAACAAGTAAACTGTGCATGGGGCTGATTTTAGGGCTATGGTGTCAGTAATGAGCAAATGTAAATGATATCTCTGGTAGTTTTAGGGGGGTTACTCTGCAATAAAAGAAGATGAAGAAAAGGACAGTCTTTGATTTCGTTTGAGATTTTCTTTCATTGATTTGGGTAGGAGACACTGATTTATAAACAGAGAGGAATCGTCCGCACTTGCATTTACAAACTGAGTCTTTGTTTACATGTAAGTTCAAAATAAAGGTTTTAACCTATATATAATGAATAAATGAAGAATTTTCATACCATTATTAATATTTTAATCTATCATATCAGATAATAGGCCTATCATATTTTACGAGTTATTCATCAAACTATTAGAGAATGTGTTTGCTGCAAATTTATAAGACTACAAAGACTTAAATCTGTTTGGAAAGCCACCTTTAAAATGAATTTGGGTATAATTACATAGTTTGACATGTTTGTTTGGCCAATTAATTACTTGATCAGCATGGAATTGAAGGTAATTGGAGGGGTGTAATTACACTCCCCAATTCTCAAAGGAGAGGTGAGAATTGGTGGTAATTACACTGTGTAATTACAAGTTTTTTAATTTCTTTCCTTTTTGTTTTTATTTTAATTTATTTTCTTTATAACTTTTTATTTATATTATTTTTAATTTTTAATTTCTTTTGAAATTTTAAAATATTTTTTTGTACATTATTTATATTTTATTTCTCTATCTTTACTTCTTGTGATTCCATGTAATTGCTTATATTTTTTTTATTTTTTATTCTATTTTTGAAATTACACCTCGTAATATTAGAAATAATGAGTCATTAACAAATTTGGCATGTAATGAGTGATGCAATTAAAGTGGATTTTCGTTATTGAATGTGGTTATAAACTTATCATGTTTCCTAATCTTAAGTTGCAGTGGACTTACTGTTATTATGTTGAAATTTGACATATGCTAAACTATTTTTTTTTGGAATTTTGAAATTGTGTTTTATTCATGGTTCCTATTTACTTGTTTTAGTAGTATTGGCTCACATTGCATGTTCTTCATTTTTTAGTTAGAATTGATAGATTAGTTTTATCAAATATTTGAATAATGTTATGACATTATATTTATAAATATTAATTTATTTTATCAAATATGAATTCCATGATGTTCTTATATATATATATATATATATATATATATATATATATATATATATATATATATATATATATATATATATATATATATATATATATATATATATATATATATATATATATATATATATATATATATATATATATATATATATATATATATATATATATATATATATATATATATATATATATATATATATATAAATATATAATTACTAATTAATGTATATTCACGAAAAAATATACATCTTAAATACCAAATATAATATCATTTATAATTATAAAAATTTACAGGCATATATTTATTATATTGACTTTTAAGTTTTGATAATTACTTTAATCTAAAATTTAATCTAACTGTGTAATTACACTTGTGCAATCAAACAGTAAACTTGTAATTATACTATGACAAACAAACAGGTCGTCGTAATTACACAACTGTATAATTACTAGGTTGTGTAATTACTACCCTAGTAATTACACCAGTTCTAATTACAGGGTGGCTTTCCAAACAGACTCTAAAAGTTTTACTATGCCTATTCATTTATTAGGGGTGTCAAATGGATGGGTTGGGTTAATTTCGGATGGGTTTAAATGACCTGAGTCAATAAATGAGCAGATCAATAATCCACACAAAAGTTACTGAGATGAGGTATGTAAAAGATGGGCTAAAATTTTGGTTATACACCAACTTACTCAACTCGTACTGTGATGACCCAAAAGGTCATCACTAGTTTTAGAAATAAATTTCGCGTTCTGAGGCCTTAAAAATCTCTTTCAGCATTACCTCAATTTTGCGTGCATAGTCCAGGCACGTAGCCGAAAAGCCATTATGTGAAAATCTGTGAAAAATGTTGAATTTTGCATTTAAAATGAGTTTGAATTGACTTTGGTCAACATTTTGGGTAAACGGACCCGGACCCGTGATTTGACAGTCCCGGACGATCTGCAGGAAAATATGGGACTTGGGAGTATGCCCGGAATCAATTTTGTGAGGTCCCAAGCCCGAGAAATAAATTTTTAAAGAAAATTATTTTCTGAAATTATTTATGAATTTTGGAAATGAAATGTGTTTAAAACTTGATGGTATCGGGCTCGTATTTTGATTCCGACGCACGGTACATGTCTTATATGTGATTTAAGATAAGTCGGTAAAATTTGGTAAGAAACGGACTTGAAACGACGTGAATCAGATCGTTTTTGAGAAAATTGGAGAATTTGAAGTTCTTAAGAAATTTCCTGATTTTGATGCTAAATTCATAGTTGTTGATGTTATTTTGGTGATTTGAATGCACGAGTAAGTCCGTAATGTATTTTTGAGGTAGGGTATATGTTTGGTTTGGAGCCCCGAGGGCTCGGGTGAGTTTCGGATAGGTCTCGGGAGGTTTTGAACTTAGGAAAAATTGCAGAATCTGCTGTCTGCTGGTGTCCAGGACTTTGTTCTATGCGATCGCATAGGAAAGTTCGCGATCGTATAGTGTAATTTCAGGGGGGTCCATTTTTACTATGCGATTACATAGTTCCTTCCGCGATCGCATAGAGTAAGTTCTGGAAGGTCCATTTTTGTTCTATGCGATTGCATTGTTTCTTCCGCTATCGCAATGGGTTAAACCAAGCCTGAGAAGGGAACCCATTTTCCTCTATGCGATCGCAATCCTTGCTCCGCGATCGCAATGCCCAGTTCCCCCTTACCCTATGCGATCACATACACTTGTTCGCGATCGCAAAGACCAATTTTGCCCAGTCATTTAAACAGTAACAGAACATACGGGATTTAACAAAAATTTCATAACGATTTTTGAAAGATAACTTCACCACAAATCCATAGGTATGTAATCTTAGACTCATTTTCTTCAATTTCCTTTAACACCCATTAGATTTCTAGGCTTAAATCATGTTCTTAAGGGTAGAAAATTAGAGATTTGGGTAGAGTTAGGGCTTTTTGTATAAATGGAATTTAGACCTCGTTTTGGGGTCGGATTTCGAAACTAATTATGTATTCGGGCTCATGGGTGAAGGGGTGATTGGGTTTTAATCCGAACCTCGTGTTTTGATCAAGTGGGCCCTGGGTCGATTTTTGACTTTTTGGGAAGAATGATAGGGAATCTATAATTAAGCATTGGAATTGAATTGTTTAGCGTTTATTGATGTTATTAAGTTGATTATGTCTAGATACAATTGATTTGGAGCCAAATTCTAAAGAAAAAGCGGTGTTTGAGGCTTGAGTTGGCCGTGGAAATTCGAGGTAAGTGTTTGGTCTAACCTTAGCTTGAGGGATTAGGAGTCGAGTCCTATTTGCTATGTGGTATTTGTCGAGTACGACGTATAGGCATGGTGACGAGTATCTATACGTTGGTGTCAAGTATGCCCGTGAGTCTTATATTGTGATTATTATGACTTCGTTGTATTATTCATGCTTTGATGATGATTTCTATTGTTGGACAAAGTTTGTGAAAGTAATTGAGACATTTGAACATTGAGGAGCGTTGGCTCAAGTTGTATAATGAAATGTGAAAGTATAAGTAGTAATTGAACCTTTTGGAGCATTGGCTCAAGTTGTGAAGTATAAGTGAGAAAAAGAAGAAAATTATTATGTGGCCTCCCTTGCCGGGATATTGTTGCTTTCGATATTATCTCCCTTGCCAGGAATTTATTATTTTGATGTTATCTCCCTAGCCGGGATGTTGATGCTTTTTTTGATGTTATTCCCTTGCCGTGACTTGATTGTTGAACTATTGTTCCCTTGCTGGAATTCTTATTGTAATTTTATTTATTCCCTTGACCTATTATTTGTGATTGTTGTTTGGGTGAGGAAGAGGGTTAAAGCACGAAGGGTGATGCCGTGTATTGTTTTGGTGAGAGAGTGTTAAAGCAAGAAGGGCGATGCCGTGTATGATTTGTGAGGAAAGAGCGTAAAGCACGAAGGGTGATGCCGTACCGCACGATGTATAATTTCGTGCCGATTATGTTGATTATATGATGAGGACGAGAGTAAAAGCAGGAAGGGTGATGCCGTGCACATTTTCATTACTTGATTGCTTTGGTGAGGACGAGAGCAAAAACACGAAGGGTGATGCTGTGCATATGTTGATTTCTGATTCTTGTTGTTAGCTGAGATTTGGTGTTCCTCTTATTTACTCATTGTCTTGCTATTCTTAATTGATGTTCCCCCGCAACATGTTTCCCCCTCCCATACTTGACTGTTTATTTCTGTTCTTATTTTCCGTTGTATATAGTTAAATTGCACAAGTTTATCTAGTAGTCTGGTCCTAGCCTCGTCACTATTTTGCCGAGGTTAGGCTAGGCACTTACCAGCACATAGGGTTGGTTGTGCTGATACTACACTCTGCAGTGTGTGCAATCTCGGAGCAGCTTTTGGACCATAGATTGGGTGGCTGCCTTCAGTCCACGCGGAGATCCAAGGTAGACTTGCAGGCGTCCGCAGGCACTGGTGTCTCCCTCTATCCCTTTTTTTTCCTGTTTCATTTCCTTAATTCAGAAACATTGTATCGTTTATTTTCAGACCTTGTATGTAGTATTCTTAGATCGTCTGTAGTACTGTGACACCAGTTCTGAGTGGTTGAGGTTCAAACAGTTAATTAGACATAGATTCAACTAATTTACTGCATTTCTTTCGCTTATTTTAATTTTCGCTGTTTATATGTTATTGCTTTAAAATTGTTAAAGAATATAAAATGGATAATGAAGTAATTAGTTCAAATAATTGGTTTGCCTAGCTCACATTAGTAGGTGCCATCACGACTCCTGAGGGTGAGAAATCTGGGTCGTGATAAGTTGGTATCAAAGC
The DNA here is from genome assembly GCF_000715075.1 of Nicotiana tabacum. Taxonomy (NCBI): domain Eukaryota; kingdom Viridiplantae; phylum Streptophyta; class Magnoliopsida; order Solanales; family Solanaceae; genus Nicotiana; species Nicotiana tabacum. Next base: position 21,919,614 of record NC_134099.1, on the reverse strand, counting down.
TCTAGTTTATATGGGTCTCACAGTTCACAGACAAACATAGTAGAGTCTGAGGGATCGATACGAAAACATCTGTATTTATCCCCCAAAGGCTATAAAATAAGGAAAAACTTCACATTTATTCTTTCCGGTCGTGCGGTTTGGTTTCTCAATGCTAATTGAATTTCTACTCTGTTCTTTCGTAAATGGCGAGAACACGCGCTTCCTCATCCACTAATCAACAGCCCGATCCCTCAGCAACAGCTCCCACTAGGGGCAGAGGGCGAGGCCGAGGTTAGGGCAGAGCATAGCCCAGAGCAGCGGAACCAGTGGCAGAGCCTCGAGTTGACTTTGATGATGAAGTTCCGGTCGCGACAGTTCCTATGGGCCCAGCTCAAGTCTTAGAGGGGTTTATTGCTACCCCCGTACTCCAAAATGCTCTGGTCCATCTAGTGGGCCTTATGGAGAGTGTCACCCAGGCAGACTTGCTTCCTGTAGCACCAACCGTCTCTCAGGTAGGAGGAGGAGCCCAGACTCCTACTACTCGCACTCCTGAGCAGGTAGCTCCGTAGTTCCAGATTCCAGCAGTCCAGCCAGTTGGAGTAGTTCAGCCAGGTGTGGTAGCTCAGACCAGTGATGGAGCAGCCGTGTCTGCTGATGCTTTATGGAGGTTGAACAGGTTCACCAAGCTCTTCACTACTACTTTTTGGCGGTGCATCTTCTGAGTACCCCTAGGATTATCTAGACAATTGTCATGAGGTTCTCAGGAACATGGGGATCGTGGGGACCAATGGGGTTGATTTTGCTAATTTTCGATTATCTGGATCTACCAAGACTTGGTGGAGAGATTATGACTTGGCTAGACCAGTCGAATCACCAGTCTTGACTTGGGAGCAGTTTACTCAATTATTTCTAGAGAAGTTTCTTTGCATCACTCAGAGAGAGATCTACCGGCGGCAGTTTGAGCGTCTCCAGCAGAGTTCTATGACTGTTACTCAGTATGAGACCAGATTCATCGACTTGGCCCGTCATGCTCTTTTCATACTTCTCGCCGAGAAAGATAGGGTGAGGAGGTTCATTGAGGGACTTATTCAGTAGATTCGACTTCAGATGGCCAAGGAGACTGGGAGTGAAATTTCTTTCCAGGAGGCAGCCAATGTGGCCAGGAGAGTCGAGATGGTTCTATCATAGGGAGGTAGTCAGGGGTCTGACAAGAGGCCTCGTCATTCAGGCCGATTTAGTGGTACCTCGTCTGGAGGTAGAGATTCGTATGGTAGAGGCTATCCTCCTAGGCCTTTTCAGTCAGCACTTTAAGTTTCTCATGGTGCTTCAGGTGGTCGTGGTTTCTATATGCAGTATTTTGATCAGCAGTCCTATAGTGCACCACCAGCTCCTATCAGTGCACCGTCGCTTCAGAGTTTTCGGGGTGGTCATTCAGGTCGTCAGGGTCAGCAGTCTCAGCAGCCGAGAGCTTGTTACACTTTCGGCAATATGGGTCACATTGCTAGGTTTTGCCCTCGAGCACCGAGTAGCTCTCACCATTAGGATTCCCATACTATGGTTCAGGCACCGAGTGTTCCACAGCCCGCCCAACCAGCCAAGGGTGGGGGTAAAAGTTCTAGAGGTGGAGGTAGAGGCATTAGAGGTGGAGTTCAGGCCGCTAGAGGTGGAGGCCAGCCAGCAGCAGGCCATCCTAGAGATGTAGTTCAGGGTGGTGGGGCTCAACCCTGATGTTATGCTCTTCCATCTAGGCCCGAGGCTGAGGCTTCCGATGTAGTTATCACAGGTACCGTTCTAGTTTGTAGCAGAGATGCTTCAGTTTTATTTGATCCGGGATCTACGTACTCCTATGTGTTATCTTATTTTGCACCATATCTGGTCATGCTTAGTGATTCTTTGAGTTCTCCTATTTATGTGTCTATACCGATGGGTGATTCTATTGTGGTAGATCGAGTCCATCATTCATGTATAGTTGTGATTGGGGGTCTTGAGACTCGTGTAGATTTGCTTCTTCTGGACATGGTCAATTTCCATGTCATATTGGGGATGGACTGGTTATCACCTTATCACGCTATCTTGAACTGTCATGCCAAGACTATGACCTTAGCTTTTCCGGGTTTACCTCGTTTAGAGTGGAGAGGGACTCCTGGTCATTCTACCCTCAGTGTTATCTCTTATATGAAGGCTCGGCGTATGGTCGAGAAGGGGTGTTTGGCCTATCTAGCCTATGTCCGTGATTCTAGTGTTGAGGTTCCTTCTATTGATTCTGCGCCCGTTGTTCGTGAGTTCCCTGAGGTATTCCTTTCAAACTTGCCGGGTATGCCACCCGACAGGGATATTGACTTTTGCATTGATTTGGCTCCGGGCTCTCAGCCCATTTCTATCCCAGCGTATCGTATGGCCCCGCTTGAGTTGAAAATGTTGAAGGAGTAGTTGCAAGACTTGTTTGACAAGGGTTTCATTAGACCTAGTATTTCGCCTTGGGGTGCGCCAGTGTTGTTTATTAAGAAAAAGGACGGATCGATGAGAATGTGTATTGATTATCGGTAGTTAAACAAGGTTACAATCAAGAATAAGTATCCATTGTTTGATCAGCTTCAGGGTGCCAAGGTATTTTCGAAGATTGACTTGAGATCAAGCTACAATTAGTTGAGGATTAGAGCATGCGATGTCCCTAAGATAGCTTTTCGCACTCGGTACAGGCATTATGAGTTCTTGGTGATATTATTCGGGTTGACAAATGCCGCAACAGCTTTTATGGGTTTGATGAACCGAGTGTTCAGGCCTTACTTGGATTTGTTCGTGATAATCTTCATTGATAATATTTTGATCTATTCCCGTAGCTGGGAAAAGCACGAGCAACATCTTAGAGTGGTTCTTCAGACTCTGAGGGATAGTCAGTTGTATGCCAAGTTTTCGAAATGTGAGTTCTGGTTGAGTTAAGTCGCATTCTTGGGTCATGTGGTATCAGCGGAGGGTATTCAGGTTGATCCGAAGAAGATTGAGGTAGTCAAGTACTGTCCTAGACCAGCATCAGCCACAGAGATCCGAAGTTTCTTGGGATTGGCAGGCTACTATCGTCGGTTTGTGGAGGGGTTTTCATCTATCGCAGCCCCGATAACCAGGTTGACCTAGAAGGGTGCCCAGTTCAGATGGTCGGACAAGTGTGAGGCGAGCTTTCACAAGCTCAAGACAACTCTAACTACGACACTGGTGTTGGTTTTGCCTACAAGTTCAGGGCTTTATACGGTTTATTGTGATGCATCTCGTATTGGACTTGGTGCGGTGTTGATGTAGGATGACAATGTCATTGCCTATGCTTCATGATAGTTGAAGATTCATGAGAAGAACTATCCGGTTCATAATTTGGAGTTAGCAGTCATCATTCATGCGTTGAAGATTTGGAGGCATTATCTGTATGGCGTGGCATGTGAGGTGTTCACGGATCACAAGAGTTTGCAGTATTTGTTCAAGCAAAAGGAGTGGAATTTGAGGCAGAGAAGGTGGTTGGAGTTTTTGAAGGACTATGATATCACCATCTTATATTATCCGGGAAAGGCCAATGTGGTGGTCGATGCTTTGAGTAGAAAGTCAGCCAGTATGGGCAGTCTTGCTTATATTCCGATCGATGAGAGACCTCTTGCCTTGGATGTTCAGGCTTTGGCCTATCAGTTCGTGAGGTTGGATGTTTCTGATCCCAGCCGCATGTTAGCTTGCACGGTCACTCGTTCCTCTTTATTGGAGCGTATCCATGATTGGTAGTATAATGATCCCCATTTGTGTGTCCTTAGAGACACGGTGTAGCACGGAAGTGCCAAACAGGTTACTTTAGGTGATGATGGAGTTTTGAGATTGCAAGGTCGAATTTGTGTGCCTAATGTGGATGGGCTTCGAGAGTTGATTTTAGAGGAGGCCCATAGTTCCCGGTACTCTATACATCCAGGCACCACAAAGATGTATCAGGATTTGTGGCAATATTATTGGTGGAGAAGAATGAAGAAGGATATCGTTGCATATGTGGCTCGATGTTTGAATTGTCAGCAGGTTAAGTACGAGCATCAGAGACCTGGTGGTTTGTTCCAGAAGATTGAGATTCCCGAGTAGAAGTGGGAGCGGATCACTATGGACTTCGTTGTTGGACTCCCAAGACTCAGAGGAAGGTCGACGCAGTGTGGGTTATTGTTGATAGGCTGACCAAGTCAGCACATTTCATTCCTGTGGCAGTCTCCTACTCTTCCGAGAGGTTAGCTGAGATCTATATCCGGTTGTTCGTCTTCATGGTGTGCCCGAGTCTATCATTTTGGATTGAGGTACGCAGTTTACCTCCCATTTCTAGAGAGACGTTTAGCAAGAGTTGTACACACGGGTTGAGTTGAGCACATCATTTCATCCTCAGACGGACGGCCCGTCCGAGCGAACTATTCAGATTTTGGAGGATATGCTCCGAGCTTGTGTCATTGACTTTGGAGGCTCCTTGGATCAGTTTTTGCCTTTAACAGCGTTTGTATACAACAATAGCTACCAGTCGAGTATCCAGATGGCTCCTTATGAGGCTTTGTATGGTAGGCGGTGTCGGTCGCAAGTTGGATGGTTTGAGCCGGGAGAGGCTCGATTGTTGGGTACGGATCTAGTTCAGGATGCCTTGGACAAGGTCAGGATCATTCAGGATAGGCTTCGTACAACTCAGTCCAGGCAAAAGAGTTATGCCGACCGTAAGGTTTTAAATTTGGCATTCATGGTCGGTAAGCGGGTATTACTTCGGGTGTTGCCTATGAAGGGCGTGATGAGATTTGGGAAGAAGGGCAAGCTTAGCCCTAGGTTCATTGGCCCGTTTGAGATTCTTGATCAAGTGGGAGAGGTGGCTTACAAGCTTGCATTGCCGCCAAGCTTATCAGCCGTGCATCCAGTGATTCATGTGTCCATGCTTCGGAAGTATCACGATGATCCATCCCACGTGTTAGATTTCAATACCGTCCAGTTGGACAAGGACTTATCTTATGAGAAGGAGCTGGTAGTTATTCTAGACCGACAGGTTCGTTAATTGAGATCGAAGAGTTTCCCTTCTGTTCGTGTTCAGAGGAGAGGTCAGCCTGATGAGGCATCGACCTGAGAGTCCGAGTCCGATATGCGGAGCCGTTATCCCCATCATTTCCCCGACTCTGGTACTTCCTTCTTCTGTCAATTTGAGGACAAACGGTTGTTTTAGAGGTGGAGAATGTGATGACCCAAAAGGTCATCACTTGTTTTAGAAATAAATTCTGCATTTCGAGGCCTTAAAACCCTCTTTCAGCATCACCTCAATTTGCGTGCTAGTCCGGGCACGTAGTCGGAAAGCCATTATGTGAAAATCTGTGAAAAATATTGAATTTTGCATTTAAAATGAGTTTGAGTTGACTTCGGTCAACATTTTGGGTAAACAGATTCGGACCCGTGATTTGACGGCCCAGAGGGTCCGTAGGAAAATATGGGACTTGGGCATATGTCCGGAATCGAATTCCGAGGTCCCAAGTCCGAGAAATGAATTTTTAAAGAAAATTATTTTCTAAAATTATTTCTGAGTTTTGGAAATGAAATGTGTTTAAAACTTGATGGTATCGAGCCCGTATTTTGGTTCCGGCGCCCGGTATAGATCTTATGTGAGATTTAATATAAGTCGGTGAAATTTTGTAAGAAACGGACTTGAAACGATGTGAATCAAATCGTTTTTGAGAAAATTGGAGAATTTGAAGTTCTTAAGAAATTTCATGATTTTGATGCTAAATTCATAGTTATTGATGTTATTTTGGTGATTTGAATGCACGAGTAAGTCTGTAGGGTATTTTTGAGGTAGTGTACATATTTGGTTTGGAGCCCCGAGGGCTCGGGTGAGTTTCGGATAGGTCTCGGGAGGTTTTGAACATAGGAAAAATTGCAGAATCTGTTGTCTGGTGGTGTCCAGGACTTTGTTATATGCGATCGCATAGTGTAATTTTAGGGGGGCCATTTTTGTACTATGCGATCGCATAGGTCCTTCCGCGATCACGTAGAGTAAGTTCTGGGAGGTTCATTTTTGTTCTATGTGATTGCATTGTTTCTTCCGCTATCGCAATGGGTTAAACCAAGCCTGGGAAGGGAACCCATTTTCCTCTACGCGATTGCAATCTTTGCTCCACGATCGCAATGCCCAGTTCCCCCTTACCCTATGCGATCGCATACACTTGTTCGTGATCGCAGAGACCAATTTCTCCCAGTCATTTAAACAGTAACAGAACATACGTGATTTAACAAAAATTTCATAACTTCTTCTTCCAAACTCCAAATTGGGCGATTTTTGAAAGAGAACTTCACCACAAATCCATAGGTATGTAATCTTAGACTCTTTTTCTTCAATTTTCATTAAGACCTTTTAGATTTCTAGGCTTAAATCATGTTCTTAAGGGTAGAAAATTAGGGATTTGGGTAGAGTTAGGTCTTTTTGTATAATTGGAATTTAGACATCATTTTGGGGTCAGATTTCAAAACTAATTACATATTCGGGCTCGTAGGTGATCGAGTTTTGGTCCGACCTCATGTTTTGACCAAGCGGGCCCTAGGTCGATTTTTGACTTTTTGGGAAGAATGATAGGGAATCTATAATTAAGCATTGTAATTGAATTGTTTAGCGTTTATTGATGTTATTAAGTTGATTATGTCTAGATACAATTGATTTGGAGCCAAATTCTAAAGGAAAAGCGGTGTTTGAGGCTTGAGTTAGCCGTGGAAGTTTGAGGTAAGTGCTTGGTCTAATCTTAGCTTGAGGGATTTGGAGTCGAGTCCTATTTGCTATGTGGTATTTGTCGAGTACGACGTATAGACATGGTGACGAGTATCTATACGTTGGTGTCAAGCATGCCCGTGAGTCTTATATTGTGATTATTATGACTTCGTTGTATTATTCATGCTTTGATGATGATTTCTATTGTTGGGCAAAGTTTGTGGAAGTATTTGAGACATTTGAACATTGAGGAGCGTTGGCTCAAGTTGTACAATGAAATGTGAAAGTATAAGTGGTGATTGAACCTTTTGAAGCATTGGCTCAAGTTGTGAAGTAAAAGTGAGAAAAATAAGAGAATTATTATGTGGCCTCCCTTGCCGGGATATTGTTGCTTTTGATATTATCTCCCTTGCCGGGAATTTATTGTTTTTGATATTATCTCCCTAGCCGGGATATTGATGCTTCTTTTGATGTTATTCCCTTGTCGGGACTTAATTGTTGAACTATTGTTCCCTTGCCGGGATTCTTATTTTAATTTCATTTATTCCCTTGCCCTATTATTTGTGATTGTTGTCTGGGTGAGGAAGAGTGTTAAAGCACGAAGGGAGATGTCGTGAACTGTTTTGGTGAGAGAGTGTTAAAGCACGAAGGGTGATGCCATGTCGCACAATGTACAATTCCGTGCCGATTATGTTGATTATATGGCGAGGACGAGAGTAAAATCACGAAGGGTGATGCCGTGCACATTTTCATTACTTATTGCCTTGGTGAGGACGAGAGTAAAAGCACGAAGAGTGATGTTGTGCATATGTTGATTTCTGATTCTTGTTGTTTGATGAGTGTCGCGCCGCCCTTTTTCTCACGAAATTGGGTTTATGACATTTGATATAGGACAACTCGTTCCTTTTGGGAACTGGGTTTTGCATTTGAAGAGTCGCCATCTAATGATTAAGGTGGATTAGAACACCACTAGAAATTCAATTCTAAGTTTGTTTGAACAATTAGAGATTAGGTAAGGGCTTGAAATTATTCCAAGGGGAAGATGTTAGGCACCCCTCATGATCCACTAGTGTGGTTTCCCAGCCAGACAATTATTGTGAATTTGGGGTGCAATTAACATATAAGCAGATAAGGCTAAAAAAAAGGAGGGGATTTCAATACACAATGGTCGGAAAGTAAACCAAGTTTAAAGAGCAATTACAAGAGCTGATTTTAAATAAGGAGTTACAATGCCCAAAAAAGAAGGGGGAAATAAAGAAAGGGGGTCCTAGGTTTGATAAAAAAATGGATCACATAGATGCAATACCCAGTAATCAATCCTCAAAAGGGGGGTTACACGTGGCATTAGCGCACCGGTCACTATATCCATATCTACCCTTTACCACCCCATTTAAGGTACTAAAGCGTGGATTTGTCTGGAACACTATTGCATGCTATTACCCGTCCTGTTCTTATCAGTCCCGGAGGCACTTAGGACTACTAATCCTAAAGGGGAGGGATATTAGGCTGACTTGAAGTTTCAAAGGTAAAAGTCTAAGGCGACACACAAAACATATAAAAGACTACACATTAAAGGGGAAACACATAAACACATAAGGCTCAAGTATTCCTCCTCCAAAAAAACTCATAACTAGCATGACTTGCACATACTTTTTGGGTCTGATTAGAGCACATAAAGACGAGGGAAGTTGATTATTGAGGCAGATTAGTTTATTACATAACTCAGATAAGAAGTCCGAATCAGGCCTGGCTGCTGGTTGAAGCATTTAACAAAAAAATAGATTCAATTTTACAGTTATTACTCTAAGGTTTGCCTAAGTGTTTAGACGGGGTCCTATCGGCATGATATCTACCTAATTCAGAATGAGGCGAAACAATATTAACTCAAAATAAATTGTTTGAGATCCTATATGCATGCTTGCTAAACATCGTTAAATAAAGACGGAATGTTGTTTAAAATTGGTTCAGAATCGAACTGATTTTAAATTGAACTAGTTTCAGATTCTGTAAGCGGTGATATCTAATATTGATGATTTTAATCCATATAGGCATGATATCTAACATTGAATGTGAATAGAAACGAACCAAAATTTTATTTGGGAATCCCTGTAGGCATGATTTCTATATGTTACTGATTTTAGATCCTTATAGACATGATACCTAAACGGTGACAAATGTACATAATTTCAGATAATCACTATAGGCATGTTATCTAGATGTGAATTGAACAAGCGAGTCTTATAGACATAGTTTCTAAATGTAGTGTGAATATGTAGAATTAGAGCAGTCCTATAGGCATGTCTTCTAAATGTGAATTGAACAAGTAGATAATACAGTCCTATAGGCATGTTTTTTACCCTTGAGCATGCATAATTTCCCAACCTTTTTAACTAACCAAAGCCCCAATGTTTATTACAAATTATTATAAATTGAATAATGAATTACATCAGAAAAGTGTAAAAGAAGAGGTTACAACCAGAGGAAGCCTGATTCTTGACTTCCTCTATGAGTTATGAGATAAACCAACTTAAAATACCATTGATCCAAAGCCTTTCTCAGCCTTGAGTGTGTCAGAGTTCTTTAAGGGCCTCAATAGGACCCCAGGCAGTGCTCACACCCAAGTTTCATAACCAGAATAGGGACACGTGCAGTGTGGAAATGCCAGTCCTTATGTGTCCAAGTTCAGAGGGAGCTCATGGGTCCCAAGGCAAGGCTCGCATGAGGGGGCAGAACTTAAGTCTAAGAAGAGAGTGAGAAGTGCAGAAACTGGGTTCTAAGAACTGAAGGAATAAATGAGAGAGGGAGATGGTGATAGGAGTCAGTCATTAATACTTCAAAGAATTGATAAATTCACACAAAGGGGCAGGGGATTGTGAATCCATTGCAAGGAGCCTATATATTTAGGCAAGAGTTAATTCTGGGTATGCACAACAATAGGGAGTGCTGTCATGCTTGTAAATCAACCAGAGCACACAACATATCAGGGAAACATGGGGGTTATGATCCTAGGAGGATCAAGTTTGGGTCATGCTCAGTAATGTTCAATGCTGTCATGCCCCAAACTAACCACAAGTATTAATCACATTGGGGCAGGGATTTGAGATTCATAATACATTGATTCAGAACAAGAGAAAGGAAATTACAGCATGCTGAGTAATGGTACTAAATTAAATACAAGCAGTGGGTAGACAAGAATGCAAAATCAGTAAGTAAGCATGTTATTGTTGGTGCTGAAAAACTTAATTAGAACATACCAGTCAAAGAAACAAAGTGCAGTAAAGAAAAGTAGCAGGACTTCGAAATATAGCCATGGCTTTTAGCCGGCTGAACATGCCACAGTACAAGTAATAAAGCAAGAGAGAGTGTTTTGAGTGTAAGTGTGAGTTTAGAACTAAAGTGTTCATGTGTTTGTGTTAATGAGAGAATATATATATAGTAGTTCGAAACCATGTAAAATAAGGCAAGAATTACAATTGTATAGTAATTACGGAACTCAGAACCAATTAGAACCAAAATCAGTACAAGTACTCCCTTAATTTAAGGGAATGAGTTCAAACGGTAAGAACGAGTAACAAATAAGGAAAGAAATCAATGTGTAGACTAGGAAATAATTTGAACATATTAGGCATAGAGTAAACTATTAGGGCTAGGTTAAGAAAAACTCTAATTAGGGAAATAGACCGTAAGAATCAAGCAGCCAAGGTAAGGGAATCAATCAGATTGTGTAGAAAAGTAGGGATCGAAGGTCTAAAGGAAAGTGTTCAAATTAGACCAAGAGACGGGGGAATCAGAATCAATGAAAGAGAAAGTCATGTGTCAATATTTTGCATATAAATAAAGTAAGACACTGATGATCAAGAGTCGACATACAAACCTAGCAAACATGAGAGTCAAATAATACTGATTCGATGATAAAGAGACAAGTTTCGAACAGTCAAGATGAACACAAGCACGTAGAATCGGTTTGTGTAATTTTTTTAGGCTAAGAAACTGAGTAGAAACAAATCAAGACAGGATAGTCATGAAGAATCACACAAACTCAAAAATGAGAACCGGCCAATCATGCTGATACACAAAACCAAAAAAAGAACCCCCTAAAAATTAGGGTTTTGAACATAGGCGAGTTAAAGAGAAGATAGAAACCTAGAATCAGAAGAATCACACAAAGGGAACAAGAGATTTCGAAAAGAACTTCTGCACTTAACGAACAGTCTCATACCCAAAACCATTAGATTTTGAACAATATAAGGGTTTTAAATAGAGGATAAATAGACAGATTGGACAAAACTCAGGCAAACAATCATTCATTTAATAAACAGTTAAAAGAAATTAGGGGTTTTAACATGCAAACTCATGTAGAAGGATAATACGAGCAAACACAGCAAAACATATCAGAAATCAAAGAAAGGTTTCGAAATAACTTCACAGAACCTTAATCAGAAGGATAAGGAGTTTTGAAAGCGGAGTTTTAAAAGAAACTTCGAGAAAAGTGCTTAAAAGTTCAGAGCAGACATAGATCTGAAACAGATCTAAGAGAAATCGAGAGAACCTTAAAGGTTAGGGTTTCAGAAGAACCCCAAGTGGTGATAAAGGCTTTGAAAACCATCGATCTAAGCAGGAGAGTCAAGAGTCAGACTCGAATAGCCATGGCTGGCCGGAGAAAGGTCAGAGACGACCGGAGAACAACCATAAACTGAAATCGACCAAGGTCTGGACCAAGCTCTTTCAAGATATAACATTGAAACCATAACAATCGAACACGTAAAAGCCATGTGAGGTGGATACAAGCCTCCGATGACCTTGGAAGCCTGGATTTGGAAGGTTTTAGGGTTGTAGTTGAGGGCGACGGCTAGGGTTTGAGAGGGTCTGAGAGAGGATTGAGAGAGAAGGGGATTCCGAGGCGACAGAGTGTAAATAATGAAAAGGTTTGGGGGGGGGGAATCTTTTGGGTTTAATTAGGAAAGGAGGGACAGGAGCCATTGATCTAAGTGATCAACTGGGATTAAAGAGGTTAGGTGGGGATCCGGGTATGGGTTGGTTTAATTGGGTTAGGGGATCGGGTATGAATGGATTTGGGCCGGGGTAATTGGGTTTGAATTGGGTCTAATTGGGGTCAGAATTTGGCTATAATTGAAATGAAATTGGGCTAATATTTAAATAGCCAAGTTTCCCTATTCGATTTATAAAAAATAATAAATTAATTTTTGGAAATATATTAAAGGCACCAAAATGATTTATAACACATAGTTAACTATTTAAAAATACCAAACCTAATTTTTATGAATATAAACGTAATTAATCCTAAAAGAGGCTAAAATTGCAATTATATGCAATTTAGCTTTAAAAATACCAAATAAATTTGTAAAAGTATGCAAAAATTATAATAGCTATATTTTAGCATAAATATGAGAATCCAATAAATGAATCACTGAAATGATAATTTTGGAAATAATTATTGGATGTTTTATGGATAAAATAGGGCAATAAATTGATTTTAAAATCTTAATAAATTAAGAAAAAATAATAAAATATTTGGACATACTTATATATGTATACATATGCTATTTTGAAAGTATTTTGCATATAAAAATATACAGAAAAAATTGGGTATCAACAGCTGCCCCTCTTTACCCGGGAATGATGAAAGAGTTGTCGGGTAAAGATATGATGGCCAATTTTGATCAAGCGAACTGTTTGAAAAGGTTTAGGCCGTGCCCTGGCTTCTGAGCTACCTACATATCCTTGATTTTACAGGAATCAGTCCATATGCAGTTCAGAATCCGTCGGCGGAGTATGCCGATGGGGACTTTCAAGAACGGACGCGATATCTAGGACAGGGTGAATGGCTAAGGTCTAATAGGGTCGTGGGAACTGAAGCGGGATCGCTCCTGCCGAGATGGCTATTGCTTGACGGTTTACCTGCACATAAGCAATACATGCATATATTGTGCACAAATTTAAACATGATGCAAATTCCCGTCTGACCATGAAGGTTTTCTTTGTACGGTTAGGATGACGTCCTTAGACCATGACATCTTGGGACATGAAGCGTACAATAAAGGATTTGCAGGCCATGAAATGATGTTCTTGGGCTATGAGGGTGGTTCCTCCAAACCATGATGCCCTTGAATAATGATATGCAAAAGATTAAAAAGGATCCGCATGCCATGACATGGCGTGCTCGGGCTATGAAAATGGTGCCTCTGAACAATGACGGCTTTGGATAATTTGGCGATCTTTCAGCCCATGAGATGCAGTAGATGGCGATCTTTCAGCCATGCAGAATGTAAATAAGGTGGCGATATTTCAGCTATGCTGAATGTAAATAAGGTGGAGATCTTTCAACCATGCAAATGTAGATAAGGTGATGATCATTCAGCCATGCAAATGTAAATAAGGTGGCGATCTTTCAGCCATGCAATGCAGAGGTGGCGATCTTTCAGCCATACAAATGTAGAGGTGGCGATCTTTCAGCCATGCAATGTAGTAGGTGGCGATCTTTCAGCTATGCAGAATGTAAATAAGGTGGCAATATTTCAGCCATGCAAATATAGATAAGGTGGCGATCTTTCAGCCATGTAATGCAGAGGTGGCGATCTTTCAGCCATGCAAATGTAGATGTGGCGATCTTTCAACCATGCAATGCAGTAGGGCATGATCTTTCAGCCATGTAGATGCAGATGGAGGTTACGTTTAACTTCGGAAGGCAGAATGGTAGCCTTATGCAATGCAGAAATGCAGATGGAGACAATGTTTAGTCTCGAAAGGCAGAATGGTAGCCTTATGCAATGCAAAAATGCAGATGGAGACATCGTTTAGTCTCGAAAGGCAGAATGGTAGCCTTATGCAATGTAGAAATGCAGATGGAGACAACGTTTAGTCTTGGAAGGCAGAATGGTAGCCTTATGCAATAAATAAAAATGGTAATAGAGCTTTCTGAGCTGATAGTAGATTGCGATATTGTGACTGCTGGGGACATTGTGCCATACGAGGCGTGCGTGGATAGCAAATGTTGGTAAGTGCGATAGTTCCGAGAATTGTATTCCTGAACAATGTTTGTCTCGTGAGTGTATAGCATGTAATTTTGGTTCCTGCATTCAAAGAAAAATTGTGAGTTTTGTAGGGGGGAGGTTAGTTCGTATCCCCGCTGGCTTTACTTGACCTGTTCGGCTTTGATCTGGTGATACTGTATGTACCATTGGGGTAGCGTTTCTAAACAAGGCGATTTTGATAATAAACATGCATGAATTTGTAAACATATGACATAAGTATACAATTAAGAAATAACTTTTAGATGAACCGAAGACTGTGCCGTGGCTCAAAACATTGCGACCTCTCTCTATGGAATTTTGAGGGTCCTCCTCAAATTTCTGCCCCAGTTTAATGGGTTGATGTTTCTGATTGTTGCCTGCGATGATTGGCTGAAATTACTTTGGAATTTTGAGGGTCCTTCTCAAAATGATGCCCCAGTTTCCAATTGCGGGGGGAAATAAATTTTTTATTGAATTGTGACCAAACCCATAGGGCTTCTTATGTATCCCCTCTTAAATGAGAATCCGGTCAGGCGTAGTTCAATTTACACAATATAAGGAAAGAATGAAAATTACACATAGTAGCCCTTGAGTGCATCTGAATTAATTGGTTTTGGACAGACTTCTCCGTCCATTTCTGCAAGTATGAGGGCTCCTCTTGTCAGAACCCGGTGAACCATGTATGGACCCTGCCAATTGGGAGAGAACTTCCCTTTGCCTTCATCTAGATGTGGGAAAATTTTCTTTAACACCAGCTGCCTCGGCGTGAACTATCTCGGCTTGACTCTTTTGTTGAAAGCTCTGGACATTCTGTTCTGATAAAGTTGACCATGGAAAATTGTATTCATTATCTTTCCATCTATAAGAGCTAGCTGTTCGTAACGACTCTTCACCCATTCTACATCGTCGAGCTCAGCATCCTGTATGATCCTTAAGGAAGGAATTTCCACTTCGGCGGGAATAACGACTTCTATACCATAAACCAACATATAGGGGGTTTCCCAGTTGACGTGCAGACTGTAGTGCGATACCCTAATAAAGAAAATGATAGCTTCTCGTGCCACTACTTATGCTTCTCCATCATTTTCCTTAGTATTTTCTTGATATTCTTATTGGCGGCTTCTACGGCTCCATTCATCTAAGGTCTGCAGGCTGTAGAATTCTTGTGTCTGATCTTGAAAGTTTCACACATAGCTTTCACCAAGTTACTATTGAGGTTGGAGCCATTATCAGTAATGAATGATTCTGGAATCCCAAATTGACAAATGATGCGGTCACGGACAAAGTCTGCCACGACTTTCTTAGTTACTGCTCTGAAAGATGCTGCTTCGGCCCATTTGGTGAAATAGTCGATTGTTACTAGGATAAACCTGTGCTCGTTGGAAGCGGTAGGCTCGATTGGTCCAATGACATCCATTCCCCAAGCGGCGAATGGCCATAGCGAGCTTGTTGCATTAAGCTCATTTGGAGGTACCTTTATCATGTCTGCATGTATCTGGTAGTGATGGCATTTCCAGACATATTGGATACAGTCCATCTCCATAGTCATCCAAAAGTAACCAGCTCGGAGTATCTTCTTTGCTAAGACAAAACCGTTCATATGTGGACCACAAGTCCCAACATGAATTTCCTCTAGTAGCCTGGATGCTTCCTTTGCATCGACACACCTTAGTAATCCCAAATCAGGAGTCCTCCTATATAGGATTCCTTCGCTGTGAAAAAAATTGTTGGACAACCTCCGAAGTGTGCGTTTCTGAGTAGGATTTGCAAGTTCTAGGTATTCGCGTTTTGCCAAATATTCCTTGATATCATGAAACCAAGGCTTTCCATCTACTTCTTCTTCGATGTGGGCACAGTAAGCTGGTTGATCATGGATCTTTACTAGAATGGGATCAATGAAGTTTTTGTCTAGATGTTGTATCATGGATGATAGGGTAGTCAACGCATCGACAAACTCATTCTGGACTCTGGGAACATGTTGGAATTACGTCTTTGTGAAACTCTTTCTCAATTCCTATATGTGATGCAGATACGGGAGTATCTTAGAGTTCTTCGTTGCCCATTCTTCTCGGACCTGATGTATAAGTAGGTCCGAATCTCCGATCACTAGCAACTCTTGAATGTTCATGTCTATGGACATCTTGAGCCCTAAGATGCAGGCTTCATACTTGGCCATGTTGTTGGTGCACGGGAACCTGAATTTGGTAGACACTGGATAATGCTAACCGGTTTCTGATACTAGGACTGCTCCTATGCCAACTCCTTTGAATTTGCTGCTCCGTCGAAAAACATTCTCCAACCGTCATAGGATTCTGCAATGTCTTCTCCTATGAATGATACCTCTTCGTCAGGAAAATACGTTTTTAGGGGTTCGTATTCTCCATCCACGGGATTCTCAGCAAGGTGATCCACTAGTGCTTGTCCCTTGATTGCCTTCTGGGTTACGTAGACAATGTCAAATTCACTCAACAAGATTTTCCACTTGGCTAGCTTTGCAGTGGGCACAGGCTTTTGAAAGATGTACTTCAGAGGATCCATCCTTGATATGAGATATGTAGTATAGGCACAGAAGTAGTGCCTCAGCTTCTGAGCTACCCAAGTTAAAGCACAACAGGTACGCTCTAACAGAGAATACCGGGTCTCGTACGGGGTGAACTTCTTACTGAGGTAATAAATAACCTGTCTTTCTCCCCGTTTCATCATGCTGCCCCAGAACATAACCGAAAGCTCCATTCTATACTGCAAGGTAGAGTAATAAGGGTCTACCTGGCTCAGGCGGGACTAAGACAAGTGGTGTTGATAGGTATTCCTTAATTCTATCGAAAGATTTTTGACAGTCATCAGTCCATTCGGTAGCGGCGTCCTTCTTCAACATCTTAAAGATTGACTCACAAATAATTGTAGATTGTGCTATGAACTGGCTGATGTAGTTAAGCCTCCCCAAGAAACTCATCGCATCCATCTTGTTCTTTGGCGGAGGCAATTCTTGAATAGCTTTGACTTTTGATGGATCCAGTTCTATTCCTCGGTGACTCACAATAAACCTAGGTAATTTTCTAGCAAGAACTCCGAATGCACACTTTGTATGATTCAGTTTCAGGTTGTACCTTCGCATTCTATTGAAGAACTTCCTCAAATCTTCCATGTGATCAGTGGCCTTCTTGGACTTGATGATAACATCATCTACGTATACCTCTATCTCCTAGTGTATCATATCATGGAAAATGGTGGTCATGGCCCTCATATTGGTGGCCCTAGCATTCTTCAGGCCGAACGACATCATCTTGTAACAGTACATTCCCCACGGTGTAATGAAAGCTATTTTCTCAGAATTTTCTTTATCCATCTAGATCTGATGATAACCGGCGAAACAATCCACAAATGGCTGCAACTCATGCTTGGCGCAATTGTCGATCAGGATGTGTATATTTGGCAAAGGGAAGTCGTCTTTTGGACTGGCCCGGTTAAGATCCCGATAGTCGATACAGACTCGAACTTTCTCGTCCTTCTTTGGTACTGGCACGATGTTGGATAACCACATCGGGTATTCTACTACCCGGAGAACCTTAGCTTTGACCTGCTTAGTGACTTCTTCCTTGATTTTCAGACTCATATCAGGCTTGAACTTTCTGAGCTTTTTCTTTACCGGCGGACATGTTGGATCGGTTGGCAGTTTGTAAGCCACAATAGACGTACTCAGGCTAGCCATGTCATCATATGACCAAGCCAATATGCCCTCATACTCTCTTAGGAATTCTATGTATTCCTTCTTTTCTGATGGCGACACGTGGACGCTGATTCATGTTTCTTTGACATTTTCTGCATCTCCCAGGTTAACAACCTCAGTATCGTCCAGGTTGGACTTGTGTCTATTTTCAAAATTCTCAACTTCTTTAATAATCTCCTCTGGTATGTCATCTTCCTCTGAATCTATGTCCGCTTGTTACGTTGTCTCGTTGCATGTCACAGTCATTGGTTCATCAAGATATGTAATATTAATGTTATATAATTAAAGTGATGAGAGAAAAATAATAAGTGTTGATTCATAAGAAAAGTTAAAATGCTTTGATAAATTGCGTAACTGTTTTGGAGCATTGGAGATCTTATTGCAGAAATTAAAAGTGCGAAAAGAAAATCATTTAATAAATAAAAACAGTGCATGATGCTTGTTTTAGCCTTGCTACCCCGAGGCTCGTCGAGCTCTGGTTGTCCTGATAGTCCAGTTATTGGGGCGTGCTCCTCTGCTTACAGCCTGTATGGAAGGGCCTTCCTCCCCTACTCCTCGAGAACAATACAACAGTCGATATCATTGTCTTCTAGGAACAAGTTCTTCACTGTTGCGAGTGCTTCCTCTTCATCTGACCCATAAATAATATCGGCCAATTGAAAAGTCTGCTCCAAATGTGGTATTGGCTGCTCCAGCGGATAGTAAGGTCCGCGCCACGATGGCGACCAGTTGTTGAATTCTTCCCAGGTATACTCATATCCCAAACCGAAAGTGGTGCCATGTTTTTTGAGTTTTATGGGCTTAGAGATTCCTTGGAGGTTCTTGCCGAGCCCTTTGCCAGGTTTGTACCCACTCCAATTCAGTATTCTCTCGATTTTGTTATCCCACCATTTGTTTTTGTCAACAACATTTACCCGTTCGATGTGATGGTAAGTCTCTCCTCCTAGCTTCTTTCTCCCATCGATTGATGGAATGGTCTGCGACTGTATATAGGGTGGCTACCGTCGCCTTGAATGATCACTTCCTGGTGGTTCCACTCGAACTTTACTACCTGATGCAGTGTTGATGCTACGACTCCGGCAGCATGAACCATGGCTGTCCCAACAACAGATTGTAAGATGCTGGCACGTCTATCACTTGGAAATCAATATCGAACGAAGTTGGCCCCATTTGCAAACACAGACTAATCTTCCTAATGGCGGACCTTTGGGAATCGTCGAGGGCTTTCACGTTGATGGCTCCATCCTTTATTTCATGCAATCCCTTGCCCAATTTCTTGAGTGTTACTAGTGGACAAATGTTGATACCGGAACCCCCGTCAATCAGGATCCTAATAATGAAGTAGTCCTCGCATTGCACAGTGATGTGCAGTGCTTTGTTGTGTCCCAACCCTTCAGGCAGTAGCTTATCCTCATGAAAAATAATTTTGTGACTTTCTAATACCTGTCCTACCATGTTGGCCATTTCCCCGCCAATGATGTTGCTTGGCACGTATGCTTGACTCAACACCTTCAACAGAGAATTCTTGTGTGCCTCAGAATTTTGTAGCAAAGCAAGGATGGAAATTTATTCAATTGGTCGATGACCGAGTATTCCTTGGTCTATATCTTTCTCCAAAGATCATCTGGACCTGTCTCAATGATGGGTGACCGATTGGAGGCCTGCTTGCTTGACTCAGCTATGTGTTCCGGGGTATAGACCCTACAGTTCTCGTCATACCCTGTGCGGCGACAGTTTCCTCGAACCTAACCTTGCCCTTACTCCTTGTCTCGGCTGTATAGTCCCATGGTATAGCCTTTGTATGGTATGACTTCATGGTTGACATCGCCACTGGGATCGGCGTGGCTATCTTTACTCTAAACGAAGCATGTGCCTTAGGTGGTAGAACTACAACTTCAAACGGTGGGGGTGTATTTGCTGGAGACACAAATTCGACCTCAATTGGTCCTGGTGTCTTTGTAAATGACGTTGCTTCAAACTCAAGTGGCACGGAAATATTTACTTCGGCGTCCCTAGAGGGCTGAATCTGGACCACGATCGGATTAAGAGTAACTATTGGTTTCTTTGGGTCATCAACTTCTGCGATCAAACCGATTGATCCCTCGGGATCCCAATCATCCTCTACCTCAATCATGTGAACGCCTCCTCCCTTATGGTCTGGTAGAGGGTTATTGTGGACATTCAGAGCAGGTTCCTTTGCCACAATAATCTTATTGTCAATTAAAGTCTGGATCTTGTATTTCAGAGAACGACATTCATCGATGGTATGTCCCTTCATGCCGAAATGGTATGCACAGGATTTGTTTGGGTTAACCCACTGAGAAAGGTTCTCAAGGGTTACAGCAGGGATGAAGGTGATGTAACCAACAACTTTGAGTCTTTCGTACAACTGGTCAATGGGTTCAGCAATGGCTGTGTATTGTTTCGGAGGTCTGTGGTCAAAATTTGGTCGAGGTCTAGGAAAGTTTTGACGTGTGGGAGGCGATTGATAGTGGGATGGTTGAGCATTGTAGGCTTGGTAAACATATGCGGGTTGGGAATATCTGGGTGAAGTAGGCTGATATGTGGGAGGTGGAGGTGATTAATAAGTGGGTGGTGGAGTTTGGTAGGAGGGTGAGGGTGCTTAGGTAGTTCGATGTAGGCTGATATGTGAGTGGAGGCATTGGGTAGGTTTGCTATTTGATGAGAGATTTGGTTCTTTGTGCAACCATTGCGGCTCCTACATCCCTTTTCTTGGACACACCACCAGACTGCAAAGCTTTATTTGTAGCTTGCAAGGCCTCGAAGTTTGTAACCATACCTCTTTTGATTCCCTCTTCGATCCTTTCACCCAGCTTGATAATGTCAGAAAATTTATGGCTCTCAATCAGCATTAGTCGTTCATAATACTGCAGGTCTTGAGCCCGAACAAAGAATTTGTTCATCTGTTCCTCCTCTAAGGCAAGTCTGACCTTAGCAGCTTCGGACCTCTAGCCAGTAGCATACTCGCAAAATGTTTCTGTGGGCTTCTTCTTTAGTTTCTGAATGTAAAACACATCCGACGCATTCTCTGTGTTGAACTTGAACCTGTCCATGAAGTCGGACGCCATGCCTACCCAGTTCGACCACTTCTTCGGATCTTGGCTAATGTACCAAGACAAAGCATCTCCCTTCAAACTCCTCATGAATAGCTTCATGCAGATTCTCTCGTCTTTCCCTACTCAAACCAGCTTGTCATAGTAATTTCTCAAATGGACCCTTAGATCCCCAGTACCATCAAACATTTCGAACTTTGGAGGTTTGTACCCCTTGGGCAGTTCGACATCGGGTTGTATGCAAAGATCTTTATAGTCCAGCCCTTCAATTCCCTTACTTCCTTCAATGCCTTGAACTCGGCTAGTCAATTTCTTAATTTCTTCAGCCAGGTTCCTGATGAGCGAGTCTCTATCATCAAACTCGGGTGTGCTTGAGATGGGTTGGGTGTAGTGTGGCATAGTCTCCACATAGATGGGGGTATTATGGTGGGTGTGGAAGTAGTCATTTGTGGAGTTTTGGAGTTCTGGGATGGGCAGCGGGGTGTTGTTTGAGGTATGACAGGTGTTGTAGTGATGGTGAGGAACGGGATTGTTTTGTTGCTTTGAGATATTTTGTGGAGGTGTAGGGTTCTGAGCATTTGGGAAATTGATATCTGGAGTGGTGAGGGAAAATGACAGATTTGCCAAATTTCGAACCTAATCAAGTTCTTCTTGGAATTTCAACAACTTTTATTCAAGTTGGGATGCATTTTCTTTGTAAACCTGAGTACCGTGACCATGAGTGACCTCTACCCGTTCAGTTGAGTTCCCTTTTCTGGCATTGTTCAAATCTTCCATTTTCCCTTTGTTCTTGTTTTTGACAGGGCTAAGAGGAGGAGTGTGTGCCCCTGGATCTCGTGGAATAAGATGATGTTGCAAAAGTCCACGAACTAACCTTTGAGGATGGGGGAATAATAAACAAAAAGTAAAACAAAAAGGTAACCAAGTTAGTGAGGATTATAAAAAGCATTGCGATATTTAAACACATAGTGCAGAATGTAAGACGTGTCCTAATTTAGGGACCTCTTTGTGCTCGAGGTAGGCCTAGCGACAAATTGATTTGGAGAACTTAGGATGCCAAATGCCTCATTTTGTTGATAAAAAATAGACGAATCCCAAATCGACACTAAATAAACAGTAAATAAAAATCACTAATGGCCATTGGCCTTATTACATTTCATAAAACAAAAAGATAAACTCCTATCTACTTGGTCCCAGAAGGACCTTCCTCAGGTTGAATGCTCTCATTGATCAAATCCTCTAGCTCGCGTAGGTTCACCAGTAAAAATGCCTTTGCCAGGTGTTCTCCTTCGTTTCCCTCAGCGTTCTGGCGGTCGACGACTCTCTTCCTCACTTTTCCTTCCAATTCCAGCAGACTATATTCTAGATATTCCAACTTTTCACTAGCTTTGGTGGCCCTCTCTTTCCACTAATTTGGTCATTTGATGGAAGACTCCTCCACCAGTCTAGCAAAAGTGAGGGTGTGCTAACCATACCGAAGCTGGGGACCTCGTTCTTCATTTTCTGCAAAACAAAAGGGTTAAGACCATACCCCCACTGGACTCGACTATTTAATATCAACAATTAGCATGAAGCATTTAGTTCTCCAAAAAAATTCACAGAACATGGTGATGTCCGTTTAGGTTTAGGGAAACCTAGTGGACTTTGGATAAGGCTTATCTTAAAGAGTCATTATGCGGACAACATAAGTGACTCGGCTAGGTTTGACCATGATGCATGCACAATTTAAATAGAGTAAGGTTTCTATGGGGTTTTAGACTGGTACCCTTGAGTGGACAACTCAAGGGGGAAAGGCACGGAACCGTCGACTACACCGTTGATCGACTGGTTTTACCGCAAATATGCCTTTTCCGAATTTAGGGGGTAATAATATAGGAAGAGCGCAACCACTCATTATAAGCATTGCTATGGTATTTGTTTGGCATGAGTGGAGTATGATGTTGAGCATGATTATGCAATAACTAAAAGCATGTTGGCACGTATTTGCACGTTATGAAAGCAGTAAATATAGCAGTTTCATAATTTAAAGTAGTAATAAAGGAAAGAAACAAAAAGACAAGTCAGTTTTGCAATTGAAAAGGGAATTGAATACTTAAAGGAATTAAACAAGTAATTGCACATAAAGAGGTATGAATTCACAATAATAGTCTGAAATGGTAAAAGCCTAAATATCCCCAGCAGAGTCGCCATACTGTCGCTCCTCCCCTTTTTCTCGCGACATCAGGTTTATGACATTTGGCATAGGACAACTCGTTCCTTTTTGGGAACTGGGTTTTGCATTTGAAGAGTCGCTACCTAATGATTAAGGTGCATTAGGACACCACTAGAAATTCAATTCTAAGTTTGTTTGACCAACCAGAGATTGGGTAAGAGCTTGAAATTATCCCAAGGGGAAGGTGTTAGGCACCCCTCAGGATCCACTAGTGTGGTTCCCGGCCAGACAGTTATTGTGAATTTGGGGTGAAATTAACATATAAGTAGATAAGGCTCAAAAAAAGGAAGGGATTTCAATACACAATGGTCGGAAAGTAAACCAAGTTTGAAAAAGCAATTACAAGAGCTGATTTTAAATAAGGAGTTGCAATGCCCAAAAAAGAAGGGGAAATAAAGAAAGGGGGTCCTAGGGTTGATAAAAATATGGATCACATCGATGCAATACCTGGTAATCACTCCTCAAAAGAGGGATTACACGTGGCATTAGTGCACTGGTCATCATATCCATATCTACCCTTTACCACCCCGTTTAAGGTACTAAAGCACGGATTGGTCTCGAACACTATTGCATGCTATTACCCGTCCTGTTCTTATCAGTCCCGGAGTCACTTAGGACTACTAATCCTAAAGGGGAGGGATATTAGGTTGACTTGAAGTTTCAAAGGTAAAAATCTAAGGTGATATACAAAACATATAAAAGACTGCACATTAAAGGGGAAACACATAAACACATAAGGCTCAAGTATACCTCCTCAAACAAAACACATAACTAACATGACTTGCACATACTTTTTTGGTCTGATTAAAGCACATAAAGACGAGGGAACTTGATTATTGAGGCAGATTAGTTTATTACATAACTCAGATAAGAAGTCTGAATCAGGCTTGCCTGCTGGTTGTAGCATTTAACAAAAAAACAGATTCAATTTTACAGTTATTACTCTAAGGTTTGCCTAAGTGTTTAGACGGGGTCCTATCGACATGATATCTACTTAATTCAGAATGAGGATAAACAATACTAACTCAAAACAAATTGTTTGAGATCCTATAGGCATGCTTGCTAAACTTCGTTAAATAAAGACGGAAAGTTGTTTAAAACTGGTTCAGAATCGAACTGATTTTAAATTGAACTAGTTTCAGATTTTGTAAGCGATGGTATCTAATATTGCTGATTTTAATCCCTATAGGCATGATATCTAACATTGAATGTGAAGAGAAATGAACCAGAATTTTATTTGGGAATCCTTATAGGCATGATTTCTATATGTTACAAATTTTAGACCCTTATAGACATGATACCTAAACGGTGACAAATGTGCAGAATTTTAGCTAATCCCTATAGGCATGTTATCTTGATGTGAATTGAACAAGCGAGTCCGATAGACATGGTTTCTAAATGTAGTGTGAATATGCAGAATTAGAGCAGTCCTATTGGCATGTCTTCTAAATGTGAATTGAACAAGTAGAGAATGCAGTCCTATATGCATGTTTTTTACCCTTGAGCATGCATAATTTCTCAACCCTTTTCACTAACCAAAGCCCAAATCTTTATTACAAATCGAATAATGAATTACATCAGAAAAGTGTAAAAGAAGAGGATACAACCAGATGAAGCCTGATTCTTGACTTCCTGTCTGAGTTGTGAGATAAACCAACTCAAAATACCATTGATCCAAAGCCTTTCTCAGCCTTGAGTGTCTCAGAGTTCCCTAAAGGCCTCAGTAGGACCCCGAGAAGTGCTCACACCCAAGTTTCATAACCAGAATAGGGACACGTGCAGTGTGGAAATGCCAGCCCTCATGTGTCAAAGTTCAGAGGGAGCTCATGGGTCCCAAGGCAAGGCTCGCATGAGGGGGGCAGAACTTAAGTCTAAGAAGAGAGTGAGAAGTGCAGAAACTGGGTTCTAAGAACTGAAGGAATAAATGAGAGGGAAAGGGTGATATGAGTCAGTCATTAACACTTCAAAGAATTGATAAATTCACACAAAAGGGGCAGGGAATTGTGAATCCATTGCAAGAAGCCTATATACTTAGGCAAGAGTTAATTCTGGGCATGCACAATAATATGGAGTATTTTCATACTTCTAAATCAACCAGAGCACACAACATATAAGGGAAACATGGGGGTTATGATCCTACGAGGATCAAGTTTTGGTCATGCTCAGTAATGTTCAGTGTTGTCATGCCCCAAACTAACCACAAGTAATAATCACATTGGGGTAGGGATTTGGGATTCATAATACATTGATTCAGAACATGAGAAAGGAAATTACAACATGCTGAGTAATGGTACTAAATTAAATACAAGCAGTGGGCAGATAAGAATGCAAAATCAGTAAGTAAGCATGTTGTTGTTGGTGCTGAAAAACTTAATTAGAACATACCAGTCAAAGAAGCAAAGTGCAGTAAAGAAAAGTTGCAGGACTTCGAAATATAGCCATTGCTTTCAGCCGGCTGAATAGGCCACAGTACAAGTAATAAAGTAAGAGAGAGTGTTTTGACTACAAGTGTGAGTTCAGAACTAAAGTGTTCGTGTTAATGAGAGAATATGTATATATAATAGTTCGAAACCATGTAAAATAAGGCAAGAATTACAATTTTATAGTAATTACGGAACTCAGAACCAATTAAAACCAAAATCAATACAAGTACTCCCTTAATTTAAGGGAATCAATTCAAACGGTAAGAACGAGTAACAAATAAGGAAAGAAATAAATGTGTTTTGACACCCAATTTTTTCCTGTATATTTTTTAATATACAAAATACTTTCAAAACAGCATGTATATATATATATATAAGCATGCCCCAAGGTTTTAATATTTTTCTCTTAATTCTTATAATTTTTTAAATCAATTTATTGCCTTATTTTAGCAAGAAAATCCCAATAATTATTTTCAAAATTGTCATTTTGGAAATTCACTTATTAGATTATCATATTTATACTAAAATATAGTCAACATAATTTTTTCATATTTTTACAAATTTATTTATTATTTTTAAGCTAAATTGCTTATAATTGCAATATTAGCCTATTTTAAGATTTAATTGTGTTTACAATTTCAAAATGGACTCCAGTATTTTTGTTTTCATCCCTATATGTTATTAATCATTTTAGTACCTTTAAAATACTATTTTTTGTAATTTTAAAAGGGAAAAATTGGCTATTTAAATAATAGTCCAATTCGTTTCAATTTTAGCCTAAAATCTGACCCCAAATTGGACCCCAATTTCCAGCCCAATTTCGATTAAAACCCGACCCAAGCCCCAATTACCCCTACCCGACCCAAAACCTTATTAAATCCTGGCCGTTGATCTAAACGATCAACGACCCTCACTTGTTCTTACCATTTTTAATTCCAAACGACCTTCCCAATACCCCTCATTTCAACATTCGTCTCTATCTCTCTACCTCTGGTTCTCTCTAGAACCTTCCCCTTTTCACCTCATCTCCGATGAGTTCCCTTCATCTTTTCCAGCCACCTTCTGACCTGAATCCATGGTGGTTTCACCACCCACCAAGCCACTTATGGCTCCTCGCATTTGGTTACTGGAGCTTCATGACTCGACCATGAAGAGTTTGGTCCAGACCTCTGTTGATTCAAGTTCCACGACCATCTTCGGCCTGCTCCGGCGAGCCATGCCTGTTTCGAGCTTGGCCTCGAGTCCTCTTGCTTAGATCCAAGCCTTTCTCATCGTTTGGGTTCCTATGAAAACCCTAGCTTTTGAGGTTTTTCTAATCTCTTTAGATCTACTCCAGATCTATGCTTTCCCTAAAGTTTTTAAATGATTTTCTTTAAAAAAAAACTATGCTTTCAAAACCATTTCTTTTTTTTTCGATCTACGGTTTCCTAAGTTATTTAGATGTTTCTCCAATTTTCTCTTTCTTTCGTGTGTTTCTTATACTGTATTTTTCTTTACTGTGTTCTTGTGTGTTTCTTTTAAGTTTCCTCTACTGTGTTCTGATTAGTTTTCTTCTACTGTGTTTCTTCTTCTACCGGGTTTCTTATGTTGTTCTTCTACTATGTTGCTATTCTACTGTGTTTCTTTATGTTGTTCCTCTACTGGAATATGCATGTTAAAAGCCTTAGTTCCTTTTTGAGATTTCTGAACTTATTTCGTTAGTATTTCTGCCTGATTTGCTTGTTCTCATCTCTATACTCGATTGACGAAGAAAACCCTAGATTTGGGGATTCATTCGAGTTTTGAGACTACTCGCTATGTGATTTGCTTGTTCTTCATCTTTGAACTTGTTTGGTTTCAAAACCCTAATTGTTTGAACCTATTCGAGTTTCTGAAAGATGTTTCATCTACTGCTCGATTGAATTTCTGAATCTTTGTCTCTTTATATGATTCTAACTTCCTGCTAAAACTCTATAAGGTCTTTTAGTTGACCCTTTGGTATGCTATTTGATACTCTCTCTTCTCTGTTACTGAGTAACTGGAATCGACCTATGTGACTACCTGTGTTTGCTACTATACGATGTTTCTCTTTGTCCTAAATTCAGCCTTGCCTACTTAATACTTATATACTCTTTTATATGCTGAGTTTCCCTCTAAAATGGCCTTCAATTTGGGACTGATTTCAGACCTCCTTGTGTGAGTCTGATTGGTTCTTTCCTTGTTTTACGGATTTCCCTGATTCTTGGGTTGATTCGAGAACTTTCCCTTAGCCTTTCGATTCTCCTATTTAGACTTGGTTTATTTATAACTTCGAATCCCTGACTCCTTGATTTACTATGTGCTGATTGATTTATTGTGTTTCTTACCTTATTTGGTTAACCGTACATTTCAAAGATTCTTCATTAATTCTTCCCTTAATTGAACTCCTATGTATTTATCCCCAATTGCCTACTTTGCACAAGATGTTTACTTGATCTCCTTCCTTAAATAATTTCTGTCCATTACCGTTTGGTTTTAACTCCTTGATTAAAGGAAGTCTTTGATATTGACTGATCTTTAATTGATACACAGTCCCATAATTATTTTCTTGCCTAATATTTTGCCTATTTTCACACTATAAATACCTGGCTTTTGCATTGACACGACAAGAGGATCCCCCACTCATAGTTTTCTTCTAAAACTACACTTACAAGCATTAGTATTCTCTCTTATTTTCTTGCATTGTGGCCTGTTTACGAGACCTACTGCCTTTTTTTGTTGTGTTTCTTTGAAACTGGTATGTTCTGATTTAAGTTTCAGCACCACAGCAAATATGTTTATTCATGCTTTTGTATCCCTGACTACTTACTGTTTCTGTATAGTTCAGCATTACTGATTACTTTTCCTGCCTTGCCCCCACCCCCTTGTGTGTTTAAGCTATGGTTTGGAGCATGACAATGTATAAATTGTTGCCCATGAAGCAAACCATATCCCTTGGGATCGTAGCCTCCATTAATGTGTGTTTTGACATGCTTATGGCACGCTAGCATCCTCCGTTGCTGAGCATGCCTAAAGCCTGACCTTGACTAAGCAATAGGCTCTTTACAACCTCCCAATTCCCCTGTACCCCTATGTGTACTTATTTGTAGCTATTTTCCTTCCCCTTTCCCTCACTCAAAAGTCTGTTTCTGCACTTGCACTCTCTCTTAGTCTTTAAGTTCTGCCCCTTGTCACACCTCTTTTTTACCTACACCCCGTAAAGGGCCATAGTAGAAGGGTGTTTTTCCAATTAAAGGACAACCGAAACGAGATTTATTTATTTAAAGATTCAGAGTCGCCACTTGGGAGATTTATGGTGTCCCAAGTCACCTGTTTAATCCCGAATCGAGGAAAAGTTTGACTCTGTTTAACAGTCCGCGAACCAGAAATCCGAGTAAGGAATTCTGTTAACCCGGGAGAAGGTGTTAGGCACTCCCGATTTCCGTGGTTCTAGCACGGTCGCTTTGATTATACTTGGTTTACTAAATTGTCTAATTACCTATTTTTAAACCTATGTACATCTACCCCCTTAACCGGTTTAAATCACTTGATTATTTGTAGTTAAAGAATTGAGTTACGCGTACATATACTCTTTTCCTTTGGCACGTCAAAAATCACGTCACGCGAACGTGTACATAATTAATAGCGCTTTGTTCATTAAGAAAGTTCAGCCGAAGTTACGCGAACATATACCCCGATTTATTTTTAATGAAATCGTAACCGTGTCACGCGGACATGTCCACAATCACGATGATATTTTAAACGACCCTAAAGGTTTCTCTACGAATATTTATTATTTTACCTCTACATTGTGAAATTTACACAAGAGGCATTTGTTACTAAGTGTCTAACTATGGCTTGCCTCAAATCTATTTGGCGGAATCCAGTTAATTAAGCACTAAAGGAATTTCAACCCTTACTATCGAATGAGTGACTTAATCCAAGCTCGTTCAACTACAAGGTTGTCACCAAAATAATACTCATTCAATTAATAAGAGCGCCCAAATAAGACAGGCCCAATTACTTAAGTGGCGCGTCCGTTCAGGATTAAAGAGGAACAAATGGGCTCTAATCGTGAGCCCACAAAAAAAACTATGAATACAAGTCATCCCCCTTTTGTCTCAACATGGGTTCGAAATCCAAACCACAAGGCAAAGTAGAATTTTTTTTACAACAAACTGACGCAAAGCCAATCAAGACCCGAGATCCTGGACATCAGACCATCATATTCAAACAAATCAGCCCTTCAGCTAATTCAACAAAAGCAATTACGCGAGATTCTACACCTGATTAAACCATTTCAATAACAAATTACACCTCATGAGACTGCTAAATAAGTGAATCTGAACTTGAAGAATTGACTCATATTTAACATGTTTACAGATAATCAAGGTAATTCTATATACGTCTCAGACCCTAAAGTGACGAGCCGAAACAATTTCTTGTCCAATACACTATAAAACTGAATACTAAACATTTTTCTTGATGTTTAAGTACATCAAGCCTACCGTGACAGTTTAAATAAATTAAGCAGCAAAAGAAGTTTTCATACAGTCTACATTACTCGATTTGCATGATTGATGATAAAGCACAACTTCTGATTCGACTAAACAAATTGTTCATCAAGCTTCTATGATAGTCCAGGATCAGATTCAGGGATAAGAGTTCAACATGCCCAAAACCAACATTTAGCTATGAGATATTTGATAGAAAATGGAGTCACCCACCAATTACAAACAAATTCAGCTCTCTAAAGGATACTATCAGCAACCAGCAGAATACAATTCACTATATGATTCCAAAATAAGGCAATTAAAACAAAATAAAGCTAAATCTATGAGCAAACAATGGTGACATTATGCTCAAATTTCCAGATTTTCATTTCATCTTTGAATCAGGCCTCACATTAGATAGAACTCAGAGATCATGTACCTGGGAATAAGGGTAAAGCAAGAAGGAGTAAAGATCAGTAGGCAGCAACAACAGAACAAAATCCCAAACTCAACAACAGTAGTAAGCTCAGAAATGACCAATGAAACCAGCCTTGGACCCAACTTTAAACCAACAGAAATAACCACTGATACCCAGCAATCAAAAAACAGCCAAAATTTAAACCAAACCTTTGAAAACCAACCAAGCTCAAATCATTTTAGCCCTCGATTGTTCAGAGATCATTTCAGAAGTGAGAGCCTCAAGAATTACAAAAACACTTTCAATGGAACAGTGATTTTTGTTTTTTCCAGTTGTTCTGATTTCTCATATATTTTCAGCCTTTTTGGTCTCTCTAAGGTGTAAAAACATTTGTCTTGAATGAGAAGAAGGCTTCCCTTTAAAGGCTGAGGGTCTGCTGTGTGCCTTCCAAGGCAAGGCAGTCAGATATTTTCCAAAATACCCTCATAGTGCATCTTTTAAAACTTATTTTTGGATAGCTGTCCATTTTCTTCATATATTTTCAATTTACAGCCTGTTTTCCCTAACCATTTTGGGCAGTTGTCCATTTAGGAAGCTTCCCATCAGTTATTAAAGATTCTTCAAGTTGAAATAATCTCCAAAATTCCCCCTAAAGTTCCCCATTATTCACTTACCCCCCTTAAATTCTGAATGCTCACAATCACAATAACAGTAAACAAACGGGCTGACACTTTCAAACAAATTGAAATTCAAAACAACCATTGAAATTATGAGAAAACTAGCTTTAATATCCTTCACACATAAACGTGAATTCAGAAAATGTTCTTGAAACAAGAATAAATGTGAATGATGAACTATACTTGACTAATTTCAATGCTTCAGTTCCAAAATTAATTCGCAAATGTGAAATGAAACCTAGCAGAAAGAAGAAAATCTCACGAATTGAAACCAAATTAAACTCAAACCTTACGAAGCCGATTGTTATTGACAATTACGCAGACAAGCTAACTAACGAACTTACAACCAGAACATAATGCAATTAAGCAAGAAACAAAAATTGTGAAGGACGAAAACTGGAAAAACAAACAACCAAGCAAACAAACAGAAGAGATCAAAAAGAAACCAATCGACGCAAAGGAAATTCTCCCAAACCTGCTTCGGCAAGAATTGCATGAACTCGAACAACCTTGGAGAAGAAAGTGAACCTTTGACGTTCATTAATCGGTTGTCCTTAACAAAAGACAAATGATTAATGACGGTTTTGGGTTCACTTGACCTTGCTAAGCCATAAAGGAACCGAAGGAGCGACTTGGCTATCCAAACCTCTGCTCTACCACTGACGAACAATTTTAAAATGAAACAAACACGTATTTGAGGCAGGAAGGAGATGATGGGTTGCATGGTGTGATTTTGGGTGGATCTGTGAATTTTTAGGGTCTCGGGCGCTAACCTCAGATCTGAGATTCGAGGCGATGGAGGGGGATTTGAGAGGAACTGTTTGGAGATTTGGGATGGGGAGGTGGAAGGGAGTTCATGGTGTTAATTCGGTGGCGATTGGACGCTGGCGCCGCCACCGGACGGTGGGGAATTTTGGGCGGCTACTAGGGTTTGGGGGCAGGTTTCTGAAGTCGGGGGTGTTGGGACGATGAACTGAGGGGGGGGGGGGGGGTGTGCATTCGGACATATATATACTCCCCAAGCTTTAGTTCCGAGCCATTCGATCAAGTGGAGATCAACGGCTCAGATCGACACTGATCGTAACGACGTCGTTTCGTTTGAGGGGGAATCCGGACCAGGTCAGGCGGGTTTGGGCTGGAATTGTACAGGTCTGAGGGGGTCAATTAGGCTGAAGGAGACTTAATTAAATGGCCAAAATCCGAATTTCCCTTTGTTTTTGAATCTTTTCTCTTTTTTCAATTTCCAAATTTCTTTTCTTTTCAAAATTAGACATAAAACCTAAATTAGTTATTAAAACTAATATTATCCTATCAAATTAAACTAATTAAACTTTAAAAATAATTACCATACCTAATTAAATACCATATTAAAGAAAACTACCAAAATCCGAAATTAAAAAGTGCAAAATCATCTATATTTTTTTTTTGATTTTTCCATTTTTATAAAACAACTAATTTGTTAATTAACCCTAAAATGTGGAATTAAATCCTAAATGTGAATGCAACATATTTTTGTATTTTTCATTAATTAAATAAAATAAATATGCACATGCAAATGCAAACATTTAACAGAAAATGCCACAGAATCCACAAAACTGTAAATAATGAAAGAAATTATTTTGTCTTGAATTTATGGGAGTAATTCATGTAGGTCAAAAATCACATGCTCACACCCCTCTTTTGTGAGCCTTGCCTTGGGACCTTGAGTTCCCTCTGAACTTGGACACTTGAGGGCTGGCCTTTCTACATCACACTTCTCTTAATCTGGTAACACGTTTGGGTGTGAGCACTGCCTCGAGTTCATTTGAGACTCTTAGGGAACTCTGACACACTCAAATGGGAGAAAGGCTTTGGATCATGAATCTCTTGGAGTTGGTTTACCTCATATTTCAGATATGAAGTCTGAATCAGGCTCTCCTTGGTTGTACTTTTAATTTCTAATGTATTCTTTTACTTTATTCTAGGCTGTAATAATTTTGTAATAAACATTTGGGACTGATTTGTGAAAAGGGCGGGTAATTATGTATGCAAAAAGGGTAGATATCATGTCTATAGGAATTCTGCATTCTCACATAGCTACCATGTCTATAGGAATTCTGAATTCTGCATTCGCATATAGATACCATGTCTATAGGTTTTCGAATTCTGCACATTCAAATGCATATAGAAAGCATGTCTATAGGGAATTCTGAATATCCATTCTCATATAGAAATCATGATCATAGGTCTGCTACTCTTGTTTAGAAATCATGCCTATAAGTCAGTCTGAATTCTGCATATGCATATAGAAAATATGCCTATAGGACCTTTTAAATCCCGTGTATTCATTTGCCATCTAGAAATCATGCCATAAGACTTAAGCGTTCAATTGCATCTAGATACTATGTCTTAAAACAAATTCAGCACCTAGATATCATGTTTTTGCATTTTTTTACCATACAAGGCTTTAAATCAATTACACGTAGAAAGCATATCTATAGGAGATATTAATCTAATTTGAATCGTTACATTCATGTACAGAACTAAAATCAGTAATAACGAGTATCATCAGTTTCAGAGCCTATAACTTTCATTAAAGTGTGCTTTTTTTTACCAGCATGTACTTAGTTTATTTTTTTAGACCTTATTATTCCATGGCTTTCCTGAATTCAATAGATACCATGCCTATAGGATCTTTGTCCGACACTTAGGCACGCCTTAGGATAAAAGTTATAAACTGAATCTATTCTATTAACTACAACCAACATGCAGGCCTGATTCGGACTTCTTATATGAAATATGTGATAAATCAGTCTGCTTCAACCTCTAAGTTCTTTCATATTCAGTATTTAATCAGACCCTAAACAATACGTGCAAGGCATGCTAAATTACGTGCTTCTTTGGCTAAAGGAGGTATATCTGAGCCATTTTGCATGTTATGTGCTTTCCCCCAATTTGTTATACATGTTCTTGCATGTCGCCTTAGAATTTTGCCTTTGAAACTACAAATAAGTCGATATCCCTTCCCTTTAGGATTAGTAGTCCTAAAGGCCTCCGAGACTGACAGGATTGGGGCAGGTAATAGCATGCAATGAGTAAACGAGACCATTCCACGCTTTAATACCTTAATGGGGTGGGAAGGGTAGATATAGATATGATGACCACGCGATAATGCCACACGTAACCCCTCATTGAGGAGTGATTACCGGGCATTGTGTGGGGTGATCCATATTTGTAATAAACCTATGACCTCTTTTCCTTTATTTCTTATCTCTTTTAAAGAATTTCAAACTTTTTGTTTTAGAAAAATCGACTTTCTTTTAGTTCTTTCCAACTTTATTTGTTTATAAACACTTATGTGAAAATTCCCTCTTATTTGAAGCTTTATTTGTTTACGAGTTATTTGCACCCAAGTTTACAACAATAGTCTGGCCGGGAACCACACTAGTGGATCCTGAGGGGTGCCTAACACCTTCCCCTTAGGATAATTTTAAGCCCTTACCCTATCTCTGGTTACTCAAATCAAACTCTCTTGGTGTCCTAATGCACCCTAATCATTAGGTGGCGACTCTTCAAATTCAAACCCAATTTCCAAAAGGGAATGAGTTGTCCTCCCAAATGTCATGAACCTGATTTCGCGAGAAAAAGGGGGGCGACAACGTGGCGACTCCGCTGGGGACTTTTAGTCTTTTACATTTCAAATTATTATTGTGAATTTATGCTTCTTTATGCACAATTATTTATTTATTTCTTTTAAGCATTCAATTTTCTTTTCGATTGCAAAACTGAATTGTCTTTTTGTTTCTTTTCCTTTACTGCTTTCCTTATATTACCGCTTTAAATTATGAAACTGTTGTATTTTCTGCTTTCTTAAACGTGCAACTATGTGACAACATGCTTTTAATTATTGCATAATCATGCTCAACATCATATTCCACTCGTGCCAAACAAATCCTATAGCAATGCTTATAATGAGTGGTTGCGCTCTTCCGATATTGTCACTCCCTAAATCCAGAAAAGGCGTATTTGCGGTAAAACCAGTTGATCAACGGTGTAGTCGACGGTTCCGTGCCTTTCCCCCTCAAGTTGTCCGCTCAAGGGTACCAGTCTAAAACCCCATAGAAACCTTACTCTGTTAAACTATGCATGCATCATGGTCAAACCTAGCCGAGTCAGTTATGTTGCCCGCATAATGGCTCTTTAAGATAGCCTTGTCCAAAGTCCACTGGGTTTGCCTAAAACCCAAACAGACACTACCACGTTTTGTGCATTTATTTGGGGAACTAAATATTTTTATGCCAATTATTGATATTTAATAGTCGAGTCTGGTGGGGATAAGGGCCTAACCCTTTTGTATTGCAGAGTTATGAGGCACGAAGTCCCCAGATTCAGCATGGTCACCAACATCCACCCAAAATTGCTAAGCTGGTGGGAGGATCTTCATTCCGGTGATCAGACTCTCGTCCGAAAATATCTGGGCAATCTACCTTCTCTTCTGGAAATTCAACCCAACAACAAGATCATAGAAGCTTCTACTTTGTTCTGGGACTGTGAGAGTGCTGTTTCCGCTTTGGGGACATTGAAATGACACCTTGCTAGAAGAAATAGGAGGATTAGCTGGTATACCATGGGAAACTCCGGGTTTGTTAATGCCGAAAAACCGTAAGGGAATAGGTTTCCTCAAAATGATGGGTTTAAAGAAGAATCTAGACTTGACATGCTTGAAAGAGTCGTATATTCCCTTTGATTATTTGTACGAGAGGTACGGTCACAACAAACCTTACCATACTTATCCTGGTGAGTTCGCCCTCACATCATTAGGGCATATTCACCGAAGTGTCTTTGTCTTCGTGTTTTGCTTCCTAGGAATGATAGCGTTTCCAATGAAGAAAGAAAGGATCCACACCAGGCTAGCTATGGTAACCAAAACTTTAATGGAGGGAATTGGCGGGCAACCATTCAGCATTGTGCCCATGATTATTGCGTAGATATACCGAGCCTTGGAGAAGTGTCAACGAGAAGCCGAACGCTTCGAGGGCTGCAATTTGCTACTTCAGCTTTGGCTCATGGAGCATCTCCAAAGGGTGAATACCGACAGGAAATTCAGCGAAGAAAATGGGATGATCATATCGCTTTCTATCATCCGAAGTGAATGAACTATATGCCCAACATGTTCGCCCAGCCAGAAGATGCCAGAGGATGGGTAGAGTTATTTGATAACCTTACCGAGGACCGGGTACAATGGATGTTCGAATGGTTCCCTACTGAGTAGTTCATCGCCCGATCCAGGGATCCACCGTTTTTATATTAATCGGTCGAAGAGGAACCTACCCTTACGTCCCTCTCCGAGTTATGAGACAGGCTAGTAGGAAGCAGGTTATACCAATGGTCGACAAGATGAGTCACTTCCGGGCTGACCTCCAAGCTGATGACAGTCCTTATAAATGTCAAGCTCAGCATATGTGGCATTACAAGATCATCATGGGAAGAGATACTATCGAGTCAGACAGATACCATGCTGGTTGTACTCCATACTATTCAGGCTGGCTGGAGGATAATCATAATGGTCTGGGTCAACCCGAGTTTGTTCGAGGTCACAGAATCATAGATGAAAAGGCCGAGGCACAGGTCAAATACAATCAACTGTGCAAGAGGATTCGGGAATGTGAAAGCGAGCACCGTGAGATACAAGAAGCCCACCAAAAGCTGATTGAAGAGTGGAAAGACATGGCTATCAGTGCCAACAAGCGACTGGGATACTTGGAGCGGGGTTTAGTAGAGCTGGAAAGAAAATTTCTCAAAAGATAGGAGTTTTTCTTTTGCTTTAAAAAATGTAATAAGGCCAATGGCCATTAGTGACTTTATTTCCTATTATTTAGGGTCAATTTGGGTTTCGTCTACTTTTTATCAATAAAATGCGGCATTTAGCATTCTAAGTTCTCCAAATCAATTTGTCGCTAGGCCTACCTCGGGCACAAAGAGGTTCCCAAATAGGACACAATTTACATTCTTGCACTACGTGTTTAAATATCGCAACATTTTTTTATAATTCTCACTGACTTGTTACCTTTTTGTTTTTACTTTTTGTTTATTCCCCTCCCCAAAGGTTAGTTCGTGCACTCTGGCAACATCATCTTATTCCATGAGATCCAGGGGCTCTCTACCCACTCATCCTCTTAGTCTTGTCAAAAACAAGAACAAAGGGAAGATGGAAGATTTGAATAGCGCCAGAAAGGAGAACTCAACTGAACTAGTAGAGGTCACTCATGGTCATGGTACTCAAGTTTCCAAAGAAAATGCATCCCGACTCAAACAAAAACTGTTGAAATTCCAAGAAAAGCTTGATCATGTTTGGAATCTGGCAAATGTGTCATTTTCCCTCACCACTCCGGATGTTAATTTCCCAAATGCTCAGAACCCCACACCTCCACACAATATCCTAAAGCCACAAAACCATCCCGCTCCTCACCACCACTGCAACACCTGCCATACTTCAAACAATACTTCGCTGCTCATCCCAGAACCCCAAAACTCCACAAATGACCACTTCCACACCTACCATAATACCCCCGTCTACGTGGAGACTATGCCACACTCCACCCAACCCATCTCAAGCGCACCCAAGTCTAATGATAAAGACTTGCTCATCAGGAATCTGGCTGAAGAACTTAAGAAATTGACTAGCCGGATTCAAGGCATCGAAGGAAGCAAAAGAATTGAGGGGCTAAACTATGAAGATCTCTGCATACAGCCCGATGTTGAACTTCCCGAGGGGTACAAACCTCCGAAGTTCAAAATGTTTGATGGTATAGGAGATCCAAGGGTCCATCTAAGAACGTATTGTGACAAGCCACTTGGCGTAGGGAAAGACGAGAGAATCTATATGAATCTTTTCATGAGAAGCTTGAAAGGAGATGCTTTGTCCTGGTACATCAGCCAGGAACCAAAGAAATGGTCACGCTGGGTAAGCATGGCATCCGACTTTATGGACAGGTTCAGGTTCAACACGGAGAATGCGCCAGATGTATTATATATTCAGAATCTAAAGAAGAAGCCCGCAGAAACATTTCGCGAGTATGCTACTCGCTGGAGGTCCGAAGCTGCTAAGGTCAGGCCTGCCTTAGAAGAGGAACAAATGAACAAATTCTTTGTTCGAGAGAGGACCCACAGTATTATGAACGACTAATGATGATCGAGAGCCACAATTTTTCCGACATTATCAAGCTGGGTGAAAGGATTGAAGAGGACATCAAAACTGGTATGGTTACAAACTTCGAGGCCCTGCAAGCCACAAATAAGGCCTTACAGTCCGGTGGTGTGTCCAAGAAAAGGGACGTAGGAGCCGTAGAGAACCATATCTCCTATAAAATACCAAACCTACCCAATACCTCCACTCACATATCAGCCTACTCTGAACTACCAAACACCCTCACCCTCCTATCAAACTCCACCACCCACTTATCAATCACCCCCACCTCCCATATATTAGCCTACTTCACCCAAATATTCCCAACCCACACATGTTTACCAAGACTACAATACTCAACCATCCCGCTATCAATCACTTCCTGCACGCTAAAGATTCCCTAGACCTCGACCAAATTTCAATCGTAGACCTCCTAAACAATACACAGCCATTGCTGAACCTATTGACTAAGAAAGACTCAAAGTTGCTAGTTATGTCACCCATATCCCTGCTGCAACTCCTGAGAACCCTTCTCAGTGGGTTAACCCAAACAAATCCTATGCATACCATTCTGGCATGAAGGGACACACCATCGATGAAAGTCATTCTCTGAAAGACAAGATCCAGGCTTTGATTGACAACAAGATTATTGTGGCAATGGAGCCCTCTACGAATGTCCGCAATAACCCTCTGCCAGACTATAAGGATGGAGGCGTTCACATGATTGAAATAGAAGATGATTGGGATCCCGAGGGATCAATCGGGTTGATTGCAGAAGGTGATGACCCAAAGAAGCCAATAGTTACTCTTAATCCAATCATAGTCCAGATTCAACCATTTGGGGATGCTGAGGTAAACATGTCCGTGCCACTTGAGTTTGAAACAACGTCATCTGCAGAGACACCAGCGCCAATTGAGGTCGAATTCATGTCTCCAACGAATGCACCTACACCATTCGAAGTTGCAATTTTACCACCCAAGGGACTTGCTCCGTTCGGGGTAAAGATAGCCACACCGATCCCAATGGCGATGTCGGCCATGACACCATTCCATACAA
Source organism: Nicotiana tabacum (assembly GCF_000715075.1). Classification (NCBI taxonomy): domain Eukaryota; kingdom Viridiplantae; phylum Streptophyta; class Magnoliopsida; order Solanales; family Solanaceae; genus Nicotiana; species Nicotiana tabacum. The sequence goes on along the minus strand of NC_134099.1, from coordinate 21,880,631 downwards.
AAGCTATACCCTGGGACTATACAGTCGAGGCAAGGAGGAAAGGCAAGGTTAGGTTCGAGGAAACTGTTGTTGCACAGGGTATGACAAGAACTGGCAGAGTTTATACCCCCAAACACTTAGCTGAGTCAAGAAACCAGGCCTCCAATCGGTCACCCATTATTGAGACAGGTCCAGACAATCTTTGGAGAAAGATACAGGCCAAGGAATACTCGGTCATCGACCAACTGAACAAAACATCGGCGCAGATCTCCATAAGGCACACAATAATGCTCTGTTAAAGGTGCTGAGTGAGGCATATGTACCAAGAAACATCACCGGAGGAGAGATGGAAAACATGGTAGGGCAGGTATTGGAAAATCACAAGATCACTTTTCATGAAAATGAGCTACCACCAGAAGGGCTGAGTTACAACAAGGCGTTGCACATCACCGTGCAATGCGAAGATTATTTTATCACTAGAATCCTGATTGATGGAGGGTCCAGCCTCAACATTTGTCCATTGGTAACACTCAGGACATTGGAAAAGGGGCTGCATGAGATCATGGATGGGTCCATCAATATCAAAGATTTCGACGATTCCCAAAGGTCCACCATTGGGGAAATCAGCCTGTGTTTGCAAATGGGGCCTACTTGGTTCGATGTTGATTTCCAAGTGATAGATGTGCCGGTATCTTACAATCTACTATTAGGACGACCATGGATTCATACTGCAGGGGCTGTAGCATCAACACTGCATCAGACGGTAAGTTTGAATGGAATCACCATGAAGTGATCATTCACGGCGACGGTAACAATCCTATATACAGTTGCCAGACCATTCCATCAATCGAGGGGAGAAAGTAGCTGGGAGGAGAGACTTACCATCACATCGAACGGGTAAATGCTATTGACAAATACAAATGGTGGGATAACAAGATCGAGAGTATACTGAATTGGAGTGGGTACGAACCTGGCAAAGGGCTCGGCAAGAACCTCCAAGGAATTACTAAGCCCATAAAGCTCAAGAAGCATGGCACTACTTTCGGTATGGGATATGAGTACACCTGGGAGGAATTCAACCACTGGTCTCCACCATGGTGCGGTCCTTACTATCCGCTAGAGCAGCCAATACCACATTTGGAGCAGACTTTCCAACCGACTGATGTTATCTATGGGTTGGAAGAAGAGGAAGCACTGGCAGCTATGAAAAACTTGCTCTTAGAGGACAATGACATGGATTGTTGTGTTGTTCTTGAGGAGAAGGGGAAGGAAGGCCCTTCCATACAGGCCGTAAGTAGAGGGGAACACCTCAATAACTGGACCATCGGGACAACCAGAGCCCGACGAGTCTCGGGGTAGCAAGGCTAACAAGCATCATGCACTATTTTTATTTACTAAATGATTTTCCTTTCGCATTTTTTAATTCCGACAATAAGATCTCCATTGTTCAAAATGATTATGTATTTTATCAAAGTTTTCAATTGCTTTTGCATTTTGGATTCACTTATTATTATTATTATTATTATTATTATTATTATTATTATTATTATTATTATTATTATTATTATTATTATTATTATTATTATTTTCTCTCATTACTTTACTTATACAACATTACTATTACCTATCTTGATGAACCAATGACTGTGACGTGCAACGAGACAACGCAACAAACGGACATAGATTTAGAGGAAGATGATATACCAGAAGAGATTGTTAAAGAAGTCAAGAATTTCGAGAACAGGCCTAAGTCCAACCTGGACGAAATAGAAGTTGTCAACCTGGGAGATGCCGAAAACGTCAAAGAAACATGAATCAGCGTCCACTTATCACCATTAGAAAAGAAGGAATACATGAAATTTTTAAGAGAATATAAGGACATATTCGCCTGGTCGTATGATGACATGACTGGTCTATGTACGTCTATTGTGGCTCACAAACTGCCAACTAATCCAACGTGTCCACCGGTAAAGCAGAAGCTCAGAAAATTCAAACCTGATATGAGTTTGAAGATCAAGGAAGAAGTCACCAAGCAGGTCAAAGCCAAAGTTCTCAGGGTAGTGGAATACCCAACATGGTTAGCCAACATTATGCCAGTACCAAAGAAGGACATAGAGGTCAGAATCTATGTCGACTACCGGGATCTCAACCGGGCCAGTCTGAAAGACGACTTCCCTTCGCCAAACATACACATCCTGATCAATAATTGCGCCAAGCATGAATTGCAGTCATTTGTGGATTGTTTCGCTGGGTATCATCAAATCTGGATGGATGAAGAAGATGCTGAGAAAACGGCTTTCATTATGCCGTGGGGTATGTACTGTTACTAGATGGCGTCGTTCAGATTAAAGAATGCTGGGGCCACCTACATGAGGGCCATGACCACCATTTTCCACGATATGATACACAAGGAGATCGAGGTATATGTAGACGATGTTATCATCAAGTCCAAGAAAGCCACTGATCACATGGAAGATTTGAGAAAGTTCTTCAATAGACTAAGAAGGTACAACCTAAAACTGAATCCCACAAAATGTGCATTTGGGGTTCCTACCGGAAAACTACTTGGGTTCCTTGTAAGTCGCCAAGGAATAGAACTGGATCCATCAAAGGTCAAAGCTTTTCAAGAGTTGCCACCACCGAAGAACAAGAAGGACGTAATGAGTTTCTTGGGGAGACTTTACTATATCAGCCGGTTCATAGCATAATGTATAGTTATCTGTGAGCCAATATTTAAGATGTTGAAGAAGGATGCCGCTACAAAATGGACTGATGACTGCCAAAAGGCCTTCGACAGAATTAAGGAGTACCTGTCAACACCACCAGTTTTGGTCCCGCCCGAGCTAGGTAGACCTCTATTACTCTACCTCGCAGTATTGGATGGAGCGTTCGGTTGTGTTCTGGGGCAACATGATGAAACAGGGAGGAAGGAGCAGGCCATCTATTACCTCAGTTAGAAGTTCACCCCGTACGAGGCCCGATATTCTCTATTAGAGCGCACTTGCTGTGCTTTGACTTGGGTAGCTCAAAAGTTGAGGCATTACTTCTGTGCCTATACTACATATCTCATATCAAGGATGGAACCTTTAAAGTACATCTTCCAGAAGCCCATGCCCACTGGCAAGTTAGCCAAGTGGCAAATCCTGTTAAGTGAGTTCGACATTGTTTACGTAACTCAGAAAGCGTTCAAGGGACAGGCATTGGCAGATCACCTTGCTGAAAATCTCGTGGATGGAGAGTACGAACCTCTAAAAACATATTTTCCTAACGAAGAAGTATTGTTCATAGGAGAGGACATTGCAGAATCCTATGATGGTTGGAGAATGTTTTTCGATGGAGCAACAAATTTCAAAGGAGTTGGCATAGGAGCAGTCCTAGTATCAGAAACTGGTCAGCATTATCCGGTGTCTGCCAAACTCAGGTTCCCATGCACTAACAACATGGCCGAGTATGAAGTTTGCAACTTAAGGCTCAAGATGACCATTGACATAAACATTCAAGAGTTGCTAGTGATCGGAGATTCGGACTTACTTACACATCAGGTCCGAGAAGAATGGGCAACGAAAAACTCCAAGATACTCCCGTATCTGCATCATGTATAGGAATTAAGAAAGAGGTTCACAAAGACATAACTCCAGCATGTTCCCAGAATCCAGAATGAGTCACAGTTACATTGACTACCCTATCATCCATGATACAACATCCATACAAGAACTTCATTGACCATATTCTGGTAAAGATCCATGATCAGCCAGCTTATTGTGCTCATCTTGAGGAAGAAGCAGATGGAAAACCTTGGTTTCATGATATCAAGGAATATTTGACGAAAAGAGAATACCCGGAGCTCGCAAATCCTGCCCAGAAGCGCACATTTCGGAGGTTATCCAACAAATTTTTTCACAGCGGAGGAATCCTGTATATGATATTTGGGATTACTAAGGTATGTCAACGTGAAGGAAGCATCTAAACTACTAGAAGAAATCCATACTGGGACCTGCGGTCCATAAATAAACGATTCATCTTAGCAAAAAAGATACTTCGTGCCGGTTACTTTTGGATGACTATAGAGACGAACTGCATCCAGTATGTCCGGAAATGCCACCGCTATCAGATACACGCAGACATGATAAAGATACCTCCAAGCGAGCTTAATGCAACAACCTCACCATGGCTGTTCGCCGCTTGGGGAATGGTTGTTATTGGACCATTCGAGCCTGCCGCCTCCAACGGGCATAGGTTTATCCTATTAGCAATCGATTATTTCACCACTGGGTCGATGCAACATCTTACAGAGTCGTGACTAAGAAAGTCATGGCAGACTTTGTCCGCGACCGCATTGTTTGTTGATTCGGGATTCCAAAGTCGATCATTACTGACAATAGCTCCAACCTCAACAGTGACTTGATGAAAGCCATATGTGAAACCTTCAAGATCAGACACAAGTATTCCACAGCCTACAAACCTCAGATAAATGGACTAGTAGAAGCCGCCAATAAGAATATCAAAAAGATATTGAGGAAAATGATATAGAAGCATAAACAATGGCACGAGAAGTTATCGTTTGCTTTACTGGGATATCTTACCACAGTTTGCACATCAACCAGGGAAACCCCCTATATGCTAGTTTATGGTACAGAAGCAGTCATTCCCGTCGAGGTAGAAATTCCCTCCCTAAGGATCATACAGGAAATTGCGCTCGACGATGCAGAGTGGGTGAAAAATTGTTATGAGCAGCTAGCCCTCATAGACGGAAAGATATTGAATGCAGTTTTCCACGGTCATCTTTATTAGAACAGGATGTCCAGAGCCTTCAACAAAAGAGTCAAGCTGAGACAGTTCACACCAGGGTAGCTAGTGTTAAAGAAAATCTTCCTACATCAAGATGAAGCCAAAGGGAAATTCTCTCCCAACTGGCAGGGTCCGTACATGGTTCACCGGGTTCTAATAGGAGGAGCCCTCATACTTGCAGAAATGGACGGAGAAGTCTGGCCAAAGCCGATCAATTCAGATGCAGTCAAGCGTTAATATGTGTAATCTTTATGCTTTCCCATATGATGTAAATTGAACTACGTCTGACCTGATTCCCGTTTAAAAGGGGATATGTAGGCAACCATATGGGTTCGTTCACAATTCAATAAAAATTTCATCCCCCCCCCCCCGCAATTGGAAACTGGGGCAGAATTTTGAGGAGGACCCTCAAAATTCCGAAGTTGATTTTAGTCGGCTATCGCCAGCAGCAGTCAGAAGCATCAACCCATTAAACTGGGGCAGAATTTTGAGGAGGACCCTCAAAATTCAGTAACAAGAGAGGTTGCAATGTCTTGAACCACGTCACAGTCGTCGTTTCATCTAAAAGTTGTTCTTGATTATACACTTATGTCATATTTTTTTACAAAATCATGCATGTTTATTTTTGAAATTGCTTTGTTTAGCAATGCTACCCCAATGATACGTATAGTATCACCAGATCAAAGTCGAGCAGGTCAAGCAAAGCCAGCGAGGATACGAACTAACCTCCCCCCTTTACAAAACTCATGATTTTTCTTTGGATGCAGGTACTTGAGTTGCAAAATCATCAAATATACTATACGCTCACTCACAAAGTTGCACTTGCTCGCAACTGCTATCCGCACACAACAGTCTCTAGCAAGCACAATATCCCCAGCAATCACGATACCGCAATCCGCTATCAGCTAAGAAAACTCTATTGGCGTTTGCCATTTTTACTTCCTGCATAAGGCTACCATTCTGCCTTCTGAGGTTAAGCTCTACCTCCATCTGCATTTTCTTGCACTGCATAAGGCTACCATTCTGCTTTCCGAGACTAAGCACTGTCTCTATCTGCATTTCTTGCATTGCATAAGGCTACCATTCTGCCTTTTGAGACTAAGCATTGTTTCCATCTGCTTTTTCTTGCATTGCATAAGGCTACCATTCTGCCTTCCATGGTTAAGCTATACCTCCATCTGCATTTTCTTGCATTGCATAAGGTTACCATTCTGCCATCCGAGGTTAAGCTCTACCTTCATTTGTATTTTCTTGCATTGCATAAGGCTGCCATTCTACCTTCCGAGACTAAGCACTGTCTCCATCAACATTTCTTGCATTGCATAAAGCTACCATTCTGCCTTCCGAGACTAAGCACTGTCTCCATCTGCATTTTCTGTATTGCATAAGGCTACCATTCTGCCTTCTGAGGCTAATCTCTACCTCCATCTTCATTGGCTGAAAGAATGCCACCTTATTTATATTTGCATGGCTGAAAGATTGCCACCTTCCGCATCGGCTAAAAGATCGCCACCTTATTTACATTCTCATCGGCTTAAAGATCGCCACCTTATTTATATTCACATGGCTGAAAGATCTCCACCTACTACATCTCATGGGTTGAAAGATCGCCAAATCACCCAAGGCGTCATTGTTGGGAGGCACCATTTTCATAGCCCGAGAACATCATATCATGGCTCGAGGACCCCTTTTTAATCTTTTGCATATAATTATTCAAAGGCATCATGGTTCGGAGGCATAGCCCGAGAGCATCATTTCATGTCCTGCGAATCCTTTATTATACACTTCATGTCCCAGGACATCATGGCCTGAGGACGTCATCCTAACCATCCAAAGACAGTATTCATGGTCCGACGGGAACTTGCATCACGTTTAAATTTACGCATAATATATGCTTGTATTGCTCATTTGTAGGTAAACTGGCGAACAACGGCCATCTCGGCAAGAGCGATCCCTCTCCAGTTCTCGCGGCCTTATTAGACCTTAACCATTCAGCCCAACCAGAATATTGCGTTCGTTCTTGAAAAGACTCCATCGACATACACCGCCGACGGATTCTGAACTACATATGACCTGATTCCTGTAAGACCAAGGATATGTAGGCAGCTTAGAAGCCAGAGCATGGCCAAACCTCTTCAAATCATTTCGTTCGGTCAAAATTGTCCATCATATCTCTACCCGACAATTCTTTCATCCTTCACGGGTAAAGAGGGGCAGCTGTTGACACCCAATTTTTCCCTGTATATTTTTAATATGCAAAAATACTTTCAAAATAGCATGTATATGCATATATAAGTATGTCCCAAGGTTTTAATATTTTTCTCTTAATTCTTAAGATTTTTTAAATCAATTTATTGCCTTATTTTAGCAAGAAAAGGCCAATAATTATTCCCAAAATTATCATTTTGGCAATTCACTTATTATATTCTCATATTTATACTAAAATATAGCTAACATTATTTTTACATATTTGTACAAATTTATTTAGTATTTTTTAAGCTAAACTGCCTATAATTGTAATATTAGCCTATTTCAAGATTTAATTGTGTTTATAATTATAAAATGGACTCCAGTATTTTTATTTTCATAATTATATGTTATTAATCATTTTAGTACCTTTAATTTACTCCCAGAAATTAATTTACTGTTTTTTATAATTTTAAAAGAGAAAAATTGGCTATTTAAATAATAGCCCAATCCGTTTCAATTTTAGCCTAAAATCTGACCCCAAATTGGAACCCAATTTCCAGCCCAATTTCGATTAAAACCCGACCCAGGCCCCTATTACCCCTACCCGACCCAAAACCTTATTAAATCTTGGTCGTTGATCTAAAATATCAACGGCCCTCTCTCGTTCTTACCATTTTTAATTCCAAACGACCCCCCCAATACCCCTCATTTCCTACTCGTCTCTATCTCTCTACCTCTGGTTCTCTCTAGAACCTTCCCCCTTTCACCTCCTCTACGATGAGTTCCCTTCATCTTTTTCGGCCACCTTCTGACCTGAATCCACGGTGGTTTCACCACCCACCAAGCCACCTATGGCTCCTCGCATTTAATTACTGGAGCTTTATGACTCGACCACGAAGAGTTGGGTCCAGACCTCTGTTGATTCAAGTTCCATGGCCATCTCCGGCCTGCTCCGGCGAGCCATGCCTGTTTCGAGCCTGGCCTCAACTCCTCTTGCTTAGATCCAAGTCTTTCTCATCGTTTGGGTTCCTCTGAAAACCCTAGCTTTTGAGGTTTTTCTGATCTCTTTAGATCTACTCCAGATCTATACTTTCCCTAAAGTTTTTAAACGATTTTCTTTCAAAAAAAAAACTATGCTTTCAAAACCATTTCTTTTTTTCGATCTAGGGTTTCCTGAGTTATTTAGATGTTTCTCCAATTTTCTCTTTCTTTTGTGTTTCTTCTATTATATTTTTCTTTACTGTGTTCTTGTGTGTTTCTTTTTAAGTTTCATGTACTGTGTTCTGATTAGTTTTCTTCTATTGTGTTTCTTACGTTCTTCTTCTACCGGGTTTCTTATGATGTTCTTTTACTATGTTGTTTTTCTAATGTGTTTCTTTATGTTGTTCCTCTACTGGAATATGCATTTTAAAAGCCTTAGTTCCTTTTTGAGATTTCTGAACTTATTTCGTTAGTATTTCTGACTGATTTGCTTGTTGTCATCTCTATACTCGATTGACGAAGAAAACCCTAGATTTTGGGATTCATTCGAGTTTTGAGACTACTCGCTATGTGATTTGCTTGTTCTTCATTTTTGAACTTGTTTGGTTTCAAAACCCTAATTTTTTTGAACCTATTCGAGTTTCTGAAAGATCTTTCATCTACTGCTCGATTGAATTTTTGAATCTTTGTCTTTTTATATGATTCTAACTTCCTACTAAAACTCTATTAGGTCTTTTACTTGAACCTTTGGTATGCTATTTGATACTCTCTCTTCTCTGTTACTGAGTAACTGGAATCGACCTATGTGACTACCTGTGTTTGCTACTATACGATGTTTCTCTTTGTCCTAAATTCAGCCTTGCCTACTTAATACTCATATACTCTTTTATATGCTGAGTTTCCCTCTAAAATGGCCTTCAATTTGGGACTGATTTCAGACCTCCTTGTGTGAGTCTGATTGGTTCTTTCCTTGTTTTACGGATTTCCCTGATTCTTGGGTTGATTCGAGAACTTTCCCTTAACCTTTCGATTTTCCTATTCAGACTTGGTTTATTTATAACTTCGAATCCCTGACTCCTTGATTTATTATGTGCTGATTGATTTATTATGTTTCTTACTTTATTTGGTTAACCGTGTATTTCAAAGATTCTTCATTAATTCTTCCCTTAATTAAACTCCTATGTATTTACCCCCAATTGCCTACTTTGGACAAGATGTTTACTTAATATCCTTCCTTAAATAATTTTTGTCCATTACCATTTGGTTTTAACTCCTTGATTAATGGAAGTCTTTGATACTGATTGATCTTTAATTGATACACAGTCCCACAATTATTTTCTTGCCTTATTTTCTGCCTGTTTTCACACTATAAATACCTGACTTTTGCATTGACATGACAAGAGGATCCCTCACTCATAGTTTTCTTCTGAAACTACACTTACATGCAATAGTATTCTCTCTTATTTGCTTGCATTGTGGCCTGTTTACAAGACCTACTGCCTTTCTTTGTTGTGTTTTTGAAACTGGTATGTTCTGATTTAAGTTTCAGCACCACAACAAATGTGTTAATTCATGCTTTTGTATCCCTAACTACTTATTGTTTCTGTATAGTTCAGCATTATAGATTTCTTTTACTGCCTGTTCTATTATCAATCCCTATTCCCCCACCCCCTTGTGTGTTTAAGCTATGGTTTGGAGTATGGCAATGTGTAAATTGTTGCCCATGAATCAAACTTGATCCCTTGGGATCCTAGCCTCCATTAATGTGTGTTTTGACAAGCTTATGGCACGCTAGCATCCTCCATTGCTGAACATGCCTAAAGCCTGCCCTTGCCTAAGCAATAGGCTCTTTACAACCTCCACATTCACATGTACCCCTATGTGTACTTATTTGTAGCTGTTTTACTTCCCCTTTCCCTCTCTCAGAAGTTTGTTTCTACACTTGCACTCTCTCTTAGTCTTTAAGTTCTGCCCCTCTCTTGTGAGCCCTGCCTTGGGACCTTGAGTTCCCTCTAAACTTGGACACTTGAGGGCTGGCCTTTCTATATCGCACTTGTCTTAATCTGGTAACATGTTTGGGTGTGAGCACTGCCCGGAGTTCATTTGAGACTCTTAAGGAACTCTAACACACTCAAATGGGAGAAAGGCTTTGGATCATGAATCTCTTGGAGTTGGTTTACCTCATATTTCAGACATGAAGTCTGAATTAGGCTCTCCTTGGTTGTACTTTTAATTTCTAATGTATTCTTTTACTTTATTCTGGGCTATAATAATTTTGTAATAAATATTTGGGGCTGATTAAAAAGGGCGGGTAATTATGTATGCAAAAAGGGTAGATACCATATCTATAGGAATTCTGAATTCTGCATTCTCACATAGATACCATGTCTATAGGAATTCTGAATTCTGCATTCACATATAGATACCATGTCTATAGGTTTTCGAATTCTGCACATTCAAATGCATATAGAAAGCATGTCCATTGTCTTAAAACAAATTCAGCACCTAGATATCATGTTTTTGCATTTTTTACCATAAAAGGCTTAAAATCAATTACACGTAGAAAGCATGTCTATAGGAGATATTAATCTAATCCGAATCGTTTCATTCACCCACAGAACTAAAATCAGTAATAATGAGTATCACTAGTTTCAGAGCCTATAACTTTCGTTAAAGTGTGCTTTTTTTTTTACCAGCATGTACTCAGTTTAATTTTTTAGACCATATTATTTCATGGCTTTCCTGAATTCAATAGATACCATGCCTATAGGATCTTTGTCCGACACTTAGTCAAGCCTTATGATAAAAGTTATAAACTGAATCTGTTCTATTAACTACAACCAACAGGCAAACCAGATTCGGACTTCTTATTTGAAATATGTAATAAATCAGTCTGCTTCAACCTCTAAGTTCTTTCACATTCAGTATTTAATCAGACCCTAAACAGTACGTGCAAGACATGCTAAATTATCGGGCATTATGTGGGGTGATCCATATTAGTAATAAACCTACGACCTCCTTTCCTTTATTTCTTATCTCTTTTAAAGAATTTCAAACTTTGTTTTTAGAAAAATCGGCTTTCTTTTAGTTCTTTCCAACTTTATTTGTTTATAAATCCTTATGTGAAAACCCTCTTATTTGAAACTTTATTTGTTTACGAGTTATTTACACCCAAGTTTACAACAATAGTCTGGCCGAGAACCACACTAGTGGATCCTGAGGGGTGCCTAACCCCTTCCCCTTAGGATAATTTTAAGCCCTTACCCTATCTCTGGTTACTCAAATCAAACTCTCTTGGTGTCCTAATGCACCCTAATCATTAGGTGGCGACTCTTCAAATTCAAACCCAATTCCCAAAAGGGAATGAGTTGCCCTCCCAAGTGTCATGAACCCAATTTCGCGAGAATAAGGGGGCGCGACAATGTGTAGGCAAGGAAATAATTCGAACATATTAGGCATAGAGTAAACTATTAGGGCTAGGTTCAGAAAAACTCTAATTAGGGAAATAGACAATAAGAATCAAGCAGCCAAGGTAAGGGAATCAATCAGATTGAGTAGAAAAGTAGGGATCGAAGGTCTAAAGGAAAGTGTTCAAATTAGACCAAGAAACGGGGGAATCAGAATCAATCAAAGAGAAAGTCATGTGTCAATATTTTGCATATAAATAAAGTAAGACACAGACGGTCAAGAGTCGAAATAGAAACCTAGCAAACATGAGTCAAATAATAATGATTCGATGAGAAAGAGGCAAGTTTCGAATAGTCAAGATGAACACAAGCACGTAGAATCAGTGTAATGTTTTTAGGCTAAGAAACTGAGTAGAAACAAATCAAGGCAAGATAGTCACGAAGAATCAGACAAACTCAAAAACGAGAACCGGCCAATCATGCTGATACACAAAACCAAACAAAGAACCCCCTAAAAATTAGGGCTTTCAACATAGGCGAGTTAAAGAGAAGATAGAAACCCAGAATCAGAAGAATCACAGGAACAAGAGATTTTGAAAAGAACTTCTGCACTTAACGAATAGTCTCAGACCCAAAACCATAATATTTTCAACAATAGAAGGGTTTTAAAAAGAGGATAAATAGACAGATTGGACAAAACTCAGGCAAACAGTCATTCATTTAATAAATAGTTAAAAGAAATTAGGGGTTTTACATGCAAACTCAGGCAGAAGGATAATACGAGCAAACACAGCAAAACATATCAGAAATCAAAGAAAGGTTTTGAAATAACTTAACAGAACCTTAATCAGAAGGATAAGGAGTTTTGAAAGCGGAGTTTTAAAAGAATCTTCGAGAAAAGTGCTTAAAAGTTCAGAGCAGACACAGATCTGAAATAGATCTAAGAGAAATCGAGAGAACCTTAAAGGTTAGGGTTTCAGAAGAACCCCAAGTGGTGAGAAAGGCTTTGAAAACCATCGATCTAAGCAGGAGAGTCAAGAGTCAGACTCGAATAGCCATGGCTAGCCGGAGAAAGGTAAAAAACGATCGGAGAACAGCCATAAACTAAAATCGGCCAAGGTCTGGACCAAGCTCTTTCAAGATCTAGCATTGAAACCATAACAATCGAACACGTAGAAGCCCAAGTGGTGAGAAAGGCTTTGAAAACCATCGATCTAAGCATGAGAGTCAAGAGTCAGACTCGAATAGCCATGACTAGCCGGAGAAAGGTCAAAAACGACTGGAGAACAGCCATAAACTGAAATCGACCAAGGTTTGGACCAAGCTCTTTCAAGATCTAACCTTGAAACCATAACAATCGAATACGTAGAAGCCATGAGAGGTGGATACAGGCCTCCGATGACCTTGGAAGCCATGAATTTATGAGGTTTTAGGATTGTAGTTGAGGGCGGCGGCTAGGATTTGAGAGAGGATTGAGAGAAGGGGATTCAGAGGCGGCGGAGTGTGAATAATAAAAGGGTTTGGGGGGTCTTTTGGGTTTAATTAGGAAAGGAGGGACGGGAGCCGTTGATCTAAGTGATCAACGACTGGGATTAAAGAGGTTAAGTGGGGATCCGGGTATGGGTTGGTTTAATTGGGTTAGGGGGTTGGGTATGAACGGATTTGGGCCGGGGTAATTGGGTTTGAATTGGGTCTAATTGGGGTTAGAAGTTGGCTATAATTGAAATAAAATTGGGCTAACATTTAAATAGCCAATTTTCTCTATTCGATTTGTAAAAAATAATAAATTAATTTATGAAAAAAATGATTTATAACACATATTTAACTATTTAAAAATACCATACCTAATTTTTATGAATATAAACGTAATTAATCCTAAAAGAGGCTAAAATTGCAATTATATGCAATTTAGTTTAAAAAATACCAAATAAATTTGTAAAAGTATTCAAAAATTATAATAGCTATAGTTTAGCATAAATATGAGGATTCAATAAATGAATTACCAAAATGATAATTTTGGGAATAATTATTGGATTTTTTATGGATAAAATAGGGCAATAGATTGATTTAAAAATCTTTAAAAATTAAGAAAAAATAATAAAATATTTGGACATACTTATATATGTATACATATTCTATTTTGAAAGTATTTTGCATATAAAAATATATATGAAAAAATTAGGTATCAACAATGAGATTTGGTGTTCCTCTTATTTACGCACTGTCTTGCTATTCTTAATTGATGTTCCCCCGCAGCATGTTTCCCCCTCCCATACTTGACTGTTTATTTCTGTTCTTCTTTTCCGCTGTATATAGTTGAATTGCACAGATTTATCTGGTAGTCTGGTCCTAGCCTCGTCACTACTTCACCGAGGTTAGGCTAGGCACTTACCAGCATATGTGGTCGGTAGTACTGATACTACACTCTGCACTGTGTGAAGATCCCGGAGTAGCTTTTGGACCGTAGATTGGGTGGCTGCCTTCAGTCCACGCGGAGATCCAAGGTAGACCTGCAGGCGTCCGCAGGCCCTGGTGTCTCCCTCTATCCCTTTTATTCCTGTTTCATTTCCTTAATTCGGAAACAGTGTATTGTTTATTTTCAGACCTTGTATGTAGTATTCTTAGATCGTCTGTGGTACTGTGACACCAGTTCTTGGTGGTTGAGGTTCAAACAGTTGTATTAGACATAGATTCAACTAATTTACTGCATTTCTTCCGCTTATTTTAATTTTCGCTGTTTATATGTTATTGCTTTAAAACTGTTAAAGAATATAAAATGGATAATTAAGTAATTAGTTCAAATAATTGGCTTGCCTAGCTCACATTAGTAAGAGCCATCACGACTCCCGAAGGTGAAAAATCCGGTCGTGACACTCACTAAACTTTAATTAATGTATGTTATTTTCTTGTGAATTGTTTAATTACCTAATAAGATTTTTTCCTCTTTTGTTATGGTCATTTATAACATGTCAAATTAAAAGATTCATTTTAAAGATATTTTAGCAAAGTTACTCATGGATTAATTTGGGCTAAAAATCAGTCCAACTTTAAATGGGCTAAGATGGACTTGGTCAAAATGTACTAAGTTTAACAAATAAGCGGGTCAATGAGCAACCCAACCTTGGGCGGTCTCAAATTGACATCGCTATATAGAAAAAATGACACTGTATAGCTGTTGTCAAAATAATAACTAATATATATCATTTTGTATGTTATATACAACAATTATACAAACTTTATATATTTTTTCGGCTACTGAATATAAATAATATCTAACGCGAGCTAAAAGTCATCCCTGTCAATGTAATATAACAAGTTAAGTCTGAGAAAGCTAATATGTATGGAACATTATCCCTGTCACTTCATTTAAAAAGGAATGATACATTTTTATTTCAAAACTATTTAAGTTTTAACCTTTTATTTTACTATAATATAATGGTCCTCGGGAGCAACTAGATATGTAATGTAGTAGCTACAGGTTATTTGAGCAAATAGCAGCGTTCATATAAGTTATTTTTGTATTATCAATGTATAAACGTTATTCCCTCTATTCTAATTATGCAATTACTTTCCAAGCCTATACAAAAAGAAGGGGAGTCTTGGCGTAATTGGTTAAATTGTTGCCATATGACCAAGAGGTCATGGATTTAGGCCGTGGAAACAACCTCTTGTAGAAAATATAGGATAAGACAGCATACAATATACCCTTGTGGTTCGGGCCTTCCTCGGAACCCGAGCATAACGTTAGCTTAGTACATCGGACTACCTTTTTGTTTATACAAAGAAGAATAATACTTTCTATACTTACAAATAATTTAATTTTAAACTTTTTATTTTAATTTAATAAGATGAATTATAATATACAAATATTGTTATATGTGTCACATGAATAAGGAAGCCATCTGGTACTTAGCTGGCAAATAGTCTGTTAGATTAGTTGGTAATTATACAATTAGGAGTTAGTTAGAGTCATTTAGTTTTATCCTGTATATGTATGTGTATAGGCGGTTAATCAATACAACGGTAAAAATATTCCTCATCTTTTCTCTTTTCCTCTCTAAGCTCTATTCTATCTTAGCTCAATCCAGAAGCATCCATGTCGGATATTTGACATGGTATCAGAGCTTTGTGCGATCATTACTCTCGTCAAATTCTCCTCTGAGTTCATATGAACGAAACTTCATCTCCTTCCCACGAAAACATCAGATCGACAATGGAGACGGAGTAAATTGACCATACTCATCCTCTGTTCGTATATCCCTCACATACTCCAAGCTCGGTGTTGATTCCAGTCCAACTCACAAGATCTGAGAAATACGGATTATAGCGGAGTTCGATGAGAATTGCAATTCAGACCAAACTAAAGCTAAGGTTTGTCAATGACACATACACTAAGGATCAGTTTAGGTCAGAGGAGCATGAAGACCGGGAGACTTGTAATGCGATTGTGCTCTCATAGATTATGAAAACAATATCTCCAGATTTACTTAGTGGAATCGTGTATGCTTCTAATGCTCACCTAGTATGGGAAGATCTAATGTAGAGGTTTCATAAGGTGAATAAAATGAGGATTTTTCAATTGCATAGAGAAATTGCTATAATTTTCCAAGGAACATATTCAGTATCCATGTATTTTATGAAATTGAAAGAGCTCTAGGCTGAGTATGATGCAATGATACCCTCAACAAACTCAAAGGAATATGCAAATCATCTTTAGCGGACAGAGGTTAATACAATTTTTAAGTGGACTGAATGATTTCTATGTCCAAGCTAGAAGGCAAATTCTAATGAAATCAGTGGAACCTACTTTGAATTAGGTTTATGCTCTAATTATTGAGGATGAAAGTCATAAGAGTACATCAGGAACCTTATTACACATTGGGATGAGCTCAATAGCTGAGGAAAATAACATTACAAGATTATGGAGGTCAGCAGTAAAGGGAGGTTCAGTCCAGAATAATAAAAAGAATTACAATATATTTTGTAAATATTGCAAGATGAAAGGACATAGTAAGGAAAATTGTTACTAACTCATTGGCTATATAGTAGACTTTAAAGGCAGAAGGAAACAAGGAGCACCTACTGCTTATCAAGGAGCACCTATTAGTCACCAAGGAACAGTTGTTGGTAATTCACATCAAAGAGCACATGCCACACAATATAGAGGGTTGACAAATCAAGCTAAAGAAAGCTACAATGCAGGGTAAATTATCTGCAGCTTTTGGGAATTTTATGCAGGCATAACACATGGAAACAACAACCATATGCAGGTGCAAAGGCAATGGATTCATAATATTATGCAATTGTAAAATGCAAAATCTCAGGGACAGTCTCAAAGATCTACCGGTGGTGTCATTGTGACATTTACTTTGGAACAATATAGTCAAATCCTATAGATGCTCAGCAAAGATAATATTCCAGAAATATCATCCAATATGGCAGGTACTATTTATTCTTTTCTGGCTAATAAAACTATGCATAGTTGGATAGTAGATACAAGAGCTACATATCATATGGTATCTACTCCTGAAATGTTATTTGATTTGAATGACTATGCTAAGCAAGGCTCATTAGTACATTTACCTTATAGAAAATAGTTGCCTATTAATTATATTGGTAAATGTATATTGGTACAAGAGGGCATCAATGATGTGTTGTGTGTACCAGACTTCAAGTTTAGCTTGTTGTCAGTGGCAAAGCTAACCAGATAATTACAGTATTTCATGTCTTTCTATCCTGATTTTTTCCTAATGCAGGACCTTCACACTGGAATGTTGAAAGGGACTGGTAGAATGCACAATGACTTATACTATTGGAGAAACAACATAAAGAATAAGATACCACAACCATTGGCTGCTACTATGACTCAATCTGCAACATTGTAACATAGGAGTTTGGGGCATGTTCCTCACTGTGAGCACGTGATTTTTGTTTTACGTGACAATCGCTCCAAAAGAAATAAAATAATAATAATAATTCGTCCTATTGTACAATTTTTGAATTTTACATGGCACTTTGTTAATTATTTATGATATTTTTGCCCAATTTTATATTATTAAAACAAAATACAAAAATGATGTGTCATGCGTAATTGGAACCGTAATCCGGTTGTTAAATAAGAAAACGATAAATAGGCATCTTTGTCCGTGATTTTTTTGTTTTGTTTTGTTTGATTTTTACCTGTTTCAAATATTTTAATATGTGTGTGCAAATAATTGTATTAAGTGTCTATTTAATTTTAATTTGATTTACTTAGGTTTTTGTTTTAAAATAAAATATATATATATAATAATAAAATAATAATAATAAAAAGAGAGTGCAAAATTGGGCTGAAATCAGTTTTGGGCCTACTTCATTCTAATTCGAGGCCCAACTCAAACCCAAAATCCCTGTGCAACCCAGTCCAGTCCAGCTGACACCAAGGACGTCCAAACGACGTCGTAATGGTTGAGTCTGATCTGAGCCGTTGATCTCTGAATGATCAACGGCCAAGATCACTTCCCCATAACCCAACTGATGACCCCGACCCGTTTCCACCCGGACCGACCCAAACCCTCTAAAGATGAAACGACACCGTCCCCCATCAGCCAAGAGATCCTGACCCTTCATCGCACCCCATCCAACGGTTAGGAATCAACCCCTCACTAACTATATAAACCCATAACCTTACCCTGCCCCCTATCCGAACCCCAGCCTTAGGTCACCTTCGTCCTCGCCCCCTTCCCCTCCAAAACCCTAGCCGCCCCTGTATTCTTCACCATGAAAGCCGGCGGCATGGACGCCGGTGACCCCACCCTTAACACCATAGAACCCCCTTGCCATCCTGAACATGGATCTGTTAACCACTTAACTCGAATCCCTTCCCACCTTCTCGAATCTTCGTTTGAAGATTCGAGTCGGAACTTGACTTACACCGTTTAACCCCAGTTTCACACCAGACACTCCCCAGACCCCCCTCGTGACCAAACCATGCTTGGTTTGGTCCGAATCTGACCAGGGAAGCATGAATCCCGGATCTAATTTTTGGAACCTTAGGGTTCCTCGTCACTAGTCCGTATCTTGTTCAAGCCGAAGAGATTAAGGTCTAATGGACTGAGAAACACTTCGATTAAAGTCCGTTCAGCCTTAAGAAAGGTCTGTTCGAGTCCAAGTTAAGGCTTTTGATTTTTCGGGATTTAAGGTGAGTTTTGCTTTCTTTTCTTTATTCTGTTAGTCCATGTTTGTTCAAAAGGCTGTTCATGTTGTTGTGAAATTTGTGTTTCGAATTTTATCAACTTGTGTCCTGTCCACTTTGCCTAAACCTCGATGTCTTGAGTCCTTCTTCTATTTGTTCTGATAATGTGTATGTATGTATGTGTTGTGCAATTAGCTGATTTTCAAATTTGAACTGACTAA
Organism: Nicotiana tabacum; assembly: GCF_000715075.1. Lineage (NCBI taxonomy): Eukaryota > Viridiplantae > Streptophyta > Magnoliopsida > Solanales > Solanaceae > Nicotiana > Nicotiana tabacum. The sequence goes on along the minus strand of NC_134099.1, from coordinate 21,861,891 downwards.
CTGATTCCTCGAGTACAATTTTGCTTAGTCAGTACAATTCGAATCATGTGTCCTATACTATTAAATGTCTGATTTTGGTTTCGATTGTATGTGTTATAACTAGTATAGTCGAGTCGACATATGCCGTCAATTAGTTTCAGTTGTCCGAACAATAACAAATCGACTTACTTCTGCTAAGCATTTGCTTGAATCAATTAGGAACTGAGTTTGTTTACTTATAGTTGTTAATTTGAATCAGAAATGCCAAAGGAATGTTTTGTTTAGTTACAGTTCTGAATTGGAGGGCATGTGCACTTGTGCACAACATGTGCATTTGTGCACCACAGGTGCATTTGTGCACAGCCTGGTTCCTGCATAAAGGGCTTTTTGATTTAAAAATAGTTTGACAGCATATGCTGTCAGATATATTCTGCTGCCCATTACCCTGCTTTAGTTTAAGAAGAATTAAACCTCATTTAAAAGAGTAAGTCTGCCAGGGAATGTGATGGGGGGGTTAATACTTAAATAGCTAAGTGGAAACTGAAAAGAGATAGCACATGGGAGGGGTGTGCTTTTGGTCTAACAGGCTGTTAAAGGGCTGATGTTAAGGCTTATAAAAGGGCAGGACTTCCATCAGTAAAAGCAGAGGAGATAGATCTGAGAGGAGAGGGCTGGGGACATACATATTAACACAGACAGACAGACAGAGAGAACTAAGAAGAAGGAGAGTTGAAGTTCTGAGAAAGAGATACACACATACAGAAAGAGGGATATACACATAAAAAACTGATATTGAATATTGAGAGTTGAGTTCTGAAAAACAGAAAACTGGAAAAGTTTTCTTTTGATAACTCAAGTATAGTTTCAAAACTGAAGATTGACATTTGGATTTTGGAAAGAAAGGAGATAGGGAGAGGGATATACAGAAAGCAGAAACTGTTTTCTTCTTCCTGCTGTTTTGTTCGATTCCCAGTTTGTTCAACCTGTTCAGTCAGTTCTGTTTTCTTTCAAGTGTCAGCTGAGTTTATCGGTTGGTTTGCATTGGTTGATTCTCTTGGAATTGGTTTGTCTGAATTCTGATTCTACTCCCCTGCTTGTTGCTGTCATTTTGCTGCCTCTTTCTTCGTCTATAATTGCATCTTGCATTGGAATTTGTCCTGCTGTTGTTCATCTGTTACTGCTGCTGTTTCGTTTACATTGCTGCTCAACTGACTCCCTTGCTTATTTCATTGTGAGCATCTCCTCAGGTACACATTTCGAATTTGTCTGATGTAACTGATGTCGCAATGAAAGATTGAATCGAAAGATCTGAAGGGATTATAATCATCTGTTGCTTCGCTTACAAATTTTATAACTATTGTCAAGCTGTGTAAATTTTAGTTTGTTAGTCTAGTAGAGAATACATTAGTAAGTTTGTACTTAATTAAAGTTTAGGTTGATCTGAAACTGCGGTATTTGATTCGTTTAGTAGCATACAGGACGTAAATACAACTAATGGAATGTGAAACTATTTAATACGATTGTTAAAATTAAACTCACTCTTTCAGCATGCTTTGAATAGATAGGGGCAAATGGCTGTTAAATCTAGCCAAATATAATACAGTTTTGAATCACCCAGTTTCTATTTCTTTAGGCAGTTTATAGGACTAGTTTTGAACATCATCGGTAACATCCTTTAATAAGGAATTCTATTAATCCTGTTTAAGTAAGTTAATTTAAATCCAACTTAAGGATGTTGTTCGGATTAAGTGTTGTATTTCGTTAGCTCATATGTGATTTCTTTGTCAAATTAAAGCATTCTTTCATGAAGTATAATGTTTACTCCACTTTGTAAATAATTAATCAGAAATTGATAAGAATCCGGATTAGGCCAAAGCATATAATTAAATTAGCGTGTACCTTTTTCTTCTAGTTTTAGAGGCAAACGCATTTAGAAATGTAGCCACTTCAGGATATCCTTTCTAAAATAGAGATGAGCCTCGCCAAATAAAAAAAATGCAAAATCGCGGGGCCCTCAATAACTAGCCGTAATAAATATTTAGAATTCAGGACAGGCCGGTTAGTGAATTTCATGGCCTTCCCCAAAAATAATAACGCGTTAGACTCTTTAGGCGCGGTTTAATTAAATTACATTCTTAAACTCGGGTGCACATTGATGTGACCCGAATCCAGATCTCAACTGAGTCGAAATGTGTTAACAACTACGGGTGCATTCATTTTGACGTGGTTCGAGATGCATTTTCACGACGTTGCAATTCTATAAAAATAAAATGATAATAATAAAAGCGATTTAAACTTAATAAAAGCACGTAAGTCATAACATATATTTAAATCAGATATCTAGCCATTATAACCATTTAAGCGACCGTGCTAGAACCACGGGATTCGAGGGTGCCTAACACCTTCCCTCGGGTCAACAGAATTCCTTACATAGAATTTCTGGTTCGCAGACTTCATTTGGAAAAGTCGAGAATTTCCTCGATTTGGGATTCAAGAAAAACCGGTGACTTGGGACACCAAAAGCCAAACCTTTCCCAAGTGGCGACTCTGAATTAAATAAATAATCCCATTTCGAATATTGTCACTTAAATTGAAAAAAACTCCCCTCGCGCATTTAACCCTTCGGGGCCGGGTGCGCAAAAGGGAGGTGTGACAGCTCTGGCGACTCTGCTGGGGAGGGGTAACCCAGAACCACTGGTTCAGGGTTCAAGAATTCGAGCTTAGAATAATTGTTATATTTGGCTTTATTATCTGATCTTTATTACATGTTTTTGCATAAACGTGCTAAATGTTGTCTTTTACCGCTTTGATATTATCTAAACTGTATATAAACTGTGCCGAAACCCTTCTCTTCTTACCTCCGGGGAGAAGCTCACTGGTCGAGACTCCCTATTCTGTTAGTGTCAATACTTGAAATAAGAAAGAGGCCGGACAAGTTACAAAGCCGAACGATCTCGCGGGTCCCCGGTACGTAGCCCCCTCCTCGACTCGAGTTGTCCGCTCGGGTACACAGTCTAGAACATATACCCAGGTTATAAACCTAGTATAACGAAGCCTCATGCCGGATCCCTAGTAGGAACGCTTATTTGCATCATGTTGCATTTGACTTAGGGGGATCAACACAGGGGTTGGGTCCGTCTAGGACACGCAACCTGAAATGAAAAGACCATCCTGCTGCATTCCTATCTGTTTTGCGCATTTATTTGCTTCAGTTCCGCATGCTGACCGGTTTCTAAAAAAGAAAAATAACAGCGTAGAGAGATAATTACTTATTTTGGAAAAATAAAACCAATGTCCAAGTAGTGTCAAAACCTCGCCGGAATTTTTCTAAAAAAAAAAAGAATAAAAACAAATTTGTCTTCTAGTTTGAGCTAGTAAAAAAAATAATATAAAAATTTTCTTTTTACCACTTTCAAAATCAAAAAAAAGAGAAGGTTTTTATTTAAAAGTAAAAAAAAACGAAAAATTCATAATTCAAAAAAAAATGTTGTTTCTTTCGCAGTACCCCTTTTTATAAATTCAGACTAATAGTCCGAATATTTCCTAAAAAATATATATTTTCTTTAGTCTTTATCTCTTTTCAAAAGAAAAAAAATATATAATAAAAATACGTATTCTTGATTTCTAGGTTTATTTGATTTTCTCTATTCACGATATTACCGAACTACGCCGGTTTGATTCTCACCGGATGTGAGATACGTAGGCAACCCTCGTCGGGTTCAACCCCATTTTGCTAAAATAGCCAAAATCAATAAAAAAAAGAAAAAAAAAGAAGATGTGTCAATTTTTAAAAGAGTCATAAATAAGTCAGGTGATGCTGTTTTGTCATAAATAGCCGAATGTTTCCGAAAAAGGGACGCCGGAAGGCTGACTTTGCATAAACAGCCACCTTTGGGTCTTGCTTAGCATTTTTGTCCAGTTGACCCACACAGCCTTAAAATCTTCGTCCCCAAAGTGTTTAAAGGCCGTGTTCAAAACTTGATCCCCTTTATAAAATATTTTTGAAGTCAATTCATTTTTTTTAAAATCACCTTAATAAATGTGCAGGATGAGCACGATGCAAAATGAACATTTTTCAATAATGACCAAAATCCCTGTCAAGTTACGGCTATGGTGGAATGATCTAGGTGTTGAAGGACAAAATGAGGTCAAGAAATATCTGAAAGGTCTCGTGGGTTTGTTGGAAATCCAGCCTCGGGGAGATATCATAAGAGCTTTGATTACCTACTGGGACCCGGCGCACAATGTTTTCCATTTCTCTGATTTTGAACTCACCCCGACTTTGGAAGAAATGGCCGGGTACATCGGGAATGCTGAACTTCCGTTGAGGCAAAAATACTTGGTCGCCCCAAGAGTTGTCACGGTACATCGGTTCCTAGATTCATTGAAGATACCCAGAACAGTCCACAACCCGGATCTGGCAGCCGGATTTTGTACTCCATGCTTCATATATGATAGGTACGGTCATGAGGGGGGATTCAATAATCCAATCAACAAACTGTGCAGCAAAGGTGTTCGTCAGAAGTGGGACAAGCACAGACGGGTAGCGTTCATGATGATGTTCCTGGGCCTTCTGGTATTTCCAAGGAAAGACGGAAACATTGATTTGAAGATATCCAGGGTCGTCAGCACTTTACTCACACAAAGTGACAGTACTCTCGCACCTATGGTGGTATCTGACATCTTTCGAGCTCTTACAGCTTGTAAAGCTGGGGGAAATTTCTTCGAAGGTTGTAACTTGCTCCTACAGATATGGATGACCGAGCACCTTTGCCATCATTCCGAGATTTTGAGCCATGGTTCCCCGGAAAAGACTTGCATAGAAGAATCTTACACGAGAACCAAAGAGATCAGTTTGCCCAAAGGAGTCCTGGCATGGACCTCGTTCTTTCAAGCTCTTACTGCCGGCCAAATACAATGGACGCTAGGATGGTTGCCTGTTGATAAGATCCTATATATGTCGGCAGCTAAAACTCATTTCTTACTGATGGGGCTTAAGAGCATTCAACCTTACGCACCCTGCCGAGTTTTGAGACAGTTCGGAAGATGCCAGACAGTACCTCATGAGGAAGATCTTAGCACTCAAGCAGTTGAGATAAGTCCTAACGGACAATTCCCAGAAGCGAAGATTCGCCAAATCTGGAGTGAGTGTCAATATTTGAAATCAGATACTTGCGTGCGGGATCGAGCCAAAGGAGAGACGGCGCCAGGTTACCTTGCATGGTATAGAAGAGAACTTGAGCAAGAAAGGCCGGCTAAGAGACCCCACATCCGGAATTTCACTGAATCACCGCAAAGGCAGTGGGATTGGTTAGCGAAGGAAAGAGGCTATTGCGCCGAAATCAGCAGGTTAAAGCAACAAGTGGAAAGCTTGAAATATGAGCACAACGTGCAAGTTGCTACCAATCTGGGAGAGCGGAACAACTTTATTCAGGAAAACGAAATGCTCAGAGCCCAGATCAAACAGATCAGGGTGGATGCGGATAAACAGCCAAGGCGTCGATCAAACGAGCAGATGATAAAAAGGCTAAAAAGTGAAATCAGGGAATGACAAGATGGTCTGGAGAAATCTAAGAACGTCATAGCAGAGCTCAGGGCACAGTGGGATACAAGAGCAGATAAGCATCGTCGATACCTGAATCAATTGGAAGGCGACCATGAGAAAACTGTTGCTAAAATAAAGAGAGAGATGGCTGCACTTGAGATCAAAGCAGTTAATCATGCCAAGGATTTCCAAATTGAGAGCAGATACTGGTACGACTCAATAGCCTAGATGAAGTTGGAAGTACGGCGACTGAAGCATCAGCATATACAGGATGCTCAGGTATTCAAGATATGCTGCGATCAGATAAAACGCCTACTCGTAGAGAACCAGAGATAGGATCAAGGCCATTGCCCATGCCATCACCAGACGATGTCTACGATGTGAGAACATGTCCAGCGTTACCATCCTCTCGGCAGTGATGGGTTATGTCAAGCAGACTATGCACGAGCTGGAGCAACTTGAAAGGGATCTCACGCCTAGGACCGTGGCGAGGCCGAACGATGCCCCGCGGACACCAATTTTCAAAACCATAATGCACTCATAAGTCAAGCCTGCATCTTAGCATCTTCTGCCTGTTTTTCCCATCAGGGTGATTTTTAGTCTATTTTGAGTCTAGGTTTATTTTCAAAGTTTGCTCTTTCTTTTGCAAAATGTAGTTTGTAATAGACCATTTCAACAATAAAGAGGTTGCTTCTTTACGCTCATTTGTGTTTTTCGAACTACGTAATGATCTGATTCACGTAGGCATCGTGATACGTAGGCAATCCTCATCGGATCCGGTCACATTTCTTTTACTGCAAAATAAAGAAAAAAATAATAATAATAAAAAAAAAGAAAAAAAGGGGAAAAACTAATAAGAGGAAAAATGCCGGAATGACACATGCTCTCGTAGCAAACATATAGTAATCCACTTAACTGTATAGGTGCATCATGCCCAACGTGAGATTAACTATCTGTTATTTGCTGCAAATTAACCGTGCGTTTGTCGTTGAGTATCAGGGTTTTTGAAAAGACTGTTGGTTTGGTGAAAGTCTGGCCTCACACTCATACTTCACAAGGTCAAGGAGAAGTGTTCAACTACCTGTTGTTAGGACCAGAAGCAGTACTCACACTTACTTCACCAGGTCAAAAGGAAGTGTGGAAATGTCTTCAGAAATTCCATTGCAAACAATCCTTGTTTCCGAGGAGAGCTCGATCTTAGCCGTCCTCATACCTGAATCGGCAACTGCGGAGGAAAATAGAATCCTATGGCTCCGCATGTTGGAAATGCTGGACGACTGGAATAATGGGAAAGAGCCGCCAAGTGTCGTCCCCGGATTCCCTGAATTATTCTCCAGGTCAAGTGGGACTTCTAATGTCCCCATAAATTATCCTGCTACCCCATTCGGGTACCCAGCCACCTCGGCCTTCTCTGCTGGATCACCTTCTGAGCCTCATCCCCGAATGTCAGCCACCGATGCAAGCATAAACATCTTTACTGCATCACCTTGCCCGATTACGGCACAGCCTGCCACGTACAAGCCCAACTTTGACTCATCCTCTTTTACATTCCAAGCACCATCGTTCTCAATGGAACCAACTAGATTCGCTACCAGCACTAATCCTCTACCGCCTCAGTGCGAGCTTGCACCCGGGCAGGATCAGAACCCCAGAATTGCAGAACAAAATGAGATTGCCAAGAGAATGAGAAGCCTTGAACAAAGTTTGAAGAATATACAAGGATTGAGCGGACAGAAGAGCGTCTCTTACGCCGACCTATGCATGTTCCCTCACGTGCACCTGCCAGCAGGTTTCAAGACCCCAAAGTTCGAGAAATACGATGGGCACGGTGACCCCATTGCACATCTTAAGAAATACTGCAACCAATTGCGGGGAGCCGGCGGAAAAGAAGAACTGCTAATGGCATATTTTGGGGAAAGTCTAGTAGGGATAGCCTCGGAATGGTACATGGACCAGGAAATGTCCCGATGGCATATATGGGATGATAACATCGACATTGCGCCAGACCGAAATTCTCTGTCGAATTTGAAGAAGAAACCTTCAGAAAGCTTCAGAGAATATGCTATTAAGTGGCGTGAACAGGCGTCAAGAGTGAAGCCTCCCATGGATGAAGTGGAAATGGTCACTACCTTTCTCCAGGCTCAAGAGTCTGACTATTTCCAAAACATGATGTCAGCCATGGGTAAGCCATTCGCGGAAGCGATCAAGATTGGAGAGATGGTGGAAAATGGTCTGAAAACAGGTAGGATTCTGAGTCAAGAAGCCATAAGGGCAACCTCCCAGGCCGTCCAAAGCGGGTCCGGAGGAATGACAAGAGGGAAGAAAAAAGAAGAAACGACTATGGCAGCATCGGAAGCAAGGGAGTATCGTCATCCCAGGCCCCGTTTTCCGGAAAGAACCCCACAACACTACTAACCCCACTCAAATTTGGCATATGCTCATCAACCTTATATGGTCATGAATGCCCAGCCTTATGCCCATCCACCACAACAATCCAACCGAGGCCCAGCTCCACCTCCCAGAAATCAGCCTCCTTACCGCAACCACTATAACCCACAACCCCCGCAGAATAACTTTCGCCCTCAGGAGCCACCTCGAAGGCGGACTTTCACGCCCATCGGTGAACAATACTCTACTTTGTTCCCGAAGCTAGTCCAGTTGGGTTTCTTACAACCAATCCCTCAAACGAGGCAAAACCCAACGTCACCTTCTTACAAAGCTGGAGTCAGATGCGCCTATCATTCAGGGGCCGAGGGACATGATACAAATGACTGTTGGTCGTTGAAAAGAGTGGTCGAGAATTTGATAGAGCAAGGGAAAATAGTGCTAAGGGACGAAGAGATCCCGAATGTAACTAACAATCCATTACTTGCTCACAATAATGGGCCGCTGATCGGAATGATTTGCGAAGACAAAGAATTCGACCCTGCTTTGAAAGCTATAATTGCCATTGTCGACACAGGGAAAAGGCTTGAAACAGACCAGAAACCAGAAAAGGGGGAGGAGGCCAAGGCTATAAAGAGCGAGCCTGAAAAGAAGGTGGAGAAGAAAGTGGTGCCGGTAAAGGATGGAGTTCTTTACGTACCACGAGGTCGAGCTGAGAAGACGCAGAACTTCGGAATCAAAAAGACAAAACCTATGTACGTGCCGAAAGGGGCCCATGTGGTCTGGGGGACGATTCAACCACCTCGGCTGAATGAGCCAGTGGTTATCGAACGCGTGCCACAAAAGCCAATGACCAACCCGTCCACAGTGCCATGGAATTATCAAAAGACTTTGGTAATGTACAAAGGTAAAGAGGTCATGGGAGAACTTCCAGAAAACACTTTCATTGGAAGGTATTCAAATACCCAAGAACTGAACAACGCCACACAAAGGCGCTTCCCGCCAAAGAAGCCCGTAAGTGTCGAAGAAGCGGAAGTGTTCTTCCAATGAATGAAAATGCCGGATTACGAAGTGATAGATCAACTGCGCAAGTACCCCGAGCAAATGTCCATGCTGTCATTGTTAATGAGATCGACCGAGCATCAAAAGATCTTACTAAAGACCCTGAATGAAGCATATGTGCCAGTTGAAACCTCGGTAGAGCAATTAGAGCGGATGACAGAAAGATTCTTCGTCGTCAACCAAATCTCTTTCAGCAAAAACGATTTACCCCCAGAAGGAGCGGCACACAACAAGGCCTTGCATCTAACAGTTAAATACGAGGACTACTATGTCAAGTGGGTAATGTTGGATGGGGGATCAGGTGTTGACATTTGCCCACTCTCCACGCTACAAAGAATGGAAATTGGGACCGGAAGAATCCGACCCAACAATGTCTGTGTAAGGGCTTTCGACGGCATCAAGAGAGATACCATGGGGGAAATAGACCTGTTGTTGGTCATAGGACCAGTCGAGTTTGAAGTAACCTTCCAGGTGCTCGACATGGATACATCCTACAATTTCCTCCTCGGCAGACCTTGGATCCATGCGGCAGGAGCTGTGCCTTCCACTCTTCACCAGATGGTGAAGTTCGAGTACGAAGACCGAGAGATCGTGGTCCATGGGGAAGACGAGCATGCTATCTATCGGGACCCATCCATCCCATATCTTGAACCGAGAGAAGGGAGCGAACATACGGTCTATCAAGCTTTCGAGATTGTACTGGCAGAGCAGCACGAAGAGGGAATACCCTGCCCCCAGCCTTTCTTGTCTAACGCCTCGGTTATGGTGGCCAAAGAGATGATCCGGCACGGATTTAGGCCAGGGAAGGGGCTTGGACGAACCCTTCAGGGAATAACAGAACCCATTACCTTGCCAGTCACCAAGAAACCTTTTGGACTAGGTTTCAAACCTACTCCAGCAGACGAAGAGTGGGAAAAGAAAAGGAAAAATGAGGGTTGGAAGTTACCTCGACCACTGCCGGATTTATATGCAACTTTCATCAGGCCAAGGTACGTTGAAGAAGAAGATGATGAGGTCTTCACAGCTGAGGAAATCGAGGAGATATGTGGGGCGATGAGAGAGATGCTCTACGAGGTCCACATGGTTCAACCAGGTGAAGGCACAAGCACTGCTGAGATGCTGTACATGGGGCCGAACGCCCAACTTCAAAACTGGGAGGCCACGCCATTCCCGACTAGACGGAAGTCCGGGTAGACCTGTCCTGCCACCTTTCCTGTGTCACAAGTTATCTCCAGGACATAACTTGAACGTTTTCTTCCTTTCAATTGTTGTTTTGAATTCCTAAGTTGTAAACAGTGTTGTCTTCCAACTTTCCAAAGAAAATAAAAAAAATCATCATTGCTTTCCCATTCTTTCTTTTGTTCTGATTTTTGTTATTTTTCCTTTTATCTTTCTTTTCAGTTATAATAATGCGGCTTTAAATATGACATGCTTGCGGACTTCACGCCCAGATCACAATGAGCTATTTAACTGCGAATTAATGAACCCAGAACCAGAATATGATGCGGAAGAAGCTTTTAGGGAGATAAACCGAGAGTTGGAATATTTCGAGAATAAACCTAAGCCAAATCTGAATGACACTGAACCGGTAAATTTAGGAACCCCGGAAGAAATCCGGGAGACCAAGATAAGCATTCACACGGACAAGAAAACGCGAGAGACGATAATTCAACTTCTTTTTGAATTTAAAGACGTGTTTGCTTGGTCGTATGATGACATGCCGGGACTAGGTGTTGATCTGGTGGTTCATAAATTACCGATTCATCCTGATTGTCCTCCAGTTCAACAAAAGCAACGAAAGTTCAAAACTGAGGTCAGTGACAAGATTAAAGAGGATATCACCAAACAACTGAAAACGGGAATGATTCGGGTAGTCAAATATACAACATGGTTGGCGAATGTGGTTCCAGTACCAAAAAAGGATGGGAAAACTCGGGTATGTGTAGATTACCGAGATCTGAACAGAGCAAGTCCTAAAGATAATTTCCCGCTGCCCAACATCCACATCCTCGTTGATAATTGCGCCAAACACGAGATACAATCTTTCGTAGATTGTTACGCTGGGTATCATCAGGTATTGATGGATGAAGAAGACGCCGAGAAAACTGCCTTCACCACGCCTTGGGGCACCTACTGTTACCGGGTCATGCCATTTGGTTTGAAGAATGCTGGGGCTACTTACATGAGGGCCATGACTGCCATTTTTCATGACATGATGCATCAGGAAATAGAGGTGTACGTGGACGACGTGATAGTCAAGTCCAGGACGCAGGATAATCACATCCAAGACTTGAGGAAATTCTTCGAGAGATTAAGGAAGTATGACTTGAAGCTGAACCCAGCCAAATGTGCTTTCGGAGTTCCGTCAGGCAAACTTTTGGGCTTCATCGTAAGCAGGAGAGGTATCGAGCTAGATCCAACTAAGATAAAATCCATCAGAGATTTGCCTCCCCCGAGAACAAAGAAAGACGTGATGAGTCTGTTGGGCAGGTTGAACAACATCAGTCGGTTTATTGCCCAGCTGACAAGCACGTGTGAGCTCATATTCAAGCTGTTAAGGAAAGATGTGGCGATTAAATGGACAACTGAATGTCAAGAAGCCTTTGATAAAGTCAAAGAATACCTTTCGAATCCCCCAGTCTTGGTCCCTCCAGAACCAGAGAGGCCACTTTTCTTGTATCTAACAGTCTTGGAGAACTCTTTCGGTTGCGTCCTCGGGCAACACGACATAACTAGAAAAAAGGAGCAAGCAATCTACTACTTGAGCAAGAAATTCACCGGCTACGAGGCCAAATACACTCTGCTGGAAAGGACATGCTGCGCTCTCACGTGGGTTGCTCAAAAGCTGAGACATTATCTCCAAGCCCACACTACGTTCCTCATAAGCAGGTTGGATCCTTTGAAGTATATATTTCAAAAACCAATGCCTACTGGGAGACTGGCTAAATGGCAAATCTTGCTTACGGAATTCGACATAGTCTATGTCACTCGCACGGCAATGAAAGCCCAGGCGCTAGCAGATCATTTGGCCGAAAATCCGGTCGATGAGGAATACCAGCCATTGGATACCTACTTTCCAGATGAAGAAGTAAACACCGTAGAAGTGGTCTCGGAGGAAGCTCATGTTTGGAAGATGTTCTTTGATGGAGCCGTGAACGCCAAGGGTGTAGGGATTGGGGCAATTTTGATCTCGCCTTCTGGTCAGCATTATCCCGCCACAGCTAGACTTCGTTTCTTTTGCACAAATAATACAGCTGAGTATGAAGCCTGCATCATGGGCATGCATATGGCAATCGATCAGGATGTCGAAGACTTACTGATTATGGGAGATTCTGACCTGATTATCCGGCAAGCCCAAGGCGAATGGGAAACTCGGGATGTCAAACTTATCCCTTACCGACAGCATGTGGAGGACCTCGGCAAGCGCTTTACATCAATAGAGTTCAGGTATATCCCGAGATGTCACAATGAACTGGCAGACGCACTCGCTACTCTGGCTTCAATGCTACCCTACCCAGGCAACGCCCACGTCGATCCTTTGGAAATCCAAATCAAGGAAAGACACGGTTACTGCAATGTAATCGAGGCGGGATCAAATACGCAGCCTTGGTACCACGACATCAAGAGGTTCCTGAAGACACAAGAATACCCCGAGCACGCTACTGGAGATCAAAAGAGGACCATTAGGCGACATGCAAGTGGTTTCTTTCTGAGCGGTGAATTGTTGTATAAGAGGACCCCGGACCTCAATCTTCTAAGATGTGTCGATATCGAGGAGGCAAGAAAGATCATGCACGAAGTACACGCAGGTGTGTGCGGACCTCACATGAACGGGTATGTCTTAGCAAAGAAAATCCTTCGAGCAGGTTATTACTGGATGACCATGGAAAAGGATTGCTTTAGCTTCATTCGGAAGTGTCATCAGTGTCAGGTGCACGATGATTTGATTCATGCACCTCCCACGGAGCTGCATCCCATGTCTGCACCTTGGCCATTTGTCGCCTGGGGCATGGACGTCATTGGACCAATCGAACCAAAGGTTTCGAATGGACACAGGTTTATACTGGTTGCCATCGATTACTTCACAAAATGGGTAGAAGCTGTCACTCTCAAGTCGGTCACTAAAAAAGCTGTAGTGGATTTTGTACACTCAAATCTTATCTGTCGTTTCGGTATTCCTGCGACTATCATTACAGATAACGCAGCAAATTTGAACAGTCACTTGATGGGAGATGTATGCGAGCAATTCAAGATAACGCATAGGAATTCTACTCCTTATCGGCCGAAAGCCAATGGTGCTGTGGAAGCGGCGAACAAAAACATCAAGAAAATTTTGAGGAAAACGATCCAAAGTTCCCGACAGTGGCATGAGCAGTTACCATTTGCATTGTTGGGGTATCGCACTACGGTACGCACATCAGTAGGAGCGACTCCTTATCTTTTGGTTTATGGGACCGAGGCTGTAATACCGGCAGAGGTAGAAATTCCTTCGCTTCGAACCATTGTCGAAGCAGAAATCGAAGACAGCGAGTGGGTCAAGACTCGGTTAGAGCAATTGATTTTGATTGATGAAAAACGAATGACCGCGGTTTGTCACGGACAGTTGTACCAACGAAGAATGGCCCGTGCTGACAACAAGAAAGTCCGACCCAGGAATTTCGAAATAGGTCAGCTGGTACTGAGGCGTATTCTGCCGCATCATGAGGAAGCAAAAGGGAAGTTTGCTCCAAATTGGAAAGGCCCATACATCATAAGGAAGATATTGCCGAGAGGAGCATTGTATTTAGGTGATATCGAAGGAAATGACCCCGACACAGCAGTAAATGCGGATGCAGTCAAGAGATACTACGTCTGAATTATACTCCAGTAGTCTTGACGCATTCGAAATGACGAAGGTTTTATTCCCCACTACTCCCCAAACACTACCCAATTCTCTCTACAAACCTTTGAGCCGCTTACAAAAAAAAATAAAAAAAAAATAAAACAAAAAATAAAACAAAACATTAATTGAGGCCTGGACTACGTTTGACTTGATTCCGAAAGGATACGTAGGCAGCCTCTCCCTGAGGTTCAGTCACACCAACAATAAAATCCCATTCACCCTGAAATTGAAACCGGAGCACGTCGAGCAGTTTAGAAGTTACTATCATCTACCTCTCTTTACCAAGCACAAGCCTTCAGATCAATTACCAAAGATAGTGGGAAACCAATAAGCGTCACAAATGGAGACCGGCACACTCTGAATTGAGAGAGATAAAATGAGAGAGTCTCGTCGGTGAAAACCTTCGGGCACCACGAGGCGACGGGAGTAGAGAAACCAAAATGAGAGAGCTTGTTTAGTAAAAACTCACAAAGAGTGCTATCAAGCGATGACAGGAAGAGAAATGAGAGAGGTCAGCTGGCGAAAACCCGCAAAGGGCGGTGTTGGCCGAAAGAGTGACCCCACCCAAGGAGGTTTCGGCAAAGTTCCACCAGGTTTGGAATCACAGATCCGTTCTGGTTGAGGGAAACACAAGCTCATGAAAAGTCAGGCGTCCAGTCCAAAGAGCATGTCATGTCATTTAAAGCCAGCATTATCTTCCTCAGATAAGTCTTTCTCCTCCCGAAGGGGGTACTCCTTTTCTGAAATTCGTTTTATCTTTTCTTTGTTTTTCTTCGAATCTCTTTTATGTTTAAGCCCAAGTCCTAGATGTACCGGAAAGGACAGGTGGCAGGTTTGGTTGCACGGAATTCCGTTTCATGAAGGAAAACGCCTCGTTTCATTGGTACGTTCGTCCAAGCCTGATGAATCATGATGTTTGATGGTGTTCAAAGTAAAGAGGAAAAAGAGAAATTTCCCCCAGCAAGTCCGCCTTCGGACGAATCCCCACAGAGTCTCCCTCTGTACAAATCCCCACAGAGTCTCTCCTTGTACAAATCCCCACAGAGTCTCTCTTTGTACAATCCCCCGCAAAGTCTCCCCCTTTGTACAATCCCCCACAAAGTCTCCCCAATATATATATAAAAAAAATCCCCGTTGGAATTTCCCCAGCACATCCCCAGCGAGTCCCTTTGTAAAAATTCCCCAACAAGCTTACCCCAACCAAGCCTAGAAAGCCCGCTTCGAAACAAATCCCCAGCATGCCCCATTGTACAAAAATCCACACAAAGAATCCACTTTGTAAATATTCCCCCATAGGGTTTCCTTTGTACAAATCCCCACAGAATACCTCCAATAAAATCCCCGTTGAGAACCTCCAAGAAAAACGGGACACTAAAAAAAAAGAGAAAAGAAAAAAAAGAGCCTTACGAGGCAAATCATCACAGAATCTGGAAATACAAGCCTGAGCGGTCTAAAGGGTTTCGGCATGTGAATCAAATCAATGGCGGGATTTCGCAACAGAAATGAAGACGCAACAAAGCAACCGGGAACGATCAAGGTCACCAAACCGACCGTTATTTCCGAACTAACAATTGTTCTTTGTCTGAAAAGTTGAAACAGGTGTAATCCAAGACAACCGTGCAAGAAGCAGGTGTCGCCCAAAGAATAAGGTACATGGGTACAAGAAATATTTTGGCAATAAGGAATTCACTCGAAAGATAAGTTTCCACGAAACTCCCTTTTATCTTCTACTAAAACAAGAAAATTCAAAAAAAAAGAGGTCGCTTAGTATTCTCGAACTTTGTCCCCAGCCAATCAGCATTAGGGTTTTAAAACCCTAAACCGAATTTTCCCTTTAGTCAGCATTAGGGTTTTAAACCCTAAACTGAACTTTTTCCATTCAGCCAGCATTAGGGTTTTAAACCCTAAACTGAGCTTTTTCATTTAGTCAGCATTAGGGTTTTAAACCCTAAACTGAACTCTTTCCATTCAGCCAGCATTAGGGTTTTAAACCCTAAACTGAGTTTTTTTTCATGCATGTCAGCATTAGGGTTTTAAACCCTAAACTGAACTCTTTCCTTTAGTTAGCATTAGGGTTTTAAACCCTGAACTGAACTTTTTCCTTTAATCAGCCTTAGGGTTTTTAAACCCTAAACTGAACTTTTTTCCTTTCAGCCAGCATTAGGGTTTTAAACCCTAGACTGAGCTTTTCCATGCAGTCAGCATTAGGGTTTTAAACCTTAAACTGACCTTTTTCCATGCAATCAGCATTAGGGTTTTAAACCCTAAACTGAATTTTCCCTTTAGTTAGCATTAGGGTTTTAAACCCTAAACTGAACTTTTTTCCTTTCAGCCAGCATTAGGGTTTTAAACCCTAGACTGAGCTTTTCCATGCAGTCAGCATTAGGGTTTTAAACCTTAAACTGACCTTTTTCCATGCAATCAGCATTAGGGTTTTAAACCCTAAACTGAATTTTCCCTTTAGTCAGCATTAGGGTTTTAAACCCTAAACTGAACTTTTTTCCTTTCAGCCAACATTAGGGTTTTAAACCCTAGACTGAGCTTTTCCATGCAGTCAGCATTAGGGTTTTAAACCCTAAACTGACCATTTTCCATGCAATCAGCATTAGGGTCTTAAACCCTAAACTGAATTTTTCCTTTAGTCAGCATTAGGGTTTTAAACCCTAAACTGAACTTTTTCCCTTCAGCCAGCATTAGGGTTTTAAACCCTAAACTGAGCTTTTCCATGCAATCAGTATTAGGGTTTTAAACCCTAAACTGAGCTTTTCCATGCGATCAGCATTAGTATTTTAAACCCTGAACTGAACTTTTTCCTTTAATTAGCCTTAGGGTTTTTAAACCCTAAACTGAACTTTTTTCCTTTCAGCCGGCATTAGGGTTTTAAACCCTAGACTGAGCTTTTCCATGCAGTCAGTATTAGGGTTTTAAACCCTAAACTGACCCTTTTCCATGCAATCAGCATTAGGGTTTTAAACCCTAAACTGAACTTTTTTCCCTTCAACCAGCATTAGGGTTTTAAACCCTAAACTGAGCTATTCCATGCAATCAACATTAGGGTTTTAAACCCTAAACTGAGCTTTTCCATGCGATCAGCATTAGGGTTTTAAACCCTGAACTGAATTTTTCCTTTTGTCAGCATTAGAGTTTTAAACCCTAAACTGAATTTTTTCCCTTTCAGCCAGCATTAGGGTTTTAAACCCTAAACTGAGCTTTTCCATGCAATCAGCATTAGGGTTTTAAACCCTAAACTGAATTTTTCCTTTAGTCAGCATTAGGGTTTTAAACCCTAAATTGAACTTTTTCCCATTCAGCCAGCATTAGGGTTTTAAACCCTGAACTGAGCTTTTCCATGCAATCATCATTAGGGTTTTAAACCCTAAACTGAATTTTTCCATGCATGTCAGCATTAGGGTTTTAAACCCTAAACTGAACTCTTTCCTTTAGTTAGCATTAGGGTTTTAAACCCTGAACTGAACTTTTTCCTTTAATCAGCCTTAGGGTTTTTAAACCCTAAACTGAACTTTTTTCCTTTCAGCCAGCATTAGGGTTTTAAACCCTAGACTGAGCTTTTCCATGCAGTCAGCATTAGGGTTTTAAACCTTAAACTGACCTTTTTCCATGCAATCAGCATTAGGGTTTTAAACCCTAAACTGAATTTTCCCTTTAGTTAGCATTAGGGTTTTAAACCCTAAACTGAACTTTTTCCTTTCAGCCAGCATTAGGGTTTTAAACCCTAGACTGAGCTTTTCCATGCAGTCAGCATTAGGGTTTTAAACCTTAAACTGACCTTTTTCCATGCAATCAGCATTAGGGTTTTAAACCCTAAACTGAATTTTCCCTTTAGTCAGCATTAGGGTTTTAAACCCTAAACTGAACTTTTTTCCTTTCAGCCAACATTAGGGTTTTAAACCCTAGACTGAGCTTTTCCATGCAGTCAGCATTAGGGTTTTAAACCCTAAACTGACCATTTTCCATGCAATCAGCATTAGGGTCTTAAACCCTAAACTGAATTTTTCCTTTAGTCAGCATTAGGGTTTTAAACCCTAAACTGAACTTTTTTCCCTTCAGCCAGCATTAGGGTTTTAAACCCTAAACTGAGCTTTTCCATGCAATCAGTATTAGGGTTTTAAACCCTAAACTGAGCTTTTCCATGCGATCAGCATTAGTATTTTAAACCCTGAACTGAACTTTTTCCTTTAATTAGCCTTAGGGTTTTTAAACCCTAAACTGAACTTTTTTCCTTTCAGCCGGCATTAGGGTTTTAAACCCTAGACTGAGCTTTTCCATGCAGTCAGTATTAGGGTTTTAAACCCTAAACTGACCCTTTTCCATGCAATCAGCATTAGGGTTTTAAACCCTAAACTGAACTTTTTTCCCTTCAACCAGCATTAGGGTTTTAAACCCTAAACTGAGCTATTCCATGCAATCAACATTAGGGTTTTAAACCCTAAACTGAGCTTTTCCATGCGATCAGCATTAGGGTTTTAAACCCTGAACTGAATTTTTCCTTTTGTCAGCATTAGAGTTTTAAACCCTAAACTGAATTTTTTCCCTTTCAGCCAGCATTAGGGTTTTAAACCCTAAACTGAGCTTTTCCATGCAATCAGCATTAGGGTTTTAAACCCTAAACTGAATTTTTCCTTTAGTCAGCATTAGGGTTTTAAACCCTAAATTGAACTTTTTTCCCTTCAGCCAGCATTAGGGTTTTAAACCCTAAACTGAGCTTTTCCATGCAGCCAGCATTAGGGTTTTAAACCCTAAACTGAGCTTTTCCATGCAATCAGCATTAGGGTTTTAAACCCTAAACTGAATTTTTCCGTTAGTCAGCATTAGGGTTTTAAACCCTAAACTGAACTTTTTTTCCTTTCAGCCAGCATTAGGGTTTTAAACCCTAAACTGAGCTTTTTCATGCAGACATCATTAGGGTTCTAAACCCTAAACTGAACTTTGTCCTTTAGTCAGCATTATGGTTTTAAACCCTAAACTGAACTTTTTTCCCTTTCAGCCAGCATTAGGGTTTTAAAACCCTAAACTGAGCTTTTCCATGCAATCAGCATTAGGGTTTTAAACCCTAAACTGAATTTTTCCATGCAATCAGTATTAGGGTTTTAAACCCTAAACTGAATTTTTCCTTTAGTCAGCATTAGGGTTTTAAACCCTAAACTGAACTTTTCCTTTAGTCAGCATTAGGTTTTTAAAACCCTAAACTGAACTTTTTTCCCTTTCAAGCCAGCATTAGGGTTTTAAACCCTAAACTAAGCTTTTCCATGCAGTCAGCATTAGGGTTTTTAAACCCTAAACTGAATTTTTCCTTTAGTCAGCATTAGGGTTTTAAACCCTAAACTGAACTTTTCCTTTAGTCAGCATTAGGGCCCCAACCCTAAACTGAACTTTTCCCCAGTTGGTTAGTATTAGAGTTTCAACTCTAGGAACTGAACTTTTCCCCAGCTATTCGGTATTAGGGCTCCAACCCTGAACTGAGCATTTTATCTTCCTTCATCAATTTTATGAACTTTCTGGCGAATAATTCACGAAATTTTCCTAGTGAAACTGGGGCAGAAAATTTCGCTCGTTTGTTTGTTTTCTCCCGCAGGTCTAACCTCGAGCCACACGGATCGAAATGACCCACGAGATGAGTCTCAACTCAGAATCTAAAAAAAGAAAAGGACAAAAAGAAGATGTCCCGAGATACCGGGGAAAATGGAAGGCGGATCATTCCATGATTTGATTAAGGTCCAGAACTCTGCCAGTCACGTCTCCCTGAGTATCCCAGAGGTTAAACAAGCACCTACAACTCGCAAGCATCAAGATTCGGATCGAAGTCTCCAAGCAAAATCAGCTAAGACCCATGATCAAGTCGCAAAAGAATCATAGATAGGAATCTTGTAACTAGCAGTTGACATGCATATAAGTGTTTAGTTCAGTTTCAATTTTTCTTTGGTTGTAATAAGGCGGTCAGTAAAATAGCGGTGACAACAGCAACAGCAGTATTGCAATCCCATGGTAGTCCCAGCTACCGAAACTTCCCGAACTACATTGACCTGATTCCTGTTTAGTCCAGGATATGTAGGAAATCTTTGAAGCAAGATTCGGTCAAATCTTTCAAAAACATGCTTCACACGGAGTAGTCCATAGGCAAAAATCGCTCATATCCGCTCACTTTATCTTTGCACAAAAACTCTTCGTGTTTCCGAATAAAGAGGGGCAACTGTGAGCACGTGATTTTTGTTTTACGCGACAATCGCTCCAAAAGAAATAAAATAATAATAACAATATGTCCTATTGTACAATTTTTGAATTTTACATGGCACTTTGTTAATTATTTATGATATTTTTGCCCATTT
The DNA here is from genome assembly GCF_000715075.1 of Nicotiana tabacum. Lineage (NCBI taxonomy): Eukaryota > Viridiplantae > Streptophyta > Magnoliopsida > Solanales > Solanaceae > Nicotiana > Nicotiana tabacum. The sequence continues at coordinate 21,841,694 of NC_134099.1, read as the reverse complement.
TTATCTTATTAAAACAAAATACAAAAATGATGTGTCATGCGTAATTGGAACCGTAATCCGGTTGTTAAATAAGAAAACCATAAATAGGCATCTTTGTCCGTGATTTTTTTGTTTTGTTTTGTTTGATTTTTACCTGTTTCAAATATTTTAATATGTGTGTGCAAATAATTGTATTAAGTGTCTATTTAATTTTAATTTGATTTACTTTGGTTTTTGTTTTTTAAATAAAGAAGAAAATAAAATAATAATAATAAAAAAAGAAATCTTTTCGGACTTGGGCCAATTTTAAACAAATTGGCCCAAACAAACTCAGCCCAAAACCCCTGTGCAACCCAGTCCAGTCCAGCTGACACCAAGGACGTCCAAACGACGTCGTAATGGTTGAGTCTGATCTGAGCCGTTGATCTCTGAATGATCAACGGCCAAGATCACTTCCTCCATAACCCACTGATGACCCCGACCCGTTTCCACCCGGACCGACCCAAACCCTCTAAAGATGAAACGACACCGTCCCCCATCAGCCAAGAGATCCTGATCCTTCATCGCACCCCATCCAACGGTTAGGAATCAACCCCTCACTAACTATATAAACCCATAACCTTACCCTGCCCCCCTATCCGAACCCCAGCCTTAGGTCACCTTCGTCCTCGCCCCCTTCCCCTCCAAAACCCTAGCCGCCCCTGTATTCTTCACCATGAAAGTCGGCGGCATGGACGCCGGTGACCCCACCCTTAACACCATAGAACCCCCTTGCCGTCCCGAACATGGATCTGTTAACCACTTAACTCGAATCCCTTCCCACCTTCTCGAATCTTCGTTTGAAGATTCGAGTCGGAACTTGACTTACACCGTTTAACCCCAGTTTCACACCAGACACTCCCCAGACCCCCTCGTGACCAAACCATGCTTGGTTTGGTCCGAATCTGACCAGGGAAGCATGAATCCCGGATCTAATTTTTGGAACCTTAGGGTTCCTCGTCACTGGTCCGTATCTTGTTCAAGACGAAGAGATTAAGGTCTAATGGACCTTAATCGAAGTGTTTCTCATCTGAGAAACACTTCGATTAAAGTCCGTTCAGCCTTAAGAAAGGTCTGTTCGAGTCCAAGTTAAGGCTTTTGATTTTTCGGGATTTAAGGTGAGTTTTGCTTTCTTTTCTTTATTCTGTTAGTCCATGTTTGTTCAAAAGGCTGTTCATGTTGTTGTGAAATTTGTGTTTCGAATTTTATCAACTTGTGTCCTGTCCACTTTGCCTAAACCTCGATGTCTTGAGTCCTTCTTCTATTTGTTCTGATAATGTGTATGTATGTATGTGTTGTGCAATTAGCTGATTTTCAAATTTGAACTGACTAACTGATTCCTCGAGTATAATTTTGCTTAGTCAGTACAATTCGAATCATGTGTCCTATACTGTTAAATGTTTGATTTTGGTTTCGATTGTATGTGTTATAACTAGTATAGTCGAGTCGACATATGTCGTCAATTAGTTTCAGTTGTCCGAACAATAACAAATCGACTTACTTCTGCTAAGCATTTGCTTGAATCAATTAGGAACTGAGTTTGTTTACTTATAGTTGTTAATTTGAATCAGAAATGCCAAAGGAATGTTTTGTTTAGTTACAGTTCTGAATTGGAGGGCATGTGCACTTGTGCACAACATGTGCATTTGTGCACCACAGGTGCATTTGTGCACAGCCTGGTTCCTGCATAAAGGGCTTTTTGATTTAAAAATAGTTTGACAGTATATGCTGTCAGATATATTCTGCTGCCCATTACCCTGCTTTAGTTTAAGAAGTATTAAACCTCATTTAAAAGAGTAAGTCTGCCAGGGAATGTGATGGGGGGGGGGGTTAATACTTAAATAGCTAAGTGGAAACTGAAAAGAGATAGCACATGGGAGGGGTGTGCTATTGGTCTAACAGGCTGTTAAAGGGCTGATGTTAAGGCTTATAAAAGGGCAGGACTTCCATCAGTAAAAGCAGAGGAGATAGATCTGAGAGGAGAGGGCTGGGGACATACATATTAACACATACAGACAGACAGAGAGAACTAAGAAGAAGGAGAGTTGAAGTTCTGAGAAAGAGATACACACATACAGAAAGAGGGATATACACATAAAAAACTGAGATTGAATATTGAGAGTTGAGTTCTGAAAAACAGAAAACTGGAAAAGTTTTCTTTTGATAACTCAAGTATAGTTTCAAAACTGAAGATTGACATTTGGATTTTGGAAAGAAAGGAGATAGGGAGAGGGATATACAGAAAGCAGAAACTGTTTTCTTCTTCCTGCTATTTTGTTCGATTCCCAGTTTGTTCAACCTGTTCAGTCAGTTCTGTTTTCTTTCAAGTGTCAGCTGAGTTTATCGGTTGGTTTGCATTGGTTGATTCTCTTGGAATTGGTTTGTCTGAATTCTGATTCTACTCCCCTGCTTGTTGCTGTCATTTTGCTGCCTCTTTCTTCGTCTATAATTGCATCTTGCATTGGAATTTGTCCTGCTGTTGTTCATCTGTTACTGCTGCTGTTTCGTTTACATTGCTGCTCAACTGACTCCCTTGCTTATTTCATTGTGAGCATCTCCTCAGGTACACATTTCGAATTTGTCTGATGTAACTGATGTCGAAATGAAAGATTGAATCGAAAGATCTGAAGGGATTATAATCATCTGTTGCTTCGCTTACAAATTTTATAACTATTGTCAAGCTGTGTAAATTTTAGTTTGTTAGTCTAGTAGAGAATACATTAGTAAGTTTGTACTTAATTAAAGTTTAGGTTGATCTGAAACTGCGGTATTTGATTCGTTTAGTAGCATACAGGACGTAAATACAACTAATGGAATGTGAAACTATTTAATACGATTGTTAAAATTAAACTCACTCTTTCAGCATGCTTTGAATAGATAGGGGCAAATGGCTGTTAAATCTAGCCAAATATAATACAGTTTTGAATCACCCAGTTTCTATTTCTTTAGGCAGTTTATAGGACTAGTTTTGAACATCATCGGTAACATCCTTTAATAAGGAATTCTATTAATCCTGTTTAAGTAAGTTAATTTAAATCCAACTTAAGGATGTTGTTCGGATTAAGTGTTGTATTTCGTTAGCTCATATGTGATTTCTTTGTCAAATTAAAGCATTCTTTCATGAAGTATAATGTTTACTCCACTTTGTAAATAATTAATCAGAAATTGATAAGAATCCGGATTAGGCCAAAGCATATAATTAAATTAGCGTGTACCTTTTTCTTCTTGTTTTAGAGGCAAACGCATTGAGAAATGTAGCCACTTCAGGATATCCTTTCTAAAATAGAGATGAGCCTCGCCAAATAAAAAAAAATTCAAAATCGCGGGGCCCTCAATAACTAGCCGTAATAAATATTTAGAATTCAGGACAGGCCGGTTAGTGAATTTCATGGCCTTCCCCAAAAATAATAACGCGTTAGACTCTTTAAGCGCGGTTTAATTAAATTACATTCTTAAACTCGGGTGCACATTGATGTGACCCGAATCCAGATCTCAACTGAGTCGAAATGTGTTAACAACTACGGGTGCATTGATTGTGACGTGGTTCGAGATGCATTTTCACGACGTTGCAATTCTATAAAAATAAAATGATAATAATAAAAGCGGTTTAAACTTAATAAAAGCACGTAAGTCATAACATATATTTAAATCAGATATCTAGCCATTATAACAATTTAAGCGACCGTGCTAGAACCACGGGATTCGAGGGTGCCTAACACCTTCCCTCGGGTCAACAGAATTCCTTACTTAGAATTTTTGGTTCGCAGACTTCATTTGGAAAAGTCGAGAATTTCCTCGATTTGGGATTCAAGATAAACCGGTGACTTGGGACATCAAAAGCCAAACCTTTCCCAAGTGGCGACTCTGAATTAAATAAATAATCTCATTTCGAATATTGTCACTTAAATTGGAAAAAACTCCCCTCGCGCATTTAACCCTTCGGGGCCGGGCGCGCAAAAGGGAGGTGTGACACTCACAAAATACTACAACAAATGAACATTTGTAAGGATGCCAAGACACATAGTGACAGAACTTGTTCCATATGTCCTCTGGTTAAGTAAACTAGGCTTCATTTTCCTCAAAGTACTAGTAGAACTACTAAACTGTTTGAGCTAGTTCATGGTGATGTATGAGGTCCCTACAAAGTGCCTACATATGATGGTCATAGTTTCTTTCTTACACTTGTAGATGATTGTAGTAGAATGGTCTGGTTTTTCTTGTTAAGGTTGAAGTGTGATGTCTCAGTTGTGCTGAAAGACTTTATGTCATTAATAAAGACACAGTTTGATAGTTCAATCAAGGTTTTCAGAAGTGATAATGGTACAAAGTTTTTTAACTCACATTTTATAGAGTTGTTCAGTAGTGCATGAATTCTAGTTCAAAGTTCATGTGTTCATACTCCACATCAAAATGGTGTTATTGAACGAAAGCACAAACAACTTCTTGAGGTAGCAAGAGTTATCAGGTTCCAAGGTTTTATTCCCTTAACTTTCTGGGGACTACATGTTCAGAATGCTGCTTATCTAATTAACAGGATTTCATCCACTGCTTTGACAGGAAAGTCACCATTTGAGGCATTCTATGAGAGGAGTCCTAATCTATACAACACCTAATGGTACTAGGGTGCTTATGTTATGTGACAAATATGGGTGTCAAAGGTGACAAATTTGGAGCAAGAGCAATCCCATCACTGCATATGGGATACTCTACCACTTTGAAAGGCTATAGGCTATATAACTTAGCCAATAAACTATTCATTGTCAGCAGGGATGTTCCATTTAGAGAAGACATAATTCCCTTAAGGTCCTCCTGCTATCAACTTAGACCTCCTGATCTTGTGGAGTGTTGGGATGGTTGTCATGATCTTTTTGTTCTTGACACCACTATTGATACAACTTCATTGGAGCCTTCATCTACAACTGAGCCAGTCTCAGTCTCTATCCCTTCCAGTCCTTCTATTCCTCATTCTATGAACTTTGGAGACTCTCCAGCTGATGCCTCTAAGAGTGATACAACTCTATCAGTCCCTATTGTTGGTATTGACTTTTCCAATCTTAGTGAGGCTCCTTATGATACTGTACCTGATGTTACTATTGATCTAAGTCCTTGTGAGCTTACAGGGAAGTCATGCATAACCTCTAAGCCTCCTAGTTGGCTTAGTGACTATTTTCATAAAGGGGTCCAAGCCTTTATCACATGCTGTAATGGGAACAACTTACCCTATCAGCATACAGGTCATATGCTTCAATTTCAAGCCTTTATTACAAGGTTATTTGCAACATCTCATTTGTGAGGGAACCTAATACTTATGAAGAAGCTCTTCAAGATCCATAATGGGTAGCAGCTATGCAGCAAGAACTGCAGGCCCTTCAAAACAATCACACCTAGCAGCTGGTTGATTTACCTCCTGACAAGAGGGCCAATGGTTGCAAATGGGTATTCAAAATCAAATATAATGCTAAAGGAGCGGTGGATAGATACAAGGCTCGATTGGTAGCCAATGGGTACATTCAGCAGGAGGGGTTGGATTACTAAGAGACTTTTTCACTTGTGGTTAAGATTGTCACTGTGAGGATTGTCTTATCCTTGGCTGCAATGCATGGTTGGAAGTTGCATCAAATGGCCGTATTCAATGCATTCCTCCAGGGTGATCTTGTGGAGGATGTTTACATGGTTCCACCTCCCTGTCTTTTAGGATAGGGGGAGTGTAAGAGAGTATGCAGGCTACAGAAGTCACTGTATGGCTTGAAACAAGCCTCTCGACAGTAGAATCTTAAGCTTATTGAAGCACTTCTCTCTTGAGGTTATGTTCAAAGTCATCATGACTATTCCCTCTTCACTCAAAGATCAGGTAATGAGCTAGCTCTTATACTGGTTTATGTGAATGACCTCCTCCTCACAGGTTCTTCCCCTTCTCTCATTCATGTAGCTAAGTTCATGCTTCATCAACATTTTAAGATCAAGGTTCTGGCGGAGATGAGATACTTTCTTGGCCTTGAAATTAGAAGGAGCACATATGGAATACTAGTATGTCAAACAAAGTTTGCACTTGACCTTATTGCAGACTTAAGATTGGCTAGTTCTACGCATGCTGACACACCAATGGAGGTTAATCAAAGGCTCACCAGTGCAGAATTTGATCACAGTTATAAGGCTGAAGGCAGTGCTAATGAGTTGTTGTCTGATCCCACTGCTATCAGAAACTGGTAGGGAAGCTACTTCATCTGACAATGACTCAACCAGACATAAGTTATACAGTGCAGAACCTGAGTCAATTTATGCATAGACCAAAGAGGTCACACATGGAAGGGGTTCTAAGGGTGGTGAAGTACCTGAAGAATGCACTTGGTTTGGGCATTTGTTATCTTCTAAGCTTTCCTCACAACTCACAATCCACTGTGATGCAGATTGGGCCACTTGACCCACGAAAAGAAGGTCAATTAGTGGTTTCATAGTCAAGATTGGAGATTCCTTAATTTTTTGGAACTCAAAGAAGCAAAGTTCATTGTCAGGAAGTTCAGCGAAGGCAGAATACAAAAGTATGGCCAATGCAATTCCTGAAATAATTTGGCTCATTGGACTGTATGAGGAATTGAAGGGGAAGCTAGAGTTTCCTATTAAACTATATTGTGATAGTAACGCAACACTTCATATTGCTGCTAATCCTATTTATCATGAACGAAACGAATCACATAGAAATTGACTATCACTTTATTAGAGAGAATATATAAGAAGGCCTTATACACATAGAACATGTGTCCCCAAACTTGCAGCTGGCATATATTCGTACTAAAGGTTTAGGAAAGGCGCAACATGAGCCAAATTATTTCAGGTAGTTAGAGTTAGTTGGTTTTACAATGTATATGCATGTGTATAAGCGGTTAATCAATACAACAATGAAAATATTCGTCATCTTCTCTCTTTTCCTCTCTAAGCTCCAATCTCTCTTAGCTCAATTTAGAAGCATCCATGGCTGATGTATAACAAATATCTATGATTTTTTCTAAACTATAGTACTCCATCCGTTTCAATCTATGTGAACTTGTTTGACTGGATACGGAGTTTAAGAAAAAATGAAGATTTTTGAAATTTGTGGTCCTAAACAAGTCAAAACGGGACCCAGAGTATTTGTGTGGTTATAAAAGCTTCTCATAAGGGTAAAATTGTAAGTTTAAGATAAATTATTTCCAAATTTAAAAAGGAATCATTTTTTTGGAACAGACCAAAATGAAAATAAGTTCACATAAATTAAAATGGAGGAAATATATTTAAAAAATCCTTTTTTTAAAATTTATTTTTGCGTCCAATTAAAGTGTATTATATAAAATGGGATGAAGGGAGGAGTACTATATAAGTATATAAAAAGAAAAAATAACAGGGGAATCCAAAAAGAAATGAAGAGATTAGGTACATGCCCACGCGCGTAAGTCTTTTCTGGGTCCGGAACCAAAATGTGGTTCTTTTGGACTCAAACTACACAAAAAGATAGTAAAACAAAAATTACATTTTTATATATAGAGCTATAATACCTGGCGCTATACACTAACAGTAACGTCACCGTTAATGTATAGCGCCAGGTATTGTGGCGCTATACTGTAAAATTTGACATGCCCAGGTATAGCGCCACAATACCTGGCGTTATACATAGATATTTTATATCCCCTCCGTCTTCCATGTCGATTCATCCTCCATTTTTTAAACCCCCATCTCTTCTTGGTCCCCCACCCCAGACCCCGTTTCTGCCATTTTAAAAAAAAAAGTTTTTTTGGGCCCCCCCGACACATAAAACTCGAAGAAAAAGGGTCCCACATTCGAGTAGAGCTTCGTGTTATTGTTGATTCACACTTTTGGAGTCAAAATTTCAATCTTTTTGCTTTGCCAAAATTCTAAATCGAGGTATTTCGATTTATTTTAAGTTGAAACATTTATAATAATGCATATTATTTGATTTGTATGTGTTCTATTTCGGTTTATGTTTTTTTCGAAACTAGCATGTTAAATTTATCCGGATTTAATGTTAGTGTTTTCTAAAAAAATATAAATTAGTAAAATAAATTTGTCTGTTAATATCCTGATTTATATATATGTGTTTTCATGTCGTTTTGTATTTTATTTGCAATTAAATTTATTTGTTGTTTATGGTTAGTTTAGATTATTTTTTAGCGTAGTAAAATTCAGACCTTTTTAGCGTAGTAAAAACGTAGACCCTTATAGCGTAGTAAAATTTAGAACCTTGTAGCGTAATAATGTGTAGTATTTTAGCTTAGAATTCCTTTTGTTTAAGTATCTTATACTGGTTGTTGAAAATGCAAACTTTGTACAATTAAGTTAATAATTGTATAAAAATCCATATATATATATATATATATATATATATATATATAAAAACACATTATATATATATATAATTTGTACAATTAAGTTATTATAAAATATGAATTTAAATTATAATAAAAACACATAATTATATATATATATATATATATATATATATATATATATATATATATATATATATATATATATATATAATTTGTACAATTAAGTTATTAAAAATATGAATTTAAATTATAATAAAAACACATAATTATATATATATATATATATATATATATATATATATATATATATATATATATATATATATATATATATATATATATATATATATATATAATTTGTACAATTAAGTTATTAAAAAATATGAATTTAAATTATAATAAAAACACATAATTATTAATGATAGTTTGATGTCACTGGTCCTCAAAATATCGAGCCTTGTACACATAAATATATATATATATATATATATATATATATATATATATATATATATATATACAATTAAATTAATAATTGTATTAACACACATAATTAGTAATTTGTACAATTAAGTTATTAAAAAATATGAATTTAAATTATAATAAAAACACATAATTATTAATGATAGTTTGGTGTCACTGGTCCTCAAAATATCGAGCCCTGAACCCATATATATATATATATATATATATATATATATATATATATATATATAATTTGTACAATTAAGTTATTAAAAAATATGAATTTAAATTATAATAAAAACACATAATTATTAATGATAGTTTGGTGTCACTGGTCCTCAAAATATCGAGTCCTGAACCCATATATATATATATATATATATATATATATATATATATATATATATATATATATATATATATATATATATATATATATATATATATAATTTGTACAATTAAGTTATTAAAAAATATGAATTTACAGTTGACGACATGGACGCGACTATACATCTCGGCTCCTGGACGTTGGATCTATTAGCCCTACAGCCCCAGCATAGATCCGAGTATATATGGGATGGAAAGTTGCTTACGCAGACTTTCCGGACTAGGAGAGTGGATCTATTGTGGGAGTGTTTGAGTCCTCCCCGCGTTCTACATCCCCGCGTGGTCCATTACCTAGAGGAGATGGAATTATATAGGATTATTAGGATTGGCCGGATACAGCTCAACTATGCTTTGATCACGGCCTTGATTGAGCGGTGGCGACCGGAGACGCACACTTTCCATTTGCCCATCAGCGAGGCCACCATCACACTCCAGGACATTGAGATTTTATATGGCCTGTTCGCTGATGGGTTGCCAGTTTTACTGCCTGCGGCCATGAGATATTATTCGCAGCAGGCATATTGGGATATACTGCACATGCTCACGGGTTTCATGCCGGAGGACGAGGCGGTAGCGTCTGGGTCTAGTCGTATACAGTTGGTCCCCATTAGAGACCACCTGGTGCAGATCCACCATACTATCACTGATGAGTCAGCGAAGGTGGATGTACAGCGATATACAAGGCTGATGTTGCTCCTTCTATTTGGGGGGGTCTTGTTCCCGAACACTTTGGGGAACCTAGTGAGCCTCCATTTTCTACATCATATTGCCCGGTTCGAGGATACATCTTTGTACAGCTAGGGTGGTGCTGTCATCTCATATCTGTACAGGCAGATGTGTCGGGCTTGTATCGGCACACAGAGAGACGTTGGTGGCTTTCTGCCGCTTTTACAGGTGACAACATATTCAAATAATATGTCTATTAGTTACAATTCTACCTAGTTATAGGTAATCTTATACTTTAAGTCAACTTTGTATGTTAGGTTTGGATCTGGGAGCGATTTCTGCAGTTTCAGCCACCTCTACTACAACTACCGGCTACTGTAGAAATTCCGCAACTCCCTCTAGCCTGTATGTGGGTTATGTGTCGTACTCTTGCATGAGAGTATGATGCCCATCATAATCTCCCCCTATGCGGGGATGTGTTGGATCTGTTGGAAGACGCACAGGTGAATATCTAACTAAACTTACTTGTTATAGATTAACTTAGTGTTGTGCATACTAACGGTTTGTGTTCTTATTTGATAGTTCATCTGGACGCCGTACATCGATGAGGTGATAGGTACCCTGCCAGCGTATTGCACGTTCGACCGACATATTTGGAGGGCTTCTGTCCCGCTCATATGCCTCGATATTGTCGAGCACCATGCCTCCGAGCGGGTATTTCGTCAGTTTGGCCTACCGCAACCTATACCGACTCCGCCTGCATGGCATGCTTTACATTATGAGAGGGATGATCGGTCCAGGGCGGACGACACATTTATGGCATGACTTAACGAGCAGTTGGGTACTTGGGACAGGCGAGGGGACTTGACCCCACCTCCGCAGCACTTTCCTATTCAACGTTATATGGCATGGTACTGCACTGTTTCCCGACTTTTTATCAGGAACCCAGTTCATCAGGCACACGGTCGGTACGTCCCATACACCGGGAGACACGAGACCCTGGTATGTTTTCTGTTATTATTAGTTATATAGCTATAATTTAGTGCCAAATATGTAGTTTATATTTTTTACTTTGTGCAGGCGATTGGATTGCATACTGTATATCATATGGGGCAGCAGATGCAGAGTTATGTCCACGATCCTGTGGCCATGCAGGAGTATAGTCGTCGATTCATGGATGTGGCTGCCCAGACACTGCAGCGAGCCCGATCGGATCAGCGTTTGGCACACGAGGCTGATTATATGGACCCAGTGCGTACCAGCGAGGTCGTGGTATCCCACGAGCTGGTGGTGCCGGATGACGTGGTCGTGGGCGGAGAGGAGGTGGTCCCCAGCAAGGGGGCGTTGAGGCTCCTGCTGATGATGTTGCTGCTGATATGGCAGGTGGCATGCATGAGACGGACATGCCGTCTTACAGCCTTGGAATTTATCGCACTCCAGTGCCATTGCAGGTGACCCCATCGGGTCAATTATTGATCACGGGCTCGGATATTCAAGGAGTGGATTGGGGTAGATACTTCCCAGGCCTGTCTACCACTGTTGAGGATCGACCGACCCGAGATTTTTATAGTGGGCACCGACTGAGTTATGGCTCCACATCACATGCGCAGGTATGAGTTTATTAGTATTGAATTTGAATTTGTTTTAACTGTAACTTATTTATTTTCTTTAACTTTATTAATTTCCTTTTTAAGGCTTCATGCGATGCAGCGACAGATGACTACATTCAGGATCTAGAGACGATGATGGTAAGACAATATAAATTGTTGTGAATTGTTATATAGTTTTCTATACTAAGTTTCATATTATTATGTAGCCTTCTACTGGAGCTGACAACACCACCGATACATGTCATCCTGCACCGCATCCGGCTATAAGGAGACCAAAGTCTGCAATAATTCTATTGCTTTCTTTTTCATGTTCCTGTTGTCTTAAACACATATTATGAAGAAACTGCAGTTGTTCTCTGTAACATTCCTGATAACATGGTTCATCAACCCATTCCTGAAAATCACAAATAGGTTCGCCGGGAACCTTGTAAAACTGGTTCATATAGTGCCAGCAGCGGCGTCCAACTTCACCACCGTCCCAACAATTTTGCATCAAGCATGCTTTTCCACAGTTGCACTTTGGTGGACGAAGAGGTTGAGCCATTTGTGTAATATTTGATTTTAGTAAAAAAACCTTACTTTTAATAAAATATTTGCTTTTAGTAAATTTTGAGCACACAACATAACTACAATGAGCCCGTTATTTATAGGCGAGACAACACACACATAACGTACTATCTAATGGCGCTATACTTTGCGTGTTAAATATCATGATGTTGACAAAACAACTTTATGTCAGCTGGTCAGCTTTTTCAGTTCGACAAGACAACGCACACATAACGGACTATCTAATGGCGCTATACTTTGCGTGTTAAATATCATGATGTTGACAAGACAACTTTATGTCAGCTGGTCAGCTTTTTCAGTTCGACAAGACAACACACACATAACGTACTATCTAATGGCGCTATACTTTGCGTATTAAATATCATGATGTTGACAAGACAACTTTATGTCAGCTGGTCAGCTTTTTCAGTTCGACAAGATAACACACACATAACGTACTATGTAATGGCGCTATATTTTGCGTGTTAAATATCATGATGTTGACAAGACAACTTTATGTCAGTTGGTCAACTTTTTCAGTTCGACAAGACAACGCACACATAACGAACTATCTAATGGTGTTATACTTTGCGTGTTAAATATCATGATGTTGACAAGATAACTTTATGTCAGCTGGTCAGCTTTTTCAGTTCGACAAGACAACACACACATAATAAATATACAGAAAATTTTATTATATTATTATTTAAATAGGTAAAATGGGAAAGTACAAATCATAGTTAACAAGCATAATTTTATTTCATAAATCTTGCAACTTAGACATAACAACTAATTATTACAACATCAACTCATGGGTAGTTAAGTACACTAGAAGAACATCCACCACGAGCTTGATTAGTTTTGCCACCCAAACCAGCTGAAGGACATTTATGACGGTCGTGTCCTGTTTGCGAGCATATACCACATTTGCGCGCATAAACGGTGTCACTAACATCCATTTGGTTCCGTATACGTGTTCTCTTCTGCACCTGTCTTTTATGCAAATAGGACTTGTTACACACCATTTTAAATTGTTCCGGAGGCCAATAGTGCTCAGCACCCACTGGCTGCAACTGACCACTATATGTGTTTAGGTACTTGGAAACACTATATTGTTGATCAACATAGTTGGTCTCCGCATAACCAACACGTTGAAAACACTTGATGGCATGTGAGCAAGGCATGTGGTAGATGGACTATTTCCCATAGGAGCATAACCTTACAGATTCATTTATAGTATGTACATTATTACCCCGATTATTATGGATAGCGGTGCGAACTTCAAAAACACCTCTTTCGTTATCATACTGCAAAAATGAATGCCAATGTGCTTGCCGTCTGTATTTCTCAAATCTCTTCATAGGCACTGGCATAAATTCAACACCCCTCTCCATCAATTCCGTTGCAGTTGCAGACCGTTCAACAAACCTCTTCGCTATCTGCTTGAACGACATCTGCATCATGGCTATGACGAGCAATCCTCTTGCCGACTTCAATAACCCGTTGAAGGACTCTGACACGTTTGTAGTAAGAATTCCCCATCGTCTACCACCATCCGCATGCAACGTCCACTTTTCAGGGTTATGTCGCATTAACCAACGATAGGCTGCCTCGTCTTCTTGCCTGATAGAATCCATATGCCTCCGTAATTTATGTTGTTGGTGGTCTGTTGCTGCCATCCACATCAAATCATGTAGATCCTTGTTGGGATGTGCCTTCTGGAAATTGGCCTTAAAGTGCCTCACACAGTAACGGTGGTATGCATAAGGTTCTTGCCATGCAGGCAAGTTCTCCACAGAACTTAATATACCACCGTGCCGATCAGATATTAGACAAATACCTGAACGCTATTTGACAACGTGCTCTTTCATGTGGTTCAAAAACAGCGTCCACGTCTCTGTGCTTTCATTGGCACAAACAGCAAAAGCTAGAGGAAATATCTGTCCATTAGCATCTACTGCCACAACTATCAATAGCTTGATATCGTACTTTCCATAGACATGAGTTCTGTCTATGGATATTACTGGCCGGCAATGCGAAAAACCATCAATTGCTGGCTTAAACGCCCAGAACACGTAATTGAATATGTATTTTGGTGTTCCCGGGCTCTGATCAAGCTTCCATTCAACAACTGTCCCGGGGTTAAAGTGTTGCAGTGCGGCCATGTACTTTGCAGAGATGCAAATGACTTATCCCAATTACCGTAGACAATTTCAAACGCTCATTTGCGCTCGAGAAATGCCTTTCTTTTCGTAATGGTATGGCCATATTCCTGGTGGACCGATGTATGCACTCTTTGATTGTATACCTTATGGTATTTACCCACTTTCCACATACCTGTCTTCTTCTTGGTCGCACGCAACATCCAATTACATGGCCAAAACCACCTGCGGCAAAAAACCTTGTATACCATCGGACTTGACTCTCATACCTGCATCTCACGACACTCTTTTACGTTGTGCATTTTACAAGCTCTGCTTAAGCGCATTTTATCAGGAAAAAGCATTCCCTTGGCAAGCACCGTTGGTCTAGACTCATCCTACATTGCTCTCCGGATTTCATCAAAATCCCTTGTTAGAGCTTCCACATCCGGCATGGTTGGCAAGTTATCAATGTAAGGAATCTCCCTTGAATGAAACGGCACTTCAGACTCATACACTCTTCGTCTAGGGGGTCTCTCTTCAAATCAGGTCTTTCCTCCTCATCACCATCCTCACGAAAAAAGGGTGTCTCGTCTACGAATTTATCGGCATTGTTATCGTAATCACTGTTCTGTTCCTCACTCTGTGCATCTGCCAGATCCCAATGTAATACGTCATTTTCGGTCAATTGAGTGAGTACGGGTGGTTCAACTTGCTCGTTTTCAGTGCACAACCAACAAAAATATAAACTACTGAATTAATAAATGATTTCCATATGGCTATATCACTTCACTTACAAGTCGTAATATGATGAAATTTCATGATGGACGTTTTCAATTAAGTGATGACTGCCGGATGGGCCACTTGTAAAATTCATATACGGCCGGTACCCCCTATTAAATATATGAGCGTCAATAAAAATTCAATACGCCAAAAATATACATAATTAACACAAATGAAAATTGAAGTTTACCACTCGTCTTGTGAATTATGGAAAGCAGTGTATAAATTATTTTCTCGCTGCTCATTCGCCGGCGGTGATAAGTTTAAATCAAGGAAAACACTTTCATCCGGAACCTGTCCGGCAAAAACTGCTCCAGAATAATCACCCGATGACTGGGGGTTATCTCTGCTACGCACAACCTCGTTTTTTGGAACGTCTTCGGCCTTCACGTACATCTCCAACATTGTGATTACAAGAAATTCCGGCATTCGTCCGGAGTCCTTAGAAAATCACTCAAAGTTTCATCATCGTCGATGTTAAACTCCGAGTAAAAAGCAACCCCTTACGGAGTGACGGAATACGGATATTTTCCGGTTACTTTAAGTATCACTGAACGTTTCCTCACACTCAGATTTTTGCATAACAACGATATCAATTTATCGTACTCTATTGTAAGTGGCAATTTAACATGACACTGAGCAGGTAAACTGTAGCCCACGGAGTTATTCTCCATCACAACCTCACCCCTCCCAATATAATGAAACTCTTATTCTACGCTCTTCAGACATAATGAAAAAATGCTGGAGAATTTAAGAACAATAAACGTTTCAACAAGAGGTAAAAATTTTTTTGAATGAATTTCTATACAATCCTACCTCTTTATATAGGAAATGGCTAGCCGAGATTTTTTTTTTATATATAGGTATAGCGCCCAAAAAGTTGGCACTATACGCTTTTGAATTATCGAAGTCACGAATTATTGGTGGGCCCAGGAAAAAGAAGTATAGCGTCACTATACTTGGCGCTATACATTAATGATGTATGTATAGCGCCAGGTATTGTGGCGCTATACCTGGGTGTGTCAGATTTTACAGTATAGTGCCACAATACCTGGCGCTATACATTAACGGTGCCGTTACTGTTAGTGTATAGCGCCAGGTATTTTGGCGCTATATATAAAAATGTAATTTTTTTTTACCACTTATTTGTGTAGTTTGAGTTCAAAAGAACCACAATTTGATTCCGGACTCGTCTTTTCTTATCATCTGTGTCAAACAGACAGAAGCAGAGTAGCAGAACCAATCGGTTCGCAGTTACATAAACATTGGCATATTATAACCGTACGTTCTACTACTTGATCCTTATCAGTTACAGCAACAAACATAATAGCCCCCTTCGTTTAAAGCTGCTTATTTGCTTTAACCACCACTTGATTTTGCCCTCAGTAATAATACATACTAAGTACTGAGTAGATAAGATTCTATGATGTTGTAAAAAAAAAAAAAAAATTTGGTGTATAAGGTATTTCGTGTTCACATGAGATTTGATAAAGAGTCGTACTTCAAGGAGTATGATGCAAATATTTTATCCTAATACAAGTATTAGTAGTTATTTCTACAACTCAAATTCGTGACCTATAATGCAAAGCTATGCTTGAAAGTTCTACAATATTGTAACAAGTATTTGGACTTCTTGGTGGTCGTTTGGTTCGAAAATAAGTTAAAAATGAATTAATAATATATGGATTAATAATATGAGAATTAGTTGCACATTTATTATTTTGAAAATAATAAATTTACAATTATACCCTTGAATAATTGGTCTGCATAGACTTTAAAAAAGAAGAAGACAAAGGTAGGTGTTTCCTTTTTGTACTTTATTCATGTATAGCTTACACATGGATTAACTATTCCATATTGGTGGTGGGATAAAATAATACATCAATTGGTATATAAAATTTATAATCCTAAATTTGAAATCACAAATAAATAATGTATTAATTCAATACAAATTCTTTTACCATAATTAATTACCTTATAGTACATCATATCAGATGACCCTTACGGTTTCTCATTGACATGCGTCTGAGTAAGTATATTGTACTTATACATCGTTTCAACAATTACAAACTTTGAATCCTGCTATTTGTTACCCTTTCAATAACTTTGAACAACTTATGCTCCGAGGCGGATCCAGAATTTAAACTTCATGGGTTCAACATTTAAATTATTTAGCATTGAACCTATTATATTTTTAAAGTTATGAGTTCATATCTATCATTTTTATAATTTTAATAAATTTTTATTTCGCGTCGAAAGTTATGAGTTTAATTGAACCCGCCGAGTATACACTATCTCCACCCTGTTATAATTTTTTATGCCGCTGATTATATATGAACAAAACTTTAAAAACTAGGTCAAAGGTTCAATATCAGCGCCGGAATGAACACCAATTGCAAATTCTTGGTCAGAGCCAGATTTACAATGTAACCTATGGGTTCATTTGCACCCAATAGTTTTTGCCTAAATTTTGTACACATATATTATGAAATTCGCTAAATATCTATAAATAATTGGCTATAAATTCAATTTTTATTGGATATTAACTTGAGATTGCTATAGAAACCCATAAAATTTAAATTTTAGATTAACATGTGTTCTTAGTGATCAATTTATAATCTCTTTTTAGTGTGATATCTTTAGTTTTTGCTCTTTTTGCTTGTAGCCACATGAAATTCGATGATACCATTTTACGGTACTAAATATATTAGCAGAGGCAATTATACATTAATAAAATAGAGATGAATATGAACACTTGATTAATGAATATGAAAGTGAGAAATATTTTGTAACGATCCGCTCGGTCGTTTCATGGGTCACAATCCGGTTCTTCCCATTTCTGCTTCCTTAAGTGTTGTTCAGCTGTATTTCATCATGTCGTGTCGGTTGTTCTGTGTTTGGATTGGTCATGGAGTGAAATGAGACACTTAGTCTCTACTTTGGAAGCTTTAGTTGGAAACTTGTAAGTAAACAATCTCGGAATTCGATTTTTATGATTCGGATAGCTTCATTAGGTGATTTGGGACTTAGAAGCGTGTTCGGAATGTAATTTGGAGTTCTGTGGTAGATTTAGGCTTGAATTGGCAAAATTGGAAATTTGGCATTTCGGTCGGCAGTGGAAATCTTGATATCGGGGTCGGAATGGAATTCCTGAAATTGGAGTAGGTCTGTTGTGTCATTTGTGACGTGTGTGCAAAATTTAAGGTAATTCGGATGAGGTTTGATAGGTTTTAGGATCGATTGCGGAATTCAAAAGTTTTGGAATCCTTAAGCTTGAATCCGAGGGTGATATGGTATTTCGATGTTGTTTTTAGTGTTCCGAGGGTTTGTATGGGTTGGAATGATGATATGTGACTTGTTCGATTTTTGGTTGAGGTCCCAGAGGCCTTGGGATAATTTCGGAAGGTAGTCGGAAAGTTTGGACTTGAATTGGAGCAGCTGAAGCTGTTGTGTTCTGTCATAACCACACCTGCAGATTGGGGACCGCAGGTGCGAGTCGCAGAAGTGGAAGCCTGAGCGCAGAAGCGACATGGTCGCAAGAGCGGGTAGTTAGACCGCATCTCCGAGCCGCAGGTGCGGTGCCTATGGACTTTAATAAAAATTGAAGATGCGGTTAAGATGACCGCATGTGCGATATTTTGCCCGCATGTGCGGAAATCGCTGGGCAGAAAGTATATAAGTTCCCTTTCGCGAAATTTAGCCCATTCCACTATTTTTGAAGTCGAGATTAGAGCTTTTGGGGTGGTTTTGAAAAGGAAATCAAGGGGATTCTTGTTGATGTAAGATTTTTGAACCTAATACTTCTATCTATAGTGGATTACAGTGGATTAAACATGGAAATTTATGAGATTAAGGGTGAAAAACTAGGAAGTTAGGGCTTGAAATTGGAGAGGTAAAATTAAGGATTTGAGGGACCATTTGAGGTCTGATTTTAATGTTCTTGGTATGTATGGACTCGTGGGAGAATAAGGATTCTATTGATGCGATTTTTATCGGATTCTGAGATGTGGGCCCGGGGGTCGGGTTTGACCAATTTCGGGATTTTGAGTTTTATTTGATGATTTTTGCATGAGCTTTATCCCTTTGCCTTGTATTGATGTTATGATTCAAATTTTGGAAAGATTCAGGACGATTTGAGGCCGAGTCGAGAGGCAAGGGCATTGCGGAGTAGATTTCCATCTGATTCGAGGTAAGTAATGATTGTAAATCTAGACGTGAGAGTATGAAACCCTGGAATTTCGTACTTTTTTGATAAATGAGGTGACACACATTCTAGGTGACGGGTGTGTGGGCTTGCACCCATAGGGATTGTGACTTGGTCCGTCCTATGACGACTTTTGAGTTGCATATTTTGATAAAACTTTATATTATATCCATGTATTTTAGAAATGAATTTGTTAACTTGGGCTGAATGCCACGTTTGGGCCTTGTGCTGAACTGTTT
Source organism: Nicotiana tabacum (assembly GCF_000715075.1). NCBI lineage: Eukaryota > Viridiplantae > Streptophyta > Magnoliopsida > Solanales > Solanaceae > Nicotiana > Nicotiana tabacum. The sequence goes on along the minus strand of NC_134099.1, from coordinate 21,822,314 downwards.
GGACCCTTAGGGGTATTTTACTACTTTTCTCATACTGTTTTGATTTGAAAGCATATCCTCAGTCATGATTTTACCTATTTATTGTTGATTCAGTTTCATTACTTTACTATCAAATATATGAAAACTTTTTGGGCTGAGTTCCCTGATTTTTTCTAAAAAGCCCGAGTGGCTGTGAGGTTAATGATTGAGAGAGAGGTTGAGGACTTGACGGTGAGGATTATATATATATATCTATGAATCGGGCTGCAAGCCGCAACAATATGTTGGATCGGGTTGCGCGCCACAGAGATATAGCGCTTGGGTTGTAGGAGCCCCTCTAGAGTCTGTACACCCCTAGTGACCGTAGTCGACTATATATTACGGATCGGGCTGTACGCCGCAGCGGTTATTCTTAGGAGATATCTATTGAGAGGGAGTGCTGAGTGTGAGTACTGATTGTCGAGATTTGAGTCACGCGTGCTGAGTGTAAGAACTGATTGACGAGAGTTGAGTCACGAGTGACTGAGAAGCTTGCCCGAGGGGCTATACTTATGAGTGATACTTTGCCCGATGGGCTTGTTTATGATATTTTCTATTTTCACTCTTCTTTTATACTGAGCTTCTATTGAAAAATGTAGAATAAATGCTTTAAAGGATTTTCATTGAAATGGAAGTTTTTACGAGATATTTGGTTATTGAACTATATATTTTGACTTTGATATTTGTGTTGGGATTTTTACAAAGTATGTATATGATTTTAAATTTCTCGTCACTGACTCAGCCTTTATTTACTTTGGTTACTTACTGAGTTGGCGTACTCACATTACCCCCTGCACTTTGTGTGCAGATTCAAGTGTCAGAGCCTCCGAGTGAAGCTGATCGTTGCCTTCAGAGTCTTATCCGGAGATTGCAAGGTAGTTGCACGGTGTTCGCAGCTCTGCCTTTCTCCTTCCTATTCTAATACTTTATATTTCAGACTTATTTTGTATTATGTTGACAGTGTTGAGTTGTATTTAGTGGATCATGACTAGTGACACCAGATTTGGGTTGTGTTGATGTATTTACGTACTTGTTTCCGCGTATTTTTATATAAATTAAATTGAGAGATTTGAGATTTATCTTCTTAGAAAATGAATTTATAAAAGAACTCGATGTTGTAAATGTTGAATTGGTTTTTCCTAGTACTGTGATAGTTGCCATCACGACCAGGGTGGTTTGGGGTTGTGACAAGTTGGTATTAGAGTCTAGGTTACATAGGTATCACGGGTCATGAGCCGATTTAGTAGAGTCTCACAGATTGGTACGGAGACGTCTATACTTATCCTCGGGAGGCTGCAAAACCTTTAGGAAAAACTTCACATTCTTGAAATTCCTGACGTGCGAATCTGTTGATTCTGGTACTAAACTTATATTATTCTATTCTCTCATAGATGGTGAGGAAATGTGCTACCGGTCAAGACGGACGACCACCAGTACCACTAGTTGAGGCCACTAGAGGCCGAGGTCGCGGTCAAGGCCATGGTAGGGGCAGGGATGTAGCATGCACAACAGCTATGGCAGCACCTACAAATTCTCCAGCCGCCCCAATTCATGATCAGATCCTAGTTGTGGATGCTCCAGCAGGACAAACTCAGGCACCGGTTGTGCCGATAAATATTCCAAGCCTTCAGAGGCCCTAGCCCAGATTCTATCAGTGTGCACAGGCCTGGCTCAGGCGGTTTCAGTTACTACGACTGCAGCTGCTTCTCAGGCCGGGGGAAGCACTCAGGCTCCCGCTGCTCGCACATCTGAGCAGGTTGTGCAGGGATTTCAGACACCTGGGGCACCTCCAGCCCAACCGGTTGCACCAGCCCAGGATTATGTGGTACCAGTTATGCCTGACAACGAGCAGCGTCGATTGGAGAGGTTTGTAGACTTCAGCCTCTGACCTTCAGTGGTGTAGAGGGTGAGGATGCCTAGGGTTTCTTAGACAAGTGTTAGAGGATGCTTCGGACTGTGGGTATTTTGGAGACCAGTGGGGTCTCGTTCACTATTTTACAGTTTTCAGGAGCTGCCTTTACTTGGCGGGAGGCTTATGAAAGGTGTAGGCCTATTGATGGAGCGCCCCTTACCTAGAAGCAGTTCTCCGCTCTCTTTTTGGAGAAATATGTGCCACAGTCTCGCAGAAAGAAGCTACTCAGGCAGTTTGAGCAGTTGCGTCAAGATGATATGACTATGATGCAGTATGAGATGAGATTTTCAGAGCTAGCTCGTCATGTTGTGTGGTTGGTTCCTACGGATAGGGATATGATCAGGAGGTTCGTGGATGGCCTCACGTATCAGCTTCAGATTCTTATGACTAAAGAGAGGGTGTTAGGTGCCACCTTTGAGCAGGTTGTGGATATTTCCTAAGAGATTGAGTCAGTTCATCTCCAGGAGAGAGATGAGAGAGAGGCCAAGAGGTCTCGAGGATCTGGTAGTTTTGGTAGCGCTCCTTCGAGATGCCAGTCTCAGCACGGCAGAGGTCGTCCATTCAGACATGCTTAGTTGGCTCGCCCAGTTCATCGTGGGGCATCATCGGGCCATGGTTCTCACAGTTCTCATCAGTTCCATTCATCACTTAGTGCCCTTCCAGCCCAGAGTTCGTCTCGTGCTCCATCAGTTCAGGGCTCTTCCGTACCAGGTTTTTCTGCCAGTCATCCTGGTGACAGGGGTTCCCTTCAGTCCCCGTCTCCAGCACCAGGAAGTTGTTATATGTGTGGAGAGTTTAGACATATGAGGAGGCAGTGTCCTCGTCTTCTTGGTGGTCCAGCTCAGCAGAGGAGTCAGCCTTCGACTTCAGCTCCAGTTACTTCACCATCTGCTCAGGCATCCAGGGGTGGGGGTCAGTCAACTAGGGTCGCCCCAGAAGGGGAGGTCGATCAGGTGGTGGTCAGTCTCATTTCTATGCACTCCTAGATAGACCAGATGCTATTGCTTTAGATGCCATGATTACAGGTATTGTCTTAGTTTGCCACAGAGATGCCTTTGAGTTATTTGATCTTGGTTCCACCTTTTCATATGTGTCATTATATTTTGCTCGTTATTTTTGATACGCCCTATGAGTCTTTTGTTTCATCTGTTCGTGTATCTTCTCTGATGGGTGATACTATTATTGTGGACAGTGTATATCGGTCGTATGTGGTGTCTATTAGGGGTATGGAGACCCGAGTGGACCTTTTGTTGCTTCGTATGATGGACTTTGATATGATATTAGGCATGGATTGGCTATCTCCATGTGTGCTATCTTGGACTGTCATGCTAAGACAGTGAAGTTGGCTATGCCGGGAGTACCACAAATTGAGTGACGAGGTTCGACAGATTTTTTCCCCAGTAGGGTGATTTCATTTCTGAAGGCCCAGCGGATGGTTGGGAAAGGTTGTCTCTCATACTTAGCTTTTGTAAGGGATGTTAGAGTAGAGACTCCTAGTATTGATTCTGTTTCGATAGTGAGGGATTTTCCTAATGTGTTTCCTGCAGACCTGACGGGCATGCCATCGAACAGGGATATTGACTTTGGTATTGATTTGGTGCGGGACACTCAGCTTATTTTTGCCATATCGTATGGCACCGGAGGAGTTGAAAGAGCAGCTTAAGGAACTCCTTGATAAGGGGTTTATTCGGCCTAGTGTGTCGCCTTGGGGTGCGCTTGTTCTATTTGTGAAGAAGAAGGATGGCACGATGAGGATGCGTATTGATTACAAGCACTTGAATAAAGTTACAATCAAGAACAAATATCTTTTGCCTCGCATTGATGATTTATTTGATGAGCTTCAAGGAGCGAGAGTGTTCTCCAAGATTGATTTCCGGTCAGGGTATCACCAGTTGAAGATCAGGGACTCAGATATTCTTAAGACAACTTTCAGGACCCGATATAGTCATTATGAGTTCCTGGTGATGTCTTTTGGGCTGACCAATGCCCCAGCAGCATTCATGCATTTGATGAACAACGTGTTTCAGCCTTATCTCGACTCGTTTGTCATAGTTTTCATTGATGATATTCTGGTGTATTCGCGTAGTCAGGAGGAGCACGCAGGGCATTTGAGAGTTTTATTGTAGAGATTGAGGGAGGAGAAGCTTTCTGCAAAGTTAACCAAGTGTGAGTTTTGGCTCAGTTCAGTGGCTTTCTTGGGGCACGTGGTGTCCAGTGAGGGTATTCAGGTTGATTTGAAGAAGATAAAAGTGGTTTAGAGTTGGACCGAGGACATAGAGATTCGCAGCTTTCTTGGTTTATCGGGTTATTACTGTCGATTCCTTCAGGAATATTTATCTATTGTATCACCCTTGGCCAAATTGACTCAAAAGGGTGCTCCATTTAGGTGGTCGAATGAGTGTGAGGCGAACTTTCAGAAGCTCAAGACTGCCTTGACCACAGCTCCAGTGTTAGTTTTACCATCAACTTCAACTTCATATATAGTGTATTATGATGCTTCCAGAGTTGGTATTGGGTATGTGTTGATGCGGGAGGGTAGAACTACTCTGTTCATGACCTAGAGTTGGTTGCCATTGTTCACACGCTGAAGATTTGGAGGCATCATCTTTATGGTGTGTCTTGTGAGGTGTTTGCTGATCATCGTGGCCTCCAACACTTGTTCATGTAGAAGGATCTCCATTTGAGGCAGCGGAGATGGTTGGTGCTGCTAAAGGACTATGATATCACTATCTTGTACCATCTCGGAAAGGCCAATTTAGTGGCTGATGCCTTGAGTAGGAAGACGGTGACTATAGGCAGTTTGGCATGTATTCCTGTTGGGGAGAGACCTCTTGTTGTTGATGTTAAGGCCTTGGCCAATCGGTTCATGAGGTTGGATATTTTGGAGCCCAGTCGGGTATTAGCTTGTGTGATTTCTCAGTCTTTCTTGTTTGATCGCATCAGAGAGTGCCAGTATGATGATCCTCATTTGCTTGTCCTCAAGGACAGAGTTCAGCACGACGATGCCAGAGATGTGACTATTGATGATGATGGGGGTATTGAGGATGCAGGGTCGGATATGTGCGCCCAATGTACATGGGCTTCAAGAGTTGATTCTGGATGAGGCCTATAGCTCGCGGTATTCCATCCATCCGGGTATCGCGAAGATGTATCAGGATCTGAGACAACACTATTGGTGGAGGAGAATGAAGAAGGATATTGTGGGATTTGTAGCTCGGTGTCTCAATTGTCAGAAGGTGAAATATGAGCATCAGAGACCGGGTGACTTGCTTCAGCGGTTAGATATTCCATAGTGGAAGTGGGAACGGATCACCATGGATTTCGTAGTTGGGCTCCCATGGACATTGAAGAAGTTCAATGCTATTTAGGTGATTGTGGATCGGCTGACCAAGTCCATGCACTTCATTCTTGTGTGTACTACCTTTTCTTCAGAGCGGTTAGCAGAGATTTATATTCGAGAGATTGTTCGCCTGCATGGGGTTCTAGTTTCCATCATTTCAGATAGGGGTACTTAGTTTACTTTACCGTTTTGGAGGGCCATGCAGCTAGAGTTGGGTACTGAGGTTGAGTTGAGCATAACTTTTCACCCTCAGATGGACGGGTAGTCCGAGTGCACTATTCAGATATTGGAGGACATGTTGCACACTTGTGTAATTGATTTTGGAGGATCATGGGATCAGTTTCTACCGCTCGCGGAGTATGCGTATAACAACAGCTATCATTCGAGTATCCAGATGGCTCCATATGATGTTTTATATGGTAGAAGGTGTAGATCTCCAGTTGGTTGGTTAGAGTCAGACGAGGCTAGGCTTTTGGGGACAGACTTAGTACAAGATGCTTTGGACAAGGTGAGAGTGATTCAGAAGCGGCTTCGTACAGCGCAATCGACACAGAAGAGTTATGATGACAGGAAGGCTCGTGATGTGTCTTACATGGTTAGGGAGAAGGTTCTACTGAAGGTTTCACCCATGAAGGGTTTTATGAGATTTGGGAAGATGGTTAAATTGAGTCCTTGGTTCATTGGGCCTTTTGAGGTGCTTCGAAGGATTGGAGAGGTGGGTTATGAGCTTTCTTTGCCACCCAACTTGTCGAGTGTGTATCCGGTATTTTATGTTTTTATGCTCCGGAAGTATATTGGCGATTCGTCTCATGTTTTGGATTTCAACACGGTTCAGTTAGACGGTGATTTGACTTATGATGTGGAGCCAGTTAGACGGTGATTTGACTTATGATGTAGAGTCAGTTAGACAAGAATGTCGGTGAAAGTTGAGATAAAAGAATATAGCTTCAGTAAAAGTTCAGTGGAGAGGTCGGTCCGTGGAGGAGGTTACCTGGGAGACCGATCGGGAGATGCGGAGCAGATATCCTCACCTATTTGAGGCTTCAGGTATGTTTCTTGACTCATTCGAGGACGACGTTTGTTTAAGAGGGGAGGATATAACGACCACGTCGGTCGTTTCATGAGTCACAATCTTGTTCTCCCCATTTTTAATTATTTATGTGTTTTTCAGTTGTATTTCATCATGTCGTGTCGGTTGTTCTATGTTTGGATTGGTCATGGAGTGAAATGAGACACTTAGTCTCTATTTTGGAAGCTTTAGTTGGAAAAGTCAACCGGAGGTTGACTTGTGAGTAAAAGATCTCGGAATTTAGTTTTATGGTTTGGATAGCTTTGTTAGGTGATTTGGGACTTAGAAGCGTGTTAGGAATGTAATTTAGAGGTCCATGGTAGATTTAGGCTTGAATTGGCAAAATTGAAAATTTGGCATTTTTCGGTCGGCAGTGGAAATCTTGATATCGTGGTCGGAATGGAATTCCTAAAATTGGAGTAGGCCCGTTGTGTCATTTGTGACGTGTTTGCAAAATTTCAGGTCATTCGGATGAGGTTTGATAAGTTTTTGGATCGATTGTGGAATTCAGAAGTTTTGAATTCCTTAGGCTTGAATCCGAGGGTGATTTGGTGTTTCGATGTTGTTTTGAGTGTTTCGAGGGCTGGTATGAGTTGGAATGATGATATGTGAGTCGTTCATATTTTTGGTTGAGGTCCCGGGGGCCTCGGGATGATTTCGGAAGGTTGTCGGAAAGTTTGGACTTGAATTGGAGCAGTTGAAGCTGTTGTGTTCTGTCATAACCGCACCGGTGGATTGGGGACCACAGGTGCGAGCCGCAAAAGAGGAAGCCTGAGAGCAGAAGCGACATGGTCGCAGGAGCGGGCAGTTAGACCGCATCTGCGAGCCACATGTGTAAGACCTGGGTCGCAGATGCGATGCCTGAGGACTTTAATGAAAACAGCAGATGCGGTTAAGATGACCGCAAGTGCGATATTTTGCCCACAGGTACGGAAATCGTTGGGCATAAAGTATATAAGTTCCCCTTTGCGAAATTTAGCCCATTACACCATTTTTGAAGTCGGGATTGAAGCTTTTGGAGGGTTTTAAAGAGGAAATCAAGGGGATTATTGTTAAGGTAAAAATTTTGAACCTAATACTTGTATCTATGGTGAAATTTAGTGGATTAAACATGGAAATTTATGATATTAAGGGTGAAAAATTGGGAAGTTGGGGCTTGAAATTGGAGAGGTAAAATTGGGGATTTGAGGGACCATTTGAGGTCCGATTTTGATGTTCTTGGTATGTATGGACTTGTGGGAGGATAAGGATTCTATTGATACAATTTTTATCGAATTCTGAGACGTGGGTCCGGGGGTCGGGTTTGACCAATTTTGGGATTTTTGAGTTTTATTTGATGATTTTCATGTGGGCTTTGTCTCTTTGGCTTGTATTGATGTTATGATTCTGATTTTGGATAAATTCGGGACGATTTGAGGCCGAGTCGAGAGGCAAGGGCATTGCGGAGTAGATTTTCATCCGGTTCGAGGTAAGTAATTATTGTAAATCTAGACCTAAGGATATGAAACCCCGGAATTTCGTACTGTTTTGGTAAATGAGGTGACACGCATGGTAGGTGACTGGCGTGTGGGCGTGCACCCATAGGTATTGTGAATTTGTCCATCCCGTGGAGACTGTAGCGTTGCATATTTTGATAAAACTTTATATGATATCTATGTGTTTTTAGAAATGAATCTGTTAACTTGGGCTGAATGCCATGTTTGGGGTTTGTGCCGAACTATTTGGACCCTTAGAGGTATTTTACTACTTTTCTCACACTGTTTTGATTTGAAAGTATATCCTCAGTCATGATTTTACCTGTTTATTATTGATTCAGTTTCATTACTCTACTTTTAAATATATGAAAACTGTTTGGGCTGAGTTCCCTAATTTTTTCTGAAATGCCCGAGTGGCTGTGAGGTTAATGACTGAGAGAGAGGTCGAGGACCTGACGGTGAGGATTATATATATCTATGGATCGGGCTGCACGTCGCAGAAATATGTTGGATCGGGCTGTGCGCCGCAGCGATATAGCGTTTGGGTTGTAGGAGCCCCTCTAGATTCTGTACACCCCCAGTGAGCGTAGTTGACTATATATTATGGATCGGGCCGCGCGCCGCAACGGTAATTATTATGAGATATCTATTGAGCGGGAGTGTTGAGTGTCAGTATTGATTGACGAGAGTTGAGTCATGAGTGCTGAGTTTGACTACTGATTGACGAGAGTTAAGTCACGAGTGACTGAGAAGCTTGCCGAGGGGCTATACTTATGAGTGATACTTTGCCCGATAAGTTGAAGCCCTATGAGAAGAACTACCCTGTTCATGACCTAGAGTTGGCTGCCATTGTTCACGCGTTGAAGATTTGGAGGCATTATCTTTATGGTGTGTCTTGTGAGGTGTGTACTGATCATCATAGCCTCCAACACTTGTCAAGCAGAAGGATCTCAATTTGAGGCAGCGGAGATGGTTGGAGCTGCTAAAGGACTATGATATCACTATCTTTTACCATCCAGAAAAGGCCAGTGTAGTGGCCGATGCCTTGAGTAAGAAGGCTGTAAGTATAGGCAGTTTGGCATGTATTCTTGTTGGGGAGAGACCTCTTGCAGTTGATGTTCAGGCCTTGGCCAATCGGTTCATGAGGTTGGATATTTCGGAGCCCAGTCGGGTATTAGCTTGTGTGATTTCTCGGTCTTCCTTGTTTGATCGCATCAGAGAGTACCAGTATGATGATCCTCATTTGCTTGTCCTCAAGGATAGAGTTCAGGATGACGATGCCAGAGATAGGACTATTGATGATGATGGGGTATTGAGGATGTAGGGCCGGATATGTGTGCCCAATGTAGATGGGCTTTGGGAGTTGATTCTGGACGAGGCCCATAGCTCGCGGTATTCCATCCATCCGGGTATCGCAAAAATGTATCAGGATCTGAGACAACACTATTGGTGGAGGAGAATGAAGAAGGATATTGTGGGATTTGTAGCTCAGTGTCTCAATTGTCAGTAGGTGAAATATAAGCATCAGATACCGGGTGACTTGCTTCAGCGGTTAGATATTCCATAGTAGAAGTGGGAACGGATCACCATGGATTTCGTAGTTGGGCTCCCATGGACTCTGAAAAAATTCGATGTTATTTGGGTGATTGTGGATCTGCTGACCAAGTCCGCGCACTTCATTATTGTGTGTACTACACTTTCTTCAGAGCGGTTAGCAGAGATTTATATCCGAGAGATTGTTCGCCTACATGGGGTTCCAGTTTCCATCATTTCAGATAGGGGTACTTAGTTTACTTCACAGTTTTGGAGGGCCATACAGCGAGAGTTGGGTACTCAAGTTGAGTTGAACACAACTTTTCTCCCTCTGATGGACAGGCAGTCCGAGAGCACTATTCAGATATTGGAGGACATGTTGCACGCTAGTGTAATTGATTTTGGAGGATCATGGGATCAGTTTCTATCGTTCGCGGAGTTTGTGTATAACAACAGCTATCATTCGAGTATCCAGATGGCTCTATATGATGTTTTGTATGGGAGAAGGTGTAGATCTCCAGTTGGTTGGTTTGAGTCGGACGAGGCTAGGCTATTGGGGACAGACTTAGTACAGGATGCTTTGGACAAGGTGAGAGTGATTCAAGAGCGGCTTCGTATAGCGCAATCTAGATAGAAGAGTTATGATGACAGAAAGGTTCGTGATGTGTCTTACATGGTTGGGGAGAAGGTTCTACTAAAGGTTTCACCCATGAAGGGTTTTATGAGATTTGGGAAGATGGTTAAATTGAGTCCTCGGTTCATTGGGCCTTTTGAGGTGCTTCAGAGGATTGGGGAGTTGGCTTATGAGCTTTCTTTGCCACCTAGCTTATCGAGTGTGTATCCGGTATTTCATGTTTTTATGCTCCGGAAGTATATTGGCGATCCATCTCATGTTTTGGATTTTAACACGATTCAGTTAGACGGTGATTTGACTTATGATGTGGAGCCAATAGCTATTTTGGAGCGTCAGTTTCGAAAGTGCAGTAGAGAGGTCGGCCGTGGAGGAGGATACCAGGGAGACCGATAGGGAGATGCGGAGCAGATATCCTCACCTATTTGGGGCTTCAGGTATGTTTCTTGACTCATTCGAGGATGTGGTTTGTTTAAGAGGGGAACGATGTAACGACCTCGTCGGTCGTTTCATGAGTCACAATCTCGTCCTCCCCATTTTTGCTTCTTTATGTGTTTTTCAGTTGTATTTCATCATGTCGTGTCGGTTGTTCTATGTTTGGATTGGTCATGGAGTGAAATGAGACACTTAGTCTCTACTTTGGAAGCTTTAGTTGGAAAAGTCAACCGGAGGTTGACTTGTGAGTAAAAGACCTCAGAATTTAGTTTTTATGGTTCGGATAGCTTTGTTAGGTAATTTGGGACTTAGAAGCGTATTGGGAATGTAATTTGGAGGTCCATGGTAGATTTAGGCTTGAATTGACGAAATTGAAAATTTGGCATTTTCCGGTCGGTAGTGGAAATCTTGATATCGGGGTCGGAATGGAATTCCTGAAATTGGAGTAGGCCCGTTGTGTCATTTGTGACGTGTTTGTAAAATTTCAGGTCATTCGGATAAGGTTTGATAAGTTTTTGGATCGATTGTGGAATTCGGAAGTTTTGAATTCCTTAGGCTTGAATCCGAAGGTAATTTGGTGTTTCGATGTTGTTTTGAGTGTTCCGAGAGTTGGTATGAGTTGGAATGATGATATATGACTCGTTCATATTTTTGGTTGAGGTCCTGGGGGCCTCGGGATGATTTCGGAAGGTTGTCGGAAAGTTTAGACTTGAATTAGAGCAGCTGAAGCTGTTGTGTTCTGTCATAACCGCACCTGCGGATTGGGGACCGCAGGTGCGAGCCGCAAAAGCGGAAGCCTGAGCGCAGAAGCAACATGGTCACAAGAGCGGGCAGTTAGACCGCATCTGCGAGCCGCAGGTGCAAGACCTGGGTCGCAGATGTGGTGCCTGAGGACTTTAATGAAAACCGTTGATGCTGTTAAGATGACCGCAGGTGCGATATTTTGCCCACAGGTGCGGAAATCGCTGGGCATAAAGTATATAAGTTCCCCTTCGCGATATTTAGCCCATTACACCATTTTTGAAGCCGGGATTGAATCTTTTGGAGGGTTTTGAAGAGGAAATCAAAGGGATTATTGTTAAGGTAAAAATTTTGAACCTAATACTTGTATCTATGGTGAATTTTAGTGGATTAAACATGGAAATTTATGATATTAAGGGTGAAAAATTGGGAATTAGGCCTTGAAATTGGAGAAGTAAAATTGGGGATTTGAGGGACCATTTGAGGTTCGATTTTGATGTTCTTGGTATGTATGGACTCGTGGGAGGATAAGGATTCTATTGATGTAATTTTTATCGAATTCTGAGACGTGGGTCCGGGTGTCAGGTTTGACCAATTTCGGGATTTTGAGTTTTATTTGATAATTTTCATATGGGCTTTGTCTCTTTGGCTTGTATTGATGTTATGATTCTGATTTTGGATAGATTCGGGATGATTTGAGGCCGAGTCGAGAGGCAATGGCATTACGGAGTAGATTTCCATCCGGTTCGAGGTAAGTAACGATTGTAAATCTAGACTTGAGGGTATGAAACCCCGGAATTTCGTAATATTTTGGTAAATGAGGTGACGTGCATTACAGGTGACGGGCTTGTGGGCGTGCACCCGTAGGGATTGTGACATGGTCCGTCCCGTGGAGACTGTAGAGTTGCATATTTTGATAAAACTTTATATGATATCCATGTGTTTTTAGAAATGAATTTGTTAACTTGGGCTGAATGCCATGTTTGGGGTCTTGTGCCGAACTATTTGGACCCTTACGGGTATTTCACTACTTTTCTCACACTGTTTTGATTTGAAAGCATATCTTTAGTCATGATTTTACATGTTTATTGTTGATTCAGTTTCATTACTCTGCTTTCAAATATATGAAAACTATTTGGGCTGAGTTCCCTGATTTTCACTGAAATGCCCGAGTGGCTGTGAGGTTAATGACTGAGAGAGAGGTCGAGGACCTGATGGTGAGGATTATATATATTTATGGATCGGGCTGCACTCTACAACGCTATTTATATATATGGATCGGGCTGCACGCTGCAGCGATATAGCGCTTGGGCTATAGGAGCCCCTCCGGAGTCTGTACACCTCCAGTGAGCGTAGTCGACTATATATTACAGATCGGGATACACACCGTAGCAGTTATTATTATGAGATATCTATTGAGCGGGAGTGCTGAGTGTGATTACTGATAGACGAGAGTTGAGTCACGAGTGCTGAGTGTGAGTATTAATTGACGAGAGTTGAGTCACGAGTGACTGAGAGGCTTGCCCGAGGGGCTATACTTATGAGTGATACTTTGCCCAATGGGCTTGTTTTTGAGATTTTCTATTTTCACTCTTCTTTTATACTGAGCCTCTATTGAAAAATATAGAATAAATGCTTTAAAGGATTTTCATTGAAACGCGAGTTTTTACGAGATATTTGGTTATTGAACTACGGATTTTGACTTTGATATTTCCGTTGGGATTTTTGACAAAGTATGTATATGATTTTAAATTTCTCGTCATTGCCCTCAGCCTTTATTTACTTTTGTTACTTACTGGGTTGACGTACTCACGTTACTCCCTGCACCTTGTGTGCCGATCCAGGTACTAGAGCCTCCAAATGAGAGCTGATCATTGCCTTCAGAGTCTTATCCGGAGATTGCAAGGTAGCGACACGGCGTTCGCAGCCCTGCCTTTCTCTTTCCTATTCTAGTATTTTATATTTCAGACTTAATTTGTATTAAGCAGACAGTGTTGAGTTGTACATAGTGGCTCATGACTAGCGATACTAGATTCAGGCTGTGTTGATGTATTTACGTACTTGTTTCCGCGTATTTTTATATAAATTAAATTGGGAGATTTGAGTTTATCTGATTAGAAAATGAATTTATAAATGAACTCGATGTTGTAAATGTTGAATCGACTTGCCTAGTACTGTTATAGGTGCCATCACGACCAGAGTGGTTTGAGGTCGTGACATGTTTGGACTCGTCAAAAGCTCGTCCAATTATAATGACATGGACATCTATTTTTTGAAATTAAGGAACTAAAATTACTACTTCAAGAATGAAAAGAAATGATTTTTCGCAAAAGTATAAATAGGTTAATTACTTGTAATAAGCTATCTTGTTTTTTAATCTTGAATCTGCCACCTTAGATTATGAAGATGTTTGGATTGGCTTATTTTAAGTGCTTATTGGCTTTTAAGCACTTTTCTAGTTTTTGTGGAATTTGACAATGATAAAAAATGTTTTCACCCTCCGGTCCACTTTAATTGATTTTTTTGATTGTTTTTCACACGTATTAAAGAATTCATCTTTTAGCATTAATTAACAATAAAAATGATCATATTAACCTTAATATATTCATTGAAAATATAACAAATACTTCTAGGCTCTTTACTCCAAGGGCAACTTTGAAAATAAAATAAAAAAGTTAATTCCTTTTTTATATGTGAAAAAATTAAATATTGTGTACAACAAGAAAAATGCTAAAAAATCAATTAAAGTGGATCGGATGGTGTACAAAAATAAGCCAAAAATCAAAAGTTGAGTATTACCAACTTATGAATTTTTTGCTTATAAACTATTTTTTAAAATCCAATCCGATCCAAACGCCTTCTATGTATGTATGTATGTATGTATGTGGACTGGTGTTTTCTAAGAGTTCTTTATGTGAGTTCTGGGACAAGGCCGAGAACAAGCTTAGAGCTGATAACTTTATAGTATTGTTATTATTATTTTTTAATAATAATTAAGAGATGTCATGACTTCTAATTATTATTACAGGTGTAACGCATCTTCTTGACTTTCACTTCTTCAAGTATGAAAAGAAATTTCTCTTATTCTCATTTATTTCCATGTTTCAAATAAAATACCTCACCTCAAGATGTTCAGGCCCACCCTACCCTGCCCTATACCATTGTCTGTCAAGAGCTTGAGAGCTCTGTTAATGACGAAAGAGATAAGAAACAGAAAGGACGGAGAGAAGGAAGAAGATTCTGGAATTTTTTTTATTTCACTAACTGACTTCTCAATACGTTGTACATGGTTTTATACTAAAATAATTGACTTCTTAATTATTGTTGCTAACTCTAACTAACTAACTAATTGTGACAGCTCATTTACACCTCAACATCCCTCAACACTCCCCCTCAAGCTAAGTGGTGTGAACAAGTTGAACACTCCTAGCTTGGATAACAGAAATTCATGTTGAGCTCGTCCAAGACCTTTAGTCAGAATGTCTTCCAGTTGCAACTTTGATTTCACATATGTTGTCTCTATCAATCCCTTTTGTATCTTTTCTCTAATGAAATGGCAATCGATTTCTATATGCTTTCTCCGTTCGTGATAAATTGGATTTGCTGCTATCTAAAAAGCTGCTTTACTATCGCAAAACAACTTCACAGGTAGCTGAATCTACAAGTCCAGTTCTCCAAACATCCCTACTAGCCAAACCACTTCTGCAATTGCTGTTCTCATGCTTCTGTACTCAGCTTCTGCTGAACTTCTTGATATAATACTCTATTTTTTTGACTTCCACGAGAGTAAGGAGTCTCTAATCTTGACAACAAAGCCACTGATTGATTTTCTTGCCATGGGAAAAGTAGCCCAATCATCATCACAAAAAACTGTTTGCTCATTAGATCTCTTAGAAGACAGTAGAATTTCTAGACCAGGTGCATTTTTGAGGTATTTGACCACTCTTAATGTTGCTTCCATGTGTGACTTCATGGGTGAGTGCATGAATTGTGTTAAGTTCTAGACTGCATAAGCTATGTCAGGCATAGTCATAGTAAGATATAGTAGCTTGCCCACCAGTTTTTGATAACTTGTAGCATCTTCCATTGCCTCATCTATCTCTGTATCACCATCTGCAAGGCCTTCGTCATATGCCACACTAGTAAATCTTTGATTGACTTCCAAGGGTGTGTTTGCATGCTTAGAGCCTGCCAAACCTAAGTCTAAGATTAGGTCTAGGGAAATATTTCTTTGACAAACAGAGATCCCATCTTTACTTCTAGCTATTTCAAGTCCAAGGAAATTCTCCATCTCCCCCAAGTCCTTGATCTTAAAATGGTGCTGAAGTAATGTCTTAGTGGCATGAATAAGATAAGAAGAAAAACCAGTGATCAAAAAATCATCCACATACATAAGAATGATCACAATATGACCATCAACTTTCTTAGTGAAAAGAGAGTAATCATAGTGACTCTGGGAGAATCCAGATGTCAAAAGGGCCTCAGATAATTTCAAATTCCATTGTCTGTATGCTTGCTTTAGTCCATATAGGGACTTTTGCAATTTGCATACCTTAGACAACTCACCCTGACTAGCAAAACCTGGAGGCTGCACCATGTAGACATCTTCCACCAAATCTCCTTGCAAAAATGCATTAAATACATCCATCTGGTGCAAGTGCCAACCATACATAGCTGCCACGGATAGAACAACTCTAATAGTGACCATTTTTACTACAGGATAGAAGGTCTCCTGGTAGTCCAACCCCTCCTGTTGTGTGTATCATTTTGGCCACCAAACGAGTCTTATATCTTTCTACCTCTCCCTTAGCATTATATTTCACCTTGTATACCCACTTACATCCTATGGCCCTCTTACCAGGAGGTAAGTCAATCAGAGACCAAGTATGATTATCAAATAATGCTTGAACCTCCTGTTTCATAGCTGCAACCCAGTTTTCATCTTGTAGAGCCTCTGAATAGGAATCTGGTTCCTTGATGACATAATAATTGCAAATGGAATCAAGATAAGAAGATGAAAGAGAGGTGTAAGACATGTAGTCAGACATAGGATAAATACAAGAAGCTGAAGTGTGAGTATTGGGTAGGGGACCATGTACAAAATCATTTAACCATTCATGAGGTCTAGAAATTCTACCTGTTCTCCTGGTCTGTGGAGGAGAAGCAGTATGAGAAGCATTAGGTAATGTATGATACAATTCAGAACCACTGGACTGTGTGTAATGTCCAGGTGATAGCTGTGATGGACTGGTTGTTTTAGGAGTATCTTGTACAGTAGGGGACGACTCTAGACTACACATGGGTGCTGAAGATGTTGGAGAAGGTGATTGGGCTGAAGGTGAACTATTTTGGACAAATGATGACTCAAAAGGTGAATCCATATGTGGCATAGATGCAGGATATGTAGGAGTCCTGTTGGCATTTAGTGTTTCAGTTGATTTGAATGGAAATACATCCTCCTTAAAAGCAACATCTCTACATATGAAGAGTACTTTGCATGAAAGTCTATATAACTTGTATCCCTTTTGTGTGCTAGAATATCCCATATGTACTGCTGCTTCAGATCTTGGATTAAATTTTTCTCCATTGGTCCCAGTGTTTGTTGCATAACACAAGCTGCTTATGACTCTCAAATGACTCAAGTTGGGTTTTTTGCAAAGAAAACTTCAAATGGTGAATTATTCCCTAATACTGGGGTTGGCAGCCTATTGATGATATACACAACATTAACAACACAAATACCCCAAAATTGTAAAGGCAGCCCTGCTTGAAATCTAAGTGCCCTGGCCACTTCAAGTATATGTCTGTGTTTTCGTTCGACTAATCCATTTTGTTGCGGAGTATGAACACAAGAACTCTGGTGTATGATACATGCATTACTGAACAAAGCTTTGTAGAAAGAATTTAAAAACTTAGTTCCATTATCACTCTAAAAACCTTTATTGATGCATTAAACTGAGTTTATACAAGCAACAGGAATTCCTTAAGAACAGTACTAACATCACTTTTCAGAAGTAATAGGAATACCTATACCATTCTACTACAATCATCCACCAAAGTAAGAAAGTATCTGCAACCATCAAAAGTAGGAACCCTATATGGACCCCAAACATCTGCATGTACCAAGTCAAAAGGCTTTGCAGCTCTACTATTGCTTATGGGAAAAGGAATCCTTGTTTGCTTAGCTAGAGGACATACAGTACAAGACTTAGTGTTATTCATGTTACTTCTAACTAGAGAGAGTTGTTTTAATATCCTTCCTGAGACATGCTCTAGTCTCCTATGCCACAACTCCTCCTCATCATGTACTGTTAGGAACAATGAAGGAAAAATAATGATGTCCTTTTATTCTTTGAGTGCCAGTGATACAGATCCTCTTCCATTCTACCAATCCCCTTCACCTTCCCATTGTGAAGGTCTTGCATTAGACAAAAATCAGGATAGAATGCCATGAGGCATCTCAACTCCATTGTCAACTTTGCTACTGATAACAAATTGAACTTGAATTCAGGGACACATAAAACATTATGTATGCTTCTTTGTAATAGTTCAGAACAACCTATGTGAGTAATGGGAACTCTACTACCATTAGGTAATAGTACCTTCTTATTCTCACGTTTAGTTACTGTAGATAACATATCACTATGTGATGACCCACCATGTCATCATGCCACATAGGTGCCATTTGGCATATATTAATGTCATGTGGAAGCTTACATAAGAAGAAGACTAGAATTTGTGAGAAGATTCTAGAGAGGTATGGACATTTCCTTAGGAAGAACTTAGATCCTTATGGATTTGCTAGGAAAGTCCTTGGAATCTTTTAGGCTTGTAGAGAATTCTAGAAAAAGTCCTTATCTTGTAAATATCAAGGACTTGTGTAATAATTACTCCCTCCGTTCCAATTTATGTGAACCTGTTTGACTGGGCACGAAGTTTAAGAAAAAAATGAAGACTTTTGGAATTTGTGGTCCTAAACAAGTCCAAATGGGGCCCAGAGTATTTGTGTGGTTATAAAAGCTTCTCATTAAGGGTAGAGTTGTAACTTTAAGCTAAATTGTTACCAAATTTAGAAAGGGTTCATTCTTTTTGGAACGGACCAAAATGGAAATAGGTTCACATAAACTGGAACAGAGGGAGTAATATTTACACACTAGCCCCTAGGAGACTAGTATATAAAGGGAGTCATTCATTTGTAATTCATCAAACAAACAATTCAAGTTCTCTTTAATACAAAGCTTCCTTTAACAATTCTCTTGTGTTCTTTCTTCCATTCTCTTAACGATCTTGAGTGTAGTAAGGCTGACTTGACATAGCAAGAATGTGATCAAGTTGTGCAAGATCGTGAGTGAGTTGTCAAGTGCCGCACGTGTACTTAGTTAACAACTAATGACGTGACAATGTGGAATCAGAGCGAAGGTTTCAACTAAGGGAATGACGAATGACGGAGAAATTAGCGTTGCCAACACCCAAGCCAACGTCATCCAGGATGCTGTTGGCAAGAGTGGCCGTAGCAAAAAGAGGAATGTCACCAACAAGAGCCAGGAGGTGCCACCTGAGGTTGGGTCAAACGAAGGGCTTACATACCAATAACCATATGCCACTGAGGCGAGCGAGGATGAAGTGGAGCTCTTTCCAAAGGACACCTCGCTTGGTAAAGAGTGGGTGATGAAGATGAATACGGGGATGGACGGCGTAGAAATATTTGGCCAACGCTTGGGGAAGGTGGAAGGAACCCTTAATGTTCTTGAGAGGCACACTCTTGAAGAGATTAAGAGTATCCGAAATTACTTGGAGGGATGTACACAGACTGAGATGGAACTAAGGCAAACCATCACTGCCTTAGAATGCAGACTCATGGAGGCTTTGAGTACTATCGATGCTATGAAGGCAAAGATAGAGTCACTCGAGGAGCATGTCAATGTTGGCGTGACCGAGGTAGCCAATAATGTTGTGGTGACGAGGGAGGCCAAGATTGAGGCTCCCAAACCCCCGGTGTTCAAAGGTGTTCATGATGCACAAGAAGTGGAAAACTTCCTTTGGCACTTGGAGAACTACTTCAGGCACGACAAAGTGAGGGACGATGAGGCCAAGATCAATATTGCGGTATTGTACCTCTTAGAGACTACCATGCTATGGTGGAGATGGAAGATGGCCGACTTGGATAAAAGTCTATGTACTATTAGCACATGGGATCAGTTCAAAGTGTAGTTCAAGCGACAGTTCTTTCCAAACAATGTCTTGTACGAGGAAAGGCGCAAGCTTAGGGAATTGAAGCAAACAGGGAGCATACGTAATTATGTCAAGGAGTTCACTACCCTTATGCTTCAAATCCCCAACCTTACCAATGATGACTTGTTGTTTCACTTCATGGACGGGTTGCAAAATTGGGCTAAGCAGGAGTTGCAACGCCGACAAGTCACTAATATAGACCAAGCCATAGTGGAGGCTGAATCATTGATGGATTTCAAGCATGACAAACACAACAAAGGCAATGGAAAGGAGTCAAAGGTTAACAATGTCAAAGGTGGGGGAGACCGTCGCAAAGTCAAGGAGATACAACAACAATACTCCAAGACTCAAGACTTCAAAAGTTGAGTGGTCGTCAGGGCTACGCCGAGAAGAAGGCGCAGGTCGAGAAGAAGGGATGCTATATATGAGGAGGGCCACATGGCTTTAGGAATTGTCCTGACGTCAAGAGCCTTAGTGCCATAGTACGTGAGCGAAAGGAGCAGCCACACGGAGAGAGTCCGAGAACCGCACAGTTGGGTATGATCGGATTATGTGGTGTTGTCACGAAGCAAACTATCCAACCTACCGAGAATGGCAATCAGTACGTGGATCTCACCATCAACAACAAGCTCGCTCGTGCAATGGTGGATAATGGAGCAGCTCATAAATTCGTGACTGAGGCTGCCGCAAAGAGACTGGAATTGAAGCTTGCTCCAACCAACTCTCGCGTCATGACCATGAATGCCGAGATATAGAATGCTCGTGGGGTAGCTAATGGAGTTGGTGTCAAATTGGGAACTTGGAAAGGTATGAAAAACTTTACCGTAATCGCTATGGATATCTTTGACATCATAATGGGGCAAGAGTTCTTTAGACATTGTCATACTTTAATCGACCCCTACCTCCAATGTCTCTTGGATATGGAGCGAGAAGGAGCTTGCATGGTACCTACAATGACTATGCCACATGGACAGAGCCAAGCACAACTCTCGGCTATGCAGGTTTTCAAGGGGATCAAGAAGGGGGAGCTGACGTTCGTGGCAACCATCACAAGTTTGGAGGAAAACAATAGTTTTTAAGAGACATTGTCGCCTTGCATAGAGAAGTTGCTTGAGGAAAACAAAGATGTCATGCCCGAGGAGTTGCCTAAGCACCTGCCACCTAGGAGAGAGGTGGATCACAAGATTGAGTTGGATCCAGGGGCTAAGCCACCCTCATTTGCCCCATATCTTATGGCACCTCCCGAGCTAAAGGAGCTCAGGAAACAATTGAAGGATCTGCTAGATGCTGGTCACATTCGCCCATCAAAGGCACCTTTTGGCGTATCGGTATTGTTCCAGAAGAAGAAGGATGGATCGTTGCATTTGTGCATAGAATACCGAGCACTTAATAAGGTCATCATGAAGAATACGTACCCGATCCCGCTCATTGCTGACTTGTTCGATAGATTTGGGAAAGCCAAGTACTTTACCAAGGTGGATCTTCGAAAAGGCTACTACCAGGTTCGCATTGCGGAAGGGGATGCGCCAAAGACAGCATGTGTGATGAGATATGGAGCCTTTGAGTGGTTGGTGATGCCATTCGGCTTAACCAATGCACCGGCCACAATTTGCACCCTTATGAACAAGATCTTCCATCCCTACCTTGATCAGTTCATGGTAGTCAACCTAGACGACATAGTCATCTATAGCAACACCTTGGAGGAGCACATGGAGCACTTAAGGAAGGTTTTCCAAGTCTTGCGAGAGAACGAGATATACATTAAGAGGGAGAAATGTGAGTCTGCACAATCAAAGGTGCACTTCTTGGGCCATGTCATTAGCAATGGAGAGCTACGCATGGACGAGGTTAAGGTACGTGCTATCCAGGAGTGGGAGGCACCTATAAAAGTAACTGAGTTGAGATCCTTCCTTGGCCTTGTTAACTACTATCATCGGTTCATCAGTGGATACTCAGCAAAGGCCGTACCATTGACTGAGTTGTTAAATAAGAACAAGCCATGGGTTTGGACGGAGCATTGCCAAAAGGCATTTGAATGCCTTAAGACAGCTGTAACAGAGGAGCTAGTCTTGGCATTACCTGACTTTGCCAAGACATTTGAGGTGCACACAGATACCTCAAACTTCGCCATTGGGGTGTCGTGATGCAGGATAAGCATCCCATAACATTTGAGAGCCGCAAGTTAAATGAGATGGAGCGGCGTTACACGGTACAAGAGAAGGAAATGACTTCCATTGTGCATTGCCTTCGTACATGGAGACATTATCTGCTCGGGTCGAGGTTCGTGGTCAAGACTGATAATGTGGCTACTAGATACTTTCAGACACAGAAGAAGCTTACACCAAAGCAGGCTAGGTTGCAGGATTTCTTGGCCAAGTTTGATTATGCGCAAGAGTATAAGCCGGGAAAAGGTAACGTTGTAGACGATGCCTTGAGCCGGAAAGTCGAGCTTGCTGCAATTACTTCAGCAAGATAGGACATTAGGGAGGCTATAAAAGAAGGCATGCAGCATGATCTAGCAACCAAACAACTTATCAAGTTAGCCAACAAAGGCAAGACGAGACGGTTTTGGATAGAAGATAGCCTACTACTTACCACAGGTCGGCGGGTCTACGTGCCTAAATTTTGAGGCATTAGACAACGGATCATAAGGGAGAGTCATGACACAATATGGGCTGGTCATCTAGGTCAGCGTCACACTAGGGCCCTGGTTAAGTCAGTCTACTATTGGCTACGCATGCGTGATGACATAGAGTGCTATGTGCAGACTTGTCTTGTCTGTCAACAGGACAAGGTTGAACAACAACAACTCGGAGGACTTTTGGAGCCACTACCAGTTGCAGAGCGTCAATGGGAGAGCATAACTATGGACTTTATTACTTGCCTACCGAAGTCCGATGGTTATGGTACTATTATGGTGGTCGTGGATAGATTTTCCAAATATGCCACTTTCATGCCCGCCTTAGGTTGCACAGCCAAGGAAGCCGCCAATCTGTACTTTAAGAACGTGGTGAAGTATTGGGGCTTACCAAGGCATATAATCAGTAATCGAGACCCCCGCTTTACTGGAAACTTTTGGAGAGAGTTGTTTGACATACTTGGTACGGAGCTGCACTTTTCTTCTAGTTTCCACCCATAGACGGATGTACAAACGGAACGAGTCAATACCTTACTAGAATGCTACTTGAGGCATTATGTAAGCGCGCATCAGAAAGATTGGGCAAAGCTCCTAGACATCGCCCAATTCTCTTATAACTTGCAGCGGAGTGAGTCCACTAGACGGACACCATTTGAGCTAGCCACAAGCCAAAAACCACAAACTCCACATTCATTACCAGCCGCATTCGATGGAAAGAGTTTGGGGGATTATCATATGGCCAAAAGATGGGAGGAGCAACTCGACACTACTAAGTCCTACTTGGATAAGGCAGCTAAGAAGATGAAGAAGTTTGCAGACCGTAAGCAGCATCCCACATACTATAGATTTGGGGACATGGTCATGGTGAAATTTAACCCAAGACAGTTCAAGGCACTACGGGACATGCATCAGAATCTGATTCGCAAGTATTAGGGGCTATTTAAGATTGTCGCCAAGGTAGGCAAGATCTCATACAAGCTTGACATGCCATCGTATCTCAAGATCTGCCCTGTCTTCCATGCTAGAATGCTTAAGCCATATCATGAAGATAAGGATGATCCGAGTAGGGCCCAATCAAGTCGGGCGCCAATGACTATCACCGCCTCGCATGATCGGGAGATTGAGGCTATCATAGATTACTAGGCTAGGCGAAAACAAGGACAAAAAGCCACCACTATGTTCCTCGTCCATTGGATAGGGCAATCACTGGAGGAGGCCACGTGGGAACGATATGAAGACTTGTGGCAATTCAAAGATAAGATCCGAGAGTTTATGCAGCAACATTGCGCTGCGGTCGTCACAATATTAGGTGGGGGAGAATGTGATGACCCGCCATGTCATCATGCCACATAGGCACCATTTGGCATATATTAATGTCATGTGGAAGCTTACATAAGAAGAAGGATAGCATTTGTGAGAAGATTCTAGAGAGGTATGGACATTTTCTTAGGAAGAACCTAGATCCTTATGGATTTGCTAGGAAAGTCCTTGGAATCTTCTAGGATTGTAGAGAATTCTAGAAAAAGCCTTTATCTTGTAAATATCAAGGACTTGTGTAATAATTAATATTTACACACTAGCCCCTAGGAGACTAGTATATAAAGGGGGTCATTCATTTGTAATTCATCAAGCAAACAATTCAAGTTCTCTCTAATACAAAGCTTCCTTTAACAATTCTCTTGTGTTCTTTCTTCCATTCTCTTAGCGATCTTGAGTGTAGTAAGGCTGACTTGACATAGCAAGAACGTGAGCAAGTTGTGCAAGATCGTGAGCAAGTTGTCAAGTGCCGCATTTGTACTTAGTTAACAACTAAGGACGTGACAACGTGGTATCAGAGCGAAGGTTTCAACTAAGGGAATGGCGAACGACGGAGAAATTAATGTTAGGAGTAGAGGGAGTAACAATACGTGTTGTTTTAGTTGCTGCTTCTGTCTCAGTATTGTCACCTTTGTTCAACATCTTCAAGATTTGATTATATTGTTCCTGTGTGAATACCATGGGTGCTGGAATTGCATTCATACTTGTTGCTCCTTGACCTGCAACAACATTATTCATTATTCCTTGACCCGGATCAAAACCTTGATTCCCATCACTAATGAGGTTTGAATCACGATGTTCTCCACCAGGAAAGCATCTATGTCTATTGGTGTTATATCCTTGATTGTAAACTCCACAACTGTAATTCCCAAGATAATACTGGCTAGGGATCACATTAGTGTTTTGGTCCAGTTGTCTACCAAATGACACCAGATTGTTCGCAGATGGCCCATTCTTCCTTTATAGTTTGGGGGGTAACCAACCAAGTGGTAACAATTCTCCTTGGTATGACCTTTTAGTTTGCAATGTTCACAAAATAAATTGAAGTTTCTTTTTTGTTTTTGTTGTCCACCTTTTGCACTCCATAATATTGTAATGTCATTCCCTTCACTATGGAGTTAACTCCAGATGTTGGTGTCAATTGACTCTCACTTTCAATGATCATTGCATATGCTTGATTCAAGGTTGGTTCTGTTGTTTTCATGAGAATTTGACGCCTCGACTGGTCATGTGAGTAGTTTAATCCAATGAGAAACTGAAGCAACCGTTGTTGTAAAAAATGCTCTACATTTTCCTTGGATTTTAGGCAACCACAGTTTGGGGAAGGTACCATTGCGTCATATTCTACCCATAACTCTTTCAGCCTTGTGAAATACATAGAAACAGAGTCTGTTCCTTGAGAAATTGTTGCAATTTCTTGATGTAATTGAAATATACGTACTCTATTTACCTTGTCTAAACGCTCCCTCAGATCTTCCCATACATGATGCGCATCGGATGCATAAACAATTCTACTGAATAGATGCGGCGCAACTGTGTTCATTATCCATGAACGGACAATCATATTGCATGTTTCCTAGTGCTCATGAAATTCAACATCAAATAATTCCTTTCTACAAGTTCCGGTAACAAAACCTAATTTCCGTTTGGCTTGAAGTGCTATATGCATCGACCGTCGCCATAGTCCATAGTTCTCAGATCCTTTGAGCTGGATCAGAATCAGAATTGAACCCGGAATGTCTGATGGATGCACAAAAAGCGGATGCGTGTGATCGATTTTAGATTTAATTCCTGTAGCCACGACTCCCGTTCCATCTTCATTCGCCATTTTAGCTGAATTGGGCAGAAATTACAAAACCCTAGCTTTGCGAATTGGGAGTTTGGAACGATTTCTTCACGATTCTATAAGAAATTGGAAATGCAATATGCTTCGAGAATTAGGTGAGTTGTGAGTAAAATCCCGACCGATTCTCGCTGCTCTGATACAATGTCAAGAGCTTGAGAGCTCTATTAATGGTGGAAGAGATGAGAAACAGAAAGGACGGAAGAGAAGGAAGAAGATTCTGGAATTTTTTTTATTTCACTAACTGACTTCTCAATACACTGTACATGGTTTTATACTAAAATAATTGACTTCTTAATTACTGTTGCTAACTCTAACTGACTAACTAATTGTGACAGCTCATTTACACCTCAACATTGTCATCCCTAGCTATCTCGAGTACCCTCTCCAACCCTCCTAAATCTGCCTCTAATTTGATACTCAAAATCCATGAAAGGTTGTCTCTACATCCAAAAAGAGGGAGCAAGGGCGGCCAGAGGGTAAAGCCACTAAAGCGGTGGCTTTAGGCCCCGGAATTTTGGGGGCCTCAATTTTTGTTTCCCAATTCTTATTTGATGCCCGATATTTAATTTAGGATATTGATTAATTCAAATTCGTACTGTGTAAAATCCATTAAAGTGGGAACTGTTCCTTGTAAGGGATTTTTTTCGTTCCAAATACTGAAACATAATAATTTCGATTAAAGAAGGAGATAGGCTATCCATCCCACCACAACTCTTCTCGTGAGGCCCCAAATCTTTTGAAGAAAAGATTAAGTATTTCAAAGTAGAAAAGTAAAATATTTTATATAAAAAAAAGAATTACATTAATCATTAGAAAATATGTAATACACTTTTAAACTCTATTTTTCCTTATATTTTCATCATTGCAATAAGTATATTGAAACATCAAAAAAGTCTTTTAATACAAAGTTATCAACTTCTTGAATCATATTATATTACTTAAGATCATACCGCACATGAGATATTAAATGATTTATACAAAAATATTTAAGTAATTTTATTCTCAAAAACTAGAAAAATCTACTTCAACTAAAAATATATAGTATAATTTTTTAAGGGACTCACATTAAAATTTGACTTTAGGCCACTAAACTTATTGAGTCGTACACGAGAGAGAGTCCTCAAAACATATTAAATTATCTGTAAGAAGGGAATCCAAAATAAATTCTATCTCAGAAACTAACCCCAAAACAAAAGAAAAAGGACCGTTTTCCAAGAAATCAGAAGAAGAAGCGTAAACAATGGCAATTTAATCATGCATACAGTGTCAGACTGGTTGAGTGAGCATTACATCAGCTGCGTCAGAATATGTGAAATACGAACTCTCAAATGGCCGCAGTAACTGATTCTAGGGTGAAATGTTGTCCTTTGTTTCCATTGGAGAGAACAAATATAATAATTTCAAGTTTAATTTCCTATCTTCTTTCATCTCTGCCATGCACAGAAACCTCTGTTGTCTTCTCTTCTGCCAATCTGCGCTTGGATTTTCCATATCTCTATTTCAAGAATCATTCAGGTGCCCAACTGTATTATGCAAATGCTTATTTTTCTTACAAGAAATTTAAGTACAATGTGATAAAACATAGTTACACTACTGGTGTAATTTTACTTATTACATTACCTTAGTAAACATATTTATCAAGTTATCAATTACTACGTAATACTTATTTTAAGAATTTATCTGTCATTATCTTATTAGTGATTTGATTATATAAATATATGTGCATGGACCTTAAACTCTACTTAGACTACCCTCAAGTCTAATTGAGGTTTCAAAAATCTAGTTCTAAATTTTCAAGCATATGACAAAGAATAGTGATATGCCTCGATTTCCCAATGAAAATACAAGGATATCGACCTGTTGGGAATGTTTTTATTTTCTTAGCTCCACCATCCATCTTGGATTTTACCCATAGTTAGGTGATAAAAGAGTAAGCAAAATACAAATGTTATGTTATAATTGATTTGGTGTAAACACGGCGCGTGACGCGTGTGAGTAATTGTTTACCAATAATAACAGTCAACCTATGTATTTCTACAATCATGATTATGTGAAGAACTCACTCCCTTAAAGCATAAATCAAGAAACCATGTTATATTAGCTACAACACGTTCTAGTTATTACTAAGACACACAATTCTGTAGCTTCCTGTACTGCATTTCCAAGCAGAAGGCCCAAATTCTTGGCCTTTAAAAGCCCAACAGAGGCCTGCAAAGGTTGATACTACTTCAAAAGTAAAAATTGCACGGTATAGCTAGTTTCGGACTGGTTATTCAAAAATAGCCAGCGTTTACCAAATCAATAAAAAATAGCCACTATTTTGCTGCAACAGAGACCGGTCCAGCATAATATACTGGAGTTCGGTTCATCTGTGTATGAACTCCAGCATATTATATTGGACCGGTATACTTTGCTGGTTCCAGTATAATATACTGGAGACTGGAGCACCGGTGCTCCAAACTCCAGTATATTATGCTGGACCGATATACTTGCTGGAACTCCAGTATATTATGCTGGAGTTCTAGTGTACTTATGCTGGAACTCCATCATATTATGCTGGAGTTCCAGCATACTTATCATGGAATACCAGTATAATATGCTGGAGTTCAAGTATACTTATGCTGGAACTCCAGCATAATATATTGGCGTATTTTCCGGGTTTTGATCAGTGTTTTCGCTCAAATTTATCTTTACATAAAAAAGTGGCTAAATTTCAATTACTTTTGAAACTGGACTATTTTTGAACGACCAGTTGTAAATCTGGCTATTTTTGAATTTCTTCCACTTCAAAACGCAAACGAACCACAACAACATCAACCCAGTAAAATTTTACAAGTGAGGTATGGGAAAGGCAGAGTGTACGCAGGTCTTGCCCCTATCCCGGAGGAATAGAGAGATTGTTTCCGAAAGACTCTCGGTTCAAGAAGACGAAAAGAGACAGTAGATTCGTCACAACAACAAAACGCAGATGAACAATAAGTAACACTTAAATGTGATACAAGAAAATATAACTATATTTAAGTGAAAAACCCTTGACAACACTTGGTCAAAATATCTTACGTCTGTTAACTACTATTTCTACCAAAAATATTCCAGCAAAATGTCACTCCTCGAACAATCCAAAACATTGCAGTTCATGCTGATTTCTACAGCATGCAGATAGGTAGTTATAACAGAGCATAGATCTGTAGATGGGATTCTGAGAAATAACTCTTATCCCAATCAATTGTTTAACAGTAGTAAGGTAGTGTTTTTAAGAATTTTTAAAGTGTTCCAAAAAAAAAAAATCTAGAATATTTTGGAAAATATAAAACAAACATCCAAAAACATATTTTTGCAAACTTCTCCCCCAAAAATTTCTTAAAATATTTTTAAGACTATTTATTATGTTTGGTTGTTTACCGTCTAAGATACAGTAAAAACCTTACACTATATATGAGATACTCTTTGTTTTAGTACAAAACTGAGTTAGTTAAGGTTTTTTTCTTTTTTCACTTAGAATCCCCTTTTATTTTCTCAAATATATTATCGAACTTAAGAAAATTTTCGTTAATAGTTGGACATAAACATGCCACTGACGTTATATTCTGGGCCATATATGCTATTACTTTTTTTTTTCCTCCAAAATATATGCTATTACTCACTAACAAAACTCTACTACTACCGGATTTTGCCGTGTAACATTATCTAAACCCTGCTTATCAATCCTCCATTCCTCTCACCCTTTTTTATGGGTGGCAGATATGAGCCATTTCTTTAAGTTCAGTGACGACATATTAGAGCCATTTTGTTACGTTTAGTGGCATAATTGAGCTATTTTCCCTGGTCACCACCACATCCTAACCACCGTAACACCCTAAATATTTCATCCTGAAAACACAAACATATTTTTAATTCACACACTCATGTACTTTTCATATCCAGTTACACCTTCTTAGTTTACTCTCTTTTAAGTCTGTTTATTTTCTTTTTTCTTAAATAAATTTTATGTCTTTTTACAAGCCGCCACCACGTCCTAACTACTGCAACACCCCAAATTCCACCGTAAATGTACATACATACTCTTAATTTACAAACTCATCTATAGTTTTCCTACCTAGCTATATCTTATTGTTGTACTCTCTTTTAAGCCTGTCATTTTTTCTTAACCAAATTTTATGTATTTTTTAAATCATTTTAAGAGCTATAAAGTACGTGAAAATTTTGAATGATGTAGAATAAAATTAGGTTCATAGTCCAATTAAATAAGAGAATATTAATTTTCATGTAAAATAAGAATGATAGTATAAACTTGTCCTCTTGTAAATTAAATTACGTTTATTTCATAAAACTAGAAACGATAGAGGTTTATATAGGAATATGATTCTAAAAAGTTGAATATCATGCGCTGAATGATAAACAGAAAAATAACGTAAGTTGGTTGTTTTACCCAAGAGAGTTATGTATTACAAGGAATAGGAAAAAGGCTCAAACATGCCATTAAACTTAATCAAATGGTTCAAATATGCCACCGAATTTAACAAAATGGTTCACATATGCCGCTCATACAAGAGGGAGATAGAGAAGGGGAAGGCTAGTAAGTAATGAGGGGTTCACATATTTTGTTAGTGGCTAATGACATATATGGCCCAAAATAATAATGTCGTATGTTTGTGTCAAAATATTAACAACCGGTGTAGATAGACCATTTTGTTAAATTAATCGTATATTTTGAGTCGTTTCCTTTTTTTAATATTTTGAAAAAAAGAGGCAAAAATGTCTCTACCTGTTGAATCAATATTTTGTTGAGATTCTCTGAGATATTTTACGAGATCTTCTTTCCCCATATATCTCTATAGAGATCTTTTCCATATATCTCTATAGAGATCTAAATATTAGAAATATAATTAAATGACTATTTTATTTAACGTAAACTCTAAATTTTATAGGATAAAGAAAGTGAACAATATTCACTAAGTAACTTTGTGGTTTTAAAGTATAAATTTTGAGGAAATGGAGCAGCATTTCAGTCCTTCTGGAGGGTTAGAGTTTTTTCTAGATTGGGCTGGATATTTTCTTCTTTCTTTTTGGGCTTAGGTCTGTAGAACCACTATTGTTTAGTCGTTATTAGCTAGTTGTAGTTATCATTTACTATATACTTCCTATAGCTATGTTTTCAATTTTTTTTAGAGTGTATTTGATGTATTTAAGCTACTGTATTCATGAATATAGTAGCAAAACTCGGCGTGAAACAGGGGAATACAACTAGACAATTATTGTATTCGACTATATTTACGATATGTATTTGTAAATATAGTAACATAAATAGCATAAATCGTGGTCTATTCAGCTGTTTTTAAACGGAAAGTGAATCAATTAACAAAATTGACTCCTAATATAACTCAACAAACTCAATTATAACACACAAAATTTGTATTTCCAGTTATAAAAAAGATTCTCAACCGAAAAACACCCCAAAAATAGAGCAATCTTCAGAGATTCAATCCATCCGATCCTTTCTATTTTTAGTGGTATCTTTACTAAAATATTTTCTAGTGGTATCTTTACAAATAGATTTATATATTGAAATTATATAATTACATTGAATACAGTTAAATACATAAAAATACATTGAATACATGAAGTATAGCAGATCATCTATGGTGCAAAACATATGAATACATACAGTAAATACATTTGAATACATATATACATCTGAATACATAAATTATCTTAATTAAAAAAATACATGAATACATTCATGGAATATATCGAGACAGTGAATACAGTGAATACAATGAAATACATGGAATACATCGTAATACATTGAAATACAATCGGAAAAAAGACAATGAATACAATGAAATACATAGAATACAACGAGATACATTGAAATACAATGAAAAAAACGGTAACAGACTCTTCAAGTTGCTCAGCCCCAAACTCTGTCGTCTTTATTCAAGAACAACACTAATGTCATCTCGTCGAGAGGGCCGCGATTCTGACTTGAAACTCTCAAAATGTGGCGCAAAAACGAAAGAAATTTCTTATGATTTAATGAAGATGCGCGGCTTGGTAAAGATGACTTGTGATATAAAATCATGCGGAAAAGTGTACTCGACCGAGATCAAAGCAACGACCATCAGAATGGGCTGGATCTTTGTAATTTCTTTTCAGATTTACCTCAATTTACCTTTCAATAGCAGATTTCGAACCGCCATCTTTCTCTATAGGGCTTGATTTCGATATTGATTCAGAACCCTAGCCCACTAACAATGAAAATTTCGCAAGACAATGGAGATGAATCAGTGGAGAATCGTGGTTGTATTCATGAAGAAAGACTGGCGTTGAGAGGGAGAAAGGGTGGAGAAAAATCTGAAAGAATGAGAGAAAAAAATAATACAAAGCGTATTTTATGGCTTAAGGGTAGGAGATAATCATAAATAGATATTTGGCTTTAAAAATCAAAAGGTAGCTGTGAAATATTATTTTTTAAAAAGATAGTTATTTAAAATAAATAAGGTATCAAGCTTTGCTATATGAGGTAAAAATTCCTTTAAAGAAGAAGAATGGGTTTTGGTTGGCTGGGTCTGTTAGGTTTTTATTAGACTTGGGATGGATATTGTATTTGTAACGACCCAACCGGTCATTTTGATCTTTAGCGCATTCTTCGGTAGTTTGAGGCCATGAACAGCTTCACTTCAGGTATTATGACTTGTATGCATCATCGGAATTGAATTTCGGGAAGTTCGAAGCTGATTTGAAAAGAAAATTCTCATTTTGGAAGCTTTAAGTTGAAAGAATGGACTAAGATTGGATTTTTGAGTAAGCAACCTCGGAATAGGGATTCGAAGATTCCAGCAAGTTCGTATGATGATTTCGGACTCAGGAATATATCCGGACTGGGTTTTGGAAGACCCGAGAACGTTTCGGCGCCTATTGTGGAAGTTAGCATTTTGGAAGAATCTCATAAGTTTGTGTTGAAGTGCATTTCAGTGTTATCAATGTCCGTTTGAGATTTTGAGTCTGGGAATAGCTCTGCATGGTGATTCTGGTATTGGGAGCGCGATCGGAAGTGAATTCGGAGGTCCGTGGGTCATTTTGAAGTCATTTGGCTAAAGATAAAAATTTGAAGGTTTTTGAGAAGTTTGACTGAGAGT
The DNA here is from genome assembly GCF_000715075.1 of Nicotiana tabacum. Taxonomy (NCBI): domain Eukaryota; kingdom Viridiplantae; phylum Streptophyta; class Magnoliopsida; order Solanales; family Solanaceae; genus Nicotiana; species Nicotiana tabacum. Next base: position 21,789,988 of record NC_134099.1, on the reverse strand, counting down.
TTGAAGTTTTGATATCGGGGTCGTATTCCAATTCCGAAAGTTGGAGCATGTTCGTAATGTTGAATATGACTTGTGTGCAAAATTTGAGGTTAATTGGACGTGATTTGACGGGTTTCGGCATCGAATGTAGATGTTTGAAATTTCAAAGTTCATAAAGTTTGGATTGGAGTACGATTCATGATTTTGACGTTGTTTAATGTGATTTGAGGCCTCGAGCGAGTTCGTATCATGTTTTGGGACATAATGGTATAATTGGTTAAGGTCTTGAGGGTCTCGGGTGAATTTCAGAAGGTTAACAGAATGAATTTCAGACCAAAGAGTTGCTGAACTTTTCTGCAGAAAGCTGTTTTGACAGCAACTAGTGCAATCGCGAAGCTAAATTTGAAAGTTTATATCTCGAAACCTATAAAGAATCTGAAAATTTACAAAACATAAAAGTTGTTGCTCTTGTATTCTAGTTTCCAGAAAGTTAAACCATTCATAATTTAGATATTTTATCAGAAAGTTATAATCGATTGAAGATGGCTGGTGGAGCAATTTCGACAGAATTTTCTGATGCATGGAGCCGATTTTAAAAGCTCATATCTCAGAATATATAAAGAGTTATATAGTGTGAAACTTATAAAATGAAAGATCTTCGAATCTAGTTTCTAAATATTTAAACCGTTTATCATTTGGATATTTTTACAAGGAGTTATGGGCGTTTTAGCAGAAGGTGTACAGTAGGGGAAAATTTTAATAGGATGTACAACCTGCACAATGCAAGGTACAACTCAATAAAGCCTGGACAAATTGTTTTAAACACGAGTTTTGGCCCATTTCTTTCATTTTGGCTTGGAAGATTTTGGAGAGCTCAAGGAAGGATTTTCACCAAGCAACACTGGGTAAGTGATTTCTTCCTATTTTTGAGTTAAATATGTGATCTTACATGGATTTAGACATGGAAAATTAGTATAAATTTGGAATTTTTGGGGAAGACCTAGAATTTGGAATTTTGGAATTTTACCTTGAATTTGAGCATAAAAATTAGAGAAAATTGTATATTTGAGTTAGTAAAGCTATGGGTAGAATTTATCTTCGAGAAATTTCGAAATCCGGGTACATGGGCCCGAGGGCATTTTGGTGAACTTTTCGAGCGGAGTTGGAAACTTATATAATTTGAATTGTTACAAGTATTAGAGTAAATTTTTATTGGTTTGCCCGTTGTTTGAATAGTTTTGGGGCGTTGTGCATCAATTGGAGTCGTTGGAAGAGCTTGGAAGCCGATTATGGAAATTTCGGAGCGAGGTGAGTCTCCTTTCTAATCTTGTAAGAGGGAATTGTCCCCATAGGTGAAATAATTGGTTATGTGCTCCTATTTGTGAGGGGCTACGTATGCACGAGCTGACGAGAGTCCGTGCGTAGCTACTAATATGTGTAAGTCCGGGAAGTCTAGGACCCAAAATCATGCTATACTTGGAATATCTGTAATCGTATTGACAGTTGAATTGCTTAAATCCTATCGAATTGGTAAATGAATTTCTAAAAGGATTAAACTTCATTTTCTTAAATCGTTAAAAGAGAATTGGCTTTTATTTGGTTAAATGTTCCCCGATAAATTCTTAATTGGCTATTTGAGCATGTATTTCTATGTGTACCTGTGTCGCATGTATGATTCGCGAACATGGTGATTGTTTATTTAAATTTGACCGCGTCGCATGTATGATTCGCGAGCAGGGTAATAGATGTATCTATGGTTCACGCCGTTTGACCCTCGGCAATGCACATTTTACATTTATGTTGGATCGGGTCGTACGACCTTGGCATGATTTGTGCATGCTTGTATTGCTTGCCTAGAGATTTACTGATATTGATATTGATATTTTCTCTCCCCGACTTGAGATAATTGTTAATGAATGTGTTATGAATTCAGAGACTTTTAAATAAAAAGGAACTTTTACGTGTTTCGTGACTTATTTGAGTTTACTATTGTTCTTAATAAATCTGTGATTCATCGCATTAATAATATTACTATTGGACCACTAGAAAGTGTCAAAGTCGACCTCTCGTCTCTACTTCTTCGAGATTAGACGGGATACTCATTGGGTGCACGTTGTTTTCGTACTCATACTACATTTGCTGTGCATTTTTATTGCACAAGTTCATATGTGGCTAGTGACTTAGTGGCATGGTTGATATGGAGACTTAGGTGAGCTGCATTTATCGAGACGACCCGCAGCCAGCAGAGTCTCCTTCAGAGTATTGTACTGTGTTTTTTTTTCATTTCTGTTCACTTTGTATTCGGGACAGTTACCGTATTTTATTTCATTCCCTAGTAAATGCTCATGCACTTGTGACACTGGGTTCTGGGATGATTATGGAGTATCTTGTATTAACTGCTTAATATTCATATTTGATTTGAAACGATTATCTTTTACTAGTAAAATTGAAGGAAAATTATAGTTTTCAAAATTTTTAAAACGAGAATTTAATTAAGTATTTTGATTGACTTGCCTGACAATGGTATCCGGCGCCATCACGACCCTTAATAGAATTTCTATCGTGACAATATTGGACTGCAAAGTGCAACATGAGGAACACTAATAGAGAAATTTTTACATATTCTACTTTTGAAATTTATTTATCTTTAATATATAAGTTTTAACTTAAATTATAAGTTGATATATAATTTATCAATTACATACAAAATAATATCTTCAAATCTAATCTTCCCTATTTCTCTCCCTCTTCTTCCTCATTCAACCTAGAAGCTTAAGCTATGTGGCCCTAGTAATACCAACCTAGAAGCTTGCTACGTACAAAGTCTAGACTCATATTTTCTGCCTCTCTGCCCCTCAACAATAAAATTGTCTTCTATGAACATGGACATCTAATTAGGCGATTAATGATGGTTCAAATGAAAACCATTTGAACGATATTGACAATTTGTTTGCTTGTTAATGAAAGTTCCTTTTTGAAAATATTAGAGTTAGAACGTAATTTATATTACAAAACTTCATTAACAACCATTAAAAAGTTTTGAAGCTTTGCATCCGAAAACTGAATTTTGTAAAATTATTATTTGTTTGAATTGAGTGTTGTTGTAAATAATTGGGAATATTCTTTGGAGCTTATATCTCAATTTTAAGAGAACTTGGTGAAGATTTGATGTATTTTGGTTGAAATTTCATATTGAAACTTGAAAAGAAAGACATAAATAAATTGTATATATTTTGTATGTCAGGTGTGAAAATGACATAAAAATATATACACCTAACATAATTATATATAAATTGTAACTTTGTACGGATTCTAATAAAAAAATTGTTGTAGATATATTGTAGATTTTGACCGAATTTGTATATATTTTGTAAAAAACTATATTTGCTTTCTGTAAATAAAAAAACTTAGATAAATTGGGTAAATAAATTTAAAAACTCGTATATATACACGAAAAGTCCCAAGAATGAATTAGGTCTTTCTTCACTTCCTTCTTTTTCTTATTGAGTGAAAAGTAATAACCTAAATCAACCATGCAAAATAATTAAATCCATTTAGTGATGAGAATTTAGCTATGAACTAAAACACTAGTTATATCTACAAATACATCTTTTATTGTTTATTTACTTATTTAAAAATATGAATTTACAGAAAAACTAAAGAAAATCGTAGGCAAAAAATAAAATATTAACTATAAAGTAAAATAGAGTAAAATGCGGAATAGATCCGGTAAAGAAAGGTTATTTTTATTCGAGAATACTCTAAGTATCAAATCTAAAAATTAAGTTATTTTCATCCGAATTTAAGAAAAATAATAATTTTTGTGATTTTCTCAATAAAATAGGTAAACTTAAGAAAATAATAATTTTCTTATCATTTTGCATAAATTAAATTGAATAATAAAAATGAGGTAATATGAAAAAGGAAGGATAAAAATTGAATGTCAACAATATCGTGGTAAATCAAAATTATGAAATGCCTAGTCCTAGAAAACCATTTCAACCAAGCATTGAAGGTACCATTTTCCTCTTGCTGAGAATGAAACAAAGATGTGTTGGCTAGCTTCAAATATCTTGGTTTGCTTTAATAATTTCTTAAGATTGAGCGACAACAAACCTACATTCCAACCCAATACACATACAAAATGCACCAAAGTTCCTTTTCATATGCATTAAAATAAGGTATTGCACCAAAATTAGAATACTTGACAACTAAAAGTGAATGAAGAAAGTGTTTAGAAACATCAAATATATCTAAACTGTAATAAATTTCACATTCTCAATAAATAAATCAGTAACTCTATGACAAACTTAAGACATGATAATGCTTAATGCTTTTACCAAATTTAACTACTATTACTTAAATAAATCCAACAAAGAAAAACAAAGTGAACAAATTAAACCCATTCTTGTTGTTGAAGTGAACAATAATCTTATCCATGATAGGATATATAGGAGTGCAAAAGCTAGTAGGAGTATCTTTCTAGTTCCTAAACACTTAGAAAATTAATAAAAATATCGGGTACTATACAAACCACTAAAGAAAGTTAAATTTTTTTTTTTCTTTAGAAAATCAATAAATGCACGCTACGAGTGTATCACTCAAATGGGTTTATGGGTTTTCACTTATTTCCCTCTTATATTATTTAAAAAATCGGATTTTCTCAGTTTAGCTTATCTTTATTAAGCAGATTTCTCCGTTAATTTAATTTTGAGAAGTGTATATATTTTAGTCTCATCCAAAAATAATAGTAGATAAAAAAATTTGTATATACTTTAAACAATATACAAATTTATATATTTTTTATTTAATAAATACAATTTGTTTTAGCCGACCAATCAACTTTGTATTTTACCCTTTGATTTTCCTTCTTCAAAGAGAAATTAAAATAAACAACCAAGAACAAAAAAATATTGTAGAGCTATTTACGATGAATATAATTAAAAAATCAACCTTAATACAATTATCTATGTATTTTATGCGATACAAAAGTAGAAAAACAACAACAACAACAACAACGAACTAGTAGAATCCCACAAAGTAGGATCTGGAGAGGGTAGTGTATACGCAGACCTTACTCCTACCCCGATGGGGCAGAGAGATTGTTTCCAATAGACTCTCGGCTCGGGAAGACGGAAATAAAACAAGAAGAGATAATTCATCAATATCGTCAACAGAAATTATAGAGATAGTAACAGTATCATAAAAACCACAAAAGTAGATAAAATATATCTTTTTTTATTTAAAAAATAGATTAAGAGTGGTTCTTCATATTGAAAATTACTTTAGTTATCAAATTAAAAGATTAAGTGTTTTTAACTTAAATTTTAAAAATAAATATAGTAAGTAACTTTGTGTTTCAGATCTTTTTTCTATATAAATTTGATATAAGTGGGGCTGAAATTCTTCAACCATAAAAGGGTTTTGAGGAGTTTGGGAAACCGGGAGATTGGCTTTTTCTGGTGGCTTCTGCTCCACTTTTTCTTATGTATATTATATTATAAATTATTTATCTTATTAAACCATATTTTATTAATTTCCAAAATTAACTGTCATTTTTTTAATACAAATTATATACATTTTCGTGAAGGAATGTAGTTGAGCTAAACAATCGATTGAATTGTTTAAGTAACTTCAGTAGTAGTTTAAGCAAGTGGGTGGGTTAAATGAGCGACGTGGGTAGGGTGGGTAACTGTAGGCGTGTGTTTTAGTTATTACTAAGTAAATACCCTATTATTAAGGGATACTTTATTAATTTATATATAATAGATAGATTTGTATATGAAATGTAAATAAGTGCTAACCTTTATAATATGAGTAAACAAGATTATAATATAGCATAATTAGGTAAAAGTTCCTTATGCAATTGAGTGAAGACAAATAACTAATCAGTCTGTATACGATCGAAACCGGGCTCATCTATTGCATGATAAACCGGGATTGAAACGTAATGGATTGAAGATCGACTCCGGGTTCTATCGAACCAAAGTACGAGGTTAGAACATACGTCTTCCAGATCATTGAGCCCATAACTCTGGAACCGACCCTGATTCCGAATGAGCTTGGGAAACATTGTCGGACCAAATAACATAAGGCCGAAATATCCGTAACCGGTCGGATATCACAGCGGGAATCTCAACACATATCAATGAGAAACTGATTAATTAGCAAATCATGAGATTTTTTACCTTATATTGAATTGTACCTAAAGTAGGACCCCCTACTATATAAAGGGGCTCTGATTATTTGTAAAGGACATTGTAACACGTATCCCAAAGTAGTATACTGTTATTTTCTCTCTAAAAGTTCTTATTTAACTGTGTTTATATGCTGATCAAAGTGCATTCATTTCAAGGGTGTTTCACTTCCCAAGGCTTGCTCGACTCGTGTAGTTTGAATTCACTTTATTATACTTATTTCAATTGGAATTCAATTTATCGCTTTGTGTCATTTTAATCCACATATTCTTAAAATCACTTACAAATTCAATTGTTATCAGATTTCGAGGGTAAACAGTTTGGCACCAACCGAGGGGCTAAGAATAACAGTGGTTATTTGATACAAATTTTCATAACACACACTATTTTACACTTGTTCTTTGAAGTGTTTCTAATTTCAGGTTAAAGCTTAAAATGTCAAACTCACAATTGGCACCCCTACCTGCTGACAATGAGTCCGGTCACCATGGAAAAAATAACAACATAGCGCCCCGTAACGAGGTACGCCCGTAAATCCCAGCGGAATTCCAGTCATGGACCCGTTGGATGCTAACTCACATGTGGCTATCAGCACAAACCTGCCTATCGACCCCGAGAATAGCATTAGTGGTGGGATCTGATCGACAACGCAGAATACTCAAAACAATAAAGGATACATGATCAATCTATGGATGATCTTCGAAATGTTACAGGCTCAACAGGCGGCAATAGCTCAGTTACAAAACCAAAACCGCACACCGAGCAGAATTGAACTCGATCCATCCCGAAAAATCACCTGCAGGGAAGAACCGGTCGCGGAGAGGTCGATTGGAGATGAGTGTGGGACTAATCTTGAGATTATAAAACTTCATAAGGAGTTGACAAAACAGATAGAATTAGGGGAGAAGAAAATCAAAGCAGGCGACAAAAAGGTGAAAACCTACAATTCCAGGGTCAACCAGATCACCGGAGCGTTGCCGATATTGAAAGGCTTGGATTCCAAAAAGTTCGTGCAAAATTCTTTTCCTCCAAGTATGGCTCCAAAGTCGATCCCTAAAGAATTTCGCATGCCTGAGATTCCTAAGTACAATGGAACGACTGACCCGAACGAGCATGTCACTCATACACATGCGCCATCAAAAGAAACGATTTGGAAGATGATGAGATCAAGTCTGTCTTGCTGAAGAAATTCAGAGAAACCCTATTAAAGGGAGCTACGATATGGTATCACAACTTACCTCTTAATTATATTGACTCATTTGCTATGCTTGTAGACTCTTTCGTGAAAGCACACGCTGGGGCCATAAAGGTCGAGAACAAGAAGTCGGATCTCTTCAAAGTAAGACAAAAGGATAATGAGATGCTTAGAGAGTTTGTGTCTCGGTTTCAAATAGAACGGATGGACCTACCACCGGTCGCCGATGATTGGGTGGTTCAAGCTTTCACCCAACGCCTCAATGTTCGAAGCTCGGTGGCTTCACAACAGTTGAAGTTGAATCTGATAGAATATTCGGTTGTTACTTGGGCTAATATGCATAACCGATATCAATCGAAAATGAGAGTCAAAGATGATCAACTAGGGGCTCCTTCCGGGTCCGTTTATCCTGTTATACCCACCGACATATTCAAGAGAGATATCGGTAGTGAACCAAGGTCGAATAGGGATCAGTATTAGCCTTACAATGAAGATCGAAGAAGCATGGGATCCGAGCAGAATTTTGTGTGAAGTGAAAGGATAAGTGACCGAGGTCAAACTAGCCGAGGACTCATGAGCAAGAATGGTTTCGACAGGTCTATCGGGTCTAAGTAAGCACCAAGGTTATCAGAGTATAGCTTTAACGTCGAAGTTGCCGCCATTGTATCAGCTATCGGACGCATCAAGACACCAAATGGCCTTGACCTCTGTAATCTAACCCAGCCCAAAGGGATCCAAATCAGATGTGCAAATATCATGGCACTCACAGCCATATAATAGAGGATTGCCGACATTTGAGGGAGGAGGTAGCCCATTTATTCAACAACGAGCATCTTCGAGAGTTCCTGAGCGACCAAGCCAAAAATTATTTCAGAAATAGGGATTCTAATAAACAGACTGAACAAGAAGAAACTCAACATTTCATTAACATGATCATTGGAGGGGTCGATGTTCCCCAAGGACCGATGATAAAACGCATAAAGGTATCCATCACAAAGGAAAAGCGGACTCGAGATTATATACCAAAAGGAACTTTGTCTTTCAACGACGAGGATGCAGAAGGGATCATGCAGCCCCACAACGATGCACTAGTAATATATGTACTCATAAATAAATCTCGAGTTCAATGTGTGTTAATTGATCTAGGTATCTCGGCCAACATCATCCGATCGAGGGTCGTAGAACAGCTCGGCCTCCAAGATCAAATTGTGCATGCAGTCTTAGTTCTAAACGGATTCAACAAGGCATGTGAACCACTAAGGGAGAAATAATATTACTAGTAAATGCCGCCGGGACCATCCAGAAAACCAAGTTTTATGTGATCGAAGGGGAGATGAGATACAATCGCCCTGTTCGGGAGGCCATGGATCCATAATATGAGGGCAGTGCACTCGACTCTTCACCAAGTGTTAAAATTCCCAACATCGGGAGGGATTAAAACAATCTACGGGGAGCAACCAGCCGTAAAAAAAAAGTTTGTAGTCGAAGAAGTGATTCTGTATCAACACTGGCAACATCAAAGGGACCATGTTTGGATACAAAGCAAGAGGCTGAATAGCAATTATCGACACCGGCCACGACCCAATCGGATAAATAGAGGATTGGTGAAGATGATAATTACGGGGTCCAGATCTGTTATTGTCCCCGATGATTCCGATGCCACCAAATCAATGGTCGAAGGAGATGGAACAAGTCATATTTATCAAGCTTCTACCCGATCGGAAGGTATACCTGGGCACGTGGTTAACCCCCGAGCTCAGGAAAAAACTCATTCAAATTCTTATAGCTAACATAGTTTGTTTCGCTTGGTCCCATCTTGATATGACAGAGATCCCATCGGAGAATACCACTCACAAGCTAAGCCTGGACCCAAAATTCCACCCGGTCAAGCTAAAAAGGAGACCCCAGGCCGAGATCAAACATGTTTTTATCAAAGCCAAGGTATCTAAACTCTTTAAAACAGGGTCCATTCGGGAGGTAAAATACCCAGAATGGTTAGCAAACGTAGTGGTAGTCCCTAAAAAAGGGAACAAATTAAGAATGTGTGTAGACTATAAGGATTTAAATAAATCATGTCCCTAGGACTCTTTCCCTTTGCCCAATCTCGATTGCATGATCGATGCCACGGCTGACCACGAGATCCTCAGTTTTCTCGACGCCTATTTCGGGTACAACCAAATACGGATAAACCCGGATGATCAGGAAAAAACCTCATTCATCACTAATCACGGTACGTACTGCTATAACGTAATGCCATTCGAATTAAAAAATCCCGGTGCCACTTATCAACGCCTAGTAAACGAATGTTCGAAGAACAAATAGGGAAATCCATGAAAGTTTACAATGACAATATGTTGTTAAATCCCTGTGAGCAGAGGACCATTTTAAGCATCTGCATAAAACCTTCAACATATTGAAGAAGTACAAAATGAAGCTGAATCTGGAGAAATGTGCGTTCGGAGTAGGGTCAGGCAAATTTCTCGGGTTCATGGTATCCAACCGGGGAAACGAGATCAACCCTAACAAGATCAGATCTTTCAAGGATATCAAAGTGCTGGATAATGTGAAGGCCGTGCAAAGGCTAACCCAGCGCATTACCGCCTTGGGGTGATTTATCTTGAGGTCCTCTGATAAGAGCCACCGATTTTTCTCATTACTGAAAAGAAGAACAACTTCTCATGGACCCCGAAATGCCAACGGGCCTTAGAAGAACTCAAGCAATACCCATCAAGCCCACCACTGCTTTACACCCCGAAGGCAGACGAACAACTATACCTGTACTTGGCAGTATCAGATATAGCAGTAAGTGGAGTCATGGTTCGGAAAGAGCAAGGTACGCAATTTCCAATTTACTATGTTAGCAGGACCCCAGGTGAGGCCGAAACTAGGTACCCTCACTTAGAAAAATTGGTGCTCGCATTGTTAACTCTCGGGACGATTGGCCAAATAGGTTGTGAAAATCAACGGGTACGATATTGAGTAAGGACCCCAGACGACAATTAAATCTCAAACTTTGGTAGATTTTGTGGCCGATGCAAAAGGGTTTAGACTTGGCATCGTATTGAAGCCACCCATAGGCAATATAGTTAGACAATCTATTAGAACTGTGAAATTGACTAACAACGAGGACGAATATGAGGCCATGATTGCAGGTTTCGAACTAGCCATAAGCTTGGGGGCAGAGGTGATCGAAGCTAAGTGCAACTCCCTCCTTATGGTGAACTAAGTTAATGGGACATTCGAAGTCAGAGAAGAACGAAAGCAAATGTACCTAGATAAGGTGCAAGTAACATTACATTAGTTCAAAAAGTGGACTTTGCAACACGTACCTCAGGATCAAAATAGCTAGGCCGACGCCCTTGCAAACTTAGGGTCGTCGGTCGAAGACGACGAGCTCAACTCGGGGCAGTCATATAGCTCATGAGATCGGTAGTGGAAGAAGGTCATGCCGAAATAAATTCTACAAGCTTGACTTGGGATTGGAGAAACAAATATGTAGAATATTTGTAGACTAGGAAATTGCCTTCAGATCCGAAAGAATCGAGGACCCTGCGCACAAAAAGAGCCTGATTCAGCTTGTCCGAAGATGGAACCTTGTTCTGAAGAATGTTCGATGGCCCACTAGCAATATGTCTGGGACCAGGAGATACCGAGTACGTTTTGAGGAAAGTCCACGAGGGCACTTACGAAAATCACTTAAGCGTCGAATCATTGGTTCAAAAGGTAATCAGAGTCGGCTATTACTGGATTGACATGGAAAAAGATGCGAAGGAGTTCGTATGAAAATATGATGAATGCCAAAGACAAGCTCTGATGATTCACCAACCCGGGGAGTTGCTGCATTCGGTCTTGTCACTATGGTCATTTATGAAGTGGGGAATGGACATCGTTGGTCTTCTTCCATGGGCACTCGGTAAGGGTCAATTTATATTGTTTATGAATAACTATTTTTCTAAGTGGGTTGAATCCCAGGCGTACGAGAAGGTCAGGAAGAACGAAGTCATCGACTTCATTTGGGACCACATCATATGTTGGTTCAGAATGCCGTCTGAAATCATATGTGACAATGGGAAATAATTTGTCGGCAGCAAACTGACCAAATTTCTCGAGGACCATAAGGTCAAAGGGATCCTGTCAATGCCTTATCACCCTAATGGGAACGGACAAGCAGAATCGACCAACAAAACTATACTCCAAAACCTCAAAAAGAGGTTAACCGACGCCAAAGGAAAATAGAAGGAAATCCTACCCGAAGTCCTATGGGCATACTATACGACCTCAAAGTCCAGTACCTGGGCTACCCCATTCTCGCTGGTTTACGACGTCGAAACTCTATTATTGGTCGAAATCAGTAAACCAAGTATCAGATTTTGACATGCAACAAAGGAATCTAATGATGAAGCCATGAGCCTAGAGCTATTAGATGAAAGGCGCAAAGCCACTCTCGTCCGGTTGGCCGCCCAAAAATATCGGATCGAGAGGTATTACAATCGAAGGGCCAACCTTCGACACTTCAATATCAAGGAATTAGTACTAAGGAAGGTCATACTAAACACCCGGAACCTAAATGAAGGGAAGTTAGGGCCGAACTAGGAAGGACCGTACCAAATTCTCGAGATCGCGGGAAAAGGATCATACAAGCTCGGGGCAATGAACGGTGAAAGGCTACCGAATAACTGGAACATAACTCACTTGAAGTGATAATACTACTACGGTACGACCCCATTCATTTCCTTTTTACTTATTTTTGAACTAACACTTACAGGTAACCAACAAGAAGCGCTACAGATTTTTAGGTCTGAAAGCACGCGTTGCACTCTTTTTCCCTTGAACCGGATTTTTAATGAGGCAACAATGGATCGTGCTAACTTATAATAGAAGGCCGGTCATGAATCGGTGTTAAGGATCGCATGAACAGTATCTGAGGCTTCTCTCTATGATCAACCTCGAATACTGGGGGGCATTACCCTCGGATATCGACTTTAGAAGGGGAAAGAAACTTCATGATGGAAGGGTCTCGATAGGTAGGATTTATTGTAAGGGTCAAACGATCAAACGAACCGTGCCCGTATAGATTGCTCGAGCCCTAGCACAAATGATGTATGCATGTATAACTATTTTACACAAGAATAAAAAGAAGACTCTCCCTTACAGATAAATATTTTGTCCTTTTAAAAATTTTCTTGCATTTCTCAAGGAGTTTACTACATCTAATCCCCTAAACGTATCGAGCTCAAGGGCCACCTTAATCCGAGTTTTAACAATCACTCTCACTCGGGGGAAATTGTCCGAAAATAAACTCGGATGGTCTGGGCTATTGGAGTTCGATAGCATTAGACCTATCAGGAAACGCTCGAATTATAAAGGACACGGCCACCCCCACTCGGGGACTATTATCCTAAGCAATCCTGGATAACTCGGGGTGACCAGCCCACTGGGCGACACCCGAACTAAAAAGGCCACAACCAAATTAAAATGGCTCAGAGACATCCGAGGACCCGTAACAAAGACAACAAGGCCTTAAATTTCTAAACCGGCTCTAAAGGCTACCCTCGGCAGATTATGAGTTAAAAAAGTCTAAGTACTTTGGGGAAAAAACTATCGATCACACCGAACCCCCCATGATGCCTTAAAACGAATTAAAGTTGAAGGCAATGTTTCTTCGTATCTCTGAACAAAATCCATCTATTTCATGCTAAGGCATTTAGATCTTTGAAAATAAAAATAAATAAGGCAAAGAGAAAATTCGAAAGCTGTTGAAGGGAAAAAACCTTATATTTGGCCTAAGTGTCCAAATATCAAAAGTACAAAAAACAAAAACATCAAAAGTCCTAAGTGTCCTGGTCCTCTTCGGGGGCAACATCATCACTTTCGATATCTCTGTCTCCCTCGGACTCACCCAAATCTTCAGACTCCTCATCGTCTTCGGGATAGGCCAAATATTTGGCCTCGCCTTCGAGCTCTTTGTCACTCTCAATCTCAGTCGATAAGTCGAAACCCCGTGCATGAGTTTCCTCAAAGGCCTCCCTTCGAGTCTGCCACTTAGCGTGCTTAATGATGTCCTTTGCCCGGACCTGATCCGCCTCGTCCTTATAAACAGCCACCATTTCCTCGGCATCAACTTTAATTACTTTGGGCTCTGACTTGACCATTTCGAGATCCTTGGCCAGATTTTCCTGATCAGAGACGGCAAAGTTCAACTGGGATTGGAGCTCCTCAATCTTCTTGGCCTGCGCCAAGGATTTCTCCTTTAAGCCTCAAAGCTGAACCTCAGTCAAGCCAGTTGTGCTCGGGCAGTCTCCTTTTCTGAGGTCAAGTGGTCCATGTTCTTTTTCCATTCTTATGCCTCGGCCTTTACTGCCTCTACCTCTGCCCGAAGTTATTCGATCTAGTCAAGCTTCTGTTGGACCTGCGGGTTCGGACTATTAGCCACCATATCTGACTCATCGTCACTATCCACAAAGACTATTTTTACCTGCTCGACCAGGTCAGCGCGCTCCTTCCGGGCCGCTTCCAGTTTAGCTTGGAGTTTCTTGACCTCCCCCTCATGTTGCTCATTGAGAAGCTTGTAAGCATCCCCCTTCTCGATGAGCTCCCAAGTCTCGACCTCACGGTGGTTTAATTCTTCTCGGTATTAGAGAAAAGTTTCGTGGCGGAGCACCAAGGCCTACAAACACAAAGGAAAGGGTTACGATTCTTTACGACTTAATTTAAGTACATAATAAAAATGGCATAAAGAGGCATTCGAAGTTACCCGGTTTAACCCCTATTGGGCTTCGTTCAATAGGCAGGGCACTTCTACCTCATTCATCTTCGCTTGATCCTTTTCGGTCACCAAGCACAGAAAATAACTTGCGACCCCACGGGGGCTAAGAGGACCCAGGCATCCTCCAAAATGGACATAATAATTGTCTGCTTCCAGCCAGGATCTGCACTAGCAGTTGGGAACCGGCTTATTAGTTTCAAACTTGAAGAAGGCTCGATGGTTTCTGAAGATGGACTCTTCTTTGGTGCCGATAAGTCACCCAGCCCGGTAGCATCCTCCGAGGCGGAAGAATCTAAACCCTCCATGAAGTGATCGAAAGGGTTTGCCACCCCTTGGCACCCCTCAGTTGGGCGCCCTTTTAGAACTTGGGCATCATGGATCATAGCGTCAGTGAACAGAGGAGACTCGGAGAGATCTATCACCCCAAGTCCACCATTCGGGGCATTACCTTTTGCTCGAGGAGCACCGGCCGCAGCCTTGGTGTCAGCCTCCTTAACTTGGGGCAAAACGGCTTCGCCCCTCTCTGGTTCAAAGGCCTCGGCCACTACCTCTTCAACACCCCCTAGTTTGAGGCGGTACAATATTGCCTCACACACGGGCCACCAGTTCGGAAAGTTCTTCTTTTTCTTTGAACTCATACCTAGCCTCCTCTTTGATTTTTTTCTTCTCTGAGTTCGGAGAACTCGGAGGCCATCTCCTCTTCTTCTCCTCGCTCTACCTCAGAGCGGGGGACTCGGCGGGGCTGTCCTCATCGCTGGTTGGAGGCCTCATTGCAACATCCTTCTCAAGACCTACAAAGAAAAAGGATAATTGAGTAAGCACGAAAGAAGTCCAAGTGTTGTCTACACTAGGAAAGAATCTCATCGTGAGAACGGCCATCCCACCGACCCTTTGAAAGTTCGCGTCGTGCGTGCCCGAAATACAGTTTCTTAGAGACGATTGCCTCGACCCACTCCCTAAGTCGAGGAACTACCTTTGGAACCTGAGCAACGGCTACATCGCAACAAAATATCGGTAAGAAAGTGGAAAGGAAGGGCAAAAACATTAAATTCTGGAGGAAGAAGAACTATACTTACATTTTATGTTCCACTCTTCGGGGAACGGCATGTCCTCGACCGAGATCAAGTCCGAAGTCCTCACTCGGATAAATCGTCCTAGTCAACCTCGGTCTCGATCCTCATCAATGCTCGAGAATGAGGCTTTGGTGCCCCGGCGTACAAGTTTGATTAGTCCCCCCCCCGGAAGAATCGGGGACTGTACAGGCGCATCAGATGATTAACGGTGAAAGGGCATCTATTAATCTTGCTCACAAAAAATCAAAGGAGAATAACTATCCTCTAGAACGAGGAGTGGATCTGACCCAGGCACACCTCGTACCTTTTGCAGAACTGGATAATCACCAGGTCCAACGGGCCCAATATATAGGGATAAGTGTAAACACTTAAGTATTCCTTTACGTGGGTAGTGATGTCTTCTTTGGGCCCCAGAATCACCACGTCTTTTCCGGCCCAATTGCAGTCTTTTATGACCGTAGGGAGTATATCCTCGGTGATCAAGAAAATATACCTTGACACCTTTTTGCCCCGGCCCAAAACGGGTGAAGGTTTCTCAACCTTGAAGTCCGCAGCCACAGAGCATCCACTAGGAATAAATGTGTCAAGAGGAGGTTCCGCCGCTGGTTCCCCGCCGGTCGGCTGGGAAAAAGAAGCGTTTTCTTTTTGAGGGACTGTTTTAGAAGTCTTCGCCATTTTTTGGATGAAGATGAAGAAGAGAAGTTAAAATAGTATGCTTAATAGTTTAGACAAAAGGGGAATCCGTACAAAGCTCTCAAGAAATTTGGTTATAAGTACTAGAAATGCAGAGATTCTTTAAGAACAAGAGTAGGAAAAGATTGGATGTAAAGTTTTAATGAATGAAGGAGGAGGTATTTGTTATTTTCAAATGACGGTTTAAAATATGTAGTGTCCGGCAGCAACTGACGAATATTTAATGTCATTAATACGTGAGTGACGAGATGTTTCGTTCATTTTGTCGTTTCTGGCGTGAAGTATCGAGACGTGGATTGAGGGATCATATCGCTTCTCATCGTTTACTCTCTAAAAAATAAGGGGACTATCTGTATATGATCAAAACCGGGCTCATCTATTGCATGACAAATTGGGATTGAAACGTAATGGATTGAAGATCGATCCTGGGTTCCATCGAACCAAGGTATGAGGTTAAAATATACGTCTTCAAGATCATTGAGCCCGTGACTCCGGAATCGACCCCAACTCCGAATGAGCTCGGGAAAACATTATCGGACCAAATAATAGAAGGCCGAAATATCCGTAACCGATCGGATATCACGGCGGAAATCTCGGCACATATAAATAAGAAATCGATTAATTAGCAAATCATGAGATTTTTACCCTATATAAAATTGTACCTAAAGTAGGACTCACCTACTATATAAAGGGGGTCTGATTATTTGTAAAGGACATTATAACACGTATCTCAAAGCAATATACTGTTATTTTCTCTCTAAAAATTCTTATTCAACTTTGTTTTTATACTGATGAAAGTGCATTCTTTTCAACGGTGTTTCACTTCCCAAAGCTGTTATTGCTTGACTCGTGTGGTTTGAATTCACTTTATTATACTTTATTTCAATTGTAATTTAATTTATCGCTTTGTTTCAATTTAATCCACATATTCTTAAAATCACTTACAAATTCAATTGTTATCCGATTTTTGAGAATAAACATAGTCCAAAACCAAAAGCCAATATGGTCAAAAGTTAGCTTATTTGGCTAAGCTTTTAAAATATGTTTATATTGAAAAAAGAAATTTTGTCAGATTATTTTTCGAAATAATACTTTTACTGAACAATAGTTTCTGTTGGACTAAACAATTTAAAAAGTACTTTTTGCTAATATTAATATTGTAATTTATGCTTGGCTAAAACTCCAAAAGTAGTTTTAGAGAAAAACTATATTTTTACATTGATAGGTGAGACTTTCGTCTCATACACGTTAACAAGTTGAGTTGTATATATCATATGCTCCAAGAACGTCTCATACATACTTTAAACATTGTATTATTTATTATATATATTCCGTGACGGACCCAAAATTTTATACAAGTGAGTTTAATAAAAAATAACTATAACCAACAACAAGGGCGGTACCTGTAAGTAAAATTTGCCCAACGCTATTTTTTTTCCATTGAGTCATAATACTGTCACACAACGAACATCAAAAAAGTTGAGATCGATATCTATTTTTCTTTTACTTTTTCCAAATGTAGTTGGGAAAGATATTTAAAGTGTTTAACAAAGATAAATTACTTGAGTTGCAAATATTAACAATTTATCTATTTAATTTAGCAATTATACTTAAACGAATTTTCCGGTTGTGAAACTGTCACAAATTTTATTAAACCAATTTGAAAATTTATTAGATTTTTTTCTTATAAAAAACAAAATTGTTAATTTACAAAAAAAAAATAACAAACAATAAAAAGCTATAACTTAAACTGAACTAATATAAGATAAGAGAGTTTATAAAGTAAATTAACTTGTTCAACGTAAACTACATAATTAATTTAGCATAAAATAATTTAAGATGAACTAGGAAACTATAAATATTTTCACTTGCATAATTAAGCAAAGTAATATCAGATTTCACGCATTGATGAATGAACACACAGTTGCACCAGTACACACGTCAGACTGTGACAAAGAACACAAGATATGCAAGAACAAAAACTAATCAAAAGGAAAAAAATACAATCAGTTGTTGTTACGGAGTTTAGAGCACAACCATCACAAGATTATCTTTGCTTAAGGGGATTCACAATAGCATTATATATCAGATTTGCAAAATTTAACCTATATAAATATCAAAAAATTTCGACAAAGCGTGTTCATTTGAACCACTTAACCCTATGTGGGTCCGCCCCTCATAGAGAAGTGCCACCAAAGTTTCTCCTCATCTAATCTAAAATTACGTATTGCAAATTAAATGAGGGTTTCCTTTAAAATCAAACAGTTGTCTCAAATGCAGGTTAAGTACTAAATTCAGAGCCAAGAAAAAGTAAATTATAGTTTACATGCACCGGGCCTAGGGTCCCCTAAAACAACTCATTTTCAATAAAATAATATGTGGTGTCAAAGTCCTCCGGAAACAGCCTCTCTATCCTAATGGGTAGGGATAAGGTCTGCGTACGCTCTACCCCTCCCCAGATCCCACTAGTGGAATTATTACTGGGGGTTGTTGTTGTTGTTGTTGTTGTTGTTGTTGTATGTCACGACCCCGGTTCGCCCTCCGTGAATCATCGTGACGACACCTAGTCTCTACGACTAGGTAAACCTAAATTGCAGAAGAAAAAACAAAATTTGCGAAAGTAAAACAATTTAAAACAGAAATAAAGTAATAGCAGTGTTTAAATGTGCCGCTCGGCATACACCATGTTAACTCTCAATACCAATATATAAATCCAAGACCCGGAAACTCACGAATCACAAGCTAAGAAGTACTACATAGCTCTAACTCCGGAATGTCTAAATAGAACAGAAAATACAGAAGGGCTAAATACTAGAGCAGGAATAGAAAGGGACTCCTCGGTCTGCGGACGCGACAGAAGTACCTCGAAGTCTCTAAGCAGTCACCTCCCTCAAGGATGGTAAGCCTGAGTAGCAGTACCTGGATCCGCACATGAAAAACATGCGCAGAAGGGGCATGAGTACACCACAACGGTACTTAGTAAGTGCCAAACCTAACCTCGATCGGGTAATAACGAGGAAGGTCAGAGCCCTACTGAGGTTAAACAAAAATATAAAGTTCAATAGTATGGAATAGAACAGAATGAATAAGTGCAGCAGAATATACAGAATAACAACAACTACACAGTAACAAGGTAAACACGGAAGAAAGTACAGCTCAGCACCAATAATATCGATCAGGGATCTCCCAGGATACCGTCTTGTAGTCCTAAATACACATATCCGATAAGTCTCCCGGGATATCATCACGTAGTCCAACTCATAGTGCGCGGGGATCTACCGGAATTCCGTTCCGTAGTCCCAAATGTAAATACCCAGTACTACGGGAATCTACCGGGTGCATTCCCGTAGTTCCATATAACTGTGCAGGGGGATCTACCGAAATCCCACATCCGTAGTCCCAAAATAAATAGACAAGGGGGAGCTACGTGAATCCCACATCCGTAGTCCCAACGTAAATACACAGTAGCAGTAAGAAAATATTCAGAAATGAAAATTTCATATTAATGCAATAATAATTCTAGCCTAGCATGCTGCACAGAGTTCAGATAAACAGGTTGAACAATTAAAGCAATTAAATCACTAAGACATGCTTTCCTAAGCTAACAAGAGGCTTAATAGTACAAGTAATAAAAAAAGGAAGAGAAACATACTAATCAATACTTAAAGAAAATCGGATTTTCAATAATTTGCACAAGTACGCACTCGTCACCTCACGTATAAGGCATTTCAATTACCAAATATATCAATCCTGAGGGGAAGGTCCCCCATACAAGGCTAGACAAGCCACTTACCTCGAACCGGCTCAAAATCAACCCGAGACCACGTTCTTGCCACGAGTACTCGACTCTAAATGGCCCAAATCTATTCAATTCAATTGCACAATGTAAATAACACTTCAAGTAACTGATTCTACAATTAAAGTCTAAGCTAATACGCAAAATTATGTAAAATGAACAAAATGCCCCTCGGGCCCACGTCTCGAAATCGGGTAAAATTAATACTTCCAGAAACCTCGCACTCTCACGAGTTCATGCATACAAAAAGTACCAAAATCGGATCTCAACTTGTCCCTCAAATCATTATTCAAAGATCTCCAATACTAAGCCCTAGTTTTCCCCAATTTTAACCGTAAATTTCCATGATTTCTAGCTCTAATCTGTGAAATAGCATAGGAACGAGTTTTAGGTCCAAATTCCATACCTCAATGAAGTCCTCTTGAAATCTCTCTTTCAAATAGCCCGGAAAGCTCCAAAGTCGAGATAAAAATAGTGAAATAGCTCAAAATTCGCGAAGGGCTCAATTTATACCTTCTACCTAGACATTTTCGCATATGCGGTCCTTTTACCGCTTCTGCGGTACCGCATATGTGGTTATCTCATCCGCTTCTACGGAAATCACTTAACTAGACAATACCGCATCTGCGGTCAATCTTCCGCACTTGCGCCTTCTCAGGTGCGGTCCCACTACCGCATCTGTGGTTCCTAACTCCCTCAGCATTTTTCGTTTCTGCGACTTCCCTGATCGCACCTGCGGTATCACACCTGCGATCCCCAATCCGCAGGTGCGGAAATACCAGAAGCAGCAAATTCAGCGACTGCAACAAAGTCCAAACTTCTCCGTTAACCATCCGAAATCACCCCGATGACCCCCGGGACCTCAACCAAAAGCACCAACATATCCTAAAATCTTATTCAAATTTGTACCAATCTTCAAAACACTTCAAACAACATCAAATCAACCAAAACACATCGGATTCAAGCCTAAGTTTCTAAAATCTTCTGAATTTTGCTTTTGATAAAAAACCCCAACCAAACCACGTCCGAATGACCTGAAATTTTGCACACACATCCCAAATGACACAGCGGAACTACTGCAACTCTCGGAATTCCATTCCGACCCTCGGATCAAGATCTCGCTATCGAACCGGAAACTTAAAAAATTCAACATTCGACATTTCAAGTCTAAATTAGCTACGGACCTCCAAAACACAATCAGAACACGCCTAACCCCGAAATCACCCAACGGAGCTAACGGGACCATCGAATTTCCTTTTCGAAGCCGTGTTCACACTGTTCCGACTACGGTCAACTTTACAATACTTAAGCTCTCATTTAGGGACTAAGTGTCCCAAAACTCTCCGAAACTCAAAATCGAACATCCCGACAAATCAAAATAGCAGAAATAAGCTTGGGGAAAGCAGTTAATAGGGGATCGGGGCGTTAATTCTTAAGATGACCGGCCGGGTCGTCACATCCTCCTACACTTAAACATTCGTTCATCCTCGAACGAGCATAGAGACATACCTGAAGTAGTGAAAAGATGAGGGTAACTGTTGTGCATATCCTGCTCGGTCTCCCAGGTCGCCTCCTCGATCGGCTGTCCCTGCCATTGAACCTTCACTGATGCAATGCTCTTTGGCCTCAACTTTCTGAACTGTCTGTCCAATATTTCTACTAGATCCTCAACATAGGATAGATCCTTGTCCAACTGGACTGAACTGAAATCCAACACGTGCGACGGGTCACCGTGATACCTCCGGAGCATCGAAACATGAAATACCAGATGGACTCCTGCCAAGCTGGGAGGTAAGGCAAGCTCATAATCAACCTCCCCAATACGCCTCAATATCTCAAAAGGGCCAATAAACTTCGGACATAACTTCCCTTTCTTCCCAAATCTCATAACGCCCTTCATAGGCGAAACCCGAAGCAAAACCCGCTCTCCAACCATATAGGAAACATCATGAACCTTACGGTCTGCGTAACTCTTCTGTCTGGACTGGGCTATACGGAGTCTATCCTAAATCACCTTAACCTTCTCCAAGACATCCTGAACTAAGTCTGTGCCCAATAATCTAGCCTAATCCAGCTCAAACTAGCCCACCAGGGATCTACACCGTCTACCATATAAAGCCTCATACGATGCCATCTGAATGTTGGCCTGATAGCTGTTGTTGTAAGCA
The DNA here is from genome assembly GCF_000715075.1 of Nicotiana tabacum. Classification (NCBI taxonomy): domain Eukaryota; kingdom Viridiplantae; phylum Streptophyta; class Magnoliopsida; order Solanales; family Solanaceae; genus Nicotiana; species Nicotiana tabacum. The sequence continues at coordinate 21,768,121 of NC_134099.1, read as the reverse complement.
AACTCCGCCAATGGCAAGAACTGATCCCAAGACCCTCCAAACTCAATCACACACGCACAAAACATATCCTCAAGAATCTGAATAGTGCTCGGACTGTCCGTCCGTCTGAGGGTGAAATGCAGTACTCAACTCTACCCGAGTGCCCAACTCATGCTAAACGACCCTCCAGAACCGTGATGTGAACTAAGTACCTCTATCTGAAATAATGGAAACTGGAATACCATGCAGACGAACAATCTCCCGTATATAAATCTCCGCCAACCGCTCTGAAGAATAAGTAGTACACACAAGAATGAAATGAGCGGACTTGGTCAGCCGATATACAATCACCCAAATAGCATCAAACTTCCTCAAAGTCCATGGGAGCCCAACTACAAAGTCCATGGTGATCCGCTCCCACTTTCACTCTAGGATCTCTATTTGTTGAAGCAACTCACCCGGTCTCTGGTGCTCATACTTCACATGCTGACAGTTGAGACACCGAGCTACGAATCCAACTATATCTTTCTTCATTTGCCTCCACCAATAGTGCTGCCTTAAATCCTGATATATCTCTGCGGCACCCGGATGGATGGAATACCGCGAACCATGGGCCTCCTCTAGAATCAACTCTCGCAGCCCATCAACATTGGGTACATAAATCCGACCCTGCATCCTTAATACCCCATCATCACCAATAGTCACATCTCTGGCATCACCATGCTGAACCTTGTCCTTGAGGATAAGCAAATGAGGGTCATCATACTACCGCTCCCTGATACGATCAAATAAGGAATACTGAGAAACCACGCAAGCTAGAACCCGACTGGGCTCCAAAAGATGCAATCTCACAAACTGGCTGGCTAAGGCCTGAACATCCATCGCCATAAGCCTCTCCAATGCTGGTAAATAAGCCAAACTCCCCAAACTCTCTGCCCGATGACTCAAAGCATTGGCCACCACATTGGCCTTGCCCGGGTGATACAAAATAGTGATATTATAATCCTTCAGCAACTCTAACCATCTCTTTTAGCATAAATTTAGATCTTTTTGCTTGAACAGGTGGTGCAAGCTCCGATGGTCAGTATAAATCTCACAGGGAACCCCGTATAAGTAATGGCGTCAAATCTTCAGGGCGTGAACAATGGCAGTTAACACAAAGTCGTGAACAAGGTAATTCTTCTCATGAATCTTCAACTGTCTGGACGCGTAGGCAATCACCCTACCATCCTACATCAACACCGCTCTGAGGCCAATCCTCGAGGTATCACAATAAACCGTATAAGACCCCGAACTTGTAGGCAGTATCAAAATTGGGGTTTTGGTCAAAGCTATCTTGAGCTTCTCAAAAATCGCCTCACACTCCTCCGTCCACTGAAATGGGGTACCCTTTTGGGTTAACCTGATCATAGGGGCTGCAATCAATGAAAACCCCTCCACAAAACGACGGTAGTAGCCCGCCAAGCCAAGGAAACTGCGGATCTCTGTAGCTGAGGATGGTTTGGGCCAACTCTACATGGCCTCTATCTTCTTCGGATCCACCTGAATACCCTCACTCGATACTACGTGGCCTAATAATGCCACTGAATCCAACCAAAACTGACATTTCGAGAACTTAGCATATAACTTCGTCTCTCTCAGAGTCTGAAGCACAGTCCTCAGGTGCTGCTCATGATCTTCCCGACTCCGGGAATACACCAGAATATCATCAATAAAGACAATGACGAACGAGTCAAGATACGGCCGGAACACACTATGCATCAAATGCATAAAGGCTGCTAGGGCATTGGTCAGCCCAAATGACATGACAAGGAACTCGTAATGACCATACCGAGTCCTGAAAGCAGTCTTCGGGATGTCTGGCTCCCGAATCTTCAACTGATGGGAACATGAGCGCAAGTCAATCTTTGAAAACACATGTTCACCCTGAAACTGGTCAAACATATCATCAATACGAGGCAAAGGATAATGGTTCTTCACTGTAACCTTGTTCAACTGGCGATAATCAATACAAATACGCATAGAACCAACCTTTTTCTTCACAAACAAGATAGGAGCACCCCAAGGCGATACACTGGGCTGAATAAAACCCTTATCAAGAAAATCCTGTAACTGATCCTTCAACTCAGAAGGAGCCATACGATACAGAGGAATAGAAATGGGCTGAGTGCCCGGCAACAGATCAATGCCAAAATTAATATCTCTAGAAGATCAGTTGGAAACACATTGGAAAAATCCTGTACTACTGGGACTGAATCAACTGAAGGGGTATCAATACTGACATCTCTCGCATAAGCTAAATATGCGTCATAACCTTCTCAACCATACGTTGAGCCTTAAGAAAAGAAATAACTCTACTGGGAGTGTGATCTAAAGTACCCCTCCACTCAACACGCGGTACACCTGGCATAGCCATTGTCACAGTTTTGGCGTGACAATCAAGAATAACATAATGGGGCGACAACCAGTCCATGCACAAGATAATATCAAAATCAACCATGTTAAGTAATAATAAATCGGCCCTGGTCTCAAAATCACGAAGAGTAACCAAACACAACCGATAAACGCGGTCCACAACAAGAGAATCTCCTACAGGAGTAGAAACATAAACAGGGGAACTCAAAAAATCTGCAGGTACACCCAAATGCAGAGCAAACTAAGAAGACACATAAGAGTAAGTAGAGCCTGGATCGAATAAAACCGATGCATCTCTGTGGCAAACCAATATAATACCTTTAATGACAGAATCAGAGGCAACAGCCTCGGTACGGGAAGGAAAGACATAGTATCTGGCCTGACCTCTCCCTCGAGGGCGACCTCTACCTCCCCGACCTCCACATCTAGCTGGCTGAGTAGGTGGGGTAGCAACTGGGGTTGTAACCATAGCTTGAGAACTCTGGGGGGCACGCAATGGCTGAGAAGTCTGTGGAGGTGCACCCCTCCCAAGTCTGGGGTAATCCCTCACCATATGGCATGTGTCACCACACTCAAAACAAGCTCTGGGAGGATGTGGTGGCTGTGACTGGCTAGGGCTAGGTTTGCTGGACTGACCTCTGAAACCACCTCATGCAGGAGGTGCGGTAGATACCGGTGGTGCATAATAAGGCTCCTGAGGCCTAGGAGGAGCTGGAGCACTACTGGCTGCTGCAAGAGCTGAATGAACAGGGAGACTCATATAACCCCGACAATAACGACCTGCAGCTGGAGCACGGGAACCAGAGAAATGGCCCGACTCTCGAAACCTCTGGCCTCCCTCTCCTCTCTCTCCCTAGTATGCATACCCTCAATCATCCTAGCAATGCTCACCACCTGCTGATAAGAAATATCCATCTCCAACTCACAAGCCATGCTAGATCTGATGCTGAGAATAAGGCCCTCAATAAACCAGCGAACCCTCTCGCGGACAGTAGAAACTGTAACAGACTACATACTCTGAGACAGTCATATCACCCTGGAGAAAATGCTCAAACTCTGTGCGTCACGCGTCCCTGAGGCTCTGAGGAACATACTCCCTCAGGAATAGATCTAAAAACTGAGTCCAAGTCAGTGAAGCAGCCTCGTCTGGACTGTCTAACTCATAGGTGCACCACCACTCATAGGCGGCTCCTCAAAGCTGGAAGGTAGTGAAGGAAACCCCGCTTGATCCTGATATACCAATGGCACGGAGAATGCGGTAACACTCATCTAGAAATCCCAGAGCATCGTTGTAGACATGTGATTTTTGACCCTCCCCAAGATATTTCATATTTTAGCACGTAAATATTTTATTTAGGCCTAATATAGCTATTTCAACTATTTTTGACTTCTTTACTATATTTTCGTCATAAAAATGGAAAAATACAAAAAAATACTTTAGTATGTATCTTTCATAATTCTTAAAAAAATATATATAATTTATACAAAAATAGTACCTTATTTTTATCTTTATATAATTTTGAAAATACAAAAAATATATAATAGTTTCATGTTAGCTTTTACATTGTGTAGTATTTTTATCTTATTTTAAAATGAGTCAATTAAGGTGTTGGATCACAATTTTAAGAGTTTTTGGAGCCCAATTCTTGGCCCAATTCGGATTAGTCCATTAAGCCTAGGGTCCCTTCTAGACTCTTCGTTGGAACAAAAACAAATAAAAAGGACCCTAAGGACTTAACACAAAAGGACCTAGGGACTAATTGGCAAAATACACAAAATATACCTAAACCTAGACTCTACATATAAAGGGATGCTTTAAAAAAATCTAAAGGAGGCTAGCAGCTAAAAACCTAGGGAAAAATGCTGAAGGGGCGCCGTTTCTGGGAATGAAAAAAATGAAAAGACCTTGAACACCATCTTCTTCATGAAGACAAAAGAGACCTAGGAGCTAAGCAGTGCCATTGACGACCAAAAAATGACCTCCCGTTCTGCTTTCTTCTTCATGTTCTAAACACACAGCCCCAAAATCGGTGGCTTCTTCTTAACAGAGACCTAGAACCAAAAGCTCGATCACAACCATTTCCATGGAGTCTTGGAGCCTTCTTCTTCACTAAAACAACCTAAAAATGCCTAAGAACCCTGACCATCAGCAGTCGTTACATAGAAAACCCCACCCCTTCGGCTTCGTCTTCTTTATGAGACCTGAAGCGACACCATTCCTCCTCAGTCGCTGAACGACCACCTGGCTCGATCTATAGAACAGCCGCTAGGAGCTTCATCCGCTGTCCATCATCCATCACTGCTTCAGCTTCTTCCCGTCGATAACCTCTCGCTGGAAACTCCAAAACATCATTTTCGTAATACCTTTTGTCAAAAAAGAAAGGGAAATCCTTCTCGAAATAAGGTAACAAACCCTTTCATCAGAACGCCTCGAAGAACACAAGAAAGGGTGCCAGAACTTCAAAAACGCCCCAACAACCTCCGACTCGAGGCTCTAAAAGCACAAAAAATAATCAGGTACGACGAACCCCCAAGCAGTCGGCTCTGGTTCGATATAGGTCAATGTATCACAACAAATTATATTATGATGACGGATCGAAGGATATACTCCATCCCCCCATTCTACGAACAAAGAAATCACAGCATATTCCCGAGAGGGATCCCATTCGCCAGACGCATCCCGAGATACCGAAGACTTAGCACTAGCAATTCAGTACCTGCATGACCCCAGGATCAGAACGTCGGGCTCATACAGCCCCTATAAGGCATCTCCGAACTCACAAAAAGCGATCTGCATGCTTAAACAAATTCGACGACTCGGAGACTGTCATTCGTCGCCAATCGCCATACGCCGGAAAACCCAAAACTGTAAGACACCTAGCGGGCAGCCTCATCGTAACCAGATCTATTCTATATTACACAAACTGTAAGACCTCAATAGGCATGAAAATCCCGAAGTTTAGGTTATACGTCGCATTTGTAAGAATCCCTAAAGAGCATACCCTTGGCGTATTTATATGAATTGATTTCTCGTTGTCGAGTCGTTCCGGAAGCATGCCTTAGGACCCCGAGGATGGGAGGCCATAACCGAGTTCCCGACCTCGGTGCTCGATGAGGCCCGACTCAAAGGAAATGGAGATCAAAGCCAGGACAGAGGGGGAAGCTCCCAATGCACATGGCTAAGTCTGACAAGGCCGGCCTATCCAGAGCCTATGTTGAGGCATCACGTCAAGCCATCCCATCTCCATACTTTGCAATTGATCTCCACATACTTGTAACCGAGTCCCCCTACTATATAAAGGGGACTCACCCTACCTTGTAAGGGACTAAGGTTGCTCCATTTCTCTACAAGTGCAATAATATCTCTCTCTCTCTCTCTTTTCTTTCTAACTCGTTTGTTCCCACTGGCCCGAGGCCACCTCAATATTCATCGTGTTCTTTCTTGTTCTTCGTCATATGCCTTAGTATTGGCCACAAAGAGCCTTGTTTAATTATACCTTCAACTGTTATCCCATCTCCGACTATCCCGGATAGCTCGAGCTCGACCACGACGTCGACCCCAAGGTCCTTCATCGATCAGACCTATCCTCTGGCAGCAGGCCCTACGGTTCTAATACTATCTCGCTTTAGCTTGCTTTTTACTGTTAAACTTCATATCATTAGCACCAACTATTCTAACAACTAGCTTGGGAATAGATCACGTATTTTTAGAATCTTATCTACAAATTTAATTGTTGTTACCATTTTCATGGTAAACAAAGGGTCTCGGCAAAAATCTCCAAGGGATCACTAAATCAATACAAACAAAGCATCACAATACAACATTTGGACTTAGATATCAGTACACCTGGCAAGAATACGATGATTGGTCACCGCCATGGCGAGGTCCTTATTACCCTCTTGAACAGCCAATAACCACATCTACATCAAACATTTTAATAGATTGACATAATATGGGGATCTAAAGAAGAGGAAGCTTTAGCTGGCCTGAGGAATCTATTTCTAGGAGATGAAGACATGGATTGCAATGCAGTAGTCAAGGAGGAGGAGGAGGAAGACCTTACAATTCAGACCGTGGGAGAGGGAGTTGTTCTCAAGAACTGGACTGCTACGCCATCCTGGGACCGTTGAATTCTTGGGTAGTATGGCAATTAGCATGATCTATTTTCAAAAGAAAGTTTATAGCATTTAAGACATTTTTAGTATTTACGCATTATTTTGAAATAATTGCTCGAATTATCGATCCATACTTGTTTTAATGTTTCAAAGATTTATCTAATGCATTACTATTTTAGTATTTATTATTATCCTATACATTCTTCTCTCTACAACATTATTATCACTTATCCTAATGAACCGACGACTGTGACATGTAATGAGACAACACAACATAAGGATAGCAATTCAGAGGAAATAGAAGAAGAAGATATAATCCCTAAGGAAATTGTGAGAGAGGTAGAAAATTTTGAGAACAAGCCTAAGTCAAATTTGCACGAAACTGAGATATTCGATTTGGGAGATTCCGAAACTTTCATAGAAACTCGCATAAGCATTCACCTATCGCTATCATAGAAAGAGGAGTACACCCATTTCCTGAAAGAATACGAAGACATTTTCGCATGGTCTTATGATGATATGACTGGTTTGAGCACGTCTATAGTGTCTCTGAAACTACCTACGCAACATAAGGATAGCAATTCAGAGGAAATAGAATAAAAAGATATAATCCCTGAGGAAATAGTCAAAGAAGCTGAGAATTTTGAGAATAATCCTAAGTCCAACCTACACGAAACTGAGATAGTCAACTTGGGAGATTCTGAACGGCCAAAGATACCCACATAAGTATCCATTTGTCACCATCAGAAAAAGAACAATACACCCATTTGCTGAAGGAATATGAGGACATTTTCGCATGGTCTTATGATGATATGACTGGTTTGAGCACATCCATAGTGGCTCATAAACTACCTACCGATCCGATGTGTCTGCGTGTAAAACAGAAGCTTAGAAAGTTCAAGCTTGATATGAGTCTGAAAATCAAAGAAGAAGTCACCAAGTAGATCAAAGCCAAAGTTCTTAGAGTGGTCGAATATCCTACTTGGTTGGCTAACATCATGCCAATTCCGAAGAAGGATGGGAAGGTCAGAGTATGTGTCGACTATCAGGATTTAAACAAAGAAAGTCCAAAAGATGATTTCCCATTGCCTAATATACATATACTAATCAAAAACTGTGCCAAGCATGAACTCTAATCCTTTGTGGATTGCTTCGCGGGATATCATCAGATCTGGATGGATGAGGAAGATGTCGAGAAAACAGCCTTTATCACTCTGTGGGGGATGTATTGCTATAAAATGATATCATTTGGCCTGAAGAATGTCGGAGCCACCCATATGAGAGCCATGACGACTATTTCCCATGATAGTATTCACAAAGAAATAGAGGTGTACGTGGATGGCGTCATCATCAAATCCAAAAGAAGTACAGATCACATAGCAAACTTGAGAAAGTTCTTTAATCAATTTCGAAGGTACAATCTGAAACTGAACCTTGCAAAGTGTGCCTTTGAAATCCCTGCTGTACAATTGCTAGGTTCATTGTCAGTCGCTGAGGTATTGAGCTAGACCCTTCAAAAGTCAAAGCTATCCAAGATTTACCACTTGTGAAGAGTAAGAAAGACGTGATGAGCTTCTTGTGGCATCTCAAGTACATCAGCCGTTTCATAGCACAATCGACCGTGATATGTGAGCCAATTTTCAAAATGCTGAAGAAAGATGTTGCAATAAGTTAGACTGAAGAATGTCAAAAGAATTTCGACAAAATCCAGGAATACCTATCCACACCACCAGTCCTGGTCCCATCGGAACCTAGAAGACCTTTGCTACTCTATTTGTCCATATTTGATGGGGCTTTCGGCTGTGTCTTGGGAAAACACGATGAGAAAGGAAAAAAAGAGTAGGCCATATACTATCTGAGTAAGAAGTTCACACCCTATGAAGTATGGTATTCTTTGCTGGAATGCACCTGTTGTGCCTTGACGTGGATAGCTCAAAAATTGAGGCACTACTTCTATGCCTATACCACATATCTCATATCAAGGATGGATCCTCTGAAATAAATTTTATAGAAACCCATACCTACAACGAAGCTGGCAAAATGGCAGATATTATTGAGTGAGTTTGATATCGTTTGTGTGACCCAGAAGGCGGTCAAGGGACATGCATTAGCAGATCATCTCGTAGAAAATCCTGTAGGAAGAGAATACAAACCTTTGAAAATGTATTTTCCCGATGAAGAAGTATCATTTATGGGAGAAGATATCACTGAAACCTACGACGATTGGAGAATATTCTTTGATGGGGCTACAAATTTAAAAGGAGTGGGTATTGTAGTTGTTTTGTTTTAGATACAGGTCAGCATTATACGGTATCTGCAAAGCTCAGGTTTTCGTGCACCAACAATATGGTAGAATACAAGGCTTGCATCTTGGGGCTCAATTTGGCTATTGACATGAATATTCAAGAATTGTTGGTAATCGGCAATTTAGACCTTCTGGTACACTAGGTTCTAGAAGAGTGGGCTACCAAGAATACAAAGATATTGCCATACCTGTATCACGTGGAAGAGTTAATGAAGAGGTTCACAAAGAAAGAATTCAAACATGTTCCGACAATCCAGAATGAGTTCGAAGACGCATTGGCGGCTTTGTATTCCATGATACAACATCCGAATAAGAATTTCATCGACCCTATTCTAGTAAAAATCCATAATCAACTAGCTTATTGTGCTCATGTTGAAGAAGAAACAGACGGAAATCCATGGTTTCACGATATCAAGGAATATTTGGCAAAAGGAGAATATCTAAAGCATGCAAATCATACTTAGAAACGTACGCTCCGAAGATTATCCAACCATTTCTTCCAAAGCGGAGGAATTCTGTACAGGAGGACTCCAGACCTAGGACTATTACGGTACGTTGACGCCAAAGAAGCCTCCAAATTGCTCGAAGAGATACATGCTGGAACTTACGGACCACACATGAATGGTTTCATTTTAGCCAAGAAGATATTAAGAGCAGGATATTTTTGGATGATTATGGAAACGGACTGCATCAGGTGTCACACCCTTTTTTAACCAAAACTTCACTAAACTCCTTAAATTAATAAAAAGTTATTTTTGAAGCTTGAAAAGGGTTTTCAATTGAAAAGTGACAAAATTATGTTCAAAAGGAAATAACTCAGAGCCGCCACCTGGCATTTGATTTCGGTGTGTCAGGTCACCGTTTTTTTTTCTAAAAATAATTTTTTTTTCCTTTCAAAACACTTGAGACTCCAAAACTAAGTCCGCACCAGAGAATCGGGTAAGGGGGTTCATTTGACTCGGGGAGAAGGTGTTAGGCATTCCCCGAGTCCCGTAACTAGTACGGTTGAGAACTCGATCAAGTTGGCTTCCAAAATATTCAAGTTGAGGTAAAATCACGAAAAAGTAAAATAAACACACATGAGGCTCGAGGTCGTCCCCGCCTAATAAAAGAAAATAGAAAACAAGAATAAAACACTACAAGTTCTCTAGTGATGGATATTTTCGTCCTTCTCA